>NC_083338.1:34901865-36101865 GCF_019175385.1 Lycium barbarum
ACCAGTCAAGTGGCTTTCAGCTCCTCTCCCGGCGGCTTAGACTCATGTCTATAGTCAGTTGCTAAGATGATTCCCATTCAAGCATTCTCATTCAATGTCAATGCTGCCTTCTTTTTTTTTTTCCAAATTCTTTTTCTTACAGTTAAGTGTCTTTGAGCTCCTTTCTTTCTACTAGTTCTTACATAAGCAATTTACAGGAAGTAAACGAAGTCTTTCCTTTCGAAATCCACTCTTGACGTCACGTTTTTCAGTACTGCGACTGAAGTAAAGTACTTTCGAGTTGCTCTTTCCCCAAAGCCCTCCTTCTGACTTAGTTAGAAATACCAACTCTAAATAGCTTTAGCATTTCTTGAGTGGAAAAGGTATTTATAGATTCTAGAGCTCAGGGGAAGGTTTGGAATCCTAGTAGCAGAATGGAATCAGTCTACCGGGCTGACTTCTATGCCAACACGATTAGTTTAACTCATCAATACCTCGTAAGGGCGTTGAGAATTGTTTTTGCTTTTTTTGGTAAAAACTTTTTCAAAAGTATTCAAAGAGCCTTTGCATAGTTTATGAATGCTGCTTAGTAGGGACCTAAACACGGGAATTTCTTTTCTCAAAGTCAGACCACACCTTATGCCAAAAGGGGGAGAAAGGACGGATCACCTGTCGATCTGTGATCAAAGAAAACTATACCTAAAGAATGGGATACAGATGGATATGTGCCGGGAAGTTATGGCACATCCAAGGCCTTTTTACGAGAATTTTTACTTGTCTTTAAGCAAGTTAGTAGCAATTTAATATGTTTTTAGTGTTTTTCATGTAATGGAGCAATTTTGGGATGAAAACTGTTGAAGTGCAGAATTTGTCCTTGAAGATAAAATATTGGACGTATTCTCAAATACGGGCCGTATTCTGATGTGTCGTGAAATTATGGCACATCTAATGCTTTTTAACTGTAAGTTTTACTTGTTTTTGAGCAAGTTTGTGTTAGCTTGATGTGTTTCGTGTGTTGCGTAGGTATTTTGAAGTTAGAATGCTCGGAAAGTGGAAAATAAGGAAAATAAGTGATCTGTTCTGATAAGCATTAAGGACGTACCGTCAACATGCTTGACGGTCCGTCGAGTTGCCTCGTCACTCAAGTTCCTGCCAAGTGACTAAGTCATCAGATCGTCGACTTGCACCGTCGACATGATCGGCGGTCTGTCGAAGTGCTTCGACGATGGAATTCTTGCAGAGTAAAAATATGTCATCAGATCGTCATTATGGTCGCCGAACATGTCGACGACCCGTCGAAGTGCAAGGTGAGCTGGAACAGGACTGGGATTGATTATTCCGAGTTTGACTTGTATAAATATCTGTTTAGGGTTTATTTTTCGGACATCTGGAGTTTTAGACTTGTAGTAATTACTTTTGAGTTGTTATTGCTTTTCAAGATTTTCCAGACAAATTCCATTCATTACTTTCAAGTTTTATTCGTAAGTTCAATACAAAATTCAATTATGCAATCTTTTATTGTTTTCTTGTTGCCATGAGTAGCTAAACACCTTTATTAAGGTTGTGAACCCAAGGATGGGTGTATTGTGATCGGGGATCGTGAAAGATATACACATAATGGACTGTTAGGGTTTATTTGTTGCCACAAACTTTAGTTTATTTGGGAAAATAGCTAGGGTTAGGTAAGAACAAATAATAAGAACTCAAGGCTTTAAACCTTATTTAATAATTCACTTAGGAATAAGAAGAATTTACATGGTATAATTAACCATTCTTCAATAATCACTTTCTTATATTTGGGAAAATCATAGAAAGAGATAATCTTGATTTATTGGGAAATAGTAGAGCTTCATATAGAGGTTAACTGCATTCATATAACGATCCATTAGAAGTATATCAAGATCAACACCAATGATCATACACTTTATATAAAGGGGACACAATCTTGGTTTCTTTTACCATAAATTACAATCCAAACCAAATTGTTAGCCATTAGTCATAAACAACCAACTTTTACCAAAATCATCGGATTAAGACATTAGACCTAAATTAGGCATTCTACAAATTTAATAACCTTTTCACACCACAAATTAAGCATAATAATTGATGTTTTCTTGTGTAACATCCTGTAAATTCGAGTTGGGCGTGAATGAATGAAAATCAATATTAAGTTGATATTTTATCCATATGAATCCATTCAGGATGAATTGAGGTGATAAACAACTGTTTTGAAGTCAAACCAAAAAGTAGAGTTCTTAAGGGCTTCTAAATTCGTCTAAATCTGAGACAGTTTGTACTTATGGCCAGTTTTAGGGTATTTGCGTTGGGAATTTGAGAAAACTCAAAGTATGAAAGTTGTTTAGCTTAGATATGTCTTTCTAACGGTATATTATGGAGGTCAAACAGACATTTGTACAAAAAGTTATGGCCATTATACTGAAGAGTCGCAGAGCAGTCCAGAAAATATGACCCGAAATACGACCCATATTATGAAATACGGACCGTATTTAGTGGCCATGTAATTTATGACCCAGAATAGTATATATTCGTCCATATCTGTCCAAATAATTATTTTTCTTTCCTTCAAGCCCTAGAACGACCTCCTACCCTCTCACATCATCAAGAACACTAAGGTAAGCCTATTCTAAGCCCCCTAAGTCAATGCTAACATGTATCCATGGATCCTAATAAAGAATTCATCATTCTTAACCTAAGGTTTTCAAGAAAACGCAATTAAAGGGGTTCAAGAATAAGGCATTGGGATTTCTTCAAAAGAGGTAGACCCCTCAGACTTTGATGGATTATATGGAATTTTTATTATGTTTTAGACATTGAATGGTCGATAGAATCATGAAATAGGATTGATTTAGATGCACTCTATTAAAGACAAAACCCTAGTATCTTTGTTGTAGGATTCCCTTAGACTAGTTCGATTTAATTGGCGTTTCCCGCTTATTTAACCGTTGGATCAAGCCCAAATTTTAACTGAGTAGTTACCACATATAGGTCTTGAATTTGAACTGTGGAGATATGATTTGGAGGTCCGTAGCAGTGCGTTTTGAGCTATGAACAGTTGCTACGAAATTGATAAAAACTTGTAAATCTTAGTTGTGCAATCTTCATATTGGATGCAGAGTGACTCTTTTGAAGTGCAGAGGTTAATTTTGGAATATATGAGCGGTATTTAAGGTATGTCTCTTTTAAAAAAAATCCTTTTTGACTTTGAAGGTGATTTGTATGTCTCTCTTTTAAAAACCTTATTATGGATGCATGTCTTCTTCTCAAAAGTTCTGTATTGAATAAAAAAGTGAACTTCTCATACAAAACCCTAATTCATGTTTTGATTGTGGTTGGTGTGCGTGAGGGGACAAGCCCACATTAAACCTTGATTGTATTATTCTCCATATACGTACATGAAATCATAATCGTTTTCTTCTATAAGAAATGGTCATTAATAAGGCTTAATTGTTGGCATTGATGTTTTAAAAAGGAACTATGACAATGGATTCTTGTTTAAAGAAGTGGAAATTCTTTCAAGATTATCTATGAAAGTATGGATTTCGTAATGGCATAATGAACTTTAATGTTATTGATGGTGTGACTACTTTGAGACAAATTGTGAATCGGCTTCTATACTATGAACTTTGTTGTTGTGTTTGGCCTAGCTACTCGGGAGGAAGGGTAGTCACTATGGATCCTAGTGTGGTAATTTCCTAGCCATTCGGGAGAAGAGTGGCCACTACTGGGTTCGCTACCCAGAGTGCGGTTATGCCTAGCTAATTGAGAGGAAGGGTAGCCACCGAGAATTACATATTCCGGCGTGGTGCGTTGTGACTAGGAAACCTCCACGATCATCCCTTCGATGTGATTGATTCTTGGGCCTATATTGGCATGTGTGATATTTTTATTCTCTCATGGAATTGTTGTTGACAATCATGATCAATTTGAAAGGCATAATTGAAAGTTGTAACTTGATAAAAGGCTTTATAATCGGTTTTGATAATTCTTATTGAGATACACAAGCTGAATAACTGTTTTTATATTGATTTCACATGGGTTTCGGAACTGATTTCTTTAAGTATTATTGTACTCTATTTTTGTATTACTTGTTGTCCCCGAGCCACTCGCTGAGTACAAAGTACTCAGGCATACCATTGTTGTTTTTGATGGTATGTTAGGTAACGGAGAAGAGCAGGTTCTTGATACTTCAGACGCTTAGGAAGGACTTGTTGTTGCTGCTGACTTGGTGAGCCCACATGTTCATTCGTGGGACACCCTCATTATATTTATTCATTATTTTATCATTTTAGTGGGCTACGTCCTGATATGTTAGACACCCATTCTTTATCTTAGAAGCTCCATAGTATACATCCTTGTGGGTAGCTGTCGAGTTGTTTAACTCTTTGGCACATGATACGTTTGATTAAGTTTTATTATATTAAAGACTTCTGCTAATTTAATTCATATCTCATGATTCGTTTGAATTTATTGTATAAACTGTTGAAGGTGATTATTGAACCGGCGGGTTCAAGTGTAATTATTGCATCTTTTAGGTTCTTCCGATGTTGTTCATGACGTCGAATGCCCATCACGTCTAGGGTGGGTTTTGGGGTGTGACATCTTGAAGGAAAATATCATTATCAATGGCCATTTTACACAAGTTTGGGAGCTAGGGTTTTACACCACACTTTGAAGTTGAAGATTTGGTTGAGCACTTTCTTGAACCTTTACTTCATTTCCTTAATTTCTTGCTTTGTAATGAATATCTAAGTGTGTAGTATTTATTTTCTTCACTTGAATCTTGTTTATGGAAATATTCTATGATTAAAGTGTTGGATGAAACTCTTGTTTTGCTTATTTATTGAATGATTTTTATTGCTAATGAAGTGAGTTAATGTTGTTTTAATTAATCTTCTTCTTTAAAATTTCTTAAGGGATTAGCTAACCCTAAGACCCACCCATTTACTTCGATTTGAGCTCGAGAGAGGAAGATTGAAGTTGGAAAAGATTAATTAACAAGAATTTGGGGCTTTAAAACCCATCTAATAACTTGAGCTAGAGATAGGAAAGTTACTTGGGATTATATTGATTGTGCTTCATATCACACTCTAAGGCTTGAGAAAGCTTAGAGTGAAATTCATTGATTTGGTCGAGAGACTTTTGATGAGATTTTAGAGATCATTATCTAATTAGCATAAACTCACTTTTAGTTAAAAAATCGCGAAATACATTGCATCGTTACTTGAGCATAATTTCCTTTGTATCCATACTTGTGGCCATTGATCATTTTACTTGCTTTCTAGATTAGTTTATCTTTGTTAGTTGTTAAACCAAAAAATCAATATTGAAAAAGTGTTTGGCTTAGCGTAGAAAGTGATAATTCCTTCCTTGTTTAAATCGCCTAGTATATTGTTCCCTGTGAGATCGAACCCGACTCATAGTTGGGTAAATTATATTGCGACGACCATACACACTTTCTCTTTGAGGAGTGGATTTGGATGTTATCAAGCATCTGAACTTAATTGTGCCAAGTCTCAGTATATCAACTCTGAATCCATCAATCACAACCATATCACACATCTAAACCCAATTGTGCAAAGTCTCACAGATTTCAATCATAAATCCATATCATAATCAACCAATAGAGATGATAAGATGCAATGCAAGATGTATATGATATGTATGCAATGCATATACTCGTACACATGTACTCTGACGATGAAACATCACATCTCGACAACACAACCCATGGGGAACCCGCGAAGTCCATGCACCAGTCACTCCGCACACAACTCGGAGGTGATTCAATATCCAATATGTCCCGGAAGAAAACCGATCACTCCGCACACAACCCAGAGATGACTCATTATCTAATATGTCTCCGAAGAACACCGGTCACTCCGCACACAGCCTAGAGATGACTCGTATCAATATGGCTCAATCATTTGTATTCCCTTCTCATTTCCCATCATCAGTACCATTTCAAAGCAATATCAATATATTATGGAAATGAGTATGAATACTATACAAGTACAATATCAATAAACCAAATCAATCCCAAATAGTACCACACATGGGCACACAAGTAATATCATCAATAAGGCTATATAATAAGCCACAACAGATTCACAGCTCTCATCTTAATATCAACAAGGTAAGGTGCTAAAATATCATAGTCATGATATATAACTAATCATCAATACCCAATATCTCAACGTGGCGACGAGCCAAAATTTAGATAAAACAAATAGGTCAACAACACAACGAGGTGGGTAGCCCCCAAATCTTCTAACAAGGCCCAATCTAAGGCAATATCCAACCCAACATCATACCCAAAAGTTTACATGCATTCTCCGACAATATCATCTAAACATACCCCTTCACTAATCAGAGTCTCCCTATAAGGTAAACCGTAACCTACTTGGAAAGCCGAACAGCAAACTCGAACGTTCAAACCTTAGTCTTGCCCTTCCTTTGAAGGATAGTTAGATACAAATTTGAATCATCCAGATACCAATTGGAATCAAGTAGCACGAAAGAAAGAAAGAAAGAATCGGGTATTTTCCTAGTGTCCGGTAGCCTTCCGAAGATAAGTACAGACGTCTTGGTATAGATCCACAAGGCTCTACTAAACATGTCCATGTACGACGAGATCGATGAACCTAAGGCTCTGATACCAACTCTGTCACGACCCAACCCCCCATGACTGACACCCACACTAACTCCTAGTGGACGAACCAATAAGCTTAACCATCTACTCATTCAAGTCCATTTTTATTTAGCTAATAAACCCACTTACAATTAATTTAAACACAAAATTAATCAAAGTATTCATGTCATAAAAAAATAATGTAAATGCGGGTCCTTACTATTACCACACCAAATCCAAAAGTCACCGTACAAGGACTCTAGTCCAAAACTTGTCTAAGGAATTCAGACTATCTGAAATAAACAAACATCAACGTCTGGAATGGAAATAGACATTAGATAAAGGTATATCTCCGGGAGGACTGACGCGGATAGAAGCTCACCCTCAATCTGTCAGCAAATGTCCTCAAGCTAAATATGAGGTCGAGTAGCAGTCTCTGGATCAAAATCTGCACTCAAAATAATGCAGCAAGGTAGTATCAGTACAGACACTATGTACTGGTAGATATCATAGGCCGCCTAAGAATAGTATCATGCATGAATCATAAAATCGATAAAATAATCAAACCATAGGCCGACTAAGATTAGTATCATGCATGAATCATAAAATCAATAAAATAAAAAGACCAGTCAACAACACATAATTAGATAGCCCACACCAAGTCAATCAATGATATTAACAATCAAGTCAACGGAAGCAAACAAGGGAATAAACCTCCTAACAACCTCCTCACTTACATAGCCACTGATCACTCATGTACATACATGATAATTGGTGTTTTTTCCCACTAGCTATGACCTACAGGGTACCTATGGTGTCCATGTACCACTCATTCCAAAACGAACCTCGGACCAGGAGCTCAAAATCTGGGTCACATCCTCACCCCCTTTCAAATGTGCCCATAATCTATGTTATATATATATATATATATATATATATATATATATATATATATATATATATATATATATATATATTGTCACATCACTTTCAATGATAGATTATCAAGTAGTATCTCATTTTTATCAAGATGATCATATTAACTTCTCACCACAATTGTCATAAAAATATAGATCACAACACATAGAATACTGGTATTAAGCCCACATTATCACTCAATAAATAGCATATAGGAATTCCAACCACGCATTATGCCTAAAGACTATACATGCTTTCTCCTATCAATCTCATAATGCATACAATCAACTAATCAAAGTCTAACTCAAGTAGACTGTAACCTACCTCAACTGCAGAGCTGGAACAATGCAAATCACTCAGCTATAGCCTTTCCCATCCGTAATGCCTCAGAACGCTCAAAGTCTAGCAATTAAGATGCTAAATAAATCGCAATCACTCTAGTCAACAAAATCAATTCAATGAACACCCTTCCGCTTTACCCCTTCTAATGGGTGAATGCTTACTAGATGTAAATCATCCTAAAATTGGCCTTAGCAACCACAAACTATCAATTCGTAAGGTTATTCAATCAAGTTATCTCTTACAAGCAATTTCTATGGCCAATCTACCATTTTTATGAAACCCTATGTCTTAATTCACTTAGTTCATGTCTCTAATGGTTCAATTCTTGATTAGAAATTGATAACCCAAGCCTTTAGATGATAATCACACAATAATATTCATAACCCACCAACTATTAAAGGTCTATTAAGTTCTAGGGTTTCTAGTCTCAATTCACCATTGCAAACCTATTAGAATGATGATAATCTTAGAGATGAAAGTGTAATGAAGAAAGGAATGGTTGAGACTTAACTCTCAAGAATATCCTTGCCCTAGCCTAAGGATTTGCCCTAGGTGCTCCTTGGAAATTGTGTTGGGGTTTTATCAATAAAGAATTTGGAACTAAGTGTTTAAAAATTGTGATTCTATCCCCGTCGACCGCTGTGGCGGTCGTTCTGTCGCTGCAGCGGTCCCGCTATAGCGGGCAAGGGCCCATTGTAGCAGACCTCCAACCTTCGTCCACCTCCACCAGGGCGAGCATGGACCCGCCATAGCGCAACCGCTACAGCGGTCCATTGTCCGCCATAGCGGACATCCCCATTCCTTTAAGTCCGCAGCGGTGAAAGATTTGTCGCAACAGCGACCCCACCGTAGTGGTTCTTCGTCCACTGCAGCGGTGCCACTGAACTAGTAAGCTCGCTAATTTCCACATTTTTTCACTCTACCACACAACACTTCATCCGAGGCCTCACAAACAAAAACAAAACATGCATATTAATGTAAGAACACCATATCGACTCACCCGTGGCATTAGAATGCCCAACAGAGGCCTAATCTCCTACGTCACCCCCCTCCAATGGACTCAACAGAACCAAGCAATAATCATAAATAAGCCAAGTTTTAGTTCTTAGACTTCTACATTTAAGTTTTCATTAGATCGTTCTACCCTTGGAAGGGTTCTATTTGGTCGGGTGATCCTAGGTTTTCCATAACGACCGGGAGGTTCGTTACATCAGATATCAATTAAAAAACCGTTCGTCCCCGAACAGACAAGGATGATGAATCTATGAAAAAATACCTGTCACGGCGAAAAGCTGAGGATCCTTGCTACGCATAGCCGACTCTGCTTCCCATGTAGCTTCCTCAACTGGGCTGTTCTTCCACTGAACCATCACAGAGGCTATTTTCTTTGACCTCAACTTATGAACTTTCCTATCTAAGATAGCAATAGGCTCTTCCTCATCAGTCAAGTTCTCATCTAGTAAAATCGAATCTCAACGGGTTATGTACGAACCATCTCCATGATAATTCTTCAACATCAAAACGTGAAATACCGAATGAGCACCTGATAAGCCCGGAGGTAAAGCCAACTCATAAGCTACCTCTTCCACACACTTGAGAATCTCAAATGGCCCAATAAATCTTGGGCTAAGCTGGCCCCTGTTCCCCAACCTCATCACACTATTCATGGGTGAAACTTTCAACAAAACTTGCTCTCCCTCCATAAACTCAAGATCTAGGACCTTTCGATCCGCATACTTCTTTTGCCTAATCTGTGCTACCAGAAGCTTAGCTTAAATCACCTTCAGCTTCTCTAAAGACTATCTCAGAAGGTCCATACCCTAAGTTCTCACCTCAAATGCATCAAACCAAGCCTCAAATGGAGCCATATCAATGCTCGAGTGGTAGCTATTGTTATATGCGAACTTTGCCAATGACCACCAAAATCTATCACACAAGCTTGAAGCATATCCTCAAAAACCTGAATAGTCCACAAGGACTGCCCGTCAGTCTAAGGGTGAAAAGTTGTACTAAGGTCCAACCTCGTACCCATTTTCTCATGCAGATGCTTCCAAAACCGAGATATAAACGTTGTGCCCCTATCGGACATGATGGAAATAGGAACCCCATATAGTCTAACAACCTCATGAATGTAGATCTTGGCTAATTTCTCAGCGTCATAAGTTATCCGAACTAGTATAAAGTGAGCAGACTTAGTCAACCTGTCGACAATAACCCATATAGAACCAAATTTCCCCAACATCTTTGGAAGACCAACCACGAAATCCATTGCTATTGTTTCCCACTTCCCCTCAGGAATAGGCATCCTCTGAAGTGTACCCCTATGTTCATACTTCACCTGTTAGCAGTTCAAACACTGAGCAACAAACTCCACTATGTCACGCTTCATCCTAGCCCATCAGTAATGTTGTCTCAGATCTCTATACATCTCAGTAGCGCCAGGATGAATGGAATACCTCGAACTGTGAGCCTCTACTAGAATAGTCTTGATCAAATCACCCACACATGGCATGCAAACTCGTCCTTTAATTCGTAACACCCCCTTTTCATCGATCACGGCCTCTTTGGCCTCACCACACAACACCTCGTCACGAAATTTCCACAACTTAGCATCCTCAAACTGTTTAGCCTTAATCTGCTCTAGAAACGATGACCTAGGCTCAATACAAGCCAACACTCTACCCATGCTAGACATATCCAGCCTCATAAAACTGTTAGCCAGAGTATGAACCACTCTAGCTAATGGACGCTTCGAAGAGATCAAACGAGCCAGACTTTCCATACTGGCTGACTTCCTACTCAACACGTCGGCCACCACATTCGCCTTACCGGGATGATATAAAATGGTGAGGTCATAATCCTTCACCAACTCCATCCATCTCTGCTGCCTAGAGTTCAGGTCCCTCTAAGTGAATACATGCTGCAAGCTGCAACGATCAGTGTACACCTCACAATGGACACTGTTGATACCTAATTTTCACCTCATGAGTTGTGAATTTTGAGTTTCAAATTTTCCGAGTCAAATACGGAGTAAAGATATTTCCTTTCAATTTTAGAATTTCAAAAGTTTTGAGAAAATTGAAAAAATTGACATTTTATTATTATTTCAAAAAATTTGCAATTATGAGAAAATTACGAGCTATTTATTCTCACAAATTGGATTTGAAAAGAGGATATGTATCCCGCTCCGTCTAATTCAGGAAAATTGTTAGTTAAAACGACGTATGAATTACGGCTCACTTTTTTACCGCACCTTTTCACATTTTTAAATATTCTCCGGAACTATATCAATATTAGGCTTGTTTTAAAGCTATTATTTTAAATTTGTGAGTTTTAAATTTTAATTAGCCTAAATAATTATTTTTATTTAGTAATATATGTTTTTATAATATTTGGTCTTTAATTGATTTAAATTGGGGTGGGGACTGGGTTAAAAAAAGGGGGGAATGGAAATAAACTCCCCCCCCCCCCCCCCAATTTTCACCCTCCTTTTCTCTCAGGCGATATAGGCGACTTGTTCAGGGTTTGCTCGTACCCTTCAATTCTTGGCGATTTTGGGCTTATTTTCGTTTATTATTCGAGGGTTTTTTACCTCAACCGTGTCCTTTCATGGTTTCCAGGTTCAGTTCCCTTCAAAGTTTTGTTTTGCTACCTAAATTAGTCCCTAAATCTAGGATGTTACTCGAGTTTGGTTAGGATAAGGTTGCCATGGGTGGGGTCACGAACCCTTGGCCATCTTTTGCACCTTAGCACTATAGAATCAAACTTACGAGAAATTTCCTAGCAAATTCCTATGCGAAGGTACACGAATTGGGGATTTTATCCCATTGTACCAATTAGTACAACTGTACCATTAATATTGGCTGTTTGTACTATTTTTGTTTTTTTTTTCAGATTTTATTTGATTATTTGGATAGATTTTAGGGTACAAATGAGTTTTATTTTGTTGTCCTATATGGAAAATTTTGAATTATTTGCTAGGAGGGTACAATTTAAATATTTTTTGGGGGGAAACTTAAGAAGAGGTGTCCATTTTATCCTAGGATTCCCTAATATGGAAAATCTATATATAGCAAGTTGAGGAATTAGGAGAAGGACCTTCTTCTTTCGAAATTTAAAGAACATAGGCTAAAAAATAAAATATATACAAGAAATATATGTAAGAAAAACAGTTTTCAATATATCTAGATATATAAGAGAAAAAAGATAAAAAGAAAGGGGATTTTTGAGGATCAAAAGGGGTTTGGTGATTTGAAGCTTGAAGTCTCAATCCTATTTTGGTCTTTAGATTGCGTCAATAAAAGGTAAATCCTATTTAATCTTTATATATATATATATATATATATTCAGTTTTTGATAATGTTTTGCTTAAACTTGTTTGTTATTTGAAATGCTATGAATGTTTGGTCTAGTGTCTAATGTTGTTATTTCTGTGTTTGTTGTTTGTTATTCAAAGTCTTAAAATGAGCTAAATGTTGGATAATATCATGCTAAATAGGTATTATAACATGCTAATTTGAAAAATAGAAAGAATAATGATTGAATGTGGGGTTTAAGTTAAATTTTAAGGATAGTTAGTTAGATGTCTATGATAAGAAGTTTAGTTGGTTATAAGTTATACTTGAAACTGTAAGATCATGTTTTCTTTTCTTAGTTTTGTGTATTGAAGCTGTGGTGATTTTTTGGAGACGGTTTTGATAAGATAGGGGCATTTAGCTTGATTTTTGAGTAAGACATATGCATTCTGAAATCTGGGAATCATTCCTATGTTTATTTCAGCTTCTAGACTCTATTTTTACCCATGTTTAGTTGGATATGATTCTCTGTTAGCTGCTTAAGAGGTTGCATTTGTTTGATATACTGAAAACTGTTTTCTTTCCTTCAAAAAATAAGTCATGAAGCTTTTGTTTAAAAAACTTGAATAAAGTATGGCTTAGAAGATCAACATCTTGAAATTACTTCTTTTTAGTTTGAGTTTGTGATTTGTTACCTCTTCTGTTGTCAAACTAAAAATGGTACACCTCAGTGTCTAGTGCTTGATAGTTTGATTTGGCTGACATACTCATAGCTTTTTTTCTGTGGAAATGACCTTAAGTCATAACTATAACTAGCTTTGGTTAATTTGAAGTCTTGAAAGACTACTTAAGTATTTATATTATCCTAAATGAAAACTAATTAGCTTTGACTGGGTTTGCTATCTTGTTTGAGTAGTTTAATAGGAATAAAAATAGAACTTGGTGTCTGTCTCATAATGATCTTGAAACCTATGAGTTGTTATGAGTAGTTGACTAAAGATTAAGGTCTGTATTTGCTAAAAACTGAGTTTTTATCAGCCTATGGGGATTTATGGTTTGCCTCATGTAAGATTTACATAAGTTAGAATTTGAAAATGGCTTTAAAAGTGCAGAGTTTTCTTTGAAATGCAACTTTGTCCCCCTTTTATTCAAAAATAGGCTAAAATATGAACTTGTTTAAACTTCCTATACAATCTGCTATGTGTTTTTGCTTCTAGTTCATCTTCATGGTCTAGGATAGAGGTCATGCACAATCTAAGTTCCTTACCTTAAACTTTCTGCAGTTTAGTATGATGTCTGTGGAAAATTTCCTAACCATGTGACTAAAAAATGGAAACTTGCTTTGAAATCAACTATCTAGACTAAACTGTGTTCATCTAGGTGTTGTTTGAGGACTACTTTGATCCATTTTTAGCTGATAATTTCCTATGAATGTTATTATTTGCTTCAATTTATAATTGGATACTCCACATAACTTGTTTTGTGGAGATTAAGGATTAAAAGTTGTAAAACGAACCTATTTTGGACCCTAGGATACTGAACTGTGACTATAAGACACCTTGGAACTTGTAGCTCTGATTGTTTCATCTTAAGTATGAAAATCAGAGACCAAATGGAGTCTACTGATGCTAAGAACTTCTAAAATGTGCTTTAACTTCTTACCTTTATCATTTGATTTCAAGGCTGTAGGGGAAGGGCTTATGTTTTTGACTAAAAATAGACTAATGAATCTAGTGAAAGGATTAGTGTTGTTGGTGATTTTATCCTGTTCCTACCGTGTGTCCTGTTTGCAACTTGATTATAGTGTCCATATTAGTTGTCATTTGTGTCTTACACTAATATTGCTTATAGTTTATTCAGTTCATTTGCTTGACATGACTACTAGGTAGATTAAAATGAATCTTAAAACTGGAACCATGCGTAGGTGATCCTATTTGTACTTGATTTACTGATAATGTTTAGTTACCTAGTCTTGTATGTTTGTCTGAATCAAGTCTTGTTCACTGAACCATCTCCTGCACCTAGGGTAGTGCCATGAACCATTTTGTCTCCGTTTTTCCTTTTAGAATTCCTGAAACCTGTCATTCTTCCTACTTGAAGTTCCTTTGCACTTCTGATTTACTTGTGACTTACAGACCATCTGTCCTGTCTTATGTTGGTTATTTATTTGCAATATTCATGTTGTTTGGTCACTTGTGACCTGTATTTTTGCACTTGTATTGTTTATGGACTACCTGGTTCTCTTTACCTAATATAATCACCTAATAAACTAGGTGTAGGGAATCCAAACTATGAACTAAGGCGGCTTAAAAGGTGAAGAGTGATACTTCATTTTGTGATGCACCCCTCCCTCTTTTCATTTACTTATGAAATCTGAATTGTCTCACATGCATTTTCGTCCTTTCCAACTGTTAGACCATGTTACACTTGGCATTTTATTCCCAGCTTAGGATAGTATTTATGCACTCATTATGATATCCATAGGTTCGTACTTGTATATGTGTTTCTTTTGTGCAAGTTCTGAAAATAGAACAAGTTTATGATGTCCTGGAAACTCTATTGTGGGTTTGTTGAACTTGCTTTATGCTGAGGTTATTTTGTGGACTAGTGATGGTTGAAATTGATTACAGCAAACCTTGATTGAAACCTGGAATGCTTGTTAAACTTACAGACCTGTTTATTCAGTATTTGAAACTCCTTTAAGTTTGGAACTAGTTTAAAATGGTTTAAAACTCTATTGCTAAGTCTATCTTGATTACTCTGTGTGACCTCTTAGAACCATGCTTGATTTTACATCTGTATTTGGATCCATTTGCTTAAATTTTGCGAAAGAGACTAAGCTAAAGCTATCATCTTAAGACCCTGCACTTATATAGAATATTTTCATAGTATTGTCATTTAACTTAAAAACTGGTAATAGATCAGAGTTGGCATTTCACGTAGTGACTATAGGAACTTGTAGAGGATTCAATTCACATTAACTGGATTCTTTTGTATGAGATATATGCATATTTTCTATTTTGAAAGATGCATTACATCTTATTTATTTTTGAAAAACTTCAAATTTGCTTGAGACTAAGTGAAGATTGTATGTGCACCTGTCTCAACTGGGATGTTTGTGAAATTGTTTCCATTACTTTTTATTGACTGATTTGCTACTTCAAAATTGAGAACATGTTTTAAAGGCTGAAAGACTGAGATGGATAAGTGTGAAGACAGAAAATTTTGTTACTTATGCTAGAAAGAAATTTGGAAAAGGCTGTAAGTTTGAAAATATAAAGGTGTTTTTCTTATTTGTTGATTAGCTTGGTTGTTCCTTAACCTTCACTTAGTGTCTTATCCTGTATTGATTCTTAGTGACACTACACATTTCTTGGGTCCTGTTTGGGATTGGCCTCTTTGTTTGATTAGGAAAACTTATGAGAATAGTGTGGTCCTGTTCTTTTATCTGTTGTGCATCACTGTCCTTTCTTTTATTGCACAATTGCTATGAATGGTCTTTGCTTGTGAATCTCCACTCCTTCCACTTGAAACTGCATAAGACCTGTAAGACTAGTTCCCTTAGCCAACATTAGAAGACTATGTGCAGCTGAACTTTGAAAACAACTTGAGAATTGCAGTATTGAAATCTCAAGAAACTGAATATTGTCCCTGAATGATCTTTTTTGGCACTGGTTTAGATTTTAACTTTCGGTATACCATTCTATTTGTTATCACCTCTAAATTCTGTCAAAAAATAGGCATGGCTTGACTAAAATTTTGTTTGTGGCTAGAATTGTGGAAACTGTACATCTATCCTTAAAAAATTGGAATTTTGAAAAGCTTTATTTGACTAAGTGTTGCTTTTACTATTAGCCTAGACTAATCATGATTTTAAAGGATAAACTAACTTCAAAAATTGTTTCCCCGTATTAAGTGTTGAACATACTCTCATATGCATTTGTCTTGGCCTAAAAGCTGTCTTGTTACTCTCTTATCTTTGACTAAGTTGTTACTTGTTGTGCTTGTTTGAGTTTTCTAGCTTAGAATCCATAATTTTAAGTTGCCTATATACTTGATTGCTTGACAAAATTTAAATGCTTTGAACCCTTGAATAGCTGGGTAGTTTCTGGGAGTTTTTTGAGTCTCTTTAGGTATTTAAAAGAGGTATATGTAGAGTGAATATTAAAGGGTATGTGGTGTATGTTGGGTGTATATGGAGGGTATGCCCTTTAAAGGGTTTTGCTCTCCATATGAGTGTATATCATCTAGTATACCATGTATATCATATTTTGACACTTAGAAAATTTTATGTCTACTCCAATAGTTGGGCCTGTTTGGTGCTCCAGCCGATTTATATTTTTGGAAAAAATGTCCCTTTTGCACAATTGTCCCTTTCCCCATTAGTTTAATAATTATGGGCCTAGCCCAATTCTGTTGTAATTTAATTTTTTGCATTGTAATTTAATTTGTGTCTTTAAGTTGAGTACTACTACATTGTATGCCCATTTTTATTTGTAAACACCCTATTCATTGGTGGGTCCAACGAGGCCCACCAACTTACTTAGATCGAGTCAACCTCATTATGGACAAGCTAAGCATTTGGAGCGGGCACAATTTTTGCATTTTATTTCTGTTGGGCTTGGTAGGCCCAACTCCCTCACTTTATATTATTTATTCGATGAAATATGTTTATTGGAACCTTTTAAAAATTGTCATGAATTTAGAGTTGCCAAAAACTATTTTTTAAGATATAAAAGCTTATTTTTGATGAATGATAACGCACAAAAATTGATTTTAGACCAAAACTGCCTTATGGATAAAAAAGGACATTTCTCATGCAAATCACGATTCTTGAAATTAAAAAAAATAACTTGACAAATTTATGAACATTGGGACCGTACCTATGGACAATTTGGACAAAATGGACTTAGAATATGTTTAGGACTAAAGACTTAAAAAATATGAAATATGGTCAAAGTACGGATAATAATAGTATGCCAAAATGATTTTATAAAAACTAAAAGCCTTTTTTCTAAAAAACAACTCGGGTGGGCTTACGTAGTGTTCTACTTAGGTTAACGCCTTCGGGTTTTAACCTAGGTGTTCTAGTCCGAAACCCAAAACACCCAATTTTGGACAAAACTTTACCACTTTCGTTTCTTGAAATGTGATGTATTTTGTATGAATGACTAAACTCTTTTGTTGCGGAAATATAAGCTAAAACAATTTTTTCACTATAAACAATTCATATCTAGAAAGGCATACTATTAGAACCCGTAGGTCAACCGTATTTTAAGGATCTTTAATACCAGGGTACCTAACACCTTCCCCGGGGGATCACTAGAACCCTTACCCATACTTTAGTTAGATTAGGTTTCTTTTAAAATTAGCCGTTTTAATTGAACCCTTTTCGAATTGGTTTTTCCTAATTTCCTAAAAATTAGGTGGCGACTCTAAAAAATAAAGTCCATTTAGAGCACCGTCACGTAGAGATACATTGCCCACCAAGTAAAAGCTGGTGTGTGATTTTGAGCTCTCTTCTCTCTCCTCCCATGCAAACCCTAGTTTGAAAACCCTAAAATTTCTATGGCCACTCCGGCCACTGGCCACTCACCGCCTCTAGTGGTTGGTCAGCCTCTCTCTCTTCATGATTTCCCTCCTCTATCTATGTCATCCAATCCTCAACATCCAAAACCAGCAACTACTACGAACAATGAACCAAAATATCTCCATACTCTTATGCATGAAGCTGTTGACACTCCCATGCAGACGTGTGAACCCATCCCTATGAAGAAGGTGGATACTATAGATGGTAAACACATTGTAAGATGGTCCTCCTCTGAAGTCTTACGAATGGAGATGATTGAAAACCTACAAAATGCCATAGTTAGTAAGTTTTCGTATGGATGGCCTGAGTTAGATGAACTGAGAACTATTATACCTCAACAGTGTGGTGCAAAGGGTAACTGTCGTGAAGGTTTCTTGAGAGATAGACATGTATTAATAAGATGTGATTTAAGAGAAGATTTTATTACTATCTCATCAAAAAGTGTTTTTTTTGTTGAAATCAAAGGATGGTCACTATTATCAAATGAGACCTTTGATTTATAATTCTAAGTTTAGTATTGAAAAGGAGACTTCAATTGCTATGGCTTGGATCTCGTTTCCAAACCTTCTTCCTAAATTTTTTGTTAAGGAATCTTTATTTACCTTGGCTTCAATTGTGGGCAAACCAATCCAACTTGATGTTGCTATTATCAATAAAACTAGGCCAAATAGTGCAAGAGTGAAAGTGCAAGTAGATTTGCTTACAGATTTGCCTAAGTCTATGTTGATGGAGATTGAAGATAATGTTACAAAGGATATCAGGTCTATTTAGGTTAATATTCAGTATGAGTATCTACCAAAGTATTGCACAAAGTGTTTGTTGCAAAGGCATTCAAATGATGATTGTTGGGTGCTTCATCCAGAACTGCTAGAAAATGAGGTGGAAGAGAAAGAAGAAGTGGTTCAAAACAATGGAAAGGCTATAGTTGTAGCAGAGGAGCCTGGAACAAGAAAACAAGGGCACTTCCAACAAAGAATATAGAGAGGCTATAGGGGGTGGAAACAGCCAATGCAACAATATCTACCAAAAGTTTTATCTAGTGGTACTGTGGTAACATATCCTGGAAACAAAGGATAGAACAACAACAAAGTGATTCCAACTGGGAAGGATGATGGAAACAAAGAAGTTATTGTGTAAAACAAATTTGAGGTCTTGAACCAAGGAGTAGATGATACTGAAGTTAGTAAATTGAACAATGGCAATAAAAGTACTGTGGAGGATGTGGTAGAAGATGATGTTTCTGTAGAGAAAAGGGTTGCAGTTGCAATTGTTAATGATATGAAGGATCATAATCAAGTTAATATTGTGCATGATAGTGTAGAAGCTGCAATTTGGTCTCAGGAAAAAGACCAGGCTAACAATAGGATCATATCTCCGGAAGAGGGTGAAATTGATGATAATGAAGTTGATAAGGTGCAAAATAATGAAGCTGATAATCAAAGTGTAGTAGCTTTTGCCAAAACCCAACAGATTAATAGTGATCATGTTTAAAAAGATTTTAATAATCAACAGATGGATGGCAAAGCAGAATCTCAGGACGATACTGTGGATTATGATTCAAAAGAGGCTCATGATTATCAAAAACAAGAAAACAATGGAGTTTTGGAGAATAACATTGGGATGGTGGAATTCACTGAGCAACAAGAGATGGAGTTAATATCTGATGATGTGCATGAGTCTGCAATGGTGCATGGAAGTATTGATGAAGATCCTGATGTTGTAGAAGGAGTATCTGAACCCATAGACCAATATGGGGGCAAAGAAGAAGTTGATCAGAATAAAGGTGTTTTGGAAGTTTTGAATGACCCTGGTGATGGGGTATATAATTTGGTTAATAAGGATCAAGTACAAGTTAACAGTATACCTAGCACTTGTTGATACAGATAGTCAGCAACTAAGAGAGCAAGATAGGGGTGTTAGAGATGAAGATGAAGATATTCCTTAAAATTCTGCTATAATTAATAGGCATCATGACACTAAGGCTAACCCTTCTTTCATAAGGCATGGTTCCTTGGCCAAACTCCTAAATCCTCTATATGAATATGTTGTATTCAAGTGATTGACACTCTGAGCTCATAAGCTCACGACCCTCGATACGTGCTACGAATGTACTACGCACCCCATTGACGAGTAAGCATAAGATAGAGATGTAGCGAAAACGATGATGATAGTGATGACGATGATAATAATAATGATGCTAAAGGTGCCTACGGGCTATTATATTCACATGTGCCTCTGAAGGGCTATAATGACACCCCGAGCTTATAATGCCGGGTAGAATATATGTATATGGATGTATATATATATATGTATGTATATGATTACGTAACGCGCGCACACATTTGCAGATGGTACGGATAACCCTGAAGCCTTGGTAGGGCCAGGTAGAAATAACATTGAGCCTTGGTTGGCCAAGTACGTATGAAACACCGAACCTTATGGTCGGGTACGCTATGTATGTATATAAGTGTATGGCTATGTATATAATATGAATATGAATGTGAAAAGACTATGTATATGAATGCGAATAGGGGCATGTATACGAATACGAGCACTATTATGAAATACGCATGAGAAATGGAAAGTCCCTATTAAAGGCAGGTAAGTGCCATGATGATGATATTATTGCCTTCCCTCCTATGCCACTTCATATATTGCCTATGATGCTTCTATATTGATGTTGATCATGTTATACATACTCAGTACATTCTTCGTACTGACGTCCTTTTGTTTGTGGACGCTGCGTCATGCCCGCAGGTGCACAGGGAGACAGACTTGATCCATAGCTGCTTATTCAGAGATTACATAGCGGAGCTCCATTTCCTTCGGAGCCATAGCTTTTGGGTACTTATTCTTTTATCTATATAATTTTGGGCAGAGCAGGGTACTGTCCCGCTCATGTGATGTGTTATACTCTTCCTAGAGGCTCGTTGTCACGACCCAACCCCGTAGGACTAGTGTCCGAATTGGACACTCATATCACCTGTTAACTATAATCTTTTATAACCAGCATATTATGAACTTATTTGTATAAAAGAACAGGACGTTATTCTAAAGTTGTCACAATTCTGTATGTCGTAGGCACCTGTCTCCTGAGGAGTTACGATCTTCAACCACAACATATATATATTTACGCCAGCCGACAAGGCTGCCACTACACGCAACATCCCAAACATATATATATATATATATATATGCAAGCCGACAAGGTTTCCATTACGAATGGGTACGCCCCAAACATAAGTCATATTCATACAACGCAACAACAACGATATACAGACCCACACATGTGTTCACAAACCTCTAAGAGTAATGACAGAATCATATGACGGGACAGGGCCCCGCCGTACCCCGACTAAACACATATATATAAAACAAGCTAGGCTCCGGAACAAAGGAGCACTCCAAAGTAGCTGAATAGATAGCCTAGGCTGGCGGATCTCCGAAACGAGTGTCTGTACCTGCGGGCATGAACGCAGCCCCCCGAAGAAAAGGGGGTCAGTACGGAATATGTACTGAGCATGTAAAGCATGAAATATAGTAATAGACTCATACTGAGACAAGGTGTGTAGGACCCAATGCAACAAACAGGATTTCATAAAACTTGCCTTTGATCATATTTCATCTGTATCGTTCTCATATCAATATCAATATAGAGTTCTGTAACCAAGGCTGAATAATCATTCTGTATATAACATATATAACGTGTCCCGGCCCTTTAGTGGGGGACTCGGTAATTATAATCATAGCATCATAACATAAACATATACGTGTCCCGGCCCTCTAGTGAGGGACTCGGTAATAAGGAATATATGCCCTCCTGGCCGCCATCTCCATATCACCATGTCATCATATCATCATATCATCATCATATCATCATATCATCATATCATCATATATATATAACGTGTCCCGGCCCTCTAGTGAGGGGCTCGGTGAGTAATATAGTAAATATGCGTACGAAAACGTGTCCTGGCCCGGGACTCAGTGAAGGATATAGCAGTAAGCACGAGCAGAATAATAAGCAACCACATATATGCAATTCATCTTTTGAGACTCAATGGATAAGTACCTAACCAGCTCTAAAGTGTCAGGATAATAATCATATTCAGTTCTTTTTAAATCTCATTACAAGTTATAGCAAGGAACGTTTCAGATTTCATGTACATGTATCAATTTGACAAGGTGTAACTTTTGATAGTCAAGTATTCCTTTAATTATGCAATTCTTTAAAAGTAGGAACTTCTATACATCATTCATTAGTCAATCATACAGTAGGCTCGTGACCATAACATTACGGAATGAATAGAATCATAAGTCATGCTTGGAATTAGAGAGTAGAATTTACCCCAAGGTTCATATCATTTCTTACTTACGTCTAGGACATGCCAAAAGAAAGAAGGAATAAGCTTTACATACCTTTAGCGTTTAGTCGTATTATAACTTGTACTTGCTGCCCAATAGTACTTATCCTATATCAAGATATCAAAAGCTACAATTAGTCTACGAAGGAATTCAATATGTATTTTAACGTTAACAATCCCCTTCCAACATTTAGACGACGTTTCGTTCGCATTCAAACCAACTAGTACTACAAGCTAATATTGTTAGTCATTCTTTCATGTATCAATCCGAACTTGTTTAAACATGACTTAAGGGAACTTTGGACAGTCCGTACATCATTTAAAACAGGCCCTTATCCACGGCCAAACAGCACACACAACATTACCATTTTCGCTTCGCAATTTGCCAACTTCAACTACAACGACAACAGCACGTTTACAACATTACTTATACGATTATTGGAACTGTTTTAGCATCATATTACTCTTACAACAGCCCACAAACCATTTCAGTTTCAACTTGAATCATTAAGCTTCACTTTCACTATACGTTCATAACAATAATCAACATTCAAAACGCACAACTCTACTCCTATCATCAAAACAGTCCACGGTTTGGACTGTTTTCCCCCTTCAACATGATTCATTTCTTTAACACCTCAATTCACATATTCACTATGCATACAATACACCATAATGTCCATAACAACAACAATCAAAACATGACACAAAACAGTCCATAAATTCCTCTAAAGCAGTCCCCTACACGGCTTCAACACAACTACAACAACTTCATAATTTTCATCCAATTATCCATACTACAACACATTCAATTCATTCCCAATACATGTACAAGGAGATTAAGCATCATTGCACCTAAGTCTACATCACACGGCCCACTTCAACTTCAAGGAAAACAGTCCAATACCAACATGAAACATCATAAACATTGAATTCACCACAAAACATATGAAAAGGGATCAACTTCTTGCCTTATCACCCAATGCTTCAATCGGCTAAGCCTTCAAATCCATTTCTTGAAATTTAACACTTGTTCTTGCTATACCAATGAATGCTACACGTTATTATACCTCTATAAGGGAGTTAAATTGCTTGAAAAACTGATTTTTGGATCAACTTTGGGGCACCTCTCTCTCGGCCAGCTCTAGCCGAGAGACCATCTCTCTCTATCTCTATATTTCTTGCTTTGTGAATGTTGAAATGAGTTGCTTAGTGATGTATGAATCAGAATTTTGCCTTATATATTCCTTCCATGAATTGGACATGTGTCCCACTCAAATGTTTGGGTCAAAAACCGTTGACCACATCACTAACCTACACGGCCAACTATGGCTTATAATAATGGACTGATTTTTGTTTCCCAATCCCACTTAATAATCCAATCATGGTTAATTAAATCCCAATTTTCCATTAATGCTTCTATACCAAACGAAATTTGTAGGTAACTTGTGACTTGAAGCGAAACCGGAAGTTAAAGTCTCTACTTCGTATCTTAAAATAGTCTTGTCTTTAACCTATCGCGTTTGGTTTAAAACGTCCCAATGTATGAAAATATGGAGTATAACATCCTCCCCCCCCCCCCCCCCTTTAGAACATTCGTCCTCGAATGTCGATTTTATCCTGTCGGGTTCTATAAGAGTCTTGGGAAGGGTTTTCCTTATCGCTAACATATAGATTGAGCAGACAATTAACACAATCAAGCAAGGGGGTTTAGATTACCTGTAGGCATGGAAAACAAGTGAGGATATTTCTTTTTCATCTCCTCTTCAGCCTCCCAAGTCATCTCCTCCCTATTATTGTTCCGCCACAACACTTTAGCCGACGCCACATCCTTTGTTCGCAACCTTCTGATTTGTCGATCAAGTATGGCTATAGGCTGCTCTTCGTATGATAGCTCCTCTATTACCTGGATATCATCTGCAGGAAACACCCTAGAAGGATCGCTTATATACTTCCGAAGCATTGACACATGGAAGACCGGATGTACTGCTTCTAAATCTGCTGGTAGATCCAACTCGTAGGCAACTTGGCCTACCTTACGGATAACTTGATAAGGTCCAATGTATCTCGGGTTCAAATTCCCTTTCTTGCTGAATCTCATAACACCCTTCATGGGTGACACCTTCAAGAACACCCAATCGCCAACCTGAAATTCCAAGTGTCGACGTCGATTATCTGCATATGACTTCTGCCGACTCTGGGCTGCCAGTAACCTTTCCTGAATAAGCTTCACCTTATCGACAGCCTGCTGAACCATATCTGGGCCTATTAGCTTAGTCTCACCAACTTCAAACCAGCCTATAGGGGATCTACACTTCCTGCCATATAGATCTTTGTATGGTGCCATCTGAATGCTAGAATGGTAGCTATTGTTATAAGCAAACTCGATCAGCGGCAAGTGATCATCCCAGCTGCCCCTAAAATCAATGACACAGGCCCGTAACATATCTTGTAGCGTCTGAATGGTACGCTCGGCCTGTCCGTCAGTCTGAGGGTGGAATGCTGTGCTGAGACTCACCTGTGTCCCCAATCCCTCCTGGAATGATCTCCAGAAATTAGCTGTAAACTGGGCCCCTCTATCAGAGATAATAGCTGTGGGAACCCCATGAAGTATCACTATCTCCTTAAGATACAATCTGGCATAATCTTCAGCTGAATACGTAGTCCTGACTGGAAGAAAGTGGGCTGATTTCATCAGTCTATCAATAATAACCCAGACAGAGTAATATTTCCGTGGAGTGCGAGGTAGACCTGTGATGAATTCCATATTAATTACCTCCCATTTCCAGGTCGGAATCTCCATCTCCTGCAGTAGTCCTCCAGGCTTCTGATGCTCTATCTTGACCTGTTGGCAATTCGGACACCGGGCCACGAATTCTGCTATGTCCTTTTTCATACCATTCCACCAATACAAACACCTAAGGTCATGATACATTTTTGTTGATCCTGGGTGAACAGAATAACGAGCATAGTGTGCCTCCCCCATTACCTGCTGCCGTAACCCTGCAACCTCAGGTACACATAATCTGTTTGTGTATTGTAGTACTCCATCAGATGACATCTTGAATGGGGTCTCGTCCTTCTGAAGTGTTGTGTCTCTGTAATGTACAAGAATAGGATCCTCATATTGACGTCTCTTCACTTCTTCTACAATAGAGGACTCAGCAACACCTCGCATAAAAAGTCTGCCATTATCAGAATCAGCCAAACGAACTCCAAGGCTAGCTAGCTGATGAATCTCATGGACTATTTCTTTCCTTCCTGGCTGTACACCTGCCAAACTACCCATAGATTTACGGCTGAGTGCATCTGCTACAACGTTAGCCTTTCCTGGGTGATATAGAATATCGACATCATAATCTTTCAGCAACTCTAGCCACCTCATTTGCCGCAAATTCAGCTCCTTCGGCTTAAAGATATACTGGAGGCTCTTATGATCTGTATAAATATCAACATGTACGCCATATAGATAATGTCTCCATATCTTCAAGGCATGTATCACCGCCGCCAACTCTAGGTCATGGGTAGGATAATTTCTTTCGTGCTTCCTGAGTTGCCGGGAGGCATAGGCTATAACTCTGCCATGCTGCATTAATACACAACCTAGCCCAACACCTGAAGCGTCACAATAAACAACATAGCCATCTGTCCCCTCAGGAAGAGTTAGAACTGGAGTTGTAGTCAACTTGTCCTTCAATAATTGGAAGCTTCGTTCACAAGCATCGATCCATTGGAATTTAGATGCTTTCTGTGTTAACTTTGTTAGAGGCGCTAAAATCGAAGCAAACTTTTCTACAAATCTCCTGTAATATCCTGCTAGCCCCAGAAAGCTACGTACCTCAGTAGCCGTCGTAGGTCTAGGCCAAGTCTTGACGGCCTCAATTTTCTGCGAGTCTACCTGAATACCGTCTGCTCCAACAATATGCCCCAGAAATGCTACTGAAGTCAACCAGAACTCACATTTAGAGAACTTAGCATATAATTTCTGATTCTGGGGGACCTTAAGTACAGTCCTCAAGTGATCTGCATGCTCTTCTTCCGATCGTGAATAGACCAGAATATCATCAATAAATACAATCACGAACAAGTCAAGGAATGGCTTAAACACCCTGTTCATCAAGTCCATAAACACTGCTGGAGCATTGGTCAGCCCAAAAGACATCACTTTAAACTCGTAATGCCCGTATCGGGTCCTGAACGCAGTCTTCGGAATGTCTGCTTCCTTTACCCGCACCTGGTGATAACCTGACCGCAAGTCTATCTTTGAAAAACACTTAGCACCCTGCAACTGGTCAAATAAATCATCAATCCTGGGGAGGGGATATCTATTCTTTATTGTTACTTTGTTCAGCTGCCTATAATCAATACACATCCGCAGCGACCCATCCTTCTTTCTTACAAATAATACCGGTGCGCCCCAAGGTGATGTACTGGGTCTAATGAAGCCCTTCTCTAATAGATCTCTCAGTTGCTCCTTCAACTCTTTCAATTCTGCCGGTGCCATCCTGTAAGGAGGAATAGATATGGGCTGAGTGTCTGGCAATACGTCTATAGTGAACTCTATCTCACGCTCAGGAGGAAGACCTGGAAGTTCCTCTGGAAATTCATTAACCACTGGGACTGACTGGAGAGTCGGTACTTCTGCTTTCAAGTCATGCACACGAACCAGATGGTAAATATAGCCCTTCCTAACCATTTTCCTTGCCTTGAGGTATGAAATAAACTTACCTCTCGGCGATGCTGTATTCCCCCTCCATTCTATAATTGGTTCCCCTGGGAACTGAAATCGAACTACTTTGCCTCTACAGTCAACATTAGCATAACAAGAAGCCAACCAGTCCATCCCCATAATAACATCGAACTCAGTCATTTCTAGTTCTATCAAATCTGCCTTGGTGCAGCGATTACATATGACCACCGAACAGTCTTTATACACTAGTCTTGCTAAAACAAAATCCCCTACTGGTGTAGCTACCTCGAATGGTTTTATAGATTCAGATTTTATCCCAATTTTACTAGCGACAAAAGGGGAGATATATGATAATGTGGAGCCTGGGTTTATCAATGCATATACATCTCGGGAGAAAATCGATAGTATACCTGTAACCACATTTGGCGACGCCTCCTGATCCTGTCTACTGGCTAAAGCATATATGCGGTTTGAAGGACCGCCAGAATTGGAAGCCTCTCCACGGCCTCTGCCACGGCTTACTGGTGTCGGAATACCTTGCCCCATAGGGCGCATAGCCACCGAAGAGGAAGAACCAGCAACTGATCCCGTAGGCTGAGCTGCGCCACCCCCAAATCGACACTCCCTTATAGTATGGCCCTGATGGCCGCAAGAGAAACAAGCACCAGTAATGAAACGGCATTCCCCTGGATGGCGTCTGCCACATCGAGGACACGGAGGTATAGGTGGTCTCATGTGGCCTGTATTCCTGTGCATCTGGGAACCTGAAGTCATGGAGCTTTGACCAGCTCCCGAATACCCCGTTCTATCAAACCTCCTACCAGTAAATTGTGGAGGTGCACTCCGTGCCGGCTGGGAAGGATATCTACTATACTGCTGTTGGGGCTGCCTGCCCCGAAAGTCACCAAAAAAGTACCCAGCAGATCTAAATCTCTTACGCTGACCCCTTTCCTGCTCCCTATCAAATCGACGCCCTCTCTGTCGTTCCTCAACCCCCTGTGCATACGCCTGCACTCGAGCGACATCCATACCGGGTTGAGAAGCCATTGCCATACAGCTATCAATCAAGTAATTATCCAACCCTATTACGTAACGATGCACCCTATCTGCCATGTCAGCTACAATAGTGGGCGCGTACCTAGCCAGTGAATCAAACTTGAGGCTATAATCTCGAACACTTCTACCATTCTGCCTCAGGTGTAGAAATCTGTCAACTCTGGCTCGCCTCATCTCCGGAGGCAGAAAGTGACCCAGAAAAGCCTCCACGAACTCATCCCATACTGCTGGTGGAGCATCCTCACCCCTGGACAACTTGCAGGACTCATACCAATTAATCGCTACGTCACGCAACCGATATGAATCCAATTCAACCAACTTAGTCTCGGAAGCTTTAGTCACCCGCAACGTACGCAGCATCTGTCGAATAAACTCCTGTGGATCCTCCGCGGGCTTCGACCCATAAAATTCTGGGGGGTTACAAGTCAAGAAATCATGAACCCTCAAACTATCGTGTGTGTCCGCATAATCACCTCCTAACCCGCGTCTGCGAGCCTATCCCGATACCAATCTGGTCAATAACTGTACTGCGTCACGCATAGCCCTATCCTCCGCCCCTGGCTGGGGAGCTGGAGGCTCAGGTGCTGGAACCTCAGGAGCTGGTGGTAAATCTGTCTCCTGACCTGCAGCTGCTGCTGCCCTAGGCTCCTCTGATAATGGTGGCGTAGCGGAGCTCGCTGACTGAAGCCTAATCTCAGGCACATATTGGGAATAAGCCCTAGTAATCCTCCGGGTCTCACTGGTCTCTCCAACTACCGCCTTGCCCTTCTGGGCGGCTGTCGCCTTCTTTGGATGCATCGCTATAACATAACAATCTGTTAGGGAAAGATTATCCTGATAATACAGCTCTATCGTACGATCTAGAATGAGAAGGAAAGATGACATCCTAAATGTCCTGTAGCTTCCTGTTTATAAATGTGGTGCACAACACATCGATAAACAAGACTCTACTCGACACGGTCTGTAGCCACTCCGAGGATTGAACCGCTCTGATACCACTTTTGTCATGACCCAACCCCGTAGGCCGTGACTAGTGTCCGAATTGGACACTCATATCACATGTTAACTATAATCTTTTATAACCAGCATATTATGAACCTATTTGTATAAAAGAACAGGACGTTATTCTAAAGCTGTCACAATTCTGTATGTCGTAGGCACCTGGCTCCTGAGGAGTTACGATCTTCAACCACAACATATATATATATTTACGCCAGCCGACAAGGCTGCCACTACACGCAACATCCCAAACATATATATATATATGCAAGCCGACAAGGCTGCCATTACGAATGGGTACGCCCCAAACATAAGTCATATTCATACAACGCAACAGCAACGATATACAGACCCACACATGTGTCCACAGACCTCTAAGAGTAATGACAGAATCATATGACGGGACAGGGCCCCGCCGTACCCCGACTAAACACATATATATACAACAAAGGGAGCTATACCACAAGCTAGGCTCCGGAACAAAGGAGCACTCCAAAGTAGCTGAATAGATAGCCTAGGCTGGCGGATCTCCGAAACGAGCGTCTGTACCTGCGGGCATGAACGCAGCCCCCCGAAGAAAAGGGGGTCAATACGGAATATGTACTGAGTAAGTAAAGCATGAAATATATTAATAGACTCATACTGAGACAAGGTGTGTAGGACCCAATGAAACAAACAGGATTTCATAAAACTTGCCTTTGATCATATTTCATCTGTATCGTTCTCATATCAATATCAATATAGAGTTCTGTAACCAAGGCTGAATAATCATTCTGTATATAACATATATAACGTGTCCCGGCCCTTTAGTGAGGGACTCGGTAATTATAATCATAGCATCATAACATAAACATATACGTGTCCCGGCCCTCTAGTGAGGGACTCCGTAATAAGGAATATATACCCTCCTGGCCGCCATCTCCATATCACCATGTCATCATATCATCATATCATCATCATATCATCATATATATATATATATATATATATATATATATATATATATATATATATATATATATATATATATATATATATAACGTGTCCCGGCCCTCTAGTAAGGAGCTCGATGAGTAATATAGTAAATATGCGCACGAAAACGTGTCCTGGCCCGGGACTCAGTGAAGGATATAGCAGTAAGCACGAGCAGAATAATAAGCAACCACATATATGCAATTCATCTTTTGAGACTCAATGGATAAGTAACTAACCAGCTCTAAAGTGTCAGGATAATAATCATATTCAGTTCTTTTAAAATCTCATTACAAGTTATAGCAAGGAACGTTTCAGATTTCATGTACATGTATCAATTTGACAAGGTGTAACTTTTGATAGTCAAGTATGCCTTTAATTATGCAATTCTTTAAAAGTAGGAACTTCTATACATCATTCATTAGTCAATCATACAGTAGGCTCGTGACCATAACATTACGGAATGAATAGAATCATAAGTCATGCTTGGAACTAGAGAATAGAATTTACCCCAAGGTTCATATCATTTCTTACTTACGTCTAGGACATGCCAAAAGAAAGAAGGAATAGGCTTTACATACCTTTAGTGTTTAGTCGTATTATAACTTGTACTTGCTGCCCAATAGTACTTATCCTATATCAAGATATCAAAAGCTACAATTAGTCTACGAGGGAATTCAATATGTATTTTAACGTTAACAATCCCCTTCCAACATTTAGACGACGTTTCGTTCGAATTCAAACCAACTAGTACTACAACCTAATATTGTTAGTCATTCTTTCATGTATCAATCCGAACTTGTTTAAACATGACTTAAGGGAACTTTGGACAATCCGTACATCATTTAAAATAGGCCCTTATCCATGGCCAAACAGCACACACAACATTACCATTTTCGCTTCACAATTTGCCAACTTCAACTACAACGACAATAACACGTTTACAACATTACTTATACGATTATTGGAACTGTTTTAGCATGATATTACTCTTACAACAGCCCACAAACCATTTCAGATTCAACTTGAATCATTAAGCTTCACTTTCACTATACGTTCATAACAATAATCAACATTCAAAACGCACAACTCTACTCCTATCATCAAAACAGTCCACGGTTTGGACTGTTTTCCCCCTTCAACATGATTCATTTCTTTAACACCTCAATTCACATATTCACTATGCATACAATACACCACAATGTCCATAACAACAACAATCAAAACATGACACAAAACAGTCCATAAATTCCTCTAAAGCAGTCCCCTACACGGCTTCAACACAACTACAACAACTTCATGATTTTCATCCAATTATCCATACTACAACACATTCAATTCATTCCCAATACATGTACAAGGAGATTAAGCATCATTTCACCTAAGTCTACATCACACGGCCCACTTCAACTTCAAGAAAAATAGTTTAATACCAACATGCAACATCATAAACATTCAATTCACCACAAAACATATGAAAAGGGATCAACTTCTTACCTTATCACCCAATGCTTCAATCGGCTAAGCCTTCAAATCCATTTCTTGAAATTTAACACTTGTTCTTGCTATACCAATGAATGCTACACGTTATTATACCTCTATAAGGGAGTTAAATTGCTTGAAAAACTGATTTTTGGATCAACTTTGGGGCACCTCTCTCTCAGCCAGCTCTAGCCGAGAGACCCTCTCTCTCTATCTCTATATTTCTTGCTTTGTGAATGTTGAAATGAGTTGCTTAGTGATGTATGAATCAGAATTTTGCCTTATATATTCCTTCCACGAATTGGACATATGTCCCACTCAAATTTTTGGGTCAAAAACCATTGACCACATCACTAACCTACACGGCCAACTATGGGTTATAATAATGGACTGATTTTTGTTTCCCAATCCCACTTAATAATCCAATCATGGTTAATTAAATCCTAATTTTCCATTAATGCTTCTATACCAAACGAAATTTGTAGGTAACTTGTGACTTGAAGCGAAACTGGAAGTTAAAGTCTCTACTTCGTATCTTAAAATAGTCTTGTCTTTAACTTGTCGCGTTTAGTTTAAAACGTCCCAATGTATGAAAATATGGGGCCTGTCGTGTTTAGTTTAAAACATCCCAATGTATGAAAATATGGAGTATAACACTCGTAGTCATGTGTATATGGTTAGACATGTCCGGCCTTGTCGGCCTATGTTTTGTGTATCATTTTGTCGGCCACGTTGGCCACGTACATTGATGTGGCATAGATGCCTATGGTGACATAAATGTACTGTTGTCCAATTGGGACTAGTTGACGAATGCATGGGAATGTATGTATAATTATGTGGCTCACCTAGATGTAAGTATAAGAGTAAGCTAAGAGGGTGCTCGGGTGGGTTAGCACCGGGTGCTTGTCGCGGCCCCGAGTCGGGTCGTGACACTTATGTACATTGATATGGGCATAGTTGCTAATTATGATATAAATGTATTGTTGTCCAATGGGATTAGTACGATTGATTTATAGAAAGTATGATTTAGCTATGTGGCTCACCTAGATGTAAATGTGAAAGTATGATAAGAGGTGCCCGGGTGGGATAGCACCGGGTGTCCGTCGCGGCCCTCCGGTTGGGTCGTGACAAAAATGGTATCAGTGCAGTTCTGTCCTAGGGTGTGTCTACGAGCCGTGTCCAGTAGAGTCTTGGTTATGGGTGTGTTGCGCGCCACACTTATAAATAAGAGGCTACGGGCATTTTAAGAATGAATGACCTTCTTTCTTCATAAGATCGTGCGATAGAGCTATGACATAAGAACTTCTTTTTCCTTAACCATGTGTTTTGTATTTCAGAGATGCCTGTAAAGAGAAAGGCTACGGCAGCCCAAATGGGCAAGACAGTGGCAGAAAAGCGGGCTGAAGGAGAACCGCCAACAGTCGTAGAGGAAAGTGAGTCCCAGAATGCAGCTCAATCTCAGTCCCCCCATTCAGTGCCTATCTCTGAGGAACGTGACGGAGCCTCAGTGTCACGACCCAGCCCCGTGGGCCATGACTAGTGCCTGAGCTGGACACCCATATGTACCTGTCAAACATAATCGGACTGATACTATAGGTTTTCAATCGATCACATCGTAATAACATACGCACGCCGACGAAGCTGCCACTGTATATATATCATTATACTACGCAAGCCGACAAGGCTGCCACTACGAAACGATAATATAAGCAAGCCGACAAGGCTGCTACAACAAAACGACAATATATACAAGCCAACAAGGCTGCTACAGCGACAGGACATCCATAATGATCATATAGACATAACTTATCACATCTGAATACAACCCACATACATGTCTACAGACCTCTAAGAGTTCCAACAGTGAAATATGACGAGACAGGGCCCCGTCGTACCCCTAGACAACATATACATATATAAATAAAAAAGGATCTGTACCAAAATCTAGGTGTCGGAAGAACGGAGCTCTCCAAGATAGCAGAAGGGGAGTCCTAAGCTGGCGGATCACCAAACCGAGTGTCTGCACCTGCGGGCATGAAACGCAGCCCCCCGAAGAAAGGGGGTCAGTACGGAATATGTACTGAGCATTTAAAGCATGAAATACATTAAACAGGATCATAACTGAAATAAGAAGTACAAAAAATGAGTACAACAACAAGAATACCAAAATGCTTTCTTTTGAGACACAAATCATGCATGTCAATATCATATATCATATCCGGCCCATTATGGAACTCGGTGAACATGGTCGCCACCCCGTCTTTGGCGCCATAACACAGCATACTTCAGAACACAGCATAACTTCGTAACACAACATAACTCCGTAACACAGCATAACCCCATAACACAGCATAACACCATAACACCATTATATATATATATATATATATATATATATATATACCGTACCCGGCCCTCTAGTGAGGGACTCGGTGAACAATGCAGTGGAAGTGTGCACGATAACAGATCCTGGCCCGGGACTCAATGAAAGACATATTGAGGCATACACGAGCAGAGTAGTGAGAAACTATATGCAATTTAAAAAATTTTCAAAGACTCAATAGAATAATCGACACGAATTACCATTTGAAAATCAAGACAGTAGTCATATCAAATACCTTTCGAATGTCACTCAGAAACATATCAAACATCCCTCGAATGTTATCATAAAGTATATCAAGAGCCTTAGGAATCATAGTCATATGTCAATATAGTATGAAACATCTTATAAAAGTCTGAACATTAGTTATCATAGAGTCCCTAAGAATAGGAACTGCCATATATCGGCTATTATCCAACGTACAGAAAAAACTGAAGAGGGAGGCCCAATCGCTTGAGAGTTCTAACATCAAGAAGTGAATAAGAACCACAAATCACACTCAAAACTTATGAATATAATTACCCCAAAGTTCATATCATTCATCACTTAAATCTAAGACATGCCAAAAGAAAGAAGGGACAGCTTTACATACTTGTTAGCGGCTATTCGTAACCCGTTCGTCTCGTCGCTCTTTTAGCCTATTTAATATAAGATTAATGTTATCGTTAGTAATTATATTTTATAGTTCACAAATCTATAGCTCATTTCTTATAGAACCTATATTTCAGCTTATATATTCTCGTTTAGGGTTTTCTATTAGCTAAAGACTTAGCGAAAATCGGGCAGCACTTCCCCTATATATTCGCCTATCCCGAATTTCCAATTGCCCTCCAGTTAACACAGAAATACCAACAAAAACATATGGACATAATCATATCTTCAACTCTTTCAATTCCATAAGGATAACAACATGTTCATATCAACACAATTTCACCCTTAACTTTCTAATTCTTTCATTCCTTCACCATATAATCCATGATAACAACAACTATAATGCAACTTAAAATTAATTCTCCATGCCTAATTAGAACAGCCCCCTACACGGCTCAATTTACATTTCAACACCAACATCTACAACTTCTTATATTCATCACATATTTACCAATTTATACAAGTTTAATCACCTCCAAAACATGTAAAAAGAAGATTAAATCTTACCTTAATGAACTTGACCTCTTAATCTTTCTGATCACTTGGATTTCACCACAACTTGACACCTTAATACTTCTCCATGGTCATACCAAGTCTCGGCTAAGCAGCCATGGCCGAGAGCCTTATTTTTGTCCAAAAGAAAAAACAAATTCTTTGCTTAGTTTGAAATGAATGAACTTGTGATGAACATTACTCATCAAGAGTAGCTTTATATGTCTCCCTTAAGCCTTACACGTGCCCCTAATGTGGCATGTATTTTTTTTTAAATTCGGGCGGGGCCCACTTTATTAATTAACTTTAATTAATTTAATTAATTACTAATTCCCACTTAATAATCTAATCACAATTAATTAATTCCTAATCTCCAATAATAATATTTTTTTTTACACTTAATAAAATTTATAAACAATTGGTTCTAATTTAGAAATTAAAAATTAAGGGTTTCTATTCTGTGTCCGAGAAGGATCCCGTCCTTTAACTTGAGTCGATTCTCTTGCGAATAACTCGACATATAAAAATAAAGGGTATAACATCCTTCCCCCCTTTAGAACATTCGTCCTCGAATGTTGAATTGGTCCCGTAAGGTTCTATACGAAGAATGTTTTTTTTGGAAAGCTTTCCCTTATCGTTATAAGATATAGTTTTATCAGGCAATCAATATAACCAAGTGAGGAGTTTAAGTTACCTGTAGGCATAGGGAACAAGTAAGGGTACTTGTTCTTCATCTCCTCCTCGGCTTCCCAGGTCATCTCTTCCCTATTGTTGTTTCGCTATAACACTTTGACGGAAGCCACGTCCTTAGTTCGCAACCTCCTAATCTGCCGATCAAGTATGGCTATAGGCTGCTCCTCGTAGGATAACTCCTCTGTCACCTGGATATCATCTACGGGAAATACTCTGGAAGGATCGCCTATACATTTGCGAAGCATTGACACGTGGAAGACTGGATGCACTGCTTCCAAATTAGATGGTAGGTCCAACTCGTAGGCAACCTGGCCTACTCTACGAATAATCTGATACGGCCCAATGTATCTCGGGCTTAGCTTCCCTTTCCTGCCGAATCTCATAACACCCTTCATGGGTGACACCTTCAAGAACACCCAGTCACCAGTCTGAAATTCTAAGTGTCGGCGTCGATTATCTGCATATGACTTCTGCCGACTCTGGGCTGCCAGTTATCTCTCCTGAATAAGCTTCACTTTATCAACAGCCTGCTGAATCATATCTGGGCCTATCAACTTAGTCTCACCAACATCAAACCAACCAATAGGTGATCTGCACTTCCTCCCATACAAGGCCTCATACGGTGCCATCTGAGTACTCGAATGGTAGCTGTTATTATAGGCAAACTCAATAAGTGGCAAATGATCATCCCAGCTACCCCTGAAATCAATAATACAGGCCCGTAACATGTCTTGTAGTGTCTAAATGATACGCTCGGCCTGTCCATCAGTCTGAGAGTGAAATGTTGTGCTGAGACTCACTTGTGTCCCTAATCCCTCTTGGAAGGATCTCCAGAAGTTAGCTGTAAACTGGGCTCCTCTATCGGAAATAATAGCTGTGGGAACCCCGTGATGTCTCACTATCTCCTTGAGGTACAACCTGGCATAGTCCTCAGCTAAATATGTAGTCCTGACTGGAAGAAAGTGGGCTGATTTTGTCAACCTATCAACGATGACCCAAATAGAGTCATATTTTTTCGGAGTGCGAGGTAAACCTGTGACGAAGTACATATTGATTACCTCCCATTTCCAGGTCGGAATCTCCATCTCCTGTAATAACCCCCCAGGCTTCTGGTGCTCGATCTTAACCTGCTGACAATTCGGACACCGAGCAACAAACTCTGCTATATCCTTCTTCATGCCATCCCACCAATACAAGCATCTGAGGTCATGATACATCTTCGTTGACCCTGGATGTACAGAATAACGGGCATAGTGTGCCTCTCCCATAACCTTTTGTCGTAACCCTGCAACCTCAGGTACACATAATCTACCTTTGTATCGTAGCTCTCCGTCAGGGGCAATCTCGAATGGGGTCTCTTCCTTTTGAATAGCTGCATCTCTATGATGTACAAGAATAGGGTCCTCGTACTGGTGTCTCTTTATCTCTTCTATGATAGAGGACTCAGCAACTCCTTGAACAGAAACCCTGCCATTATCAGAATCAGCCAAACGGACTCCAAGATTAGCTAACTGGCAAATCTCACGGACTATCTCTCTCTGCTCTGGTTGTACATCTGCCAAACTACCCATAGATTTACGGCTGAGTGCATCTGCTACAACATTGGCCCTTCCTGGGTGATATAGAATGTCAACATCATAGTGTTTCAGCAACTCTAGCCACCTCCTCTGCCGCAAATTTAGCTCCTTTTGCCTGAAGATGTATTGGAGACTCTTGTGATCTGTATAAATATCAACATGCACACCGTATAGATAATGTCTCCATATCTTCAAAGCATGAATCACCGCTGCTAACTCCAGATCATGGGTGGGATAATTTCTTTTGTGCTTTCTAAGCTGTCGGGAGGCATAGGCTATGACTCTGCCATGCTGCATCAACACACAACCTAGTCCAACACCCGAGGCATCACAATAAATAACATAGCCATCTGGCCCCTCCGGAAGTGTTAGAACCGGAGCCGTAGTCAACTTCTCCTTCAATAACTGAAAGCTTCGTTCACAAGCGTCGGTCCACTGAAACTTAGCTGCCTTCTGCGTCAGCCTTGTCAAAGGCGCTGAAATTGAGGCAAACTTCTCCACAAACCTTCTGTAATACCCTGCTAGCCCCAGAAATCTACGTACCTCGGTAGGCGTCGTAGGTCTAGGCCAAGTCTTCACCGCCTCAATCTTCTGTGTATCTACTCGAATGCCATCAGCTCCAACAATATGCCCCAAGAATGCTACTGAAATCAACCAGAATTCACATTTAGAGAACTTAGCATACAACTTCTGGTGCTGAAGCACCCTGAGTACCGCCCTCAGATGGTCTGCATGCTCCTCTTCGGATCGTGAGTAGACCAGAATATCATCAATAAATACAATCACGAACATATCTAGGAAAGGCTTGAACACTCGGTTCATTAGATCCATAAATATCGCTGGAGCATTGGTCAGCCCAAAAGACATTACTCTAAACTCATAATGCCCGTATCGGGTCCTTAATGCAGTCTTCGGAATATCTGCCTCTCTTACCCGCACCTGATGGTAGCCTGACCGTAAGTCTATCTTTGAGAAGCACTTAGCACCCTGAAACTGGTCAAATAAATCATCAATCTTGGGGAGGGGATACCTGTTCTTTATTGTTACTTTATTCAGCTGCCTATAATCAATACATATCCGCAGCGACCAATCTTTCTTTCTCACAAATAATACCGGTGCTCCCCAAGGTGATGTACTGGGCCTGATAAAGCCCTTTTCTAATAAGTCTCTCAGTTGCTCCTTCAATTCCTTCAGTTCTGCAGGTGCCATTCTGTAAGGAGGAATAGATATGGGCTGAGTGTCTGGGACTACGTCTATAGTGAACTCTATCTCACGCTCAGGAGGAAGACTTGGAAGCTCGTCTGGAAATACATCTGGAAACTCATTAACTACCGGGACTGACTGAAGAGTCGGTACCTCTACCTTCAAATCATGCACACGAACCAGATGATAAATATAACCCTTTCTAACCATCTTCCTTGCCTCGAGGTATGAAATAAACTTACCCCTCGACGTTGCTGTACTTCCCATCCACTCTATAATTGGTTCTCCTGGGAATTGAAATCGGACTATCTTGCCTCTACAATCAACGTTAGCATTACAAGAAGCTAACCAATCCATACCCATAATAATATCAAATTCAGTCATATCCAACTCTATCAAATCTGCTTTGGTGCGACGGCTACATATATTTACCGAACAATCTCTATATACTTGCCTTGCTATAACAGAATCTCCTACCGGTGTAGCTACCTCGAACGGTTCTATCGGTTCAGGTTTTATCACAATTCTACTAGCAACAAGGGGATAAATATACGATAAGGTGGAGCCTGGGTCTATCAATGCATATACATCTCGGGAGAAAATCGATAGTATACCTGTAACCACATTTGGTGACGCCTCCTGATCCTGTCTGCTAGCCAAAGCATATATACAGTTCGAAGGACCGCTAGAACTGGAAACTCCGCCACGACCTCTACCACGGCCTGCTGGTACCTGAAAACCTTGCCCCACAGGGCGCATCGCTACAGAAGAAGATGAACCAGCAACCGACCCAGTAGGCTGAGCCGCACCACCTGTACTACCGCCGAGTGGACACTCCCTCATAATATGGCCTTGACGGCCGCAAGAAAAACAAGCACCCGTAGCACGAGAACACCGAGGAAAGGGTGGCCTCGACTGACCGGAACCTCTGTTCACCTGCGAACCCGAAGCCCTGGAGCTCTGACCGGCTCCTGAGTACCCTGTACTATCGAATCTCCTACCCGTGAACTGTGGGGGTGCACTTCGGGCTGGCTGAGAAGGATATCTAGTATACTGCTGAGGCTACCCGCCTCGAAACTCACCAGAATAACCAGCCGATCTAGCCCTCTTGGGCTGGCCCCTGTCATGATCTCTGTCGGGCTGACGCCCTCTGTGTTGATCCTCTACCCCCTGTGCATACGCCTGTACCCGAGCAATATCCATCCCTGGCTGAGAAGCCATTACCATACAGCTATCAACCAAATAACGATCCAACCCCACCACATATCGCTGCATCCTATCAGTCATGTCAGCTACAATAGTGGGTGCATGTCTAGCCAATGAATCAAACTCTAGACTATACTCTCGAACAATCCTGCCCCTCTGTCTCAACTGTAGGAATCTATCAACTCTAGCTCGCCGCATCTCTGGAGGCAAAAAGTGGCCAAGGAAGGCCTCCACAAACTCATCCCATACTGTTGGAGGAGCATCCTCGCCCCTAGACAACTCCCACAACTCATACCAATTGACAGCTACATCTCGCAATCGATACGATGCTAACTCAACAGACTAAGTCTCAGAAGCCTTAATTAACCGCAACGTACGCTGCATCTGCCGAACAAACTCCTGCGGGTCATCTTCGGGCTTCGACCTGAAAAACACTGGAGGATTACAGCTTAGAAAGTCACGGTCTCTCAGACTATCATGTCTATCCGTCTGGTCAACCCCTAGTCCATGCCTGTGAGCTTGTCCTGCTACCAAGCTGGTCAGCAACTGAACTGCATCTCTCATAGCTCTACCCTCCGCCCCTGGCTGAGGAGCTGGAGGCTCAGGTGCTGGAACCTCAGGAACTGGCGGTGGAGCCGCCCCCTGACCCGGAGCTGTCGTTACCCTAGGTCCCTCTGGAAGTGACGGTGTAGCAGAACTCGCGGATTGGAGCACAACCTCAGGCATAATCTTGGCACGAGCCCTAGTAACTCTCCGAGTCTAGCTAGTATCCCCTGCTATCGATTTGCCCTTCTGGGCAGCTGTCGCTTTCTTTGGAGGCATAGCTGTAAACATAGTAATCTGTTAGAAAGGGATTATCCTGACAATATGGCTCTATCGCACAATCTAGGATAAGAAGGAAAGATGACACCCTAAATGTCCTGTTGCTTCCTGTTTATAGATGTGGTGGACAAAACACCGATAAACAAGACTCTACTAGACACGGTCTGTAGACACTCCGAGGATGAACTGCTCTGATACCACTTTTGTCACGACCCAGCCCCGTGGGCCATAACTAGTGCCCGAGCTGGACATCCATATGTACCTGTCAAACATAATCGGACTGATACTATAGGTTTTCAATCGATCACATCGTAATAACATATGCACGCCGACGAGGCTGCCACTGTATATATATATCATTATACTACGCAAGCCGACAAGGCTGCCACTACATGTCAGCATATTACGCAAGCCGACAAGGCTGCCACTACGAAACGATAATATAAGCAAGCCGACAAGGCTGCTACAACAAAACGACAATATATGCAAGCCGGCAAGGCTGCTACAGCGACAGGACATCCATAATGATCATATAGACATAACTGATCACATCTGAATACAACCCACATACATGTCTACAAACCTCTAAGAGTTCCAATAGTGAAATATGACGAGATAGGGCCCCGTCGTACCCCTAGACAACATATACATATATACATAAAAAAGGATTTGTACCAAAATCTAGGCTCCGGAACAACGGAGCTCTCCAAGATAGCAGAAGGGGAGTCCTAAGCTGGCGGATCACCAAAGCGAGTGTCTGCACCTGCGGGCATGAAACGCAGCCCCCCGAAGAAAGGGGGTCAGTACGGAATATGTACTGAGCATGTAAAGCATGAAATACAGTAAACAGGATCATAACTGAAATAAGAATTACAGAAAACAAGTACAACAACCAGAATACCAAAATGCTTGCTTTTGAGACACAAATCATGCATGTCAATATCATATATCATATCCGGCCCATTATGGGACTCGGTGAACATGGTCGCCACCCCGTCTTTGGCGCCATAACACAGCATACTTCAGAACACAGCATAACTCCGTAACACAACATAACTCTGTAACACACCATAACACAGCATAACACCATAATATATATATATATATACCGTACCCGGCCCTCTAGTGAGGGACTCGGTGAACAATGCAGTGGAAGTGTGCACGATAACAGATCCTGGACCAGGACTTAGTGAAAGACATATTGAGGCATGCACGAGCAGGGTAGTGAGAAACTATATGCAATTTAAAACATTTTCAAAGACTCAATAGAATAATCGACACGAATTACCATTTGAAAATCAAGACAGTAGTCGTATCAAATACCTTTCGAATGTCACTCAGAAACATATCAAACATCCCTCGAATGTTATCATAAAGTATATCAAGAGCCTTAGGAATCATAGTCATATGTCAATATAGTATGAAACATCTTATAAAAGTCCGAACATTAGTTATCATAGAGTCCCTAAGAATAGGAACTGATATATATCGGCTATTATCCAACGTACAGAAAACTGAAGAAAGAGGCTCAATCGCTTGAGAGTTCTAACATCAAGAAGTGAATAAGAACCACAAATCACACTCAAAACTTATGAATAGAATTACCCCAAAGTTCATATCATTCATCACTTAAATCTAAGACATGCCAAAAGAAAGAAGGGACAGCTTTACATACCTGTTAGCGGCTATTCGTAACCCGTTCGTCTCGTCGCTCTTTTAGCCTATTTAATATAAGATTAACGTTATCGTTAGTAATTATATTTTCTAGTTCACAAATCTATAGCTCATTTCTTATAGAACCTATATTTCAGCTTATATATTCTCGTTTAGGGTTTTCTATTAGCTAAAGACTTAGCGAAAATCGGGCAGCACTTCCTCTATATATTCGCCTATCCCGAATTTCCAATTGCCCTCCTGTTAACACAGAAATACCAACAACAACATATGGACATAATCATGTTCAACTCTTTCAATTCCATAAGGATAACAACATGTTCATGTCAACACAATTTCACCCTTAACTTTCTAATTCTTTCATTCCTTCACCATATAATCCATGATAACAACAACTATAATGCAACTTAAAATTAATTCTCCATGCCTATTAGAACAGCCCCCTACACGGCTCAATTTACATTTCAACGCCAACATCTACAACTTCTTATATTCATCACATATTTACCAATTTATACAAGTTTAATCACCTCCAAAACATGTAAAAAGAAGATTAAATCTTACCTTAATGAACTTGACACCTTAATACTTTTCCATGGTCATACCAAGTCTCGGCTAAGCAGCCATGGCCGAGAGCCTTATTTTTGTCCAAAAGAAAATTTTCTTTCTTTGCTTAGTTTGAAATGAATGAACTTGTGATGAAAATTACTCATCAAGAGTAGCTTTATATGTCTCCCTTAAGGCTTACACGTGCCCCCTAATGTGGCATGTACTTTTTTTAATTCGGGTAGGGCCCACTTTATTAATTAACTTTAATTAATTTAATTAATTACTAATTCCAACTTAATAATCTAATCAAAATTAATTAATTCCTAATCTCCAATAATAATATTTTTTTTTACACTTAATAAAATTTATAAACAATTGGTTCTAATTTAGAAATTAAAAATTAAGTGTTTCTATTCCGTGTCCGAGAACAATCCCCTCCTTTAACTTGGGTCGATTCTCTTGCGAATAACTCGACATATAAAAATACGGGGTATAACACTCAGCCCCAGCTCTAGCACCTCCGGATCCTCCACCGGATGCTTCAGGCCAAGATGTAAAAGAGCTCATTCATTTGCTTACTCAATTGGTTGCTGCCCAGACTCAGCGGCAAAGTACAGGGCAAGGGGATAGGGTTGTTAGTGCAAGGGCCCGTGATTTCATTAGCTTGAACCCTTCGGAATTATTTGGATCAAAGTCGGACGAGGACCCTCAGAATTCTATTGATAGAATGTCGAGGACGCTTCGGTCGATACATGCTTCGGACACCGAATCGGTGGAGTTAGCGTCCTATAGATTGAGGGATGTTGTGGTTCATTGGTACACGGTTTGGATGGTTTCACGGGGAGCCAATGCGCCTCCCCCGGTATGGCAAGAATTTGTAGATGCCGTCCTCCGACATTATTTGCCTCCGAAAGTTCGGCGAGCTAGAGCCGATAAGTTCTTGAATTTGAGTCAAGGAAGCATGATTGCTTTAGAGTATAGTCTCCACTTCAATTCTGTGGCTAGGTATGATTCGGCCATGGTAGCGGATATGGGTGACCGAGTAAACCGATTTGTGAAAGGCCTAGGGCCACATTTGATGGATAGGTGCTTGACTGCATCCCTTCAGGACAATATGGATATTTCACGCATTCAGGCCCGTGCACAAAATTTAGAAGAAAGCCTACAACAACAAAGGAGTGAGCGTGAGCATGATAGGGGACATAGCAACAGGGTTAGATCTTTGGGTCCGATGATTGAGTATAGAGGCGGGCACAGACAGCAGTTGTCGAGGCATTCAGGCCATTCTATGACTAGTGCGCCTCCACGGTTTTCAGGCCCGAGATTTGATAGATCTACTCGTTCCGGGTTGAGTCAGAGTTTTTCGGGATCTTAGTTCATAGGTGATTCGGGTCAAGCGAGGCCACCCATACCACGATGTTCCCAGTGTGGGAAGTTACATTGGGGTCAGTGTCGATTGGGTTCAGATGTTTGCTATTCATGTGGTCGGCCAGGCCATATTATGCGTGATTGCCCCTCAGTTGGTGGTAGAGGTAAGACCCAGCTTTCAGGGTCGGTATCCGGATCTTCGTCATCTATGCGCCCTATGGGGTCAGGTTCACATGCGCTAGTCGGCCATGGTAGAGGCAGAGGGAGAGTCCCCAGTTCTAGCGGTCCTCAGCACCGTATTTATGCTTTGGCTGGACGCCAAGATCTTGAGTCTTCTCCTGATGTGGTCACAGGTATATTATCTGTATTTTCTTATAATGTATATGATTTGATAGATCCGGGATCGATATTGTCATATGTTACTCCGTATATTGTGGGTCGGTTTAGAGTCAAACCGGAGTCGATCAAACCTTTTGAGGTGTCCACACCTGTTGGTGAATTAGTAAAAGCTAGCCGAGTATATAGAAACTGCATAGTTGTGATTTGTGACCGTCGTACTGTGATTGACTTGCATGAGTTAAAAATGGTGGATTTTGATGTTATTATGGGCATGGATTGGTTGGCTTCTTGCTATGCCAATGTTGATTGAAGAATGAAAGTGGTTCGTTTCCAATTTTCAGGAGAACCAGTTTTAGAATGGAAAGGGAATACTGCATCACCAAAAGGTAGGTTTATTTCCTATCTAAAGGCAAGGAAAATAATCACAAAAGGATTCATTTATCATCTAGTTCGGGTTCAAGATTTAGAAGTTGAACCGCCGACTCTTCAGTCAGTTCCCGTAGTGAATGAGTTTCTGAATGTGTTCTCGGAAGAGCTTCCAGGCCTCCCTCCCGAGCGGGAGATTGATTTTGCTATTGATGTGTTGCCAGACACCAAGTAATTGAAAGACTTCTTTGAAAAAGTCTTTATTAGGCCTAGTTCATCCCCATGGGGAGCACCCGTATTCTTTGTCCGAAAGAAAGATGGCTCCTTGCGAATGTGCATTGACTATCGGCAATTGAATAAGGTGACGATTAAGAATAAATATCCTCTTCCGAGGATTGATGACTTATTTGATCAATTACAAGGTGCCAAATGGTTTTCAAAGATAGATTTGAGGTCCGGGTATTATCAAGTGAGAGTTAGGAAGAAAGATATCCCTAAGAAAGCCTTCAGAACAAGATATGGCCATTTCGAGTTCCGGGTGATGTCATTTGGACTAACTAATGCACCGGCAGTATTTATGGATTTGATGAACAATGTGTTCAGGCCCTTCCTAGATCTATTTGTGATTGTATTCATCAATAATATCTTGGTGTATTCTAGATCCGAGGCAGAACATGCCGATCATTTGTGTACTTTCCTTAGAGTTCTTCAAACTCGAGAGTTGTTTGCCAAATTTTGTAAATGTGAGTTTTGGTTGAACTCAGTGACATTTTTGGGGCACATTGTTGCAGCCGATGGTATTCGGGTAGATAGCCAAAAGATTGAGGCCGTGAAGACTTGGCCAAGGCCCATAACTCCTACGGAGGTTCGTAGCTTTCTGGGCTTAGCAGGTTATTACAGGAGATTTGTTGAAGGTTTTTCTTCTATTTCTGCACCACTTACAAAGCTGACCAAAAAATCAACAAAGTTCCAATGGACAGATGCTTGTAAACGTAGTTTCCAAGAGTTAAAAGATAGATTAACTTCTGCCCCAGTCCTGACACTTCCAGAGGAATTGGAAGGTTATGTTTTTTATTGCTTTGCTTCAGGTGTTGGGCTACGCTGTGTGTTGATGCAACATGGTAAGGTGATTGTGTATGCTTCAAGGAAATTACGGAAACATGAGAAGAATTATCCAACCCATGATCTAGAATTGGCTGCAGTGATTCATGCATTAAAGATATGGAGACATTATTTATATGGTGTCCATGTGGATATTTATACAGATCATAAGAGCCTTCAGTATATCTTCAAGCAGAAAGAGTTGAATTTGCGGCAACGACGATGGTTGGAATTGCTAAAAAATTATGATGTTGATATCCTATATCACCCCAGAAAGGCAAATGTTGTGGCTGATGACCTTAGCCGTAAATCCATGGGAAGTTTGTGTGATGTACGACCAGAGAAAAGAGAAATGGCCCTTGAGCTCCAGCAGTTGGCTAGCCTAGGAGTTCAAGTAGTGGACTCAGGTAGCAAGGGAACTACCATTAAGAATTCAGCAGTCTCGTCGCTAGTAGTGGAAGTGAAAGAGCGACAAAATGAAGATCCCATGCTAATGCATTACATATATACACTCCCTAAGAAGGAGAAGTCATCATTTGAGATTGCAGGAGACAGAGTTCTCCGATGTCAAGGCAGATTATGTGTTCCTGATGTGGCAGGGTTACGCCACCAAATATTGAGAGAAGCTCATTGTTCCCGTTATTCTGTCCACCCCGGAGCAACGAAAATGTACCATGATCTTAAGTCTATATATTGGTGGAATGGGATAAAAAAAGATATAGCGGAATTTATAGCTCAATGTCCCAACAATCAACAAGTGAAAATCGAGCATCAAAAGACGGGCGGATTGTTGCAAGCTATAGAAATTTCAACTTGGAAGTGCGAAGTAATTAACATGGACTTCATTACAGGCTTACCCCGTTCTCGACGTAAGTATGACTCTATATGGGTGATTGTGGATAGACTCACGAAGTCAGCTCATTTCTTACCAGTCAGAACTACATATGTGGCAGAATATTATGCAAAGCTTTATGTTAAAGAGATAGTGCGACTCCATGGTGTTCCAGCATCTATTATCTCAGATAGAGGAACTCAGTTTATAGCTAATTTTTGGAAGTCCTTCCAAGAGGATTTGGGTACTCAAGTGAGCCTTAGCATGGAATTTCACCCGCAGACTGATGGACAAGCTGAACGTACCATTCAGACTCTTGAGGACATGTTACGGGCATATATGATTGATTTTGGAGGCAATTGGGATGATCACTTACCACTCATTGAATTTGCTTATAACAATAGTTATCATTCTAGCATCCAAATGGCACCGTATGAGGCTTTATATGGGCGAAAGTGTAGATCCCCAATTGGGTGGTTCGAGGTAGGAGAGACTAAATTGATAGGGCCAGACTTGGTCCAGCAAGCCATAGAGAAAGTTAAGCTCATACAAGATCGGTTATTAGCAGCCCAAAGTCATCAAAAGTCCTATGCGGATAATCGTCGAAGGGACTTAGAGTTCCAAATGAAAGATTGGGTATTCTTTAAAGTGTCACCAATGAAGGGGGTAATGAGATTTGGCAAAAAGGGGAAGTTAAGTCCCCGGTACATTGGGCCTTATAAGATTGTGCGCAAGGTAGGCAAAGTGGATTATGAATTAGATCTACCTCCTGATTTGGAGTCAGTTCACCCAGTTTTCCATGTCTCGATGCTTCGTAAATGTGTTGAAGATCCTCCTAGGACCGTGCCAGTAAATGATGTTCATGTGATGAAAAATTTGACTTATGAAGGGGTACCCATTGCCATATTAGATAGGCAAGTACGAAGGCTTAGAAACAAAAAAATGGCCTCAGTTAAGGTTTTATGGAGAAACAATAACCGAGAAGAAATGATGTGGGAAGTGGAAGAAAATATGAAATTCAAGTACCTGCACATATTTCGGCCCCTAGAAGAGGTCCAAGATGAGACATCAAGATCATAAGGTATGTATGTTTTCCTTTTTATGCATTTGGGTAGTGTGTGGCCAAACTTTATTGCTATTATGTTGCGGCCCTGTGAGGCATTGTTATTATGGGCTGTTGTGACAGGATGGTAGTGCCATATTATAGTGGAAACTCTAGAAAAACAACTATAGAATCCCCAACGACTTAACATTCGAGGACGAATATTCTTAAGGGGAGGAGAATGTTACACCTCAGAAAATTCCCCGGTTATGCACAGTGAATAAACTAATGAAGAGCACAAAGTATACGGTATTTCAATAAGTAAGGAATGACATTTGATTACCCTAATTAAGATTTCAAAGACATTCGAGGTAAGACAGGAAAGTTTTCCAAGAGAAGGTAAGGCATACGATAGGTATCGAAAAGGAATTACGAGTAAAAGGTTAATGATGCTTGGGAGAAGATTTATAACGTCCCTTAGATTGTTAATGAGGTGCTACCCAAGTGTCAAGAAGGTTCCATAAGGATTGGAGATGGAACGAAATGATGGAAACCATTTCAGGGAAGTGGAGTTATACGACCACTTATACGGTTCGTATAACTTTATACGGTCCGTATAAGGGGTCTGTATAACTCCCAGCAGGGAGATGGTTTTCTGGTTGGTGAACCACGACCACTTATACGGGCTGTACAAGATTATACGGACTGTATAAGTGTCCGTTGAAGTCCCGACGGACTGATTTTGAATGTTTGTATAAATAGATGCCTTGGGTTTTTTTACTTCATTTTTCATCTTCTACAAGTGTTGAGAGCTCAAAAACCCTTCTCTAAGCATATTCCACTCAAGTCCAAGAGAACACAAAGATCAAAGACTAGAATCAAGTGTTTATGTATTAGAAAGCTTCCAAGGGTTAGAGGACCACAATAAATTCCATTGGAGGAGAACTAGGGTTTGGTTCAAGTGAAGTATTTGCACTCAAGATTCATGCCCACACCATCTAAGGTAAGTTTTATGGTATTTCCATGTTTTTTAAGGTATTTGAAGGTTGAAACACTTGGATTGTAGAAGAATGTAGAAAATGGGTCTTGAATGTGAGGATAGTGATGTTGTGAGTAGTAATTTGGTTTGAGTAATGATTCGTGATATGATATGATTATAACCATGTTATAAATTATGTTAAGAACATGGGGATAGACATGTATATGAACGAATGTAATCGTGTGCTATGACCATGGATATGGATGACTTGAAGTGAATTGAGAAATATGGATAATGTAGGTGAATAAAGACTATTGTTATGATGTTGTGAATGTATTATTGATGTTTGGGAGTTGATATATGATATGGACGAAGTCGTATAAGTAAAGGAGATGCTGTCCAATTTTCTCTAGCTTTAGTCATCTATGCTAGCTATCGATTTTCTAACGATAGTATAACTCTAATGAAGGTAGAAACGTGAGCATTGAAGGAGAACGTGCAAGTGATAGAATAGTTGAACGGAAAGGTATGTAAGGCTAACCCTTCTTTCATAAGTCATGGTTCTTTGGCCAAATATCTAAATCTTCTATAAGTCTATGATGTCCTCCAAATGATGCTATCTTCAAAAGCTACTAAGCGCATGATTCTTGATACGTTACGATTGTACTAAATTCCTCATATGACGAGCAATCCTCTAAGGATAGATGTAATGAACGACGATAGTAATGATGCTAAAGATGCTTATGAGCTCTTATGTGTATATGTCTATGTATGACTATTGTGGAACCACGAGCTTATATGGTCGGGTAGAATATATATTTATGTAACGCGCGCGCACCTCTGCAATTGGGTACGGATAACCCTGAAGCCTTAGTAGGGCCAGGTATGTGTAACCCTGAGCCTTGGTTGGCCAGGTATGTATGATAACCAAGCCTAGCCATGGTCAGGTATGCGAAACACCGAACCTTCGTGGTCGGGTATGCTATGTAAATGATATGTATATGAATATGATATGAATATAAAAATGTAAATGAGTACGGGTATGAATACGGATACGGATATGGATGTATGTACACAATCACGCATTAGAAATGGAAAGTCCCTATGAAAGGCAAGTAAGTGTTTATGACGATGATTTTACTATCTCCCATCCTATGCTATCTCTTATGTTGTCTATTATGCATTCATAATGATGTTGATCATGCTTTACATACTAAGTACATTCTTCGTACTGACGTCCTTTTGTTTGTGGACGCTGCGTCATGCCCGCAGGTGGCCAGGGAGACAAACTTGATCCATGGCCTTATTACTCAGGGACTACATAGCGGAGCTCCATTTCATTCGGAGTTACAGCTTTTGGAACTTATTCTTTTGTGTACATATTTATGGGCATAACGGGGTCCTGTCCCGCCTATATGATATGACATACTCTCCTTAGAGGCTCATAGACACGTGTATATGGTTAGATGTATTTGGCCTTGTCGGCCTATATTTTGGATGTCATTTTGTTAGCCTCGTCGGCTTATGTACATTGATATGGGCATAGTTGCTAATGATGATATAAATGTATTGTTGTCCAATGGGATTAGTATGATTTATTGATATAAAGTATGATTTAGCTATGTGGCTCACCTAGATGTAAATGTGAAAGTATGATAAGAGGTGCCCGGGTGGGATAGCACCGGGTGTCCGTCGCGGCCCTCCGGTTGGGTCGTGACAAAAGTGGTATCAGTGCAGTTCTGTCCTAGGGTGTGTCTACGAGCCGTGTCCAGTAGAGTCTTGGTTATGGGTGTGTTGCGAGCCACACTTATAAACAAGAGGTTGCGGGCATTTTAGGAATGAATGACCTTCTTTCTTCAAAAGATCGTGCGATAGAGCTATGACATAAGAACTTCTTTTTCCTTAACCATGTGTTATGTATTTCAGAGATGCCAAATGGGCAAGACAGTGGCAGAAAAGCGGGCTGAAGGAGAACCGCCAACAGTCGTAGAGGAAAGTGAGTCCCAGAATGCGGCTCAATCTGAGTCCCCCCATTCAGTGCCTATATCTGAGGAGCGTGACGGAGCCTCAGCCCCAGCTCCAGCACCTCCGGCTCCTCCACTGGATGCTTCAGGCCAAGATGTAAAAGAGCTCATTCATTTGCTTACTCAATTGGTTGCTGCCCAGACTCAGCGGCAAAGTACAGGGCAGGGTGATAGGGCTGTTAGTGCAAGGGCCCGTGATTTCATTAGCTAGAACCCTCCGGAATTCTTTGGATCAAAGCCGGACGAGGACCCTCAGAATTTTATTGATGGAATGTCGAGGACGCTTCGGTTGATACATGTTTCGGACACCGAATCGGTGGAGTTAGCGTTCTATAGATTGAGGGATGTTGTGGTTCATTGCTACACGGTTTGGATGGTTTCACGGGGAGCCAATGCGCCTCCCCCGGTATGGCAAGAATTTGTAAATGCCGTCCTCCGACATTATTTGCCTCCGAAAGTTCGGCGAGCTAGAGTCGATAAGTTCTTGAATTTGAGGCAAGGAAGCATGAGTGCTTTAGAGTATAGTCTCTGCTTCAATTATGTGGCTAGGTATGCTTCGGCCATGGTAGCGGATATGGGTGACCGATTGCACCGATTTGTGAAAGGCCTAGGGCCATATTTGATGGATAGGTGCTTGACTGCGTCCATTAAGGACAACATGGATATTTCACGCATTCAGACCCGTGCTCAAAATTTAGAAGAAAGCCTACAACAACAAAGGAGTGAGCGTGAGCATGATAGGGGACATAGCAAGAGGGTAAGATCTTTGGGTCCGATGAGTGAGTATAGAGGCTGGCACAGACAGCAGTTGTTGAGGCATTCAGGCCATTCTATGACTAGTGCGCCTCCACGATTTTCAGGCCCGAGATTTGATAGATCTACTCATTCCGGGCCGAGTCAGAGTTTTCGGGATCTTAGTTCATAGGTGATTCGGGTCAAGCGAGCCCACCCATACCACGATGTTCCCAGTGTGGGAAGTTACATTAGGGTCAGTGCCGATTGGGTTCGGATGTTTGCTATTCATGTGATCGGCCAGGCCATATTATGCGTGATTGCCCCTCAGTTGGTGGTAGAGGTAGGACCCAGCTTTCAGGGTCGGTAGTCGGATCTTCGTCATCTATGCGCCCTATGGGGCCAGGTTCACATGCGCCAGTCGGCCATGGTAGAGGCAGAGGGAGAGTCCCCAGTTGTCACGACTCGACTCGGGGCCGCGACGAGCACCCGGTGCTAACCCACCCGAGCACCCTCTTAGCTTACTCTTATACTTACAACTAGGTGAGCCACATAATTATACATACATTTCCATTCATTCGTCAACTAGTCCCAATTGGACAACGGTACATTTATATCACCATAGGCATCTATGCCACATCAATGTACGTGGCCAACGTGGCCGACAACATGATATACAAAACATAGGCCGACAAGGCCATACCTGTCTAACCATATACACATGACTACGAGCCTCTAGGAAGAGTATAACACATCACATAAGCGGGACAGGACCCCGCTATGCCCATAATTATATACACAAAAGAATAAGTACCCAAAAGATATGGCTCCGAAGGAAATGGAGCTCCGCTATGTAATCTCTGAATAAGCAGCTATGGATCAAGTCTGTCTCCCTGTGCACCTGCGGGCATGACGCAGCGTCCACAAACAAAAGGACGTCAGTACGAAGAATGTACTGAGTATGTAAAACATGATCAACATCAATATAGAAGCATCATAGACAATATATGAAGTGGCATAGGAGGGAAGGCAATAATATCATCATCATGGCACTTACCAGCCTTTCATAGGGACTTTCCATTTCTCATACGTATTTCATAATAGTGCTCGTATTTGTATACATGCCCCTATTCGCATTCATATACATAGTCTTTTAACATTCATAATCATATTATATACATAGCCATACACTTATATACATACATAGCGTACCCGACCATAAGGTTCGGTGTTTCATACGTACTTGGCCAACCAAGGCTCAATGTTATTTCTACCTGGCCCTACCAAGGCTTCAGGGTTATCCGTACCATCTGCAGATGTGTGCGCGCGTTACGTAATCATATACATACATATATATATACATCCATATACATATATTCTACCCGGCATTATAAGCTCGGGGTGTCATTATAGCCCTTCATAGGCACATGTGAATATAATAGCCCGTAGGCACCTTTAGCATCATTATTATTATCATCGTCATCACTATCATCATCGTTTGCGCTACATCTCTATCTTATGCTTACTCGTCAATGGGGTGCGTAGTACATTCGTAGCACGTATCGAGGGTCGTGAGCTTATGAGCTCGGAGTGTCAATCACTTGAATACAACATACTCATATAGAGGATTTAAGAGTTTGGCCAAGGAACCATGCCTTATGAAAGAAGGGTTAGCCTTACATACCTTTTCGTCGGACTATCCTACACTTGCACGCTTCCTTCCAATGCTAGTGTCTATACCTTCATTAATATCATAACAATGGCCATTAGTCATTCACGTTATCCACATTATTTAGATTCCTTAATTTGCCTCTAATTCACCCATATTCATGGTCATAACATCCAACTTCGCCTATTCATCTAAAGTGTCTATTCCATGATCTTAGTACCATTTATAATACATTCATATCGTAACACAACAACATTCATAATTCAATTCAAACTATTCCTCAAAATGTCACTATTCACCATTCATGACCTAGTTGACCACATTTTCTACAATCCATGTATTTTAATTCTCCAATACCTTAAACATCATGTCAAAATCATGAATCTTACCTTAGAAGTTGTAGGAACAAGCTTTGGTTGATAATACCCCACTTTGAGCCAAACCCTAGTTTTTCTCCATTTGCATTTCTTGACTTGAATGGTATTTAATGGCTTGCTTACACTTGATTCACTTGTTTATGTTGTTGGTGACTTATAATCCTTGAAAACGTATGAAATAAATGTAGAGAGATGATTCTAGAGAGAAGTGGTGTAATGTGGAAATGAAATAAAACAAGTCTTGATCCTCATATTTAATGAATTGAAAAATCTGTGCTGGGTGAACAGTGGTCGTCCATGGAGGTTTACGGTCCGTCCCTCGTGGTCGTCTTTAAGCTTAAGCAGAACCAGAAACTTAAGGCTGCATGCATGGTGATTTACGACCATGGTTCACGGGCCGTAAATCACTTTACGATCCGTAAACCTGGTCGTATTTTACCATTTCTCGGCTGGGCAGAAAGCTGAAGCTTTTTGCATGGCAGTTTACGACTTTACGAACCGTATAGCAATTTACGGTCCGTATTTTACAATTTACGACCACTGGGCAGTTGCAATTATGCAACTTCCCATATTTTTTAGGCTTCTCATTTTAATCACCCCCGTCCATGCACATGCATTGCTCACCTTGTATCTCATCTTAACTTAGCCAACTTCCTCGTCTCACATCGGATACTTTCGAAATCTCGCCTAAGGTCATCAAACGTCGTTTCTTGCTCATGGACATCATGCACTCATAGTCATCACTAGTTCATTCTCTTGCGTACCAACGGAAAATTTTCCGAGGTGTAACACCAGTTCTAGCGGTCCTCAGCACCGTATTTATGCTTTGGCTGGACGCCAAGATCTTGAGTCTTCTCCTGATGTGGTCACAGGTATATTATCGGTATTTTCTCATAATGTATATGCTTTGATAGATCCGGGCTCCATATTGTCATATGTTACTCCGTATATTGCGGGTCGGTTTAGAGTCAAACCGGAGTCGATCAAACCTTTTGAGGTGTCCACACCTGTTGGTGAATTAGTAAAAGCTAGCCGAGTATATAGAAACTGCATAGTTGTGATTTGTGACCGTCGTACTGTGATTGACTTGCATGAATTAAAAATCGTGGATTTTGATGTTATTATGGGCATGGATTGGTTGGCTTCTTGCTATGCCAATGTTGATTGTAGAATGAAAGTGGTTCGTTTCCAATTTTCAGGAGAACCAGTTTTAGAAGGGAAAGGGAATACTGCGTCACCAAAAGGTAGGCTTATTTCCTATCTAAAGCCAAGGAAAATGATCATAAAAGGATTCATTTATCATCTAGTTCGGGTTCAAGATTTAGAAGTTGAACCGCCGACTCTTCAGTCAGTTCCCGTAGTGAATGAGTTTCCGGATATGTTCCCGGAAGAGCTTCCAGGCCTCCCTCCGGTGCGGGAGATTGATTTTGCTATTGATGTGTTGCCAGACACCAAGCCTATATCTATTCCTCCCTATAGAATGGCTCCCGCAGAATTGAAAGAGTTGAAGGAGTAATTGAAAGACTTGCTTGAGAAAGGCTTTATTAGGCCTAGTTCATCCCCATGGGGTGCACCTGTATTGTTTGTCCGAAAGAAAGATGGCTCCTTGCGAATGTGCATTGACTATCGGCAATTGAATAAGGTGACGATTAAGAATAAATATCCTCTTCCGAGGATTGATGACTTATTTGATCAATTACAAGGCGCCAAATGGTTTTCAAAGATAGATTTGAGGTCCGGGTATTATCAAGTGAGAGTTAGGGAGAAAGATATCCCTAAGAAAGCCTTCAGAACAAGATATGGCCATTTTGAGTTCCGGGTGATGTCATTTGGACTAACTAATGCACCGGCAGTATTTATGGATTTGATGAACAACGTGTTCAGGCCCTTCCTATATCTATTTGTGATTGTATTCATCGACGATATCTTGGTGTATTCTAGATCCGAGGCAGAATATGCGGATCATTTGCGTACTTTCCTTAGAGTTCTTCAAACTCGAGAGTAGTTTGCCAAATTTTCTAAATGTGAGTTTTGGTTGAACTCAGTGACATTTTTGGGGCACATAGTTGCAGCCGATGGTATTCGGGAAGATAGCCAAAAGATTAAGGCTGTGAAGATGTCACGACCCGTCTAGGGGCCGTGACGAGTACCCGACACTTGTACCGAGCACCCCTTGTCTATCGTTTTACCTTTACCTCTTAGCAAGCCATGTAAACAGAGCCATTTTTTTTTTTTGAACATTAACATTAGCGGCGTCATCTGAACATAGACTAATAAACTTCGTTATCACTTATACATCAACATTAGCATGCCAAAACACCATATATCTAACTGTACTTAACTGACTGTACATAACTGTCTACGAGCCTCTAGACGTAGTACACTTATACATAGAAAGGGCCGGGTGCTGCCGTGCCCGAATATACATACACAAAATAGTACCGCAGAAGTGAGGCTCCGGAACAACTGGAGCGCTGTCAACACTGCTGGTAAGGCTCCTAAGGATCAAATCCGCCTATCTGCTGACCTGCGCGGCATGAAACGCAGCGTCCACAAGAAGGGACGTCAGTACGAATAGTGTACCGAGTATGTAAGGCATGAAAGATAACACTAGCAGTAACATAATGTATAATTAATAATGTCATGGAGTCATAGAATATAGAAGATAGAACATATCTCATGTCATATATTATCATCTCGTATCATATCGTATTATATCTTATCTTGTCTTGTCGTAGTATATCACGTCATAGTATATCGTGTCATAGAGTGTCAGGCTATAGTATATCATAACATAGTACCTCATATCGTAGCATGGCATGTTACAGCATGTCGTGTCATAGCATAGCGTGTCATAGCATGTCTTACCATAGCATAGCATATCATAGAGTATCATAGCATAGCATAGCTTGTCATATCATGTCCTGTCGTAGCTGATCATAGCATATCATGTCATAGTATAGCTTACCATAGCATATCTTATCATAGCATGTCTGGTCATGACATGGTAGGTCATATCATAGCGCCGAACAATGCCGGCTCAGCCACATAGCGCCGATATACACCGGCTCACCCATATATCCCGCGTTCGGGCACCCCGCGTCCGGGATGATAAGCCAGCTGATCAGGTAGCAATGAAACATGTTTCCCTTCCTATTCCCCCATGTATCCCTTCCCCCCAACCCAGGTTCATATACATAGCTTGCTTACATATACATGTCTTATATACATTTACTTATCTTATATACATATATATCTTTTATATACTTATACATATCTTATATACATATACATGTTTTATATATATATATATACATGTCTTATATACATAGACATGTTTTCTATATGTATATATCCTATAAGCACACAAGGGAGCCCAAGGAAAAATCATATAGCCATCGGAGCGGCGTAAGGCCGGTGACCTCCGATTACATTATGGAATACTCGTGATCGCTCTTGTCTCACCTCGAAGGGACGAATATTTTGAGGTGAGATGGTCAATGGAGAATAGTATTAAAGTAAACGTAGAATGAAATTGTGGGCATCATAGATGACAGTTCATAGACTTTGAAATCTTTAGAAAATAAAGGCATAGCTAGGGAATATAAATAAGATTCAAAAATTAATTTATCATTTTCATATTTACATAAGATACTTAGCTTAGTTATCTTGGTCATAGAGTCGTTCCGGTAGTGCGTATCATAGGCATATCCTCTTATGTAATGTCATTGTTATCATTCTCGTCATGGAAGGGTCCTCGTTGGAGGAGTCATAGTACTTATCATTTGGTAACGAACTCGGGATCAAAAGTTCCCTTTGGATTCACTTCTAATAAGTCAAGCAACACTGTAAGGAAAAATCCGAGAGTAGCAGGCCCACCTCGGGCCGGATGGGGTGGCGTATGTTATTTACATATATTACGTGTCATGTCATTACTTGTGAGGGTTCTAGGGTAATCGGGTCCCACTCGTGCAAGTTCTAAGGGTTTAAGAGGTCTTTCCATCATTTGCACACTTTCTAGTTCAATTCTATTGAACAAAAAGTGGAAAACTTTAGGTGCGGATTCCGGGGGCTAGGGTTGTCCCCGAGGCTCGTACCCGACTTATTACATCTAAGACATGCCATAGAAAGAAGAGTGAAGCCTTACATACCTCTTTCCACTCCTTTTTCTATTCCAAATTCACGTCGCAATCTCGTCAAAATCTGCAAATTGGTCATGTTTACCAAAACTCTTATTAGGGTACTTAGAGTTAGAATCTTAAGGAAACATTTGGCTACCGAAATTTCGGCAGCACTTCCCCTATAAATACTCCATCCCACCAAGTTCAACTTGGCTAATTTCAATCAACAACAATCCCGGGAATTCAAACCCGGCCAAAATATCAACCACAATTCCAACAACAACAATACTAACAACTTCCATATTCAATCAACTTACTACTTCTTCCAAAAACTTTCTAACTTTAATGAAAACAATAACAACCTCATAATCTATATTCCAACAACATCATACTAACCACATTACCTTCCATGCATGCAAGAACATTACATTCAATTTACACAACTTCTAAAACAAACCTCCACCTACTTCAACTTCACTAAGGTTCCTAGACATTCATTAGCAACATAGAGTCCACAACATAACAACAAACAAAATACTAAATAAAATGGACTCATTCTCTTCCATTTTTTCACCATAACCACACGGCCAACACCAACATACACACTACAACTTCTCAAAATTCATTCAACTTCCATTTTCCACATATCATTCACAACAATAACAACCAAACACTAATTAAAATAATTGAAGCATGACTCCTACACATATATACATACACACGGCCATGTACTATATTTCTCTCCTTCATGAATTTCATCCATTTTAGCATACTACAACACATATAAACCATATATAACACATAAAACAAGATCAAAACTCACCTTTCTTCTTCAACTTCTCACTTGACTACAACTTGACAACTTGTATGATTTTGAATTTTTCTTGCTCCAACAACAACTCCACCTTGTTAATCACCCTTTACTTGGTAGAAAATGATTTTTGAAGAATTTTTATCAATTTTCTTGTTGGTTTTTGATCTTGGCCGAAATGGCCTTCAAGTTTTTCTCCTTCTTTTCTTGTTCTTACTTTCTTGAAAATTCTAGAGAGTTTGATGAAAAAGATGACTTGGTCATCTCTTTATTTACTCATTAACCTTGATGTGGGCTTAAGCCCACACCAAATGGACGGCCAAACAAGGCCCAAACCTTAGCCCACTTATTTTTTTTTTATTTTTTTGGGCCAACTCGGTTTGGTCCCGAGTTGGGCCTAGCCCACTGACCTTTCGACCTTAAAACGTCCATATCTCCTTGTACCGACGTCACCTGGGGACCCACGACCTATGGTTGGAAAGCTAATTCAATTATCTACAACTTATATTTCTTGGTACTTTTCCAAATTCCAAACTTATAATACCGGTTTTTCCCCTTGAAGTCAGATCACCCGAAAATGTTTTCTTAAAATATTCGTTTGGAGGACTTCCACTTTGATTTGGCCCAAGGGTCCTTCTTGAGTTGTGTTTAACTTCTCATATGTGATTCATATGAATTTTCAGATGTCCCAAAAAAATCTTGATGTGTGGGTCCCACCTCAGCAATTAATCTGACATTCAAAAATACGGGATATAACAGAAGACTTGGCCAAGGCCCATAACTCCTACAGAGGTTCGTAGCTTTCTGGGCTTAGCAGGTTATTATAGGAGATTTGTTGAAGGTTTTTCTTCTATTTCTGCACCACTTACAAAGCTAACCCAGAAATCAGCAAAGTTCCAATGGACTGATGCTTGTGAACGTAGTTTCCAAGAGTTAAAAGATAGATTAACTTCTGCCCCAGTCCTGACTCTTCCAGAGGGATTGGAAGGTTATGTTGTTTATTGCGATGCTTTAGGTGTTTGGCTACGTTGTGTGTTGATGCAACATGGTAAGGTGATTGCGTATGCTTCAAGGCAATTACGGAAACATGAGAAGAATTATCCAACCCATGATCTAGAATTGGCTGCAGTGATTCATGCATTAAAGATGTGGAGACATTATTTATATGGTGTCCATGTGGATATTTATACAGATCATAAGAGCCTTCAGTATATCTTCAAGCAGAAAGAGTTGAATTTGCGGCAACGACGATGGTTGGAATTGCTAAAAGATTATGATGTTGATATCCTATGTCACCCCGGAAAGGCAAATGTTGTGGCTGATGCCCTTAGCCGTAAATCCATGGGAAGTTTGTGTGATGTACGACCAGAGAAAAGATAAATGGCCCTTGAGCTCTAGCAGTTGGCTAGCCTAGGAGTTCGAGTAGTGGACTCAGGTAGCAGGGGAACTACCATTAAGAATTCAGCAGTCTCGTCGCTAGTAATGGAAGTGAAAGAGCGACAAAACGAAGATCCCATGCTAATGCATTAAAGAGATACACTCCCTCAGAAGGAGAAGTCATCATTTGAGATTGCAGGAGACGGAGTTCTCCGATACCGAGGCAGATTATGTGTTCCTGATGTGGCAGGGTTACGCCACCAAATATTGAGAGAAGCTCATTGTTCCCGTTATTCTGTCCACCCCGGAGCAATGAAAATGTACCATGATCTTCAGTCTATATATTGGTGGAATGGGATAACGAAAGATATAGCGGAATTTTTAGCTCAAAGTCCCAACTGTCAACACGTGAAAATCGAGCACCAAAAGCCGAGCGGATTGTTGCAAGCGGTTACGTCCCGTATTTTGTGCGTTGGAAAGCGTGCGAGTTAAATGACATTAGTAACGGAAGCGAGGTTATCCCTCAAGCTCATAGGAGGCTACAGTGATGGTATAGATGTATTGAAAGGATTAGAAGTCAAGTGAATTGGATAAAATAATTTTCATTAAGGTTCAACGTTTATTTGAGTGAAATACGATCCAAGCTATACTACCCATATTTTTGGACTAGAAAAATTTAATCGTCCAACGTAAGAAAATTTACCGAGCCCGAAGAACTCGATCATACCCGAGGATAAAAATCAAAAGCTCGGTGTATACAAGGAATGAATCTCCAAAATAACTTAGGACTTAACAAAGGTGACCACAGTGATTGAGAATAATATTTTGTGTGTACCAAAAGGGGATATGGGCTAGTGCTACGTCACATAATCATGGAAATAGGTATATGAAGGGTATTAAAAATAATTGGTATTAAAATGAATTGAGATCAAGAAATTAATTGTGGTATTAAATAGGATTGCATGGATAAATGTCCATGGTGGGCTGCCACATGGCATTTTATAAGCCAACAATGGCATTAAATTCTGCCACGTGGCATCAATTGGACTAAGAGGTAATATTAACTTGATGACTCAAGTCACCTAAAGGGAGGAAGTGACAAGTTGAAGAACACTTTTCATGTTTGAATGTGGCAACCGAATTGATTAACATAAAAGACCAATTCGGTCATAAGTTTTTCATTGTTGCAAAAATGAATCTAACTTAGTTCAATTGTGTATCAACAAAAAAAAAAAAAAAACCCATTCGGCTAGTTTTTACTTGTCAATTTTGAGGAAGCAAATTATAGTTTTTTTTTTTACCAAGAACAGCATACGGGTTTGTTCTCTATTTTGAGCTCGTTGTTCCGTCTTATCGTGTTGTTGAATTCGGACTTTCTTAAAAGTGAAGTAAGATTGAAGAAGAGTAATTTTTTTGGCATATAAGGTAAGAATCCTCCTATTCTTGATATATTTAAATTCATCTAAGTCATAGCTAAATTGTGGGAATTGATGAAATAAACGCGAACTTGCGAATAAAATTGTCATTCGATAGAATTGGAGTTGTGGGCTATTTTTTTGTTGTTGTAATTATATGATATAAGGTTGAGATTTGTGGTAAATGATGCCCTTATCATATTGAGAATATTTTTAAGGCTAAGAAGGAAACATAAGAAAAGGTGCTATGAAGTATACGGATTGTAATTCGAGCTTGTCGCTCGTTATAGAGTATTATGAAATTATTATGGACCTGCATCTTGTATTTTTTGAGATTTATTTGTTGTTGGGCTGTTGTGGTGATATAACGAATTGGGAGATACTAATGATATAGGGGAGATGCTGCCCGATTTCCGTTAAGTTCTTAACTAATAAAAATCCTAATCAAGAAAGTATGAATTGAAGAATGGTTCCTATAGGTAATTGGTTGCGGATTGATAAGCTAGAAAGTATAGTTTACTAACGATAGCGTTACTTTCATATTAAATAGGCTAAAGGGGCGACGAAGCGAAAGTGATTACGATTAACCTTCAACAGGTAGGTAAAGCTAACCCTTCCTTCTTTTGGCATGATCTTTATGAAACAAACAGACGACGTATATATATGACTCCAAAGAAGCTCCTATTCTTAGAGCCACTAGGATGGCTAATGTTCTTGATTTCCAGAAGCTATTTCATTTTGTTTTGATACGTGTTTATGATTCCATAAGTTCTATTTTGATATAATCCATTGTGACATTCGAAGGGTACTTGATATGATTATTGTCTTGATTTTCAAATGATAGTTCATCTTGATTATTCTATCGAGTCTCAGATATGACTTAGTTTGCATATGGTTGCTCACTACTCTGCTCGTGCATGCCTCAATATATCTTTCACCGAGTCCCGGGTCGGGTATGTTCTCATGCACAGTTCACTGTATTGTTCACCGAGTCCCTCACTAGAGGGCCGGGTACGGTATATGTATATATATGATGATATGATGATGTGATGATATGATGATATGACGATATGATGATGTGATTATGGCGCCAAGGATGGCATGTGATGACTTTATTCACCAAGTCCCTCACTAGAGGGCCGGGTACGGTATATATATATATGATGATGATATGATTATGTCACCGAGTCCCTCACTAGAGGGCCGGGTATGATATATATATATATATATATATATATATATATATATATATATGATGATGATGATATGATTATGTCACCGAGTCCCATAATGGGTCGGGTATGATATATCATATCGATATGCACGATTTACATTTCATAAGGCAAGTGTATTGGTATTTTGAATGTCATACTTGTCTCCTGTGATCTCTATTTCAGTCAGGATCCTCTTTACTGTACTTCATGCTTTATATACTCACTACATATCTCGTACTGACCCCGTTTCTTCGGGAGGCTGCGTTTCATGCCCGCAGGTACAAATACTCGATTTGGCGATCCTCCAACTTAGGATTTCCACTCAGCTGTCTTGGAGAGCTCCATTGTTCCGGAGCTTGGAGTTTTGGTACAGATCTTTTGCTATATATATACATGTTCATCCAGGGGTACGACGGGGCCCTGTCCCGTCATATTTCGCTATCGATATTCTTAGAGGTCTGTAGACATATGTGTGGGTTATGTATAAGTTTTGTTCAGCCGCGTCCATATGGCTTACGTATGGTATTGACATGTTGTGATAGCCTTGTCGGCTTATGTATGGTATTGACATGTTGTGGCAGCCTTGTCGGCTTGCGTTTTATAACGATATATAATGGCAACCTTGTCGGCTTGCATATTTTATTACGATGTGATTGGTTGTGACTCCTCAGGAGACAGATTATCATGATATGTGACATTGTGAACGTTTGGATCTTTGTCAATTCCTATATTGTCTATAGTGTCAGCCTGACTATGTTTAACAGGTACGTATACGGGTGTCCATGTCGGGCACCAGTCACGGCTTACGGGGTTGGGTCGTGACAAAAGTGGTATCAGAGCAGTTCATCCTCGGAGTGTCTACAGACCGTGTCTAGTAGAGTCTTGTTTATCGGTGTGTTGTGCACCACATCTATAAACAAGAAGCTACAGGATATTTAGCATGTTATCTTTCCTTCTTATCCTAGATCGTGCGATAGAGCCCAGCCATAGGAAATGAAATTCCTTATACTAACCTTTGATTTCAACTGAAGAACGACATCGACAGAAGAAAGTGACTGATGATATTAGAAGCTACGCAGTACACAGGTAAGCCACGGTGCGAAAGAGGCATGCCGGGTAAGGTAAGAATGTTGGAGTATGATTGACTTGTAAAGTTGAAGAATGAAAGGGGAGGTAGATAGGAAGGTATAACAGGGCGGATCGTTAAAGGATCGGGTACGTCTCGAGGTGCGATATGTGAGGTAAGTTTTGACACATTTATACTTTTTACTTTAAATTGGGAGCCCTCTGTGGCTATGACATGATATGATGTATACGTATATATGATGGTCCTGTGACGCATTGTTGGTATTTCCTGCGTGCAGGTTTTGGGATAGTAAGAAGTACAGAGGAAACTCTGCCCAAATTTTCCCATAAAGAGAAAAGAGAGAATGAGATATAGGTTCATAATATGTCTTGAAAGTCGATACCGATAGGGTAAATTTATTATGTTGGATTAAAGCTTTAAGAGATACCTTCCATGTCATCTGTAAGAGGCCCCATTCTTACTTGAGAAATTTTATTTCGAAGAAGCATATATGAGTAGCAAAGTTTGGAATTCATTTGAACGGACAAGAATACTTTCCAGCCACATTTTTACCTTAGAAAAGCTCATATTGAAGGGCAAAAACGTCAAGCAATTAAGTTTCACTTCATTGGAAGAATACAGAGCATACAGCAAGTAGTTTATGAACTAAATGATTCGTTCACGACTCAAGAATAAATCTGGAGGTAAACCATGTGAATCAAGCACTAGAAGCCCTGTGGTGCTTATCGGATTCTAGTTTTTCTTCTGGTGGTGGTTGGAGAATGCTTCATGGTGACATTTTATTAGTTCTTAACCAACTAATTGAAGATGGAATTTGCGGAAGGAAAACTCAAACTTGTGAGCTGTCATGGATCATGTGTTTATATGTTGTTGATGAAATGCTAGGATAATTTGGAAAGGGCTTGTGACACTAAGGGATGATTTAGGAAAAGGTGGCAAATCTTAACAAAACATTTGAGGTATCGAGTGAACTGATAAGTAGGGATAAATTACGACGAGTTTACAGTTAAAAGGAGTGATAGTATGATTGAGATAAAAGTACGGAGGAGGAAGAATTATGACAAATTATGAAGGTATTGATAAGACAGCTTGTGAGATATTAAGGATAAGATTGATCAGAAAGGGTGAAGGGTTAAATGCACCTACTCCACAGAGTGTAATTAAAACATAGTAAGAATCGTGAATAATATTAAGAAGTGTTACGTTATAGGATAGATTACGAACAAGATGTAATGTGAATACCATAAGGATTGTTATAGACATGAGTAAAGCCTAGCAAGGAAGTAACTAAAGGATATGATGTGATCAGTGTGAAACGGAAAAGCAAATATATATAAAAAAAAAAGGGCTTACAAAGTCCTATAGGGAAAGTTCAGAATAGAGGTCAAGTGGTAATGAAAGTGAAAGCGAGCACAAGAAGAGAAGGAGTTAATAGAAAGAAGGAGATAAGAAGAAAGCGAGTAGGATTACAGTGTAGCGATGCGTTATGACATGTATAGCTGAGAAAATGAGTAATATAAGCGACAGAATTGTGAAGGACCGAACTAAGGGAAGATGAGCAACGAGACAGAATGAATGCCAGAAATGGCTGGTATGGTAAGAACAAAGAGGGATGAACAGAATATGTCTTGAAAATGAGAAAGGGGTTATGTAGAAGTAGAGTTTTCTGAAGGATACAGGAGTAGCATGAGATTCCTCGTACACAAAATAAAATATGGACATAGACTGGAGAAACGAAAGAACTACTAAAGGAAGCACTCAAGACAGACGTAATTGATTGAGTATGAGTATAGGATAAAAGGGAAATATATAGCTACAAACTTAAGGTGTAGTACGACGAGAAGGTGATAGGATAAGACCATGATTAAGACGAACTTGATATGACTTTGAGTAAGCTAGAAGCCAGTGTTGGGTACACAACAAGGGTAAAAGAGCATAAGGCGCAAAGGAGTACTGCGTATATGATTTCACCTCGGAAATAGTGAAATCCTTAAAGGGCAAAGATTGTAAGCCTGAGGAACAAATGATGTATTGCAAATTCATTAGAGGAAACATATGATACAGGTTGGGATAAAGATAATGTTACAAGAGAGCTTTGAACAGTTATCATCAGAATATAAGTGCTACCTAATTGAGAATTTGAAACGACTATAAGCACTAGCTAATTACTGATCGGAATAAATGGAATGTGACTTTGGATAAATTGCTACCTTAATTGCATTACTCGAGTACCAACCATCAAATAAGATTTTGTACTATATATTGAGAGTTCTCATCGCCTCGTGATTTGGTTAAGGTTTCGCACATGGGGAATCAAAGTTATAAATGATAAAGAAAGGACCTGGACATGGTATAAGTACAACCTCAAAGGGGGGAGGCGGGTGAAATCATAGTAAGTACAAATGGAAACAATTGACGCTATAATATATCCAATATGGATACTCAAACATCAAGTGAGATCCCATGCTGAAACAAGTTGGTAAGATCTGAAAGGCAGCGATAAACGAATAGTAGCCAAAATGGTATTTGAGACAGTGCTGAGAATTATTGGTAAAGATCTTGGATAATATGACATTAGAAAGTGGATGCTTATAAAAGGAAAAATACGACAAAAAGAATGGTAATGAGTGACTTAAAAGATATTATAAAGGATAGCAAGGCTATATTGGATTAGAGGTTAAGGCGTTGGCAATGGGGTTGCTTGCTAATGACACTGTAAATTATAAGTAGCAAAGGAGGAAGGACAGGAAATCTCCTATAGTAGGATATGAGAAAATCAAATGGTGTATAAAGAAAGGGGAAAACTAAGATTGGATATACTCTATACAAGTGGTACAAGAATAGTTAGGCAATCTACGAATATGTTTATGCTAAAAATGAGACCAAGTGAGTACTTGATAAGAAGAGTAAGGATTTAGTAATAACAATATGGTTACGATATTTTGGATACATTAAGGAAAGTCGTAAGGTGGTTTCAGTCAAATTACCGAGATAGAATTAGTACTGAGGGCAAATAGGACATGACCATGGTTAAGCCAAAGATTTACCCCGATCCCAACTGTAAGATATAAGAGGAGAATGCAAGGTAAAGCATGAAGACTAGTGAGACGATGCTAAGGTATTTCTCGGGCTGATTTGAGCACCTACACATACTCTTGTAAAGATTGCAATATGATGCGTGATAGGAGAACTAAGAGCAAATTTAAGTAAAGGGGCAATAGAAGAGTTTAAAGTAAAGATAAAGAAACGACATGAGATAATATGCCTAAGATGTTACAAGTAGGTTAAGGGATATTACGAGATGATTTAACCGAGACAATCAGAACAAGCGAGTTACAGGATGACAGTGAAGTTATAATATGAAGGAACCCTAGCGCTATTTGATAGCCAACCCTATAGATCGAGATCAAGAACTAAAAGCAAGTGATAGTTAAAAACCTTTAAAATAAAGTCAGAAAGTGACACATGATGCTGAGGATTCCAGAATACGGACTATAACAGCGGAGTAAAGCAAGGATATTGGAGTAGAGAAATGTTACCCTCTGGGAAATTTCGTTTTACACGTAGAACCTGCGAAGGGTCTACAAGTTACCAGAGGCACGCAATACTCAAGGGGTATTAGCGGAAGAGCTCGCAATACAACTAACAACTGACTGCAAAGTAAAGAGGAGAGTAAAGGCAATGCCGTAGAATTATTACCTCGAGAAACAACAGAAAGAGGAAATATTACAGGAATGACTATGTAGAGACCTGGAATGCGTTATAGTGAATTATAGCGAATCGACCAATGGAAGAGGTATGTGAAGGGCATAATTAAATCAGAGAACACTTGAGAAAGTATTGGGAGTTCAGGACCAGTTTAACATTCGAGGACGAATGTTCTAAAGGGGGGAAAGATGTTACGTCCTGTATTTTATGCGTTGAAAAGCGTGCGAGTTAAATGACATTAGTAACGGAAGCGAGGTTATCCCTCAAGCTCATAGGAGGCTACAGTGATGGTATAGATGTATTGAAAGGATTAGAAGTCAAGTGAATTGGATAAAATAATTTTCATTAAGGTTCAACGTTTATTTGAGTGAAATACGATCCAAGCTATACTACCCGTATTTTTGGACTAGAAAAATTTAATCGTCCAACATGAGAAAATTTACCGAGCCCGAAGAACTCGATCATACCCGAGGATAAAAATCAAAAGCTCGGTGTATACAAGGAATGAAGTCCCAAAATAACTTAGGACTTAACAAAGGTGACCACAGTGATTGAGAATAATATTTTGTATGTACCAAAAGGGGCTATGGGCTAGTGCTACGTCACATAATCATGGAAATGGGTATATGAAGGGTATTAAAAATAATTGGTATTAAAATGAATTGAGATCAAGAAATTAATTGTGGTATTAAATAGGATTGCATGGATAAATGTCCATGGTGGGCTGCCACATGGCATTTTATAAGCCAACAATGGCATTAAATTCTGCCACGTGGCATCAATTGGACTAAGAGGTAATATTAACTTGATGAGTCAAGTCACCTAAAGGGAGAAAGTGACACGTTGATGAACACTTTTCATGTTTGAATGTGGCAACCGAATTGATTAACATAAAAGACCAATTCGGTCATAAGTTATTCATTGTTGCAAAAATGAATCTAACTTAGTTCAATTGTGTATCAACAAAACAAAAAAAAAACCCATTCGGCTAGTTTTTACTTTTCAATTTTGAGGAAGCAAATTATAGTTTTTTTACCAAGAATAGCATACGGGTTTGTTCTCTATTTTGAGCTCGTTGTTCCGTCTTATCGTGTTGTTGAATTCGGGCTTTCTTCAAAGTGAAGTAAGATTGAAGAAGAGTAATTTTTTTGGCATATAAGGTAAGAATCCTCCTATTCTTGATATATTTAAATTCATCTAAGTCATAGCTAAATTGTGGGAATTGATGAAATAAACGCGAACTTGCGAATAAAATTGTCATTCGATAGAATTGGAGTTGTCGGCTATTTTTTTGTTGTTGTAATTATATGATATAAGGTTGAGATTTGTGGTAAATGATGCCCTTATCATATTGAGAATATTTTTAAGGCTAAGAAGGAAACATAAGAAAAGGTGCTACGAAGTATACAGATTGTAATTCGAGCTTGTCGCTCGTTATAGAGTATTATGAAATTATTATGGACCTGCATCTTGTGTTTTTTGAGATTTATTTGTTGTTGGGTTGTTGTGGTGATATAACGAATTGGGAGATACTAATGATATAGGGGAGATGCTGCCCGATTTCCGTTAAGTTCTTAACTAATAAAAATCCTAATCAAGAAAGTATGAATTGAAGAATGGTTCCTATAGGTAATTGGTTGCGGATTGATAAGCTAGAAAGTATAGTTTACTAACGATAGCGTTACTTTCATATTAAATAGGCTAAAGGGGAGACGAAGCGAAAGTGATTACGATTAACCTTCAACAGGTATGTAAAGCTAACCCTTCCTTCTTTTGGCATGATCTTTATGAAACAAACAGACGACGTATATATATGACTCCAAAGAAGCTCCTATTCTTAGAGCCACTAGGATGGCTAATGTTCTTGATTTCCAGAAGCTATTTCATTGTGTTTTGATACGTGTCTATGATTCCAGAAGTTCTATTTTGATATAATCCATTGTGACATTCGAAGGGTACTTGATATGATTATTGTCTGGATTTTCAAATGATAGTTCATCTTGATTATTCTATCGAGTCTCAGATATGACTTAGTTTGCATATGGTTGCTCACTACTCTGATCGTGCATGCCTCAATATATCTTTCACAGAGTCCCGGGCCGGGTATGTTCTCGTGCACAGTTCACTGTATTGTTCACCGAGTCCCTCACTAGAGGGTCGGGTACGGTATATGTATATATATGATGATGTGATGATATGATAATATGACGATATGATGATGTGATTATGGCGCCAAGGATGGCATGTGATGACTTTATTCACCGAGTACCTTACTAGAGGGCCGGGTACGATATATATATATATATATATATATATGATGATATGATTATGTCACCAAGTCCCTCACTAGAGGGTCGGGTACGGTATATATATATATGATATGATTATGTCACTGAGTCCCATAATGGGCCGAGTATGATATATGATATCGATATGCACGATTTACATTTCATAAGGCAAGTGTATTGGTATTTTAAATGTCATACTTGTCTCCTATGATCTTTATTTCAGTCGGGATCCTCTTTACTGTACTTCATGCTTTATATACTCAGTACATATCTCGAAATGACCCCCTTTCTTCGGGGGGCTGCGTTTCATGCCCGCAGGTACAGATACTCGATTTGGCAATCCTCCAGCTTAGGATTTCCACTCAGCTGTCTTGGAGAGCTCCATTGTTCCGGAGCTTGGACTTTTGGTACAGATATTTTGCAGTATATATACATGTTAATCCAGGGGTACGACGGGGCCCTGTCCCGTCATATTTCACTATCGATATTCTTAGAGGTCTGTAGACATATGTGTGGGTTATGTATAAGTTTTGTTCAGCCGTGTCCATATGGCTTACGTGTGGTATTGACATGTTATGATAGCCTTGTCGGCTTATGTATGGTATTGACATGTTGTGGCAGCCTTGTCGGCTTGCGTTTTATAACGATATATAGTGGCAGCCTTGTCGGTTTACGTATTTTATTACGATGTGATTGGTTGTGACTCCTCATGATATAGATTATCATGATATGTGACATTGTGAATGTTTGGATCTTTGTCAATTACTATATTGTCTATAGTGTCATCCTGACTAGGTTTAACAGGTATGTATACGATTGTCCATCTCGGGCACTAGTCATGGCCCACGGGGTTGGGTCGTGACACAAGCCATAGAAATTCCAACTTAGAAGTGGGAAGTAATTAACATGGACTTCATTACAGGCTTACCCCGTTCTCGACGTAAGTATGACTCTATATGGGTGATTGTGGATAGACTCACGAAGTCAGCTCATTTCTTACCAGTCAGAACTACATATGTGGCAGAAGATTATGCAAAGCTTTATGTTAAAGAGATAGTGTGACTCCATGGTGTTCCAGCATCTATTATCTATGATAGAGGAACTCAGTTTATAGCTAATTTTTGGAAGTCCTTCCAAGAGGTTTCGGGGACTCAAGTGAGCCTTAGCATGGCATTTCACCCGCAGACTTATGGACAAGTTGAACGTACCATTCAGACTCTTGAGGATATGTTACGGGCATGTATGATAGATTTTGGAGGCAATTGGGATGATCACTTACCACTCATTGAATTTACTTATAACAATAGTTATCATTCTAGCATCCAAATGGCACCGTATAACGCTTTATATGGGCGAAAGTTTAGATCCCCAATTGGGTGGTTCGAGGCAGGAGAGACTAAATTGATAGGGCCAGACTTGGTCTAGCAAGCCATAGAGAAAGTTAAGCTCATACAAGATTGGTTATTAGCATCCCAAAGTCGTCAAAAGTCCTATGCGGATAATCGTCGAAGGGACTTAGAGTTCCAAGTGAAAGATTGGGTATTCTTAAAAGTGTCACCAATAAAGGGGTTAATGAGATTTGGAAAAAAGGGGAAGTTAAGTCCCCGGTACATTCGGCCTTATAAGATTGTGCGCAAGGTAGGCAAAGTGGCTTATGAATTAGATCTACCTCCTGATTTGGAGTCAGTTCACCCGGTTTTCCATGTCTCGATGCTTCGTAAATGTGTTGGAGATCCTACGAGGATCGTGCCAGTAAATGATGTTCCAGTGACGGAAAAGTTGACTTATGAAGAGGTACCCATTGCCATATTAGATAGGCAAGTACGGAGGCTTAGAAACAAAAAAATGGCCTCAGTTAAGGTTTTATGGAGAAACAATAACCGAGAAGAAATGATGTGGGAAGTGGAAGAAAATATGAAATCCAAGTACCCGCACTTATTTCGGCCCCTAGAAGAGGTCCAAGATGAGACATCAAGATCATAAGGTATGTATGTTTTCCTTTTTATGCATTTGGGTCGTGTGTGGCCAAACTTTATTGCTATTATGTTGCGTCCCTGTGAGGCATTATTATTATCGGCTGTTGTGACAGGATGGTAGTGCCATATTACAGTGGAAACTCTGGCAAAATTTTTATAGAATCCCCAACGACTTAACATTCGAGGACGAATGTTCTTAGGGGGGGGGGGGGAGAATGTTACACCTCAGAAAATTCCCCGTTGATGCACAGTGAATAGACTAATGAAGAGCACGAAGTATACTGTCACGACCCAACCCCGTGGGCCGTGACCGGTGCCCTAGGTGGGCACCTATACGGACTCGATACCCAGATTAGCAATTTAACAGAATAATAATATAATAACATTAGTGAACACTGCAGAATTTAACAGAAAGGTAGGCTTGGCACACATAGGCCGAGAAGGCCGTCATAGAACAAAATACCCCAAACGTATGTACAGAACCCACACAGATATATCCACAGACCTCTACAGAACATAACACAGTCATAAGACGGGACAGGGCCCCGTCATACCCAGAATACTGTACACATCCAGATAGTAGTGTCAGACTGTACCAAAATATGGGCTCTGAAGAAGAGAGCGCCCCAAAATAGCAGTAGTAGGATCCTAAACGCGTGGATCGGAAAACCTGTCGTCTGTACCTGCGCGGCATAAAAACGCAGCCCCCGAAGAAAGGGGGTCAGTACGAAATATGTACTGAATATGTAAAGCAGAATTACAGAAGCATAAACCATAACAGATTCAGAAAACTGAGTAGAAAATCCTGAGTGTCATATGCATATTTTCAAAACAGACAGAGTATGTACAAAATCATATGTCATATCATATCCGGCCCCAGCCATGGGGCTCGGCAGACAGAACGTGGTCACCCTCCCGACATCGGTGCCACAACAGATGGGAATCAGAAAAAGGGGGCGTGGCCCCGTATCATAAAATGTCATATCAGAATGGCCATAACAGATCAGATCAGAACGGCGGACATGGCACATCATACTCCACAGACCCATGTACGCGTATACCTGCCCCCTCACCTCGGGGCGCGGCGAACAATGCAGAAGATTACGCTTGACAACATATCCTGGCCCGGGCTCAGTGTGGGAAACGTTGGGACATCCACGAATAGAGTAGTGAGAAACTAATGCAATTTTAAAACGTCATAATTATCTTCAAAGACTCGACGAAGCGTATCGAAGACGAATAAATCAAATGGAATAAAACGGGATCAGAATAACACATTTCGTATGTCAAAATAAATTACGGAAGTATAGCTTTCCCGAAGTCATACCGGGTATCAAGATAATTCATTAGGCTTGATAGAATATTTAAACCACATTCTTTAGATAATTTAAAGGTAGTCAACACATTTTCTTTCAAAAATTTGCTTAAAAAGGAAGCCTTGACTCATAAGGGTAAAATCGTAATTAGCGGGCCCGCCTCGGGACAAACAAGGCGGCGGGCTCAAATAGTGCTCTTTAACCAAATGGAGTCACCTAAAAAGGTTCTACGGACATTCGGCGACGTTTCGAGTAGTTTGAAGCAAAGGTGCCTTATTTCAAGCAAAGGGCACCAAAGATGTTCAATTCCATTGAAGGAAAAACGGAAAATTTCCTTTGCGGATTCCGAGGGCCACGAGGTCCTTCGAGGCCCGGATCCGACCCTAACTCACTAAAGGCATGCCAAGGGAAGTAATAGGGTTGCTTTACATACCTTTCACGCTCCTAACGCCTTCCAAAAGTCACTTCCCGTTTCGTCGAAAAACTGCAAATGGTCAAGTTTACCATTTGTAAGCCATAATTACCAAAGTCTCAATTTAATGCAAATTTGGCTACCGAAATTTCGGCAGCACTTCCCCTATACATATAGCACCCCGAGAATTCAACTCGGCTATAATTCATCAACAACAACCCAAACAACCACAACAATAGCATTAATGAACATTAAAAGTACAAATATCCTTCAAGTAGCAATTTTCCTCACAAGTTGACATAATTATCAATTCAATCCAAATTTTTGAATTAACATTATAATGTCACACCCATTATCATCTAAGATCATCACCACATAACTTTAGAGGCATATCATACCATTTCTCTTAGGATATACACTTGATATACAAGATATACACTTTTCCGCCAAAAGTATAACTTATGCAAAACATCAAATCTTTGGCATATGATTTCATAACAAGTTTCCAACTTCCAAATACCTCAATGAACATCATAATTCACAACCAAACACTTCATTTCCTTAACGTCGGAAAATCATACTAAAACGACATAAGTTTCTACCTTCCAATTCAATACAAACTTATATCATAATAACTTCATTCACATTACAAACATCACAATACCAACGCTCTAACACATTAAACAAACTTAATCCATTTTATTCTCAAGCCACATACACCACACGGCCAAGTGCTATTGTTAATCATTCAATCAAATTTATTCTACTTTCATTCTCAACATGAATCCCATCACATTCACAACTAGAATACCACATAATTTCAACACATTGGTGGCTATACATCATATGTATACACACGGCTACACACTCACACACACACCCACTTTGCAAACTTCTATTCCTTCATACAATCAACACATTTCCATAAACTACAACACAATCAAAACTTCATAACACAATAACAAGGTAGAAATTCTTACCTTTTCTTCAAGTCTCCTTCACTTGAATATATGATCACCTTGGAGATTCTAGTGCTCCCCACTCCAATCCAACTATACCAAGATGCAAAGGAACCTTGAATTAGTAGGAATTTAACAAGAAATGAATTTTTGAAGCAAGATTTTGGATGGCTAAAATTTGGAGGGCAAACCCGAAACCCTCCTCTCTCTCTCTTATTTTTTTTGCTCTTACTTGTTCTTGCTTCTAATGGATTAATATGAAGACTTGGTCTTCTCTTATAATTAGTGGTCACATGTCTTGCACATGACCACATTAATTGGGCTTGGGCCAAGGCCTACTATGGCCGGCCACTTCAATGGATTGGGCTCCAATTCACTTAAATTTTTTTTGAGCCCAATAACTTATGGATCACATTTTGTAATTCCCGAAACTAATTTCCAAAATTCCAAAATTACCCTTAGCCTTGTCCCACACTTTCATGATTCTATTCTTTCATGCATAACTCCTATGTTCAACACAATATCAAATTTGACCTCACATCTCAAAATCCAATGTTTATCGAATTCTTCCAAACGTGTGAAAACACGGGATATAACATATACGGTATTTCAATAAGTAAGGAATGACATTTGATGACACTAATTAAGATTTCAAAGACATTCGAGGTAAGAGAGGAAAGTTTTCCAAGAGAAGGCAAGGCATACGATAGGTATCGAAAAGGAATTACGAGTAACAGGTTAATGATAATTTAATGATGCTTGGGGGAAGATTTATAACATCCCTTAGATTGTTAATGAGGTGCAAAACAAGTGTCAAGAAGGTTCCATAAGGATTGGAGATCGAACGAAACGACAGAAACCATTTCAGGGAAGTGGAGTTATACGACCACTTATACGGTCCGTATAACTTTATACGGTCCGTATAAGGGGTTTGTATAACTCCCAGAAGGGAGATGGTTTTCTGGTTGGTGAACCACGATCACTTATACGGGCTGTACAAGATTATACGGACCGTATAAGTGTCCGTTGAAGTCCCGACGGACTGATTTTGAATGTTTGTATAAATAGATGCCTTGGGTTCTTTTACTTCATTTTTCATCTTCTAAAAGTGTTGAGAGCTCAAAAACCCTTCTCTAAGCATATTCCACTCAAGTCCAAGAGAACACAAAGATCAAAGACTAGAATCAAGTGTTTATGTGTTAGAAAGCTTCCAAGGGTTAGAGGACCACAAGAAATTCCATTGGAGGAGTACTAGGGTTTGGTTCAAGTGAAGTATTTCCACTAGAGATTAATTCCCACATAATCTAAGGTAAGTTTTATGGTATTTCCATGCTGTTCAAGGTATTTGAAGGTTGAAACACTTGGATTGTAGAAGAATGTAGAAAATGGGTCTGGAATGTGAGGATAGTGATGTTGTGAGTAGTAGTTTGGTTTGAGTAATGATTCGTGATATGATATGATTATAATCATGTTATAAATTATGTTAAGAGCATGGGCTAGACATTGTATATGAACGAATGTAATCGTGTGCTATGACCATGGATATGGATGACTTGAAGTGAATTGAGAAATATGGATAATGTACGAGAATAAAGACTATTGTTATGATGTTGTGAATGCATTATTGATGTTTGGGAGTTGATATATGATATGGAGGAAGTCCTATAAATAAAGGAGATGTTGTCCAATTTTCTCTAGCTTTAGTCATCTATGCTAGCTATCGATTTTCTAATGATAGTATAACTCTAATGAAGGTAGAAACGTGAGCATTGAAGGAGAACGTGCAAGTGATACAATAGTTGAACGGAAAGGTATGTAAGGCTAACCCTTCTTTCATAAGTCATGGTTCTTTGGCCAAATATATAAATCTTCTATAAGTCTATGATGTCCTCCAAATGATGCTATCTTCAAAAGCTACTAAGCGCATGATTCTCGATACGTTACGATTGTACTAAATTCCTCATATGACGAGCAATCCTCTAAGGATAGATGTAATGAACGACGATAGTAATGATGCTAAAGATGCTTATGAGCTCTTATGTGTATATGTCTATGTATGACTATTATGGAACCCCGAGCTTATATGGCCGGGTAGAATATATATTTATGTAACGCGCGCACACCTCTGCAGTTGGGTAACGATAACCCTGAAGCCTTGGTAGGGCCAGGTCTGTGTAACCCTGAGCCTTGGTTGGCCAGGTATGTATGATAACCGAGCCTAGCCATGGTCGGGTACGCGAAACACTGAACCTTCGTGGTCGGGTATGCTATGTAAATGCTATGTATATGAATATGATATGAATATAAAAATGTAAATGAGTACGGGTATGAATACGGATACGGATATGGATGTATGTACACAATCACGCATTAGAAATGGAAAGTCCCTATGAAAGGCAAGTAAGTGTTTATGACGATGATTATACTATCTCCCATCCTATTCTATCTCTTATGTTGTCTATTATGCATTCATAATGATGTTGATCATGCTTTACATACTCAGTACATTCTTCGTACGGACGTCCTTTTGTTTGTGGTTGCTGCGTCATGCCCGCAGGTGGCCAGGGAGACAAACTTGATCCATGGCCTTATTACTCAGGGACTACATAGCGGAGCTCCATTTCATTCGGAGTTACAGGTTTTGGAACTTATTCTTTTGCGTACATATTTATGGGTATAGCGGGGTCCTGTACCGCCTATATGATATGGCATACTCTCCTTAGAGGCTCATAGACACGTATATATGGTTAGATGTATTTGGCCTTGTCGGCCTATATTTTGGATGTCATTGTGTTAGCCTCGTCGGCTTATGTACATTGATATGGGCATAGTTGCTAATGAGGATATAAATGTATTGTTGTCCAATGGGATTAGTATGATTGATTTATAGAAAGTATAATTTAGCTATGTGGCTCACCTAGATGTAAATGTGAAAGTATGATAAGAGCTGCCCGGGTGGGATAGCACCGGGTGTCCGTCGCGGCCCTCCGGTTGGGTCGTGACAAAAGTGGTATTAGTGCAGTTCTGTCCTAGGGTGTGTCTACGAGTCGTGTCCAGTAGAGTCTTGGTTATGGGTGTGTTGCGCGCCACACTTATAAACAAGAGGCTTCGAGCATTTTAGGAATGAATGACCTTCTTTCTTCATAAGATCGTGCGATAGAGCTATGACATAAGAACTTCTTTTTCCTTAACCATGTGTTATGTATTTCAGAGGTTCCTGTAAAGAGAAAGGCTATGGCAGCCCAAATGGGCAAGACAGTGGCAGAAAAGTGGGCTGAAGGAGAACCGCCAACAGTCGTAGAGGAAAGTGAGTCCCATAATGCGGCTCAATCTCAGTCCCCCCCCATTCACTGCCTATTTCTGAGGAGCGTGATGGAGCCTCAGCCCCAGCTCCAGCACCTCCGGCTCCTACACCGGATGCTTCAGGCCAAGATGTAAAATAGCTCATTCATTTTCTTACTCAATTGGTTGCTGCCCAGACTCAGCGACAAAGTACAGGGCAAGGTGATAGGGCTGTTAGTGCAAGGGCCCATGATTTCATTAGCTTGAACCCTCCGAAATTCTTTTGATCAAAGCCGGACGAGGACCCTCAGAATTTTATTGATGGAATGTCGAGGACGCTTCGGTTGATACATGCATCGGACACCGAATCGGTGGAGTTAGCGTCCTATAGATTGAGGGATGTTGTGGTTCATTGCTACACGGTTTGGATGGTTTCACGGGGAGCCAATGCGCCTCCCCCGGTACGGTAAGAATTTGTAGATGCCGTCCTCCGACATTATTTGCCTCCGAAAGTTCGGCGAGCTAGAGCCAATAAGTTCTTGAATTTGAGACAAGGAAGCATGAGTGCTTTAGAGTATAGTCTCCACTTCAATTCTGTGGCTAGGTATGCTTCGGCCATGGTAGCGGATATGGGTGACCGAGTGCACCGATTTGTGAAAGGCCTAAGGCCACATTTGATGGATAGGTGCTTGATTGCGTCCCTTCAGGACAATATGGATATTTCACGCATTCAGGCCCGTGCTAAAAATTTAGAAGAAAGCCTACAACAACAAAGGAGTGAGCGTGAGCATGATAGGGGACATAGCAAGAGAGTTAGATCTTTAGGTCTGATTAGTGAGTATAAAGGCGGGCACAGACAGCAGTTCTCGAGGCATTCAGGCCATTCTATGACTAGTGCGCCTCCACGATTTTCAGGCCAAAGATTTGATAGATCTACTCATTCCGGGCCGAGTCAGAGTTTTTCGGGATCTTAGTTCGTAGGTGATTCAGGTCAGGCGAGGCCACCCATACCACGATGTTCCCAGTGTGGGAAGTTACATTGGGGTCAGTGCCGATTGGGTTCGGATGTTTGCTATTCATGTGGTCGGCCAGGCCATATTATGCATGATTTCCCCTCAGTTGGTGGTAGAGGTAGGACCCAGCTTTCAGGGTCGGTAGTCGGATCTTCGTCATCTATGCACCCTATGGGGCCAGGTTCACATGCGCCAGTCGGCCATGGTAGAGGCAGAGGGAGAGTCCCCAGTTCTAGCGGTCCTCAGCACCGTATTTATGCTTTGGCTGGACGCCAAGATCTTGAGTCTCCTCCTAATGTGGTCACAGGTATATTATCGGTATTTTCTCATAATGCATATGATTTGATAGATCCGGGCTCCATGTTGTCATATGTTACTCCGTATATTGCGGGTCGGTTTAGAGTCAAACCGGAGTTGATCAAACCTTTTGAGGTGTCCACACCTGTTGGTGAATTAGTAAAAGCTAGCCGAGTATATAGAAACTGCATAGTTGTGATTTATGACCGTCGTACTGTGATTGACTTGCATGAGTTAAAAATGGTGGATTTTGATGTTATTATGGGCATGGATTGGTTAGCTTCTTGCTATGCCAATGTTGATTGTAGAATGAAAATGGTTCGTTTCCAATTTTTGGGTGAACCAATTTTAGAATGGAAAGGGAATACTGTGTCATCAAAAGGTAGGCTTATTTCCTATTTAAAGGCAAGGAAAATGATCACAAAAGGATGCATTTATCATCTTGTTCGGGTTCAAGATTTAGAAGTTGAACCGCCGACTCTTCAGTCAGTTCTCGTAGTGAATGAGTTTCCAGATGTGTTCCCGGAAGAGCTTCCAGGACTCCCTCCCGAGCGGGAGATTGATTTTGCTATTGATGTGTTGCCAGACACCAAGCCTATATCTATTCCTCCCTATAGAATGGCTCCCGCAGAATTGAAAGAGTTGAATGAGGAATTGAAAGAGTTGAAGGAGTAATTGAAAGACTTGTTTGAGAAAGGCTTTATTAGGCCTAGTTCATCCCCATGGGGAGCACCCGTATTGTTTGTCCGAAAGAAAGATGGCTCCTTGCGAATGTGCATTGACTATCGGCAATTGAATAAGGTGACGATTAAGAATAAATATCCTTTTCCGAGGATTGATGACTTGTTTGATCAATTACAAGGCGCCAAATGGTTTTCAAAGATAGATTTGAGGTCCGGGTATTATCAAGTGAGAGTTAGGGAGAAAGATGTCATTTGGACTTACTAATGCACCGGCAGTATTTATGGATTTGATGAACAACGTGTTCAGGCCCTTCCTAGATCTATTTGTGATTGTATTCATCGACGATATCTTGGTGTATTCTAGATACGAGGCAGAACATGCGGATCATTTGCGTACTGTCCTTAGAGTTCTTCAAACTCGAGAGTTGTTTTCCAAATTTTCTAAATGTGAGTTTTGGTTGAACTCAGTGACAGTTTTGGGGCACATTGTTGCAGCCGATGGTATTCGGGTAGATAGCCAAAAGATTGAGGCCGTGAAGACTTGGCTAAGGCCCATAACTCCTACGGAGGTTCGTAGCTTTTTGGGCTTTGCAGGTTATTACAGGAGATTTGTTGAAGGTTTTTCTTCTATTTCTGCACCACTTACAAAGCTGACCCAGAAATCAGCAAAGTTCCAATGGACAGATGCTTGTGAACGTAGTTTCCAAGAGCTAAAAGATAGATTAACTTCTGCCCCAGTCCTGACACTTCCAGAGGGATTGGAAGGTTGTGTTGTTTATTGCGATGCTTCAGGTGTTGGGCTACGCTGTGTGATGATGAAACATGGTAAGGTGATTGCGTATGCTTCAAGGCAATTACGGAAACATGAGAAGAATTATCCAACCCATGATCTAGAATTGGCTGCAGTGATTCATGCATTAAAGATGTGGAGACATTATTTATATGGTGTCCATGTGGATATTTATACAGATCATAAGATCCTTCAGTATATCTTCAAGCAGAAAGAGTTGAATTTGCGGCAACGACGATGGTTGGAATAACTAAAAGATTATGATGTTGATATCCTATATCACCCTGGAAAGGTAAATGTTGTGGCTGATGGCCTTAGCCGTAAATCCATGGGAAGTTTGTGTGATGTACGACCAGAGAAAAGATAAATGGCCCTTGAGCTCTAGCAGTTGGCTAGCCTAGGAGTTCGAGTAGTGGACTCAGGTAGCAGGGGAACTACCATTAAGAATTCAACAGTCTCGTCGCTAGTAATGGAAGTGAAAGAGCGACAAAACGAAGATCCCATGCTAATGAATTACAGAGATACACTCTCTCAGTAGGAGAAGTCATCATTTGAGATTGCAGGAGACGGAGTTCTCCGATGCCGAGGCAGATTATGTGTCCTTGATGTGGCAGGGTTACGCCACCAAATATTGAGAGAAGCTCATTGTTCCCGTTATTCTGTCCACCCCGGAGCAACGAAAATGTACCATGATCTTGAGTCTATATATTGGTGGAATGGGATAAAGAAAGATATAGCGGAATTTGTAGCTCAATGTCCCAACTGTCAACAAGTGAAAATCGAGCACCAAAAGTAGAGCGGATTGTTGCAAGCTATAGAAATTCTGACTTGGAAGTGGGAAGTGATTAACATGGAATTACAGGCTTACCCCGTTCTCGACGTAAGTATAACTCTATATGGGTGATTGTGGATAGACTCACGAAGTCAGCTCATTTCTTACCAGTCAGAACTACATATGTGGCGACCCCATGGTGTTCCAGCATCTATTATCTCAGATAGAGGAACTCTGTTTATAGCTAATTTTGTGAAGTCCTTCCATGAGGGTTTGGGGACTCAAGTGAGCCTTAGCATGGCATTTCACCCGCAGACTGATGGACAAGCTGAACGTACCATTCAGACTCTTGAGGATATGTTACGGGCATGTATGATAGATTATGGAGGCAATTGGGATGATCACTTACCACTCAGTGAATTACCTTATAACAATAGTTATCATTCTAGCATCCAAATGGAACCGTATGAGGCTTTATATGGGCGAAAGTGTAGATCCTCAATTGGGTGGTTCGAGGTAGGAGAGTCTAAATTGATAGGGCCAGACTTTGTCCAGCAAGCCATAGAAGTTAAGCTCATACAAGATCGGTTATTAGCTGCCCAAAATCGGCAAAAGTCCTATGCGGATAATCGTCGAAGGGACTTAGAGTTCCAAGTGAAAGATTGGGTATTCTTAAAAGTGTCACCAATGAAGGGGGTAATGAGATTTGGCAAAAAGGGGAAGTTAAGTCCCCGGTACATTGGGCCTTATAAGATTGTGCGCAAGGTAGGCAAAGTGGCTTATGAATTAGATCTACCTCCTGATTTGGAGTCAGTTCACCCGGTTTTCCATGTCTCGATGCTTCGTAAATGTGTTGGAGATCCTACTAGGATCGTGCCAGTAAATGATGTTCAAGTGACGGAAAAGTTGACTTATGAAGAGGTACCCATTGTCATATTAGATAGGTAAGTACGGAGGCTTAGAAATAAAAAAAATGGCCTCAGTTAAGGTTTTATGGAGAAACAATAACCGAGAAGAAATGATGTGGGAAGTGGAAGAAAATATGAAATCCAAGTACCCGCACTTATTTCGGCCCCTAGAAGAGGTCCTAGATGAGACATCAAGATCATAAGGTATGTATGTTTTTCTTTTTATGCATTTGGATCGTGTGTGGCCAAACTTTATTGCTATAATGTTGAGGCCCTGTGAGGCATTGTTATTATGGGCTGTTGTGACAGGATGGTAGTGCCATATTACAGTGGAAACTCTGGCAAAAATTTTATAGAATCCCCAATGACATAACATTCGAGGACGAATGTTTTTAAGGGGGGGGGGGGGGGGGGGAGAATGTTACACCTCAAAAAATTCCCCGTTGATGCACAGTGAATAGACTAATGAACATCATGAAGTATACGGTATTTCAATAAGTAAGGAATGACATTTGATGACCCTAATTAAGATTTCAAAGACATTCGAGGTAAGAGAGGAAAGTTTTCCAAGATAAGGTAAGGCATACGATATGTATCGAATAGGAATTACGAGTAACAGGTTAATGATGATTTAATGATTCTTGGGAGAATATTTATAACGTCCCTTAGATTGTTAATGAGGTGCTAAACAAGTGTCAAGAAGGTTCCATAAGGATTGGAGATCGAACGAAATGACGGAAACCATTTCAGGGAAGTGGAGTTATACGACCACTTATACGGTCCGTATAACTTTATACGGTCCGTATAAGGGGTCTGTATAACTCCCAACAGGGATATGGTTTTCTGGTTGGTGAACCACGACCACTTATACGGGTTGTACAAGATTATACGGACCGTATAAGTGTCCGTTGAAGTCCCGACGGACTGATTTTGAATGTTTGTATAAATAGATTCCTTGGGTTCTTTTACTTCATTTTTCATCTTCTACAAGTGTTGAGAGCTCAAAAACCCTTCTCTAAGCATATTCCACTCAATTCCAAGAGAACACAAAGATCAAAGACTAGAATCAAGTGTTTATATGTTAGAAAGCTTCCAAGGGTTAGAGGACCACAAGAAATTCCATTGGAGGAGAACTAGGGTGTGGTTCAAGTGAAGTATTTCCACTCAAGATTCATTCCCACACCATCTAAGGTAAGTTTTATGGTATTTCCATGTTGTTTAAGGTATTTGAAGGTTGAAACACTTTGATTGTAGAAGAATGTAGAAAATGGGTCTGGAATGTGAGGATAGTGATGTTGTGAGTAGTAGTTTGGTTTGAGTAATGATTCATATTATGATATGATTATAATCATGTTATAAATGATGTTAAGAGCATGGGATAGACATTGTATATGAACGAATGTAATCGCGTGCTATGACCATGGATATGGATGACTTGAAGTGAATTGACAAATATGGATAATGTAGGAGAATAAAGACTATTGTTATGATGTTGTGAATGTATTATTGATGTTTGGGAGTTTATATATGATATGGAGGAAGTCGTATAAATAAAGGAGATGCTGTCCAATTTTCTCTAGCTTTAGTCATCTATGCTAGCTATCGATTTTCTAATGATAGTATAACTCTAATGAAGGTAGAAACGTGAGCCTTGAAGGAGAACGTGCAAGTGATAGAATAGTTGAACGGAAAGGTATGTAAGGCTAACCCTTCTTTCATAAGTCATGGTTTTTTGGCCAAATATCTAAATCCTCTATAAGTCTATGATGTCCTCCAAATGATGCTATCTTCAAAAGCTACTAAGCGCATGATTCTCGATACGTTACGATTGTACTAAATTCCACATATGACGAGCAATCCTCTAAGGATAGATGTAATGAACGACGATAGTAATGATGCTAAAGATGCATATGAGCTCTTATGTGTATATGTCTATGTATGACTATTATGGAACCCCGAGCTTATATGGCCGGGTAGAATATATATTTATGTAACGCGCGCGCACTTCTGCAGTTGGGTATGGATAACCCTAAAGCCTTGGTAGGGATAGGTATGTGTAACCCTGAGCCTTGGTTGGCCAGGTATGTATGATAACCGAGCCTAGCCATGGTCGGGTACGCGAAACACTGAACCTTCGTGGTCGGATATGCTATGTAAATTCTATGTAAATGATATGTATATGAATATGATATGAATATGAAAATGTAAATGAGTACGAGTATGAATACGGATACGGATATGGATGTATGTACACAATCACGCATTAGAAATGGAAAGTCCCTATGAAAGGCAAGTAAGTGTTTATGACGATGATTCTACTATCTCCCATCCTATGCTATCTCTTATGTTGTCTATTATGAATTCATAATGATGTTGATCATGCTTTACATACTCAGTACATTCTTTGTACGGACGTCCTTTTGTTTGTGGACGCTGCGTCATGCCCGCAGGTGGCCAGGGAGACAAACTTGATCCATGGCTTTATTACTCAGGGACTACATAGCGGAGCTCCATTTCATTCGGAGTTACAGCTTTTGGAACTTATTCTTTTGTGTACATATTTATGGGCATAGGCGGGTCCTGTCCCGCCTATATGATATGACATATTCTCCTTAGAGGCTCATAGACACATGTATATGGTTAGATTTATTTGGCCTTGTCGGCCTATATTTTGGATTTCATTTTGTTAGCCTCGTCGGCTTATGTACATTGATATGGGCATAGTTGCTAATGATGATATAAATGCATTGTTGTCCAATGGGATTAGTATGATTTATTGATAGAAAGTATGATTTAGCTTTGTGGCTCACCTAGATGTAAATGTGAAAGTATGATAAGAGGTGCCCGGGTGGGATAGCACCGGGCGCCGGTCGCGGCCCTCCGGTTGGGTCGTGACATTTACAAGATGCAATCAGTTCAGATGTCAAGCAAGCTGAGAGTAATCTAATATTTGAGGAGTATGTAGGATCACATGAGAATTCTAAAGGTAATAAGAAAGGGAGGAAGGGCAAGTCTGATGCTGAATTGGTGGTTACTAGATCAGCTTCTAAAAGAAACACAGGTGCAAGTAAGAAAACTGGAGAACAACCATCCAGGATTCTGCCAAAGAGGGGTGCAAGTTCTAAGTTAAGTTCCTAATGATGAAGGCATTCTTTTGGAACATAAGATCTATGAATACTCATAAGGATTTTCATAGAGTTCAGATGTTACATAGACATCATAAATTCTTCTTGATAGCATTCATAGAGCCTTTTCAAGATTCTAGACACATTGACAAATATTAAAGGAGATTGGGTATGCAGGTGGATGGCTTTAACTGCAATGGTAAAATCTGATTTTTTGTTAAAGATGGCACTGAGGTGGAAGTATTGATGAACTCTGATGAGCAGGTTACTCTCAAGCTTACCTTCCTTGACAGTGGCAAAATGTTAATCACTACCTTAGTGTATGCAAAGTGTGATGTTGTGAATAGATTGGAACTGTGGGATAATATCTATTCTTTATCAAGCAGCATGAATGCTCCATGGTCGGTAGGTGAATACTTCAATGTCATTTTACATGAAGAAGAGAAGATAGGTGGTTTGCCTGTTCACCAAACTGAGGTTGAGGATTTTGCATTTTGCAAAAACTCTTGTGACCTGCAGGATATTGACTTTATAGGATGTCCTTTTACTTGGTGGAATGGTAGAGCTGGGGAAGATTGCATATTCAAAAGATTGGATAGGATTTTAGTCAATAATCAGTTGCAAGAATGGTTTGGTAATCTACAAATGGAGCACCTATCCAGAACTGGATCAGATCATGCACCTCTTTTGCTTACAGCAGGAGAACAAGTTCAGCAATTCTCCAAGCCTTTTAGATTTCTAAAATTTTGGGTATATCATGAGTCTTTCTTGCATACAGTGGAGCAACATTGGAGTACTGAGTTTGTGGGAGATGTTTTTATTACTTTCAAGTTGAAAATAAAGAAGTTGAAAGCTGCTCTATCAGCATGGAGTAAAGAGACTTTTGGTGATATCTTTAAGCAATTAAATATTAGAGAGGATATTGTTAAGATAAAAGAGTAGTTGTTTGAAGAGGATCCCTCTGAAGTTAATAGAATGGTTTTGCAACAAGCTCAAGCTGAATTCAAAAGATATATGCATTTTGAAGAAGAGTTTTGGAAACAAAAGGCTGGTGTTAAATGGCAATCAGAAGGAGATAGAAATGCAAGGTTTTTTCACAGCTTGGTAAATGGAAGAAGGAAGAGAATGCAACTTAATAGAATACAGAATGATGAAGGTGCACGGTTGGAAGATAGGGATCAGATTTCAGCAACAACTATAGATTTCTATCAGCAAAAAGTCTCCTCTAAGCCAACATCATCAGACTACAGCATCTTAGAGCATGTACAGGAAGCTGTTGCTCAGGATCAAAATGATTTATTACGTTCTATGCCATCTTTGGAGGAAGTGCATAAAGTTGTATTCGAGTTAGCAGGTGATAGTACATGTGGCCCTGATAGTTGATCAGGAATCTTCTATCAGAAATGTTGGGACATTGTTGGTGCAGATGTATACAATGTAGTTAAGGCTTTCGTTGATGTTCAAACTCTTCCAAAATCTGTCACTTACACTAACTTGGTGTTACTACCAAAGAAGGAAATTATTAACAACTTTTCTGATCTCAGGCCTATCAGCTTAAGCAACTTCATCAACAAGATCATTACTAGAGTTACTCAGGAAAGATTGGAGTAGATTCTGCCTTCCTTAATCTCTCAGAACCAATCTAGTTTTGTAAAATGAAGGAATATTATAGAAAATGTGTTACTTACTCAAGAGGTTGTTGCAGATATTAGAAAGAGGGGAAGGCTAGCAAATGTTATCCTGAAACTAGACATAGCACAGGCATATGACAGGGTCTCTTAGAAGTATTTGATTCAGGTGATGAAGATGATGGGATTTTCAGATGTGTTTGTGGATATGATTTGGAGAATAGTAGCTAATAACTGGTATTCAATCCTCATTAATGGTCAGGCTACTGGTTCTTTTCATTCTACAAGGGGAGTAAAGCAAGGTGATCCACTATCACCTGCTTTATTCATCTTGGCTGCTGAAGTATTATGAAGAGCTTTAAATAGCTTGTTTGATGAAGGGATGTATAGGGGATATGGATTGCCTAAATGGAGCTCTAATCGAAATCATTTGTCATATGTTGATGACACAATAGTTTTTGCCTCTGCTTACAAATGGTCACTTCAAAGGATTATGAAGATTCTGCATAAGTATGAAGTTGTTTCTGGTCAAAAGATTAATGTTCATAAGAGTGTTTTCTACATGCATAAGAAATTATCAAGTGAACTGGTGCATGAAGTCCAACAGATCACAGGATTCTCAAGATGGGAATTTCCTTTAACCTACCTTGGATGTCCAGTGTTTCATGCAAGAAAACAGAAGATATTCTATAGAGATGTGATGAAGAAAGTTAGAGATAAATTGTAAGCATGGAAAGGAAAATTACTATCATTTGGTGGGAAAGTTGTACTGATTAACAGTGTGCTGCAAAGCATTCCTGTATATCTGTTATCAGCAATGGTTCCTCCCATATGCGTCATTAAAGAGTTGCATAAAATGTTTAATAGATTTTTCTGGCAAACAAAGGAAGATGGTAAATGTAAACATTGGTCTGAATGGAACAAATTGTGTTATCCCAAAGTGGAAGGTGGTTTAGGATTCAGATCATTGAATGATATTTCAAAAGCTCTTTTCTCAAAGCTTTGGTGGAGGTTTAGAATAAGTAACTCTTTATGGTCAAAGTTTATGTGGAATAAATACTGTAAGAAGGTTAAACCAACTCTTGTTCAATGGAAGGGTGGTACTCAGACATGGAAGTATATGTTAGAAGCTAGGACTGATATGGAGCATCATATTTGGTGGGAGCCTCATCAAGGTTCTACATCAATATGGTATGACAACTGGTTGAATATAGGTGCTTTGAATGACCAACTTCCGTTTCAAGCTTACAAGGACGACAGTGTAGAAGATCTAGCAGAAATAATGGAAGGAGATCATTGGGATATGACAAACGTACAGCATTTGTTTTGTGATGAAATGGTGCAGCTTATCAATAGTAAGCTTGGAAATCTGATTGAACCTCAGGAAATTGACAAACCTCATTGGATGCTTACTAGTTCTGGTAAATTCATAGTAAGTAGTGCATGGGAGTACATAAGGCAAAAAAGGCAGGTTTCCTCTTATAGTTCAAGGTTTTGGATCAAAGGTATGCCCTTTAAAATATCACTTCTCATTTGGAGAGTTTGGTTTTACAAGTTACCTGTTGATGAGGTATTGCAAAGGATGCATATTTCTGTAGCTTCAAGATGTTGTTGTTGTCATAATCATCAAGAAACAATGGATCATTTATTCTTAACAGGTCCATCTGCTATGAAAGATTGGAAATATTATTGTGATGCAGCTGGAATTTCAGGACCTCAAATTCAGGTTAAACATGTAATCCTGAAATAGTGGAACACTCCTATTAAAGCTAATTTGAAGACCTTATATCAAGCAGTTCCAGCATTCATTTTGTGGCAACTTTGGAAGGGTAGAAATACAAGGAGGCATGGAGGTACTATCACTGTGAACAAAGTTATCTATGAAATCAACAGAGGTATATTGTTATTGGTGTCACGACCTGACTAGGGGCTATGACGGGTACCCGGGACTAACCACCGAGCACCACTCATTCTATTGCTCATCATACTCATAATACACTTCTTTAATATTCATATGCTCATAATCATAGGAAAACCATTTTTAATTTCGAAACATAATTACCTTATATACATAAGCCTTCCACATATCAAAATAATATATACATACGAGGAGAACCCGTGAGACCATACTACCCACACGTACGTATCTACGAGCCTCTACTAGAGTACTACACATATGGACGGGACAAGACCCCGTCGTGCCCAAAATACATATATATATATATATACACACACAAAAGAATCAACTAAGTACCACCTCCGGAATAATGGAGTGCTCGTTTAAATCTGCTGGTGGCTCCTATGGATCTGCACCGTCTCCCTGTCTACCTGTGGGCATGAACTCAGCGTCCAAAGAAAACGGACGTCAGTATGAATATTGTACTGAGTATGTAAGACATGAATGAAATGAACATAATAGAGAAATCATAAGTCATAAAGTGAAGATACAACCTAAGTAACTTTTACGGGTGGATACCTCTCATACATATATCATATACATAATCGTAGTACATGTATCATTATAGCGCGTACATCATCGTATCGTATAAATCATCATCGTTAACCCGCGTCCGGGTAACCATCATATGCTGCCCACTAGTGGTGATCGTGTCCGGCCTTCTAGGCACGGTGGAATCATAAGCAGCCCGCCTTCGCGGTAACATGTCCGGCCAACTAGGCACGGTGGAATCATAAGCAGCCCGCCTTCGCGGTGACATGTCCGGCCAACTAGGCACTGTGGAATCGTATCGTCATATAGTCAACATAACTCATCATTTTTATACATCTCATAGGCATATCATAATCTTATCATAACTTAACATTATCATACATTCGTCATTAATCCTACATTAGAACTTGAAGGTAACCATGGCTATGTCGGGGTGACATGAGGTCGTGAACCCCCAACTACGTTATGGAGTGATCATAATCGTCATATCTCACCTTGGAGGGACTAGCATTTTAAGGTGAGTGTAAACAAGGAAAATCATCAATAGAATTACACTTAGGATCATTAGCCTCCTGGACATTTTATATTACTCTAGGATACTTCATACTTAAATTCATCATCGTCATTAACATACTCGTATCGTGTCTCCTTTCTTTATCATGTGCGTATGTAGCTCTTTATAGTCATGGACTCATAATTTCCGTTATTTAGAAAGATCATGGAAAGATAGGAAGATGTGTGCCATAGGAGTCATGCCATAGAAAGAAATGATTAGCCTTACATACCTCTTTTCTTTGCTACTCTATCGCTTAATCGTTCTCCTTCAACGCTCACATCTCTACCTTCAAAGGAATTCGCTTCAACATTAGCTACTTGATTATATAAACGTGCTTACTAATGCTAGAGAAAATTGGGCAGCATTTCCTTTGTTTATAAAACTTTCCCCATATTCCATATCAACTCCCAAACATCGATAACAACATTCACAATATCACAAGCAACAATCATCATTCATCTACATTACCCGCATTTCACAATTTCACTCCAATTTCTCCATAATCATGGTCATAATTCATTATTGCTTTTTCTCACATATAATACTTATTCCATGTTCTAAATGACGTTCATAACATACTTACAATCACAACATATCGATAATCATAACTCAATTCAAGCCTTTACCCAACAATGACACTATTCTCACATTTGTGACCCATTTTCTATATCTTTCTACAATCCAAGTGTTTTAACATTTCAAACCCTTAAACAACATTTAATGATCATAAAACTCACCTTAGATAATGGAAGATTAAGCCTTGAGTGGAAATTCTCTTCTTGCACCAAACCCTAGCTCACTTCCCTTGGGATTTCTTGTTTTAGACGAACTTTGATAGGTTTCATACACTTGGTTTTGTGGGTTTGATGAAGTTGATCATCAATTTTTCTTAGGTTCTTGTGGATGGAGAGTGGAGAAGATTCTACAGGATTCTTGAAGTGTGGAGAGTGGAAATGAAAAGAATTAATGAGAGAGGGTCCTTATATCAATATTTAAAATTTGTCCCGACCGGATTCGACGGACCAACATACGGTCCGTATAATTTATACTGACCGTATGTCTGGCCGTAGATCTGGTCCAGTGAGGTGTGATATTCTAGGCTGATTATACGCCCAGACATACGGCCAATATAATTTATATGGCCAGTATGTTAGGCCGTATAATGCCCAGTTCATCCGAACTCATTCTCGTTGACTCGTTTGATCTCAAATCCTTATGGAACCTTCTTGACACTTGTTTAACACCTCAATACCAATCTAAGGGACATTATTACTCTTCTCCAAGACATCATTAATCCTTTCCGATACATAACGTATGCCTTGCCTTCCTTGACAACTTTCTACTCTTACTTCGAATGTCTTTGAAATCTCATTTAGAATCATCAAATGCTATTTCTTACTTATTGAAACATCGTATACTTTGTTCCCCTCGTTAGTCTATCCACTGTGCATCAACGAAAAATTTTCCAAGGTGTAACATTTTTCCCCCTTTTTGGAACATTCGTCCTAGAATGTTAAACGCTCGGGAATTCTGTGAAAATTTCGCCAGAGTTTCCCCTGTAATATAGCACTACCATCTTGTCACAACAACCCACAATAACATTGCCTCACAGAGCCACAACACAATAACCATATAAGTTGGCCACACACGACCAAAAGCATGAAAAGAAAGCATACATACCACATAATGCTAATGTTTCATCTTGGCTCTCTCCTGGGGGCTGAAATAGATACGGGTATTTGGATTTTATACTCTCTTTTGCTTCCCAAGTTATTTCTTCTCGGTTGTCATTCCGCCATAAGACTTTAACTGAGGCTACTTCCTTGTTTCGAAGTCTTCGTACTTGCCTGTCTAAGATGGCAATGGGCACTTCTTCATAAATCAACCTTTCTGTCACTTGATCATCATTTACTGGCACGATCCTAGTAGGATTTCCAACATATTTACGAAGCATCGAGACATGGAAAACTGGGTGAACTGACTTCAAATCAGGAGGTAGATCTAATTCATAAGCCACCTTGCCTATCTTGCGCACCATCTCATAAGGCCTAATGTATCGGGGACTAAGCTCCCCCTTCATTCAGTGATCTTATTGCATTCGTAAGTTGTCACACCCCAGGCTACTGTAGGAAGCGTATAGCATGTACTTATGTCATATTCCAAGTAATTGTCCTATTTATCCCTAACGATAATCCCAACTCAACATTTCAACTCAATTTGCCATATGTTTTCCTTCAGCTGACCCAGAGTATCATGACTACATTATCCTTGTTTTACCTCTTACTCCTCTTTTTAAGTACCCATTTGGTTTCATTGGCCACATATAAATACATGCAAGTTACATAATCGTTTTTGCGTGATTCGTGTACATACGCATCTATACATATACATGTATCCATATCCGTATCCGTATTCATAACCGTACTCATTTACATATCGTATCCATAGTCATATTCATATACATATCATGTACATAGCACACCCAACCAGGAAGGTTCGGCGTTTCGCTTACCCGACCATGGCTAGGCTCGGTGATTATATATACCTAAACTCATCTGTAGTAACTCATCTCATCATTCTCTCTTCCTTCCATTATTTTTCCCTTGATTATCATATCTTGTGTTCTACTATAGCAAACCTTAGGTCCTTTTCTTAATTGTCGCTTATAAATCGCAATATCATTAACGACTTTACCGCTAGTGCCTTTGCTTCTATTCTAATATAGCATAGCTATCTTTTACCATATCCCTTGAGTTTTCTGCTCTCCATGTAACGTGGTTCAAGGTTTTCACGAATGATTTCCAGTATAATCTCAGATGCCTGCTCAATTCGTGTTCGTTTATTTACCAGCTATTAAACTCATTTCCGTGTAACTCTCACTCTTTGTTTCAAAGTCTTTATCTATCACATCTTAGGGTCCATCGTTTCAATTTCTACACTTCTATTCTCTTTACTCGCTTTCCCCCCTTTTTAGGGTTTTACTTGTACCATTCTCAAATTCGTTGCCTCACTTTAAAATCTCGAATTCACATATCCCTTACTATACTACATCTTATTCATGTCGTTTCCCATAATCTATAGCTACGATAATTCATGTGTGAAGTCTAAATATACTCATCTTGCAGGTTTGCAACCAAGTAACACAACTGACATAACAATCCGAGCAAAGATGTATTTTACCTGGCTCATCTGGTAATTATGAGTCAATGTCTAAATCCTCTCCAATTAACAACTTTTATCTCATAAGGATGCTGATCATAGTAGTATTCCTAGTTATCCATACCATCCATCCAATGTCACTTGACCTCTTCTTCGGTGCTCAAAGTTCACTTGTAACGTCATCTTTGTTTTCCAGGGCCTGAGTCTCATGTGCGACTAATACCCCTTATGCCTCATACTCTTTAATCCTTGTGTTGCACTCAACATAGATTTCAAAACCAATCATAATCGCATTGTATTTGTCGTTGATGATAGCTTTACTCTATTGCTTTATCGTCGTACGGTAAACTCATAACTCATGATCATATTTTTCTTTTCAGTTCATCACTTCATATACTTTACTCATTCTAACTTGGTATCGGATATTCATAGGAGATGCATCTTCCTTTAATCATAACACGACTACTTCTTAAGTGCGCGTACTTTGCGGCGCATTTCCTTCTCTTTCTATTCCCATTCTTATTCCTTTACACTCCTTCCTCATCAATTTATCTTATTCCCTCCCATTATAATCAATCTTTTATTCTTCGCACGAGGAACCCTATTCTTAACTGAGTACCGCTTTGTCTTTTAGAATATACTACCTTCGTACAATCCATTCTTTGCTTCCAAAACTTATTCTGTTCATTCTGATCATCCCCTCTCATCCTTATTGTGTTGATCCTTTCGTTATTCATCTTTCTGTAGTCTTGGTCTTTTACGTCCAGCTAAATATATCACTCATACTCCTGATTATACCAATCACAAACTACTACTACTTTGCCATATCACTTTTTTCTGATTTCTTTTTCAAGTTGACTTCCGATTTTTGCTTGCTATCATTTCTATCATTGAGGAACCTCTATGCTGGACTCTCCCTTAACAAAGTCTTATAAACTTTCTCATCCGCAGCCCCATGGCTCGCTTGTTGATTTTACACTTGTGTTCACTCTTTATTCACATAGAACATGTCACATCTTTAGTCGTTTTCTCGCTAATTTGTATTACAGTTCTTGCCACACTCTCATTATATTTTGATCATAATCAACGCTATAGAGTGCCACTTATTTACCTCATTCGCAAGCCTGCTCGTAAAGTAGAATAAACCTTGCGAAGTAAGCATACTCAACCTGTTACTCTTTCTAGTCAGCCCTATTACACTTACCAAATAAATTGTTTTACCAATGGATTCACATTCGTCATACCCCTGCCTCAGTCATGTTGTTACTTTATTTTGCTAATAGACTTGTTGTATTTTACTCGTGCTTATCCCTCCAATCAATACTTCAATATCACACTCCATTGGAGTTACCCTTTTCTCTTCTATGTCATGCTTTAGCACTACCAGTCTCCCTAACTTACTCTAGCATTTCTCTTTACCGTATCAATGTCGCTCTTATAACTGCCATTACTATCAATTCAATAGTGTTTATCTCACCTCGTGTAGTTATTAACGATACTCCTAATTAAATCTCGTCCTGCCATTACTTTTTGCACATCATCTTTTCTCGTTAGGACATATTACAAGCTTATATCTTATCTTCTTTAGATTCTAGGAAACTTTCGACAGAGTTCTCTTGTAAGCATAACAATCCCAAACCTTTACATATCCCAAAAAACACGTTTGATGTCTCAATAGGACATATACCGGGACACACATAATACGCGACTCAGCAACACAAGATCACTTACCATTAAAGGATATAAATAATAGGGCTTGTCTCATAAGTTGTGCCTGCACCCTCGGTCTAGAATTTCAATATATATATATATACATACATACATATAATATTTGTATTCACTCACTGTGAATCAAATTACTCGTAAATCACGATTCTGGCTATCACTAGGTCACTAAAAAATACAGTCATCTCAAATTGTCGGATTGGCTCAGATTTTTCACCTCGACGCAATCATCACAACGGGGGTGATGCATGATAGCATAGGATCTGAATCAATCGATGCACACATATATATCATCGAAGGATACTAGCAATATACCTGGGACAATATCGGGGGAGACTCAAGATCCTGTCGCTCAGCTAACGCATGGATATGATGTTGGGATTCACTTGGACTAGGCATTTCTTTTCGGTCTCTATCACTGCCTACTAACATCTGTGGCCTTTGCCTTAGAGGGCGCACTGATAATGAAGAGCCAGCTACCACTCCCGTAGTCCGAACCATACCTTTACCACGTACCGATGGGCAGTCACGCTTTAAATGGTCTGGCCGAGCAGAGGCATAACAAACATCCGAGCCCAAGCGGCACGGTCCCCAATGTAACCTAGAACACTGAGTACATTGTGGTACCGAGGATCTCGTCTAACTAGAACCACTCCGAATCCGAGAACTGGAAACTCTGAGACTCTGGGGTGACCTAGAATAAGTAGATCCATCAAACCTGGGTCTAGGAAACTGTGGAGGAGCACCACTTGTTGAACGAACTGAGTGCCTAGAGAATTGTTGCCTCGGAGCACCCCTAAACTCATGATCAAACCCTGAAGAATTAACTCTCTTTCTCCAACCCCTGTTATCGTGGCCCACATCCTGCCGTTGAGCTTGAGCGGCTACCAATTGAGTCAGTAGAAGAATGGCCTGTCTCATTTCTTGGCTCGAGGCATGTGGTGGAGGAACGGGGGGTGCTGGAGCTAAAGTTAAGGCTCCCCTCTGATCCTCTAGAGTGGGCGAAGCATGGGAAAACTGAGATAGGGCCTTATTCTGGGGTTCGCTCTCCTCCATATCCATAGACGGCTCCCGTTCAAGCCCTTCTTCAACCACTATCTTGACCTTCTGGGCTGCCGTAGTTTTTCCTTTCATCAGCTTTGCTGAAATTATAACGCACAATTAGGGAGGGGATGATCTCATAATACAGCTCTATCGCACGATCTCTTAATATAAAAGATGGTCATTTTTCCTAAATGCCCTGTAGCCTCCTGTTTATTAGTGTGGCGCGCAACACACCATAAACAAGACTCTACTAGACACGGCTCGTAGACACTTCCTAGGACTGAACTGCTCTGATACCACTTTTGTCACGACCCGACTAGGGGCCATGACGGGTACCCGGGGCTAACCACCGAGCACAACTCATTCTATTGCTCATCATACTCATAATACACTTCTTTAATATTCATATGCTCATAATCATAGGAAAACCATTTTTCATTTCGAAACATAATTACCTTATATACATAAGCCTTCCGGATATCAAAATAATATATACATACGAGGAGAACCCGTGAGATCATACTACCCACACGTACGTATCTACGAGCCTCTACTAGAGTACTAGGCATATGAACGGGACAAGACCCCGTCGTGCCCAAAATACATATATACATATATACACAAAAGAATCAACCAAGTAGCACCTCTGGAATAATTAAGTGCTCCTGTAAATCTGCTGGTGGCTCCTACGGATCTGCACCGTCTCCATGTCTACCTGTGGGCATGAACTCAGCGTCCAAAGAAAACGGACATCAGCATGAATATTGTACTGAGTATGTAAGACATGAATGAATTGAACATAATAGAGAAATCATAAGTCATAATGTGAAGATACAACCTGAGTAACTTTTACGGGTGGATACATTTCATACATATATCATATACATAATCGTAGTACATGTATCATTATAGTGCGTACATCATCGTATCGCATAAATCATCATCGTTAACCCGCATCCGGGTAACCATCATATGCCGCCCACTAGTGGCGATCGTGTCCGGCCTTCTAGGCGCGGTGGAATCATAAGCAGCCCGCCTTCGCGGTGACATGTCCGGCCAACTAGGCACGGTTCATAAGCAGCCTGCCTTCGTGGTGACATGTCCGGCCAACTAGGCACGGTGGAATCATAAGCAGCCCGCCTTCGCGGTGACATGTCCGGCCAACTAGGCACGGTGGAATCGTATCGTCATATAGTCAACATAACTCATCATTTTTATACATCTCATAGGCATATCATAATCTTATCATAACTTAACATTATCATACATTCGTCATTAATACTACATTAAAACTTGAAGGTACCCATGGCTATGTCGGGGTGACATGAGGTCGTGAACCCCCGACTACGTTATGGAGTGATCATAATCGTCATATCTCACCTTGGAGGGACTAGCATTTTAAGGTTAGTGTACACAAGGCAAATCATCAATGGAATTACACTTAGGATCATTAGCTTCCTGGACATTTTATATTACTCTAGGATTCTTCATACTTAAATTTATCATCGTCATTAACATACTCGTATCGTGTCTCCTTTCTTTATCATGTGCGTATGTAGCTCTTTATAGTCATGGACTCATAATTTCCGTTATTTAGAAAGATCATGGAAAGATAGGAAGATATATGCCATAGGAGTCATGCCATAGAAATAAAGTATTAGCCTTACATACCTCTTTATTTTGCTACTCTATCGCTTGATCGTTCTCCTTCAACGCTCACATCTCTACCTTCAAAGGAATTCGCTTCAACATTAGCTACTTGATTATATAAACGTGCTTACTAATGCTAGAGAAAATTGGGTAGCATTTCCATTGTTTATACAACTTTCCCCATATTCCATATTAACTCCCAAACATCGATAACAACATTCACAATATCACAAGCAACAATCATCATTCATCTACATTACCCGCATTTCACAATTTCACTCCAATTTATCCATAATCATGGTCATAATTCATTATTGCATTTTCTCACATATAATACTTATTCCATGTTCTAAATGTCGTTCATAAAATACTTACAATCACAACATATCGATAATCATAACTCAATTCAAGCCTTTACCCAACAATGACACTATTCCCACATTTGTGACCCATTTTCTATATCTTTCTACAATCCCAGTGTTTTAACATTTCAACCCCTTAAACAACATGGAATGATCATAAAACTCACCTTAGATAATGGAAATTAAGCCTTGAGTGGAAATTCTCTTCTTGCACCAAACCCTAGCTCACTTCCCTTGGGATTTCTCGACTTAGATGAACTTTGATAGGTTTCATACACTTGGTTTTGTGGGTTTGATGAATTTGATCATCAATTTTTCTTAGGTTCTTGTGGATGGAGAGTGGAGAAGATTCTAAAGGATTCTTGAAGTGTGGAGAGTGGAAATGGAATAAATTAATGAGAGAGGGTCCTTATATCAACATTTAAAATCTGTCCCGACCGGATTCTACGGACCAACATACGATCCGTATAATTTATACTGGCCGTAGATCTAGTCCAGTGAGATGTGATATTCTGGGCTGATTATACGCCCATACATACGGCCAATATAATTTATATTGCCAGTCTGTTAGGCCGTATAATGCCCACTTCATCCGAACTCATTCTCGTTGACTCGTTTTATCTCCAATCCTTATGGAACCTTCTTGACACTTGTTTAACACCTAAATACCAATCTAAGGGACATTATTACTCTTCTCCAAGACATCATTACGTCATCATTAACTCGTTACTCATAAATCCTTTCCGATACATAACGTATGCCTTGCCTTCCTTGACAACTTTCTACTCTTACTTCGAATGTCTTTGAAATCTCATTTAGAATCATCAAATGCTATTTCTTACTTATTGAAAACTCGTGTACTTCGTTCCCCTCGTTAGCCTATCCACTGTGCATCAACGAAAATTTTTTCGAGGTGTAACAATTGGCACAAAGCCTATTTCCTGGCATGAAGCAGTTTCGAAAAAGGTGGCCTTTCTTTGTGCAATATTTAGAAAACCTGAGAATGAGTAATCTAGTTACCACCAGAAAGAGGGAAATACAAGTGCAATACTGATGGTGCCTCAAGGGGTAATCCAGGCCAAAGTTTAGCAGTTTTCTGCATTAGAGATCATAATGGAGATTTAATGTATGCAGCAGAGAAAAGCTTGTAGGATACTACTAATATAGTAGCTAAAGTAGTTGCAATTGAAGATGGAATACAATATTGTGTAGATCATCAGTTGTTACCTTTGATAGTAGAAACTGTCTCTTTAATAATGCAGAAGATATTAGATGGAATATGGGAAGTGCCATGGAGGATATCATTGGTAGTTAAAAGAATTCAAAGGCTGAGAGAAGGAAAGCAGATTGGTGTGGCTCATGTGCCAAGAAAAGGAAACAGCCTGGCAGATTTTTTCACTAACCTTATTTTTTATTTTGCAGGTACCATGCAGTTTCATAATTTTCAGGAAGTTCCATCAATAGGTAGAAAGATAATCAACATGGAAAAAACTCAAACTCCAAACATTAGAATAAGAACAAAGGATCAGTTTTGAAAACTTAGGGAGGGAATAAACTGAATATAGTGCAGTCTTCAGTGTGTGGTATTAATGTTATGTTCAATCTACTGAAGGATGTACTATATCTAGTTGGTTGTTTATTATACTAATATTGGATTGATTTGGAGTTTCAAAGCTGGATCAGTACCACTGCAATGGATACAAGAAGTGCTACATAGAAGGTGTATCAATAGACAAGGTGCAATCATCTTGATGGATCAGTATGCAAGAGGAATTTTCAGTAGTCTATGCAGACCTGTGCTGATATGTGAGCTTGGTTTATATGGTGAAGCTGTACAAGTCCTATAAAAACTCTACTGGAAGAGGCTATTATAACCAAATTCCTGAAGTTCTACTTCATGAGTTCTTGATTCATTCCACCTGTGAGACTTGTAGATGTGAAAAATGGACGCAAGACAAGGCCTTGGAACTAGTTGGTTTTCATTCTTGTGGTGTTATTAGAATTAGCATAGTTTTAGCATTTCTATTTTCTTAGATTTTTTCTTTTTCTTCTTTCCTTGCTTGTACAACTTGATTTTTTAATAAATTTCCACCTTTTATGGTGGCTTTAATTTTAAAAAAAAAACATAGAGGTATATTTTTTTATTTCCCGATACAATTGACAACCGTACTTCCCCGCGGAACTTTCCTTTTAAATAAGGCAAGTGCAAATACGAATCGGAAAAATATCGAACCGCTACAGACACCATACAAGCAGTGCCTCCAGATTTTCAGCGCAAACACCACTGCAGCCAATTCTAAGGCATGCATAGGATAGCTCTTCTCATGCACCTTTAACTGTTTTGAAGCATAAGCAATCACCTTTTTTTTCTGCATCAAAACAGCACCCAACCAGAGCGTGAAGCATCACAATAAACAACAAAAATCTTGCCCTCCACGGGCAATGCTAGAATAGGAGTTGTCATCAACAAGGTCTTGAGCTTTTGAAAGCTCTCCTCACACTCGTCGGACCACTGAAACGGTACCTCCTTCTGGGTCAAACGGGTCAAATGAGAAGCAATAGAGGCAAACCCCTTCACAAACCGATGAAAATAGCTAGCCAGACCCACGAAACTACGGATTTCAGTCACTGATGTGGGCCTAGCCCATTCCCTGATTGCCTGAATTTTTTGATAATCCATCATAATACCCTCCTTCGAAATTACATGCCCCAAGGACACAGAAGACAACCAAAATTCATCCTTGGAGAACTTAGCATACAACTACTTCTCTCGAAATACCCCAAGAGATATCCTCAAATACTTCTCATTCTCCTCCTTACTTCTAGAATACACCAGAATATCATTGATGAACACTATCACAAAAGAGTCTAAATAGGGCTTAAAACACTGTTCATCAGAGCCATGAACGCAGCTGGGGCATTAGTAAGCCCAAAAGACATAACCAAGAACTCATAGTGTCCATACATGATCCTGAAGGCTGTCTTAGGAATATGTTCTGCCCGAATCTTTAACTGGTGATACCCTAACCTTAAGTCAATTTTAGAGAACACAGAAGCTCCTTGTAGCTAATCAAACAAATCATCAATACGGGGGATGGGATACTTGTTTTGGATAGTAACCATATTCAGCTGACGTAAATCAATACACATGCACATAGACCCGTCCTTCTTTTTAACAAACAACACAGGAGCACCCCAAAGAGAGGCACTCAGGCGAATAAACCCCTTACTCAAGAGATCTTGCAATTGCTCCTTCCATTCCCTTAACTCTGTTAGCGCCATCCTATAGGGTGGAATAGAGATAGGATGAGTCTCTGGGTCTAAGTCAATCCGGAAGTCAATGTCACGGTCAGGTGGCATACCTAGCAGGTCCGCGGGAAACACATCCGCAAACTCGAGTACCACTAGAACTGAATCAATAGGAGGGGTATGTGCACTGGTATCACGAATATGTGCAAAATAAGCTAGACAACCCTTCTCTACTAGCTTCTTAGCACAAATGAAGGATACTACTTTCTTAGGAAGGGGACTAAGGTTACCTTTCCACTCAAGTCTAGGCACCCCGGGCATAGATAAGGTAATTGTTTTAGAGTGACAAACTAGAATTGCATAATGTGGGGACAACCAACTCATGCCCAAGATGACATAAAAGTCTACCATGTCTATGATCGTTAAATCCGTCCAAGTACTATATCCCATTAATGTAATTACGCAAGAACGGTAGACTCTAACTACCACAATTGAATCCCCGTCCGGAGTAGACACATAAATAGGGGCATCAAGTATATCACACATCACATCTAAACTCACAGCAAAATATAAAGATACGTATGAAAAAGTAGAACTCGGATCAAATAAAACAGAAACCATCCGGTCACAAACTGAGATAGCACCTGTGATGACGGCATCGGAGGCCTCAGCCGCGGGTCTGCTGTCACGACCCAACCTAGGGCCCTGACGAGTGACCGAGCTTGACCTTCCCGATAACCCAACTTATGTTACCTGTACTCAACATAACGTTCAATAGGGTCCATTTAACTAAGTTTGAAAGCTGTAATCAGAAAACCAAAGTCCATCTGTAACTCAAAACCTACTTATATATATGTAACATATCACAAGGCAAGCCGACAAGGCTACCGATACTTCTGTACAACAAAACAAAGGCCGGCAAGGCCAAACAGTACCCGTGACACCCACGCTGTCCACAGACTACTATAAGAGTATGACCGTACATAAGTGACGGGACAGGGCCCGTCGTACCCATAATATGTACAAAACAAAGTATACCAAAACAGGAACAGTCTCCAAAGCAAGTAGAGCTGTCTGACTCTCAATGCTGACTCCTCCTTGGTGGCTAGATCGTCTAACCGCGACCTTGAACCTGCAGGCATGAAACGCAGCCCTCGATGAAAGGAGGTCAGTACGAAATGTGTACCGAATATGTAAGGCAATACCGAATCATAAAACAGGGAAAGCATAACAGTAAGCAAGTTTAGAAAGCAACCTGGGAGTAACCTGGAACAACACTTATGAACCATGTCATATGGTCCCTTACACAATTCTATCATAGCACAATATAAATATAGAATATCCTACTCATAGCCGCTTCCGGCTAATAACACAATAGTCCCTTCGGACGGCCACTTCTGGTGTAGTCATGATGGCTCTTCGGGCAGCCGCTTCCGGATTAGCTAGGGTGGCCCCTTTAGGCAGCCGCTTCCGGCTAAATAATATCATAATCCAGTTGATCAGGTGGGACAATCATAATACATATGATATATAGTATGAATATGTAATGAAGTTACAAAACGTTTCACCCCTTTCAGAGTGGTTTTGATTACAACTCTCTTTGGAGAGATTTTGAGAATAAGTCTTAGAGTTCCCTTCATTTACCATTTGCTTTGTAGCGAACATGTAAGTATAATGTATCGCAGAAGCTTCCTTCGAATTATCGACAAGAGTATAGCAGGAACGAAACAAGACATTGGACATCGACTTCTAATCCAATTTAGAATAGAGTACTTATGTTTTACGTTCTTTAGGAGTCATATAAAAGCGATCATGCCAAAGTATGAAAGAAGGGTTAGCCTTACATACCTTATTTACACCTCAAGCTAATCCTCGAGTCCCTTCCTGAGCTTAGTCAACTAGAATACAATCAACAATATAGGGATTAAGACTAGGCCAATAAGATTATTCTAACTAATCATTTATTCTTTCGCCTAACGGGATTTAGACAGCATCTCTTCTATAATCCTACCAACCCAACAATTCCAAATTCAGCTAATAACCAACAACAACAACAACAACAAATATAACAATTTACAACAATAATATAAATAAACTCATCTTACAATTCCATCCAAAACAGCACCTAAACCACAACGCCTTAATATTCGGTATACGATAATTATAACTATATTTCTAACACTTTAATCCGTTAAATCGCTACGTAATCATCTCAATAACAAAGATGAGAAGATAATACATACCTTACCAGCAGCTCAACCATGAAAATATCATCCCCCAAGCTTAATATTTTGCTTAAAACGACGATAACAATTCATACTACACTTTATCCTTCACGAACCTCGGGATTCGGGGCCTCGAACTTGATCGATCCCTTGCTTTATCTCTCTAACTCTCCTCACTCTCTCTCTCTAAAATATTCTGGATCTTTTGGTATGAAAATAAGGCAGATAAGGGTGAAAATGTTCCTTAAATATAGCAAGGGAAGTGGGCCTAACCCGACTTGGAGTCGAGTTGGGCCGAACCCACTGCCCAGCTTGACCTTTCTACATTAAAACGTCCATAACTTTTTATCCCTATGTCGGATGAAGGCCCACAACCTATGGTTGGAAAGGTGTTTCAATTATCTACAACTTTCACTTTTGTGTTTTCCCAAATTCTAAACTTATAATGGCGTATTGGCCTTGTAAATATAAATCACCCGAAAATGTATCCTTAAATCATCCTTTTGGAGTGCTTATGCTCATATTTGGCTTAAGTGTCCTTCTTAAGAATTGATCAACATCCCATTTACTATTCATATAACTTGTCATATGCCCTTTATAAAATCCCGACATGTGGACCCCACATTAACTTACGGTTACGAGGGATATTTATCAAGTAACGTATTAACCAACTTACACCATATGGCCTCCAATGTCATCTATATGTTATTCTTATACATATATAATAGAATCTTCATCACTAATCCTTGTATATCTTTACTCTCCCCTGAGCCCATACTAAGTCGTCTGCAGTCTTGGTAACGCGAAATTTTTAGAGGTGTAACATCTGCCGGGGAAGGCGTACAAGTGATCGCGCCCTCCTGTAGCCTATGAACCATTGCGATTACCCTATCCATCCTGAGCCCCATCCCTGTCGGGCTGCTGTCCACCTCTGCCTGCCTGAGAACCACCTCGATTAGGCTGAGCGCCACCCCTACCCACAGTGCGGCCACCCCGCCCTGCCTGTACACGATCATTTCCTCCCCTATCTGGTGTGAATGGAGCTCAGAGAGCCTGATACAGAGTCCCCTGACCACTCTGTTTGAGTCTGAGGCAAAACCTCTTAATATGCCCTTGCTCACCACACTTGTAACAAGAAGGGTCTAGCGTAGCTCGCTGAACAGAAGTTGATGAAGCGGTGTATCCCCCATGCTAACCCGAAGAATGATAATTGGCCCCTGATGGGCCCCCAGCAGACATCTGCATAGCATACTGAACCGGACGCCCTAAATACACTCGAGAACTCTGACCCTTAGAGAAGGAATTGCTGAAATTTCCACCCTTTCAAGACTTCTTCTCTGCCTACTTTGCATAACCCTCTTGTCTAATCCCCTCAACCACACGGATATGCTCCACTACCTCCGGGAATGAAGCCCAGTGGCTACAAACTGAAGAGTTGTTAGCTGAAGTCTAGTGTTCAAGCCTTTCACAAAACATCTGATCCTCTCCTCCTCGGTAGGCAACAATTGAAGAGCATATCGGGATAAGAAATGAAAACGAGACTCATAAACAACAACAACAGACGAGTTCTCTTGATCAATATTATCAAACTCATCCTTTTTCTGTCCCTCAGAGTACGCGGAACATACTTCTCTAAGAACACTGAATAGAACTGAACCCAAGTCAACGGAGGTGACCCAGCTGGCCTGCACTCCACATATGCCCTCCACTACAACTTGGCATCACCCAAGAACTGAAAAGTCACAAATTCAACACCATACTTGTCCACCGCCCCCATCTTTTGGAGCCTCTCATGACAATCTATAATGAACTCCTACGTATCCTCCGACTCAGTACCATAGAAAATCGGAGGCTCCATCTTAGTGAACCTTCAAAATAAATCATGCTCCTCACCTGTCATCACCGACCCTGCAACTAGCCTCAGAAATGCATCGAAACCCAAAACTTCATCCAAGTGAGGTAACACTGCTGCGGCATGCTAAACTCCCGGAGCCTGAACTCTGTCCGGACCTGGGGCCACTATCCCTGCACCCCTACCTGCAGGAACGGCCGATATTGCTCCGGTCTGTGCTAACCTATATAACCAGTTTAGTACCTGAGCCATCGCATCTGGCAAACCTGGAGCAGCTGCAGCCCCTGGCGGAGCTAGCACTGCCGCTGGCTGAGCTGGCACGGCAGTATCTTCCGCGGCCTCATTAGGAGCCACTGGAGGCACGGGATAAACTGCTGGAACCCAGTCCCTAATCGGCGCTGCTCCTCTACCTCCACCTTTACCTCTGGCTGCTGCCACGCGTGTTCTCTCCATCGGCGAAGGATAGTCAAATACTAATTTGAATAGGGGTAGACGTTCGATTTTTCGGTTCGGTTTTATCAAACTTCGGTTTGGCTATTTCGGGTTCGATTTTTTGAAGGTGGACACCGAACACCAAACCAAACTAGTTCGGTTCGGTTCTTTCGATTTCAGTTTTTTAAAGTTCGGTTCGGTTCGATTTCGGCTTTTTCAATTCAGTTTTTTGATATGATATTAGAAGCGATTCCCTTGACACTAATTCATATTCTCAAAAGCAATAAAACATAAAACTGATAAATTGAAATCAAAATCAAACAAACAGGATATACAAGAATAGAAAACTATAACCATGATATAGGATTACTAGGTGTTATATACATATCGTAAGAATAATTAAGAAAACACATAAAGGACATACATTAATCCTAAAGACACATCCTAGTTGCCTTCCTTAACATATTTGATTTTCTCAACTGAAGTAGAAAATTAGGGATACAAATGCAAAAGAGGGGTTGTTACAATTGGGTTTTTTTGGCTTTAAACTTAATGGGCCTGGACTATTTTAATTTTTTTGGGTAATGTATTAAATTTCGGTGTGTGTTCGATTTTTCGGTTCGGTTTTATCAAACTTCGGTTCGGCTATTTCGGTTTCGGTTTTTTGAAGGTGGACACCAAACACCGAACCAAACTAGTTCGGTTCGGTTCGGTTTGTTCAAGTTTCGGTTCGGTTCGGTTCGGTTTTTCGATTTTCGGTATTTATGCCCAGCCCTAAATTTGAATCATCCAGATACCAATTGGAATCAAGTAGCATGAAAGAAAGAAAAGGAAATTTTCCTAGTGTCCGGTAACCTCCCGAAGATAAGCACAGACGTCTCCGTACCGATCCGCAAGACTCTACTAAACATGTCCTTATATGAAGAGATCGATGAACCTAAGGCACTGATACCAACTCTGTCACGATCCAACCCACCATGACTGGAACCCACACTAACTCCTAGTGGGCGAACCAATACGCTTAACCATCTACTCATTCAAGTCTATTTTTTTAGCCAATTAAATCAGCTCACAATTAATTTAAACACAAAATTAATCAAAGTAGTCAGGCCATAAAATAATAATGTAAATGCGGAAGTCCTAACTATTACCACCCCAAAATCCGAAAGTCACCGTACAAGGACTCTAGTCCAAAACATGTCTAAGGAATTCATACTGTCTGAAATAAATAAACATCAATGTCTGGAATGGAAATAGACATTAGATAAAGGAAGATCTTCGAGCGGCCTAGCGCGGATAGAACCTCACTCTCAATCTGTCAACAAATGTCCTCAAGCTAAATATGAGGTCGAGTAGCAGTCTCTGGATCACAATCCGCACTCAAAAGAATACAGCAAGGTAGTATCAGTACAACCACTATGTACCGGTAGATATCATAGGCCGACTAAGATTAGTATCATGCATGAATCATAAAATCAATAAAATAAACAGACCAGTCAACAACACATAATCAGATAGCCCTCACCAAGTCAATCAATTATATTAACAATCAAGTCAACGGAAGCAAACAATGGAATAAACCTCCCAACAACCTCTTCACTTACTCAGCCACTGAGCACTCATGTACATACAGGTTAATTGGTGTCTTTTCCCAATAGCTATGACCTGCAGGGGACCTAGGGTGTCCATGTACCACTCATTCCGGAATGAACCTCGGACCACGAGCTCAAAATCTGGGTCACATCCTCACCCTCTGTCAAATGTATCCATAATCTAGGTCGCATCTTCACCCCCTGTCAAATGTGCCTTTTCATATATATATATATATATATATATATATATATATATATATATATATATATATATATATTGTCACATCACTTTCAATGATAGATTATCAAGTAGTATCTCATTTTCATCAAGATGATCATATTAACTTCTCACCACAATTGTCATGAAAAATATAGATCACAACACATCGAATAATGGCATTAAGCCCACATTATCACTCAATTAATAGCATAATAGGAATTCCAACCATACATTATGCCCGGAGACTAGACATGCTTTCTCCTATCAATCTCATAACGCATACAATCAACAAATCAAAGTCTAAATCAAGTAGACCGTAACCTACCTCAACTGCAGAGCTGGAACAATGCAAATCACTCCTCTATAGCCTTTCCCTTCCGTAATGCCTTGGAACGCTCAAAGTCTAGCAATTAAGATGCTAAATAAGTCACAATCACTTTAGTCAACAAAATCAATTCAACGAACACCCTTCCACTTTACCCCCTTCTAATAGGTGAATGCTTACTAGGTGTAAATCATCTTAACATTGGCCTTAGCAACCATAAACTATCAATTCATAAGGTTATTCAATTAAGTTATCTCTTATAAGCAATTTCTATGGTCAAGCTACCATCTTTATGAAACCCTAAGTCTTAATTCACTCAATTCATGTCTCTAATGGTTCAATTCTTGATTAGAAAGTGATAACCCAAGCCTTTAGATGATAATCACACAATAATGTCCATAACCCACCAACTATTAAAGGCCTATTAAGTTCTAGGGTTTCTAGTCTCAATTTACCATTGCAAATCCATTAGAATAATGATAGTCTTAGAGATAAAAGCGTAATGAAAGAAGGAATGGTTGAGACTTACCTCTCAAGATATTCTTACCCTAGCCTTAGAATTTCGCCATAGGTGCTCCTTGGAAACTGTGTTAGGGTTTTATGAATAAAGAATTCGGAACTAAGTGTTTAAAACCCGAAATTCTTTCCCCGTCGACCGCTGCGACAGTCGATCTGTTGTTGCAGCGGTCCCGCTATAGCGGGCAAGGGCCTGTTGTAGCAGACCTCCAACCTTCATCCACCTCCGCCATGGCAAGCATGGACCCGCCCATAGCGCAATCGCTACAGCGGTCCATTGTCCGCCATAGCGGACATCCCCGTTCCTTTAAGTCAATCGCCACGAGAGATCTGCCGCTACAGCGGCCTCGCCGCAGCGGTGCCACTGAACCAGTAAGGTCACTAATTTCCACAGTTTTTCACTCTACCACACAACACTTCATCCAAGGCCTCACAAACAAAAACAAAGCACGCACATTAATGTAAAAAAACCATACAGACTCGGCCACGGCCTCGGAATCCCCAACAGAGGCCTAATCTCCTACATCCCCCCCCCCCCTCCCAATGGACTCAACACAACTAAACAATAATCATAAACAAGCCAAGTTTTCAGTTCTTAGACATCTACATTTGAGTTTTCATTAGCTCGTTCTAACCTTGGAAGGGGTTCTATTTCGTCAGGTGATCCTAGGTTTTCCATAACGATTGGGAGGGTTGTTACACCATATCAGTCACTCCGCACACAGCCCAAAGATGACTCAATATCCAATATGTCTCGGAAGAAAATCAGGAACTCCACACACAGCCCAGAGTTGACTCAATATCCAATATGTCTCGGAAGAACACCATTCACTCTGCACACAGCCTAGAGATGACTCGTATCGATATGTCTTAATCATCTGTATTCCCTTCTCATTTTCCATTATCAGTACCATTTCAAAGAAATATCAATATATTATGGAAATGAGTATCAATACTATGCAAGTATAATATCAATAAACCAAATCAATCTCAAACAGTACCACACATGGGCACACAAGTAATATCATCAATAAGGCTATACAATAAGCCACAACAGATTCACAGCTCTCATCTCAATATCAACACGGTAAGGTGCCACAATATCATAATCATGATATATAACTAATCATCAATACCCAATATCTCAACATGGCGACGAACCAACAAGTACATAGAACAAATAGGTCAACAACGCAAGGGGGTGGCTAGCCCCCAAATCATCCAACAAGGCCCAACCTAAGACAATATCCAACCCAACTTCATACCCGAGCGTTTACATGCATTCTCCGACAATATCATCTAAACATACGCTTCACTAATCGAAGTCTCACCATAAGGTAAACCGTAACCTACCTGGAAAGCCGAACAGTAAACTCGAACGTTCAAACCTTAGTCTTGCCCTTCCTTTGTGCCTCGTGATAATGAAAGTCTAATCATATCCTAATTAGGGGATTAGAATCAAGAAGAATCATTATTTAAACCTTACTCTAATTCAAGACCCAAATCCCAACCTATGGAATAGGGTTTATGAACTAAAAAGAGAAAATTAGGAATCTATAAGTCTCAACATGGAATTAATACTCTAGGTGAGCAATTCCCATCAATTAGAAGCTAGATTAACTCATGGAATACTCAAATTCATATTCTAAGTGAAACCACCAATTTTGGTATAAACCCTAACTTTAAACCTCACAAATTGGTCACTAATAATGAAGGAATAATTCACCAACAAATTAAGGTTTTATAATTAACAACTTATTCAAGAAAGAAACCCAAAAATCCTCTCTTATTCTTCCAAGTTCTATGGATTTACTACCATGAATCCTTACTTAGAAAAGGTAAATGAAAGATATTAAGATTAGGGAACTTACCCTCATGAGAATCTGACCAAACCCTCCTCAAATCGCCTCCAAGATGCTAAGGAAATGTAATATAAGGAATGGGAGGAATAAGTGTTTTTATAAGGCTTTTAAATAAGAATCTGGTCCGCAGCCGCTTCCGCGATCAAGCCACCGCTATAGCGATCACCAGACACTAGAGATTTCTGGTCTCTTCCAAACTTGGAATCGACACCCAGAACCATGCTTCCTTGAACCTCCCGAACACAAACCAAATATGCAGATATACATAAAAGAAAAGAAAAAAGCGCTACGAACGCACTCATGGCCTCGAAATTCCCATCTGAAGTCTCGTTGACCAAGTCAACCCTCGATATCACAAAACTAACTTTTCAACCCAAGTCCCAAAATGCACCCAAGTGCATTGGAAACCGAACTGAATATACACACGAGTTCTAAACAACCATCCTGACCTCTCAGAATCGATGAATTTTCGATAAAGGTTCGTTTACTCAAAAGTCAACTTTGAGTCAACTCTTTTCACTTTAAGCCCAAATTTCCCACAAACTCACCCAAATCACGTCCAATGACCTCGAGAAGCGTGTCAACAGTCGTTTCGTGTTAAATGTGAGATAATCAAGCTCGGGAAAGGATCAAGAGCATCCAAAAGTAATAATGACCAAACGGGTCGTTACATTTGCACAAAAAGTCTGAATGCTTCCAAGCCTCGATAACCACGAAGCTCTCGTTGTTTGGTACTCCTTCTTTAGGAACTGGAGCATCTTCCCTTATGAAATTTTGCAAACTCAGGGTGGTCAAATAGAAAAACATTCTCTGTTGCCATCCTTTAAAATTAATTCCAGCAAATTTTCCGGGTTTCTTCGCCGGTTGCGGTGCCGGAGCAAAATGGCTAGAACTAGCAACATTGCTCGTAGAGCCAATGACCAGGGTTGTTGTGCCAGTACCGGTAGCAGACACACTTGCAGTTTGGTCTCCCATATTTGTTTGAAAAAACATAAACAGAATTAAAAAATCGGTAAAGTTTTTATATCATCAAACCGAATGCACAAACTTATATATACTCGATGAAGTTTTAATATATTCTACTCGAGTAAACAATTGAGTAGAAAGTTACGAAAACTTTAATCTCAATACCGGAGTAGAAAATCCGAAGATTTAATCTCCAAATGAGTAGAAAGTTACGAAAACTCTAATCTCAAAACCGGAGTAGAAAATCTAAAGATTTTAATCTCCAAGAAAGTAACTTTTATTCCTGAAAAAGTAGGGTTTTTTTTCCCCTTTCAGAATAGAGTACTTTTATTTCTGAAAAGAAAATACTGTTCTATCTTACAAACGACGAGAACCAGTGAAGAATTTATTTGTTCAAACCTACACAATTTCCTAACTTTGGCAAAGTTTTGATATTCTTTAAATCGAATTTATTAACTCGACAAAGTTTTTATATTCTTTAAATCGAACAATAACTTAGGAGTAGAAATTAACACAGAAAATATATAACTTAAAGTCCTTAAGATTGTTATCCAAACCTGTGTTCAAAATCAGAAACCAAAAACCAGAAAACGGAAATGAAAAATCAGAGTAAACCAGAAACGGAAAACGATAAGAAAATTTAGAAAGTAAATATCCGAGTCTACAGAATTCACTGTTTGTCCTGAAGGAATTTAATCCCTTCAAGTACCTGAGGTTAAGGATTACTTCCTCCCAGGATAGAACGGATAAACCTGTCAAAAGAGTAGCGGTACCTCAAACGCCTTTGACTTCACACGAACTCAAAGATGGCAACAAATCACACACGACACTAACTCAGTTTTTGTTTTGTAAAAATATGCAGAATGTAGAAAGTATGCAGAGAGTATTTTCAGAATTTCAGAATGCCGGAAAATGAGTCATTGCCTCTGTTTTTATAGCCACGAAATACTATTCTGTGGTGTCTGTTCGGAAAGGCACGGTGTCTATTCGGTAAGGTCATGCCTTTTCTGAAAATAAAAATATCTGAAAATAGAAATGTCTATTGGGAATTATTCCGCGAATTTCTAAATTAATTTTAGCGCAAAAATTTCAGAAATGGAAAAATGAACAAAAATAAATTGGGTCTAAAAAAATTATCAGTCAATCAGATCATTTGACTGAATCTGAGTGACGACGACGGCGCGAGGGGAGTCTCTCTTCTCAGCTCTTTAAAGAAGTGATTCTCTATTTAAGCACATTTACTTTCATTTCCACCACCTACGGTGGGACAAAGCTCCTTTCCAAAATGAACATGGGCTGAGATATCCCGCGGGACTAAAGAATCACAACAATAATTAATAACACGACCAAATGCGTATGCCGGGAGTTGAACCCGGGTCTATTGCTTGGAAGGCAAGTATCCTAACCGTTGGACTACAAATGCTTATTGGTGTCTTTTGCCAAGTTTTTTACTATTTGTGTTGCCCAAGTCCTCCTTTTTTCCTTGTGCATTGAATTATTATACAACTGCTCTTTCATCTTAGTTAGGATTCTTGCTTAATGAAAAGGTGAGAAAATTCTATTGTGATTTTCCTTTTCGCTTTGGACCTTTAAATTATATGTCATACTAAATTTGTTGATTTTTGCATATGACGCAATATTCTTTTCAAATTGTCAAGTCTGATTCTGATAACAGTTACTTCTTGTTTAGCTCGTAGAGCTAGTGTAACTCACTAGTTACTGAAATATCTCTTGTATAATCTACAAAAAGAAAATGCTCGAGGCATGATTTGATGATAGTATATTAAAAAAGATGCTATTTTCGTTTCTCATTCAGAATCAATTGGATTGCTTTGTATTAGTTATGGCTCCTTCAAAATTGGGTCATGACAAAAACTTGTATGTCCTTATGTGTTTAAGTCTTAACATCAGAACTGTAAATTCTGATTTTCATTTATCATGAAATGGTGATATACAGAACCTAATGCATTCACACGTTCTTTTAACTTCCAACAGGATCTTGCGCAAGCCTTGAGGTTTCACGCAAACACGTTTTCTATTTATCATATGAGACTGATTCTGTGAACATTTCTTGAATTAATAATAACCAAGAGAACTTGGGAGCTAGAGCAAAACATTTGTAACGAATAAAGAACAATTCAAAGTTCCCCACAACTAATTTATCAGACATTGCTATGCCTTCAAGTCATGGACGATCAATGGGAGTGACCTTTGCTGCGAAATACCTACGGAGGATTAAACTCAACTAGAAAGCTTAAAGCTAAAAACACTATCAAACTTTAATAAAACCACTTTGAGAAATCAAAATAGAGTCCTGACCTCATAGAAAATTACACGAACACTCATTGAAAAGTGTTAAAAAAATAATTATCTTACCTCTACAGAGCTTATACGACAGTGATTGTCCTTGTAAAGGGACAAGAATTATCGAGGAAGCAGATCATTTTCCTTTCTACTACTAACAAAAAAAATATAGGACCAAAGGGAGAAAAAAAAGAGTTAAACAATGTTTGCGGAAAAATGATAAATGCACCCTAACTGTCATTGGTTTCACCATCTCTTCACAGCATCTCAATGAGGTTTCAGGGGAACAACGGAAAGAAAAGAAGTATCACATGCCTGATTACATGCTTCATTCCATAGCATTCGCTCACACCACCGTAGCAGAAAGAACTATAAGTTCGTAGAAGGCTCGCGGCATATAAAGCAGTTAGCAGGACCACCTGCACAGAAATCAATAGGTGTGTGCACTTGCATCATAGGAAGTAGTCGGGTGTTCTTCGGGTTACATCTGGCTCCCCTCTCCTAGGAGCTGGTTCAAACTGCAAAAGAATATTTTTAGGCTTCATGACAGTACACTAATTAGCAAAATTACTTGCCTGACCTTGAAAAAAGAAGCTTGTACCAGGATGGGGAAAGAAAGACCAACAACAAAGAAAAGAAACGAGCAGAGACCTGAATGAATGTACGGTCCCTGGAATCATCCACTTCCAAGATGGAAGCCATATTACCGCAGCGGTAACAATAATTAGGTGCACTAAAGATGGTAACCACCTTTTGATCCTGCAAAGAGAGAATCACTCATGAATCCTTCTCTTGGATCAAACTAGCACATAAAGGAGGAGGATTTTAAAGATTAATTACATGGGCCCAATTGAATCCCTCCATAACCAGCTGGTGTGCTCTTGCAATTAGCTTCAAGTTGTTGGTGTGGTTAAATTGCTCAGAAATATCCTGTTGTGATTCAATTAACAAGATAGCGAAGCTTCATTTGCTGACAGGAACAAATACAAACTACTCATATACATCAAAAGAAAATGAAGGTGTAAGCAATATACAAGTTACCTGGCCAAACGTATATCCAGCACCCCTAGGTGAGATACCCCAACCACAACGATCATCAGGATCAGACCATAAAAGATCACACATGGCACCCTCATGTGGAACTTCTTGTACACGGTCGAAATTGCGTATATTATCAAGAGTTTCAATAGACGGAGACAAACCCCCATGGAGGCAAAATATTTCTGATTCAACCTTCAAAAAATCCCAAAAGAACCCATTAAGACTAGAATTCCATACCAAAGGCAACAATCGAAAATATTAACAAATCAGAAAATGCATTTAAGGCAGATTTTCCAGTTCTAGGAAATTATAAAGCAAGGTAACATCTGGTAATCCACACGGCTTTGAAAAGAATCACCAAGGTCTGAAGCTTGCTTCCTAATATACCCAACATTTTTTTGCTTATGTGGAATCACGTACACAGCCTTTAGGAACTCCGCACCATTACTCAAGGTTGCACAAAGAGTAGCTCTGATACCATATGTAACAATCCAACCCACAGAAATATAGTCCGTTTGAACTTAGGCCTATACGCCACTAAAACAAGCACTAGGGTCTAAGACTTGCTTCCTTACATAATCAAAGTTGTCTACCTAAACGACGACCAAATATAATAGCAGCAATAATGGTGATTCTTTAACATATTAATGGCTATGCTTTTTTTCTTTTATATATATACTAGATGGCTTATGCCCGTGCTGCGCACGGGCCCAACACTTCCGATTATAGTGTATCTATGTATATGTAGTTGTGTTTAGATAGTGATAATATATATATATATATACTATGTTCAAAATACGATTAATACAACATTTTAGTTTGTGCTCCGTATCTAAAACTTTATTTTATTTAAAAGTGTAAAATACTTATTATTTTTTATCAAATTTTGTTTTGGATAATTCTAATTCAAATTATTAAATTAATTTTACAGGTTTGAAATGAAACAAAGTAGAAATTAATTTTCTATTTAAACGAAGAAATGCTATTTTTTATTTTTTGGTAAATATTCTCGGTTTAACTCATTTTACTTGTCATGTTGTCTTTTGCATGGTTTTTTAAGGAAACGTGAATTAGAATTATAATTTGACTAATTTACCTTATTCATTATTTGATCTTCATTTGATATTAATCTCTTTTCACATTTATTAGAGTAAGAATAAAAATAAAAAAGTAATTAAATTTTATCTTATTTTTTAAATATATATATTTTAAGTATATTTATTTTAGTAAACATAACAAATAAATGACATGGCGGAATAGCAAATACAACAATTAAATATTTTGAAGAAAAGTAATAATATGAGGTCCATGTTTTTTGTTGTGCAATAATTTCATTTGCTCTCACTAATGGATTAATATGCATGTGGCAATGAATCCACTATTATTAACTTGATGGGGATACTTTGGGAATTACATGAATATTGTTTGATTTTTTAGTATATGGGGTGCACGTTTTTTTTTTTTTTTGACGTTGCCTTTTTCTTTTTTTTTTTCAATATTGGGTCCGTCTTTTTTTTTTTCATGGGTTTGGAGAGGGTGGGGTCCACTTTTTTTTCATGAGTTTGGGGAGGGTGGGGTCCAGTTTTTTTTTTTTTTTTTAAGAGTGACTGTCGACGAAGCATGGGTAAACTGATGCTTCTATATAGTAGAAAAATAGAAATATAATAAAGTATTTCTATCTACTTTTTAGAAGAGTTGGTAATATAAAGTATAAAACGTCATTTTTTTGCCCTTAAATAAAAAAGTGGGTGGGACCACAAAGGATTTTTTTTACTCTTAAATAAAAAAGTAGAACCGAACACGGACGACGATCTTGCCTTTATAAACCGGTTCTTCTATATAGTAGTAATAGTGAAGTAATACATATAATTTTTTTATCAAATTTTGATTTGGATAATTCTAATTCAAATTATTATATTAATTTTACATGTTTAAGATGGAACAAAGTAGAAATTTGATTTTTTATCTAAATGAAGAACTTCCATTTTTTAATTTTTAGTAAATATTTTTTGTTTAACTCATTTTACTTGTCATGTTGTTTTTTACACGATTTTTTAAGAAAATGTCAATTAGAATTATAATTTTACTAATTTAGCTTATTAATTATTTGATCTCCATTTAATATTATTTTTTCTTTTATGACATTAATCTCTTTTCACATTTATTAGAGTAAGAAAAAACTGAAAAAGTAATTAAATTCTATCTTATTTTAATATATAAGTATTTTAAGCAATTGTTGGATGTGGTGGGTTCCACTTTTTTTTTTTTTAATACTGGTTGGTGTTTAATATGGGGCCATGAAGAACTTCTATTTTTTAATTTTTAGTAAATATTTTTTGTTTATCTCATTTTACTTGTCATGTTGTTTTTTACACGGTTTTTTAAGGAAACATCAATTAGAATTATAATTTCACTAATTTAGCTTATTAATTATTTGATCTCCATTTAATATTATTTTTTGTTTTATGACATTAATCTCTTTTCACATTTATTAGAGTAAGGAAAAAATGAAAAAATAATTAAATTCTATCTTATTTTAATATATAAGTATTTTAAGTATGTTGTTGTACAATAATTTCATTTGCTCCCACTAATGGGTTGATACGCATGTGGCAATGAGTCCATCATTATTGATTTAATTATTTGATTTTCTAAGCATTTGCTTTTTAACATTGTTTGTTTTATTAATATGGGATTCAATTTTTTTTTTAATATTGCTTGATTCTGTTAATATGGGGTTCACTTTTTTTTTCCGTGAGTTTGGATGTGGTGGGTTCCACTTTTTTTTTCGTCTTTTTTTTTAATACTGGTTGGTGTTTAATATGGGGCCCACAATTTGTTTTTTAATATTATTTGTTTTTTTAATATGGGATTCACTTTTTTATTAATATTGCTTGATTTTGTTAATATGGGGTCCACTTTTTTTTCCCGTGAGTTTGGATGTGGTGGGTCCACTTTTTTTTTTTAATACTGGTTGGTGTTTAATATAGGGCCCACATTTTTTTTTAATATTAGTTGTTGTTTAATATATATGGGGCCCACAATTTTTTTTGCTTGATTCTGTTAATATGGGGTTCAAATTTTTTTTTTAACATTGTTTGTTTTTTTAATATGGGATTCACTTTTTTTTAATATTGCTTGATTTTGTTAATATGGGGTCCATTTATTTTCTTAATACTGGTTGATGTTTAATATGGGGCCCACATTTTTTTTTAAGAGTGACTGTCGACGAAGCATGGGTAAACCGATGCTTCTATATAGTAGAAAAATAGAAATATAATAAAGTATTTCTATCTACTTTTTAGAAGAGTTGGTAATATATAGTATAAAACGTCATTTTTTTGCCCTTAAATAAAATAGTGGGTGGGACCACAAAGAATTTTTTTACTCTTAAATAAAAAAGTAGGACCGAACACGGACGACGATCTTGCCTCTATAAACCGGCTCTTCTATATAGTAGTAATAGTGAAGTAATACATATAATTTTTTTATCAAATTTTGATTTAGATAATTCTAATTCAAATTCAAATTATTATATTAATTTTACATGTTTAAGATGAAACAAAGTAGAAATTTGATTTTTTATCTAAATGAAGAACTTCTATTTTTTAATTTTTAGTAAATATTTTTTGTTTAACTCATTTTACTTGTCATGTTTTTTTTACACTGTTTTTTAAGGAAACGTCAATTAGAATTATAATTTCACTAATTTAGCTTATTAATTATTTGATCTCCATTTAATATTATTTTTTCTTTTATGACATTAATCTCTTTTCACATTTATTAGAGTAAGGAAAAAATGAAAAAGTAATTAAATTCTATCTTATTTTAATATATAAGTATTTTAAGTATGTTGCTGTACAATAATTTCATTTGCTCCCACTAATGGATTGATACGCATGTGGCAATGAATCCATCATTATTGATTTAATTGTTTGATTTTTTAAGCATTTGTTTTTTAACATTGTTTGTTTTATTAATATGGGATTCATTTTTTTTTAATATTGCTTGATTCTGTTAATATGAGGTCCACTTTTTTTTCCCGTGAGTTTGGATGTGGTGGTTCCACTTTTTTTTTTTTAATACTGGTTGGTGTTTAATATGGGGCCCACAATTTTTTTTTTAACATTGTTTGTTTTTTTAATATGGGATTCACTTTTTTTTTTTTTAATATTGCTTGTTTTTGTTAATATGGGGTCCACTTTTTTTTCCCGTGAGTTTGGATGTGGTGGGTTCCACTTTTTTTTTTTAATACTGGTTGGTGTTTGATATGGGGTCCACAATTGTTTTTTTAATATTAGTTGTTGTTTAATATATTTGGGGCCCACAATTTTTTTTACTTGATTCTGTTAATATGGGGTTCAAATTTTTTTTTTTAACATTGTTTGTTTTTTTAATATGGGATTCACTTTTTTTTTTTTTTAAATATTGCTTGATTTTGTTAATATGAGATCCACTTTTTTTTTTTAATACTGGTTGGTGTTTAATATGAAGCCCACAATTTTTTTTAATATTAGTTGTTGTTTAATATATATGGGGCCCACATTTTTTTATGAGCCTGTTTAATATGGGGACCATATTAAGCAGGATCGTCGTCATCCTTCCAAGGGTAATTTCGGAATTGTATGATTTTCGTGCCTTCAGAATATTGTAATTAACTGCTTTATTAGGTGTACTTTTACCATTTTTGGACATAAAAACCGCCCATTATTTTGTTTTCAACTTTTTTGTCCAATGAAAAAGCTGCACCTTACTTCAACTTCCTATGCTATGGGGCCCATCTTCTTTTCCTATTTTCACGGCTCTTTGGTTCCTTACATTTTCTATAACATCAGTGGACCCACCTCTTTATTTTTAAAATGGAACGGACGACGAAAAAGGCTTGGAACGGACGACGAAAGGGAGCCAAACTGGCTCTTCTAAATAGTTAGAATTAATGGCTTTTTTCTATTAGATATAAGTATATTAGCGGCTATGCTAGCAAATTTAGAATTTTATGTCAAAGTGTAAGGTCAAATACAACAGTAACCTCCCTTTTCCCTTTAACCCCACCACCAGATAGATAGGAACATAAATCTCTGTCCCCCACACCGTGTCTCTCTGTGCAATTAGCCGCTGCCCGTTTGGCAACACTATGGACAAACCAGATTTCAATGTGAACTTAAAAAATGGCAATATGAAATTTTACGTTCACAAACCATAAGCCTAACAGGATTATTATTATTATAAACAATAGCCAGAAAAATATCCAAGTTGTAGCATTGAAAAAAGATTATTCTGATACACATATTTGATTCCAAGTCCAATGAAATCATGTTTGCACAAAAGCAACTTGATAAAGCTTCTAAGTGAACATGAGTGATTTAGTTATGCAAATTCTTTAAATCACTTTTTCACAATGATCAACAACACTTTAAACCACATCGAGTTCCAACTTTAATTCTGGGTTTTGCAAATATTCCCGCACAGGGTTTTCAGCATTGAGCACAAGTCCACTTGACACAATTTATGAAGTATTCAATATGTTACCCCTAGCATAAAGAGCTCTCTAGAGTCAGAATCTCAATACATTTTGGGTCCATTTTTAAAACATAAAGCATCAGCGCATTAAGCAAAAAGGAAGAACGAATCACATCATCAAAAGGAAAGGACTTGAATAACATCAGCAATATAAATATTTAAAGAAATAATTTTAAAAGACAAAGAAACATGTGTTACAGATAACGATCAATCAAAAAAAGAAAGGAAGAAACTAATTGCACAACATGTAATAAGTGATCCGCTAAAGACGGTTAAAAAGGAAGATATCATACTAACCAAAGCAGTCAGAGGAAAGTAGTCAAACAGATCCGTGAAAGTCTTCCACACATTGGCATTACCATATCTGTGAATTGTAAATACAGAAAATCACCAAACATTTGTTGCTATAAAACTTAATAATAAGATGAGTTAGAAGAGCATCCAAAGCAAGACCCAAAGTATGACAGAACAAGGGTGTTCAAGATGAGCTACTAATGCAAAATTATAAAAAAGTCAAAAGCGTTCTAACCTTTTCCTTTTGGAATAAATTAAATTCTAAGTTGCAAGTTTCAATAGTTGCTCTGCTGCGTGATTAATATTAAGGTTTCAGATTTGGGAGCTCTAGTTTAAAATTTATATAATTCATGAACATCAACATATGCTACATCGTTGACTTCTAACACAACTTACTCCAAGTGACTGCTTTTATGAACGACAGTACATCACACAGCTTGTGCCACTAATGTCAATAGGACCCAAAAACTTATGAAGTATCTCTTTATGTTCTGTCCTAGTTTAGCTAACTCCTAAATTAGAACTATTCCTCACGCCAAGAACTCTAATTAGTAAAACAAATATAGCTCCATATTGTGATTTCCATTGTACATGCCTTTTTTTAGGTAGGTAAAAGTTTTTATTAACATGGTCCAAGATGGTACAGGACCAAGTACAAAAAGTTACAACATCTCCACATGTACATGTCTTCATCTACCTGACCACTTTTGCACATTTCAACAATTACTTTAAGCACATACACCAATAACTCCAATAATATTTTGTCATTTTCAATCTTCGTACTATCCAACTGGATCATCTTAATAGGTAAAGAGGGAATATTGTTCTGAGTTACAAAATTAATCCGTCAGTATCATATAGGATTTGAGACATAGCTTTTTACTTTCTAAACTCATATTGACTCTGTAGGTTCACATGATAAGTTATATCATACATCATATGCATAGAGGAAATTGGGCACTATCCCATTAAAGAAACTGTAGCAACTACAACTTTAAAGAAGTTCAAATGACAAAAATGTTGATTATAACTTGAAAAGGTACTACCATCGTGTGAGACATAGCTTTTTACTTTCTAAACTCATATTGACTCTGTATGTTCACATGATAAGTTATATCATACATCATATGCATAGAGGAAATTGGGCACTATCCCATTAAAGAAACTCTAGCAGCTGCAACTTTAAAGAAGTTCAAATGGCAAAAATGTTGATTATAACTTGAAAAAGTACTACCATTGTGTGTATCTCTGGAACCTATCTATACGCATTGTGGAAACTTACATATAGTGAAATACGAAATCAAGGAATTTGTTTAATCCAGATATCCAAACACACCTCTCCCGGCTCCCCCAAGACCAAAGAAAAGAAAACAATGACACAAATGTAATCTACAAGAAGTAAGAATTAGGAGGACTTACTTTCGTAGACATTCATCATAAAACCCATAAACCTGAGTAATCTGCATGATACAGAGCCACAATCAATGTTCACCATCCAAATCTAAGCAAGATTATAATTCATACTGGAACAAAGGAATAAATACTTTTAACTCACTGAATGAAGGGATCCATTTCATGTGGTCTATGTAAAACGTAGAGAGATCAGATATTTAGTTCAGGAATGAAGTATACCTGGCGACTCTCATGATTTCCCCTCAGGATTGTAATTCGTTGGGGATAGCGCACTTTGAGAGCCACCAAAAGCTGGAAACGCGAAAACCAGATGAGATTAATGTCAAAATGAGACCATCACTAGCAACAGCTACACAACAGTAAGACAACAATAATCAAAAGCTCTTTCTTATGTCTGTAACTATGTAAACTCATGGTTTCAGACTTACAGGTTTCATACATTCCAGCATACCAAATTGCAAATCCAACAATGCCCCCATAATAATATCAAATAAGCCAAACCAGCCCATGTCAATTTTCATAAGTGAACTTTTTTTTTTAGGGTTCAATTTTTCATAGGTGAAGTATCATAGTAATGAAAAGCTTTGCACACTTCAGATAGCGAAGCACATAAGATATTTCTACAAGTCTAAGAGATCACAAAAGAGTGCTGTCCTGAAAAGGTGTAACACGAGAAGTACAGAAAGAGAGGCATTCAGGAGATGGGAAAGATTACAGCTTTTGCATGACTTGTCATAAACAACTGATATATCATTACTGCATCTACTTGTTTTAGAGGTAGAGGAGCTAAAATCTTACCGTAACTGTTTCGACAGAATAGTATCCACGATCCACATAATCTCCCATGAATAAATAATTAGTGTCAGGACACTGCCAATAAAACAAAAATAAGGATATGTAAGAATAACAAATCTGATGCCAATCACTTTCCCGGAAACGTTAGAACTACATGTTTGCATGTAAACATAGGAAAAAAATTTCACATTAATTGTCACAAGAAGCATGCATTATCTAGCTCATGTCCTTAACAATTAAGAGGTCCTCGGAGCTTGTTAATCAAGTGATTAAATATACCATACACCATTTCTGAATATTTCTTCTTTCCTTTTCTTTCAATTTCATATTGGTTTTGGTTGGCTCTATCGCAATTAAAAGAAGCGACATCTCTACCTCTCTTGAGTTAGTGAAATGGCTTATATCTAAATTGTATTGTGTTCACTTTCAGAATATTAACACAGCTTCAATAACAGCAACAAAACTATCATCAGTTGGATAACATTATATGCAGCGTTGCATATAGCTTCTAGAAGCATATTAAGAACAAATTCTCCTCCTTTCTGAAGAAGAGAGGAAGTCTTCCCCAACCAAAGGAGTAACCAAATGATTAATATATTCTGAAAATGTTAATTGCAACCACAAATGGATGTGACAAAAGACAATTAAGCAGTTCATCTTCCAGCAACAACAAATCCGTAAAGGAGAAAGAAAAGCATAAAAAAGTGTGATACCTTCCCACCAATTCGAAAAAGCTCAGCAAGATCATGGAACTGCCCATGAATATCACCACATATAGTCACAGGGCTTTTCACAGGCTGCAAAAGGAAAGTGGAAAGCAAATCAGACCTCCAATAATCAATCTATCCATGAAGTTGGAAATATTCACATCTAACATATTCAAACTGAATAATTCTGCAAAAGCTCTCACGGTCACTAAATAATATTCCAATTATTTAACATATTCCATCATAAAAGAAAAATTTTACTTCAGTACAGGCTATCATACACTGAATCAGTTCGTCTCTTACAAAGTACAGGCTATCATACACTAAATCAGTTCAAGTCTTACACTACCTTCTCATAGTAGAAGTTCTAAATTGAGTCCTCAGGGGAATGCTCTAGTGGCTGTGGCATGGGAAGAACAACCTAAAATCCCAGGTTTGAATCCCAGCTACGACTATTGGTACAGAGCAGGATTGCCCTGGCAACCTGTGCGTGTGGGTTGGACAGGCTGCTCAGTAAATCAGTGTAGGTACATGTACGCTGCCTCAGACATTATTGATATATAAAAAGGGAATTGACTACGCAAAGATTAATACATCCATAACTCTTTGTGGGAAAAAAGAAATTTATTAGATTGATATGTAGAGAAGTCCTCCCAAGACCTCACCTGTGAGATTACATTAGGTATGTTGTTATATATTGGTAGAGAAGTGTCAATTATAAGGATTTGAATTGTGAAAAGTAAAGAAATTAGTGGCAAAAATGCTTCATCAAATTGAAATAATATAATACTGGTAGATTTTGGATGCAAGGAATTGCCACTTATTTAAAGAGGTCAGCTTTTTCCCAATAGACCAGACAGACGATAGTTCAACTTTTAGGGACCTGGCGGAGTAATGAAGTGATTCATATTAACGTATGAGTACTGTAGCAAGTACAAAGTTGGCAGTATAAGTTTCAACAGCATGAAAAAAGGTATCATCAAAAGGATAAAGCATGGTAGGCCACCTATTTTTAAAAAAGAATTGTCTAGAATCAAACTACTTAACTATACCTGTTTTTTAAACTACACCTCATAATAGATAGCTATAAAAAGAATAAACAATCATAATAAAATATGGGTAAATTCATCCCACATCATTGGCATCCAAGCAGAAGAAAGATCACCCCATAATTGTCACAGTTCTAATTTCATTGAAAACTGATCAAGAACTTTTCACAGAAAAAGGGAAAAACATTGTTTCAACTAAAGCAAACAGTTTTTTTCTCTGTAGTAATAATCGAAATATACCCGCGGGCTAGTGGTGCACGGTTCAAAACTAGGTGAATAATGAGCCCGTCCGTCTACTCTTCTCCACTAAATACTAGGTTTTTGTCTGCGCCAGGATCCGAATACATGACGTGCCCCTAAACCCACACATCACATGTTGCACTCTTACCACCTATGTTGCTCGGATTCTTCAAAAATGTCAACGTTTGCTTGTCGGATTCTCCAAAAGTAGTGTATTTTTGGAGAATCCGACACGGGTGTGGCATCGAAAGTGAAGAGTCCCCGCATCTTTGCTTACCACTACATCAAAGTCTGGGGCAACTGAAGCAAACAGTTTATCTTCTTAACAAATTTAAATTAGATCAAAACGAAGTATTTCGTACATATGAAGAAGTCCTGACCAGGTAAGCCTCTACCTACCCTCCCAAAATGGAAAGAAATAAATAAATAATATTTTAAAATGAAAAAAACGGCCAGAAAACATAACCAACCATCAAGTAATCATACCTGCACATTGCTCTCTTCCATTAGAATCTCCTTTGCTTTCTCGCATAGTCCTCTTACCTATACAGCAAGCACCTTTATCAGGTAAGTAATTCCTTTACTAATACATGTGGGAGAATAAAACACGCGCACCATAACAAAATAGCCACATGAAGCAAGGCTACAAATAAGAGCCTAACATATGTTCAGACCTAAAACAACTTCAGTAGAGGACCCAAAGTATCGATAATATAGACCTGTTCTTTCTTTCTTATAAGCTTATTGACCACATCTTTCCCTGTATACAAGCTTCCTGTAATATATATACCACAACATTCTCAAAACGGTAACTTCCACTAGCTACCTTCTTGCCTATTGAAATTCATGTGAATGATCGTGACAGCTCTTCAAATAATATTTCAGTGGAGAAAAAAGTGATTCCATTTTATTTTTGGTTTCTTTTCTCATAGGAGGATGGGGAAACCCATTTATAACTCTGCAATCAGCCAATACCAATCCTTTCATGGATTCCATTTCTAATACTCCCTCCGTTTCAATATGTTTGTCTTAGTTTGACTCGGCATGGAGTTTAAGAAAATAAAGAAGACTTCTGAATTTTGTGGTCTTAAACTAAAGATGTGTGTAATGTACCAAAATGTCCTTTGAATTTTGCGGTCTTAGATATGCCATGTTGGATGTTGGGTCCAAAGAGTTGCTAAGTATAGAAAATGGCATTCGTTCTGAACCAGACTAAAAATGAAAGTGAGACAAAAAAATTGAAACTGCAGGAGTAACTATTACGAGGGTATTAGCAGATTCAATTACAAGCTCATTAACGATGAAGGAAGAGAGATGGAATGCCATCAAAAGACTAGGTTACCTAGTACAAACTAGTAAAAGATTCATAATACAATCGTTAGTGAACAAATTCCTGAAATGCACTCTTAGAGTTTGAGAACGATAGCAAGTCAGCTACTGAACCAAGGGGCAAAGCGGGGGTAAAATATGATATCACATCCAACTTGATTGAACTCACGGATTCAATAGACAATTCCATATGACAGCACATAATCTGAATTCCCGGAGCAGCCGAAAAACTACAAACTCATGAAGGAAGACAGGAATCCATTGATTATACTAGATGTCATAAACAAATTCAACTTCTTTTTCTTCAGCACATAATCTGAATTCCCAGAGCAGCCGAAAAACTACAAACTCGTGAAGGAAGACAGGAATCCATTGATTATACTAGATGTCATAAACAAATTCAACTTCTTTTTCTTCTAAAGTGGTCATCAGTAGCCCTTTTACACAAATCCCTAGGTTGGATGGAGGTCCTCAAATGTAGAAACAAGTTCGAGTTTTTAACTTAAAAAGATCAAGACTTCACTAATTTTCATTGGATCTTGGAATTTTTTGGAAAAAAAAAAAGGAAATGAAGACAACTAAAAGTAAAAATAACAGTAAGTGTACTGCATGTCTGCCTCACTACAACAATTCATAGGAAAATGATACTAAAGAAACACTAAGATGAACTTTTCCATGTTTTCCCTACATCCAAACTGAAAAGAAACTTGAAAACATTTCAAATCTTGAATTCAAGTGACCTATTTATATATTATATATATATATATATATATATATACACGCGTTTCCCTTCTTCTACCCATCTAATTTACTAAGAAGACATGGATCTGATCCCCACAAACTTGGCAAAGTACCCATAAATTTCGGAGCAGAAACTCATTAATCTGGAACTGAATCAAGAAAATGGCAGGAAATTTAAAAGAACACATACAAGACCAGCAAATCCAGATCCGTAAAAAGAAAAACGAAAAGAGAAATAGTAAGTACCTCGTGTTCGGACAAGGGTTTGCATTGCATAAGCTGAGCAATTTGTTCATCAAGATTTCCATTACCTGCACTCGATGGCACCATCGGATCCATACTGTTTCTGGAACTTTCTTCAACCTGATGCAGTGTAGAAGAATTACAGCTAGGAAATAAAAACTATACTATGTTAGAGAGAAAAGTCCATAAATAGTCCTCAACTATACAGTTATGACTTTTAGGCCTCTCACTGTCCAAAAACTTATCAAATTTAATTTCCATCTATTATTTCATGAGATTAATCCTTAAATCATTCCTCACACCTATATTTCACTCTTTATGCTTCTTTTTCCTCAAGTTCATTCTTTAACCTTCACTTTTTTCTTCAAGTTCTCTGTCGCGTTTTGTAACCGATGGAAAACCGACCCATTCCGTGTCGTTTTTTTTTTTAGAAAAACCGACGGTCTCACGTCGATTTTTTTTTTTTTTGAAAATTAAAGAATGAAATATAGGAACTTAGAATTGAACCCGGGTATGTTCCTTGGCATTAAAGAGCTTTACCACTAGACCACTGATATTTTTTGTTCATATACTTACATTGATCTAATTTATACTGTTTTTTCGCTCTAAAAACTAACGGAGTCTATCTCTGTCGGTTTTTTTAATAAAAAACCGACGGACTCCATCGGTTTATTTTAAAAAATAATATAAAAAATAATTATATTTTTTCGCACATTTTTGTGCAAAAAATTACCAACGCTTTCTTAAAAAACAGATTTAAAAAAATTATTGAAAAAACCGACGGAATCCGTCGGTCTTTCCGTCGGTTTTTTCCAGCGATTTTTTTCCGTCGGTTTTTACCAGTTTTTTAGTAGTGTTTATTTTATTTTATTTTTAGTAGTGTTTGAGAAGAATGGTTACAGAAATTTTGTGCCTGATATGTCTTTTCGAATTTTAGAGACTCGAGAGGGACACCAGTGCCAGAATGCTCTTTTTTTTTTAACAAGAGGAACTTGAGGAAAAAGAAGCAGGGAGAGAGAAATATAGGTCTCAGGAATGGTTTAACGATTAATCTTACGAAGGTTTATGAGTTTGTACGCTGTTTGTATAAAAAAATAGACGGAGACCAAATTTGATAAGTTTTTGGATAGTTAAAGGACTAAAACCGGTAAATGTATAGTTAAGGGACCATTTTAGACCTACTTCCATAGATAAAGGACTATTTATGGCCTTTTCTCCTATGCTAGAGATAACAATAATTTCATTGTCCCCTTGTGAATAAGACTGGTTATAGTATTTATCCTTGCCACTTAGCTAGAGGACAAAACTGTATAACTAACTCTTAGGGACTGAAAAACAAATAACAAAAGTAATATGGTAAAGACTAGGGATCTAACTGTGTATTCCAGAGTGGACCCCTATTAATTATACCTTTAACTAAATGACTACCAAGTACAAGAATACTCTAGCCTTGGTACAATCCTGTTAAGCAACTCTCCTTTAATTCGTATCAATCCTTCCCCCTTAAGAGCTTCCTTTTCCTCAAGGCATAAAAGAAGGGAACCTGATCAGCAAGGCTTGGTAATCTTCCCAGGTGGCCTGTTCCTCTGGTAACTGCTCCCACTGTACCTTCACTTGTGTGATTGCCTTGTTACCCTTTTGGATCATTCTTCTCTCAAGAATCTTGTTGGGTTTAGGGCAGTAAGGACTAGCTAGAGAGAGAACAGGAGGGTGAGAGATAGTGCTTGGTACTTGGTGGCAGGGTTTAAGTTGTGAGACATGGAAGGTAGGGTGCAATAGCAACTGTGCTGGTAGGGACAACTTATAGGCTACAACTCCTATTTTCTGAAGGACTTGATAGGGGTCTTAGTACTTAGCAGATAATTTAGTAAAATTGGCCCCAGACATTGTAACTTGTCTATATGGCTGAATTTTCAAATACACCCAATCTCCTTCTTGGAATTTCCTGTCAGATCTATGCTCGTTGGCTTGCCCCTCCATTCTTTGTTGTGCTCTCTATGATACTGCAACAACTGAAATTTGAATTCTCTAGTAATCAAGCTCCTATCAACTTCTTCAATAGCAGACTCCCCATATACATAAGGCAGGTGCAAAGGAGGTGGCTGGCCATAAAGGGCTTCATATGGGGTAGTTTGAATACAGTTGTGGAAAGTGGTGTTGTACCACCACTCAGCAGCAGCTAAGTAAGAAAACCAGTCACCTTGAGAGTCAGAACAAAAGCACCTCCAATAAGTCTTTAGACATCTGTTTACCACTTCTGTTTGGCCATCAGATTGGGGGTGGTAAGCAGTTGATGTATTAAGAGTGACACCCAATATTCCAAACAGCTCCTGCCACATTTTGCTAGTGAATATAGGGTCTCTGTCACTTACAATGTCTTCTGGAATACCATGGAGTTTGTAAATATTCTCCAAGAATAATTTGGCCACCTCAGCTGCTGAATAAGGATGTGATAAACCTACAAAATGAGCATATTTGGTTAGTCTGTCCACTACCACCCAAATGACAGCTTTCCCTTTTGACTTAGGAAGTCCTTCTATGAAGTCCATGCTTATGCTTCCCCAAGCAAATTCGGGAATTTTCAAGGGTTGTATTAATCCTGGATATGGAGCATTGTCATACTTATGCCTTTGACAAGTGTCACATTCCTTCACATGCTTCTGCACATCTTCTCTTAACTTCTTCCAGTAGAACAAGGAAGATAGCTTCCTGAATGTGTGGTCTATTCCACAGTGACCTCCCACTGGTGAATTGTGCCACAACTGCATAATTTCCTTTCTCAGTTGCTCATCAGGGCCTACAACCAACTTCCCATTTTTTCTAAGATGTTCATGAATGAAAGTGTATCCCTTGCCTTCATACTCTCCTGTTTTGATACTGATTATCATTTCCTTTAACTCAGGGTCTAAATCCCAACTTTTCATAATCAATTCCAACAAATCAGTTTTGATTGTAGAAAGGGTCATAGCAGCTAACTCTACTAATGGCATTCTAGATAGTGCATCAGCTGCCTTGTTTTCCTTCCCCTTTTTGTATTCTATGCAGAAATCATACTGCATAAGTTTAGTAATCCACTTCAGTTGAGTACCAGTATGCAACTTTTGTTCTAAAAGGAACTTGAGTGCCTTTTGATCAGTTTTGACAACAAAAGTTCTTCCGGTTAGATATTGAGCCCATTTGCCAATTGCCATCACCAATGCTAGCAGTTTTTGGTCATAAACTGACAACAATTGATGTTGAGTTGAGAGTCCCTTGCTAAGATAGGCAACAGGTTGCCCTTTTTGCATTAATACTGCTCCAACCCCCATATTGCAAGCATCAGTCTCTACCACAAATGTCACTGTAAAATCAGGAAGAATCAAGACTGGTGTTGTTGTGAGTGCCACTTTCAGCTTGTCAAAAGCTTCATTGGCTTTCTGATTCCATCCAAATCCATCCTTCTTTAACAGATCAGTTAGGGGTTTGCTTATGAGCCCATACCCCTTAATGAATCTTCTGTAATACCCTGTCAACCCGAGAAACCCTCTCAACTGCTTAATTGAGGTTGGTTCTTGCCATTTCCGCACAGCTTCAATTTTCTTTGGATCAGTTGCTACACCTTCTACTGAGATATAGAGCCCTAAATATTCTACTCTTGATGCAGCAAATACACATTTGCTCTTTTTAGCTAAGAGTTGGTTGTGTACTATCAATTCAAAGGTGATTCTTAAATGAACTAAGTGTTCCTCCAAGCTTTTACTATAAATTAGGATATCATCAAAGAAAACTAAAATAAATTTTCTAAGATGATTCTGAAATATGTGATTCATGAGACTTTGAAAGCTTGATGGGGCATTGGTTAACCCAAAGGGCATCACCAAATATTCATAATGCCCAGAGTGTGTCTTGAAAGCAGTTTTAGGGATATCAGCAGGTGTTATTCTAATCTGATGATAACTAGCTCTCAAGTCTATTTTTGAATATACCTTAGACCTCCCAAGTTCATCCAAGAGTTCCTCTATGATTGGAATTGGGAATTTGTCCTTCACAGTCACCTTGTTGAGAGCTCTGTAATCCACACACAATCTCCATGATCCATCCCTCTTTCCCACCAACACCACAGGTGAAGCATAAGGGCTAGAGTTATATTGAATTATACCCTGAGATAACATTTCCTGCACCATTTCTTCAATTACATCTTTTTGAATTGGAGAATACCTGTATGGCCTGGCATTTACAAGAGTGACTCCATCCAGTAGTGGGATATGATGATCAAACACACCTCTGGATGGGGGTAATGTCTTAGGTTCCCCAAAAATCCCGTGATATTCTGGCAAGAGCTCTTTCACTTCTACAGGCTCTGGTTCCTTCTCACCTTCTAGTTCCACCTCTGCACTTCTCACCTTAACCATAAAGAATTGGGAAGTGATCACATTCATCTTGCTAATGGCCTTGGGTTCTACAGTTTTAAACTTGGGTTGAATGCCATGTAGGGTCAACATTTTTCCCTGATATTCAAATTCCATCTCCAACTTCCTGAATTTGAATCTAATATCCTCTAAGGGATACAACCATTGGACCCCAAGTACCATATCACTTTTTCCTATTGGAAATATCAAGAAATCCCCTTCAAATACAGCTCCTTGCATTAGCCATTTGAAGCCTTTGCACATCTTGTCAGTCGGGATTTCTCTGCCATCAGCTACTTGCACCAGCTGAGGTTTAATTTGAATCACTTCACATTTTAGTCTTACTGCTGTACTTTCATCAATGAAGTTGTGTGTTGATCCAGATTCAATGAAGACTTCTACGGGACTTTGTTCGCTGAATCCCTTCAGCCTCAAAGTTCTGTATCCAGCTGTACCATTTAGGGCCTGTAATGATATAGCACAACTTTCCATGGTTTCCTTCAATACTTCCCCTGTCTCTTCCTTCAATTGCAATTCTTCCCCAATAACCTCCTCTTCAATTTGTTCTTTAATATTTTCCAGTTCTAAAGAGAACAATTGCCTCTTAGCATTTTTACATTTGTGCCCTGGGAAAAACTTCTCATCACAGAAAAAACACAATCCTTTAGCCCTTTTTTCATCCATCTCTGTTGGAGTCAAATTCCTTCTCTTAGAGCTGTCCATCCTAGCAGTAACAGGTGCAGCATTCCTGTATCCACCTGTGTTTCCCTTATAGACAGTATTAGAACCAGTTCCACCTACATTTCTGGGGTGAATTTGCCAGTTCCAGCATAACTCTTCATGGCCTTGCTTTGGGCAACAAAGTTAGATTCATGCAATCTTGCTAGGTAGTATTCTTGAGGCAAATTGCAAGGATTGCCTATCCTCACAGCATCACTAAGTTCAGGTTTGAGATTGTTCAAAAAAATACTGATAGCATGATCTGTAGATAAATTAATTGTAGTCGTCACACTGTCAAATGCAGCCTGATAATCCTTAACAGTTCCAGTGTGTTTGACTCTCACCAATTCAGTCATAGGGTCTGAATACTCAGCCCCGAATCTATCAGCCAAGGCACACAAATATTCTTCCCAAGTTGGAAGGGGCAAATGAGATCTGTTTCTCATATATCCCTGATGCCATTGCAAAGCATCCCCATCAAAGTGTATGGCTACCAACTTCAATCTTTGGTTCAAGGTTATCTCTTCTACCGAGAAAAATTGTTCCACCTTGTATAACCAAGTCCTTAAATCAGCACCATTAAATTTTGGGAACTCAATCTTTGTATATTTGGTAAAGGATGGGATATGTAAGGTCATATTGTTGTTGCTGTGGTTTTGTTGGTTCTGGAAATTATAATTAGGACTTTGGTTTTGGAATGATGGCTGAATATAGGGGTTTTGCACATAAGGGTTTTGGTGATATAAGGGTGGTGGAATATGAGTAGTTGGAGCTCCATATACATTATAGTACTGGTTACTTGGTGCAGAATAACTTGGCATGGTCCTTACCCCAAATGGAGAGGGGTGATAAGAGGGAAATTGAGTGGGTTGATATTGTGAAGCTTGGGAGTTTGAATTGAAATTAATTGGGGGAATTTGGTTTAACAGACTCGGGTTCAGGTGAGATTGGGGAAATGAATGCTGGAATGTAGGGGTTTGAAGGTTTTGGGGAGGGTTTATAGGTTGTGAGGTCACCGGAGCAAACATGGATGAAGATTGTGGGTACTGTGTTAGGTTAATTGAACTATTAACTGTGCTAATGACAGGTGTTTGTGATTGAATATTGCTATGCAAGACTTGTGATTGAAGATTACCTGCTCCATTACCCCATTGAGAATTAGGGATTTGTATTGAAGTTTCCCTAATTCGCAGAGGAGTGTCCGAAGGTGAGTACAACTCCTCCTCCGACACCGCGATACCCTTATCTCTTTCAAATCGCCTTTCACCAGTGACAACCTCTCGTATTTGTTGCACAGCTAATTCCTGTTCCCTTCTCGTTCGTTCTTGCCTTTCTTCCAACTGTGTTTGCCTACTCTGAAAATTTACCATATCTGCCGAAATTTTTTGCAGCAAACCCATCATCTCGGAATTAGAAGCCATTTTTCCACAGAGCCAAATCGTTGCTCTGATACCACTGATGCAGTGTAGAAGAATTACAGCTAGGAAGATAAAAACTATACTATGCTAGAGATAACAATAATTTCATTGTCCCCTTGTGAATAAGACTGGTTACAGTATTTATCCTTGCCACTTAGCTAGAGGACAAAACTGTATAACTAACTCTTAGGGACTGAAAAGCAAATAACAAAAGTAATATGGTAAAGACTAGGGATCTAACTATGTATTCCAGAGTGGACCCCTATTAATTCTACCTTTAACTAAATGACTACCAAGTACAAGCATACACTAGCCTTGGTACAATCCTGTTAAGCAACTCTCCTTTAATTCGTATCACAACCCTAGATTTTGTTGAGAGCGAAAAAGGGGGGACGAAAGAGAATCAAAATGGAGGTTTGGTTTGATTTGATTATTCCCTCAGCTCCGCACGGAGAGAGAGAGAGAGAGAAAGTGAAGGGAGTGGTGGTGGTGAAACCAAAGACGAGGAAAGAGAGGGGGCCAAATTGGAATAACTCACTCTTTTTGTCTTATTTTCAACACTTCTTCTCCTTTGTTTTCTTTTTCTTGTCCTTTATTTTGGGAAAATTACTGCTCATTGTCTATTTATTTTTTAAATATTTATGCCATTTAATCTATACTTTGTGTATAAATATTTCATTTTTAATGTATTTGTATATAAACATCTTTTATACATTATTATACACAATGTACAAGATTGATACATTATGTATAATGCTTTTTCTCAAATATAATAATATTGTATATTGGCACGTGAAGTAATAATTTATGTTGGGTCCTGTTATAAAATAATAAAGCAAGAACAAGAATATTTGTAGAGAAGGAGAGAAGAGAGCAATTCTTTTATTTCTCTTGTTAGGGATTCTATACAATGAGGAGAACATCTCTATTTATAGGAGAAAGTTAATTTAGTGTCAAAGTCACAAACCCTAAAGTTTCTCCTAAAGATAGACATCCATAATTAAATAATATTTATAACACTCCCCCCTTGGATGTCTATTTGGTAGATAATGCGTCTCGTTAAAACCTTACTAGAAAAAACCCAGTGGGAAAAAATCTAGTGAAGGAAAAAGAGTACACATTTCTAATAATACGTTATTTGGTTGCCTCATTAAAAACCTTACCAGGAAAACTCAATTGGGACAAAATCTTGGCTAAGGGAAAAAGAGTACAACGCATATTAACTCCCCCTGATGGGTACATCACTCCAAAACTTGAATCTTCGCATTCCAATCTTGTGCACCATCTTCTTGAAAGTTGTAGTTTGTAGAGACTTGGTGAATAAATCAGTCATATTATCGCTCGAACAAATCTCTTACACGTTGATATCACCATTCTTCTGGAGCTTGTGTGAGAAGAACAACTTTTGTGAAATAAGCTTTGTGCTTTTATGAATCCTCTCTTTAGTTGGGCTATGTATGCTGCTGCATCTTCAGTCTTTGAATAAAGTTGTATTGTTGAAATCACTCCAAGTGCATTCCTAACTTGCTTTATGAACAATCTTTATATGATTTGACTGTCATGTAGAACAACATCGTATGACAATAATCCCTCATAGTCATAGCAAAATATATAAATGCATCAATTGCATAAAGATATGGCACTTCAGGACCTAAAAATTCTGCAAGTTTCTCATTTCAACTTCTTGCAGCAGATAATCTATTTCTTTTGAAAACTCTTCAAGAGTTTCAATAATTCTCAAGTAATCAACTTGCACCAACAATATGACAGATTTTGATTACCACAATGGCGTAAGGATAAATAGAGTCATTTGTGCCCTTAGTCAGTAAATAATCATTGAGGTGATAAAATCGTGTTCACCTTGCTTAATTTAATTCATATAAAAATTATGAACAAATTTCTACAACTTGTATATGCTTCAGGCATTTAAAATTCTTCAGGAATTTTCATATAATTTTGTCAAGAAATTCATGTAGGCTGTGACAACATCTATTTCTTTTTAAATATGTGACATCTTCCGGTGTCTGGACAACAGGTCCAATAAGCTTTACGCCTACCAAGATGCGTCATTTTACTTGATAATAATTTTTACGTTAGCATGCTTTAATAGACGTAGAATTTAGATCCTCATAATCTTTTACAATATTGCGCTATATTGTACCAAAGATATCGTCGACGATATATTATCTTGTATCGGTTTGCAATAGGACATAACTTATTGAGATCTCATCACTTCCATTATTTTTAGGTACCTAACCTCTCATAAGGTTTCATGAAGTGTTATGTCGTAGGCTCTTCAAGAGCACACTGCCTCCTTATAATGATCATTGATCATTTGCTCCTCTTTCTTTTCAATGATTATTGCATTTGGAACCGATTAGTCTACCACGCTTCATGCATGCTATAGACTCTGTCCTTCAGGGACATGAATTTAATAGGAGCATTTTGCAGCTGAAATTAGAAATTAATTTTGGGTCAGCAAATGCTTCTAGCATTTGAGTTGAATTATCCTTTAAATGAGGATCATACTAATGATAATTCATAACATATTCCTCAGCTGCTTATTCTCTCCTCCTTATGTTAGAAAAATTAACATATATTCCATCTTCTTTGGGGGAATCCATCTTTGTGTATCATGGTAGATTAATTAATCATACACCACACATAAAAAACTGTTAGATGGAAATATTTGGTTCCTAACCCTGTACCAATTGTGAGGAGAGAATTTATCATAATTTGTTGGTCTGAAGCATACAAGTGATGTTGTATACAATACATCATATCTTAGACCGGCATATGAAGCTTTGTTCTCATAAGCAATGGTTTTGCTATTTATCGGAGGCATTCAACGCCAAACCAGCTTGGTATAAACTAGCATTAACAAGATTAATTATCTTGATTACATAATTTGAAAATTGCGCCTCAACTCAATCATTTTTTAGCAAGTAACTTTGCATATATCAAACTACAGGTTGACAATAAACACACATGTGACTGTCTTATCGATGCATCTATTTAAGATATCACATAACAGGTGAACGAGCCCATATTCACCTTTTATATTTTTTCAGAATTTAGGGAATTCAATCCCAACATAAGCCAGTATATTCAACTTATCATGAGAACAAGCAACAAAGATAAATTCTTGAAGAATCTTCTAGTTCTTCAATATATGTCAAATGCTCAATCATATTTGAATTGGAATGGCCGAACCGCTCATGCCGACTAATAAAATTATTTATACTAGTAAACTTCAAGTTTACCATGCCATGTGCTATTTGTTTTAGTAAACTTCTAGTTTACTATGACATAAATTATTATTTTTTGTACCAATAAACTTCTGGTTTACCGTAACATGTGATTTTATCATCGTTATATTTGCGTGGTACAATTTGGAGAATAAAGAGGGTAACCATTCACATACATATCTCTTACCCAATATGGCTTTGAAGATATTTAATACTCCAATCATTTATAGCTTCAATATGATAGCCATTTACTATAGTAAACTTCGGGTTTACTACAACTTGTGTTTCGATCATAACAACTTCGTATACTACAATCTAGAAAGAATGACACAATACTATATAAGCTCTTCAGGAGCCTTTAATTTATTCTCCATAATCACATATTTTTTGGACACCAACTAATGTCATGATCCTTGTAGAGAAATAGTTAGCTCTTCTGGAGCCTTGATTAATTTTGTACTACTAAGAATTGCTTAAATACTGCTGGTATCATAAAAGAAATTTTAGTTAAACACTGCTGGTGTCATGAGATAAACAATAGTAGACTTCAAAATTGCTACTTCGGGAGCAGATTTCTGAGTTTGCTACTTCGGGAGCAGATTTCTAGGTTTACTACTTCAGGAGTAAATTTCAGTTCTTACTACTTCGGGAGAAGAGTATTTAGAATATTTCTTCTCAATTATTCTATCTCTTCAGGAGGTGAGACGCGATATTTTCATAACCAATAGTATGTCTGTATTTATAATCTTTACTAAATATATCAGATTCACTTCTGGGAATGAATCTGTATTTGTAACATTTATAAAAAATTCTCATTCTTCGAGAATGGAACGTAATCATCGGAACATGTCTTAAGCATATCAAATTGTGATAGCATAGAACCTCTTTCGTGATATTGCTACTTCAGGAGCAAATCAAGACATACATATAATCTAGAGAATTTTCTCTAACATATCTTCTCAATTCATTGTGACCACTATATGTCTATATAAATATTAATACTTATCGTGATCATAAACATAAATAAATCTGTTATGATTAGACTAGGAACACATAGTAACTCTAGCGGTCAAATATCGTTTTATGCAAAATCTACTGAAACTTTGAGTGCTCCTTTCATTTAAAATACACTATAATATACGTATAGTAAAACGATACAAAGTAAATAGATTGATAGTGAAGCCAACACCTGCAATGTTTGCCACATAACAACTTACCAAAGCTACAAACCTCATGAAGAAGTGTAAACATACCTCTGTAATAATAAATTAATAGGATTTGTTTGATAGAAGATCCTAGCCCATAACTAACTTAGCATCACTTAATTCATTATCACTTAATTCCTTATCACTTAAAAAAAAACCGTCAACAAAAGAAAGTCTCTTTTCTTTGCTCTTTGTTGCTAAATATAGAATTTCATTCACTAAAACAATTAAGTTATCGCATGGAAATTCTAATCTAGTTAGTATAATATTATATACCATGAGAAAGTAAGGCTCATTAGATCATAACAGTCAGAATACATACCGTTAGTTTTCTTTGGAAGCAAAAGCACTTCGCATGTACCTTAAATTTTCTTTTCTCATCAAGGCAACCATCTTTAAAAATATGCATGATTATTCTTCAACCTTCTTATTTTCATATTGATATGGCAGACGAAATACCCAGGTTTCCATTGGCTCAACATAATGAATTCGAAGGTTGTCGGCTCACGTAGAAAAGATTAAAATATAACTCAGTTTTTTTCTTTTTCTAGATTTACTGCTTCAGGAGTAAATGTTAGATTTACTACTTCAAGAGTATTTCAAAATTTTACTATTTCAAGAGTATATTTCAAAGTTTACTACTTCAGGAGTAAATTTTAGCATTTACTACTTCGAGAGTAAAGTTTAGAGTATTCAGAATACTTTCCCAATTATTCTACCTCTTCTGGAGGTGAGACATGATATCTTCATGATCAAGTACATGTTCATGTTTATAGGCTTTATTAAATATCATTCACATTCACTTCAGGGAATGGATCTATATTTATAATATTGATAAAAAAAATTCTCATTCTTCAAAAATGGAACATAATCTTTTGAACGTGTCTTTATCATATAAAATTATGATAGCTTATAACCTTCTTAAGATATTATCACTTCAGAAGCAAATCGAGGCATGAATATAATATAAAGATTTTTCTCACCTGTATCTTCAATTCTAACCACAAAATCTAAGCCTATGCAAAGACCATCACTTTTGTTGATTCATGAATATAAATTTTAGTGATAACAAGACGTGATAAATATCAATGCTTCTGGTGGTCATTAGGAAGACAAGAACCAGAATAACAAACTGCATACCAATACATAAACGTAGCATGTAACGTTAACTAGTGAAATAAAAATATTGAACCAACAAATAAGCAAAAGGTTCAAATCACTTTACCTGAATGGCCACCAGTCCACCACAATCGTTTATCAAAATTTACTAAAGCTAGATTCTCATGAAAAATTGAACATACTTAATTACATGAATTGTTCTCAGTTTTACCATTATTTTCCCTCTTAATTTCGGATAAGCCACTGACGACACCGTCAAGCTTCCGATGACGGTAGTATTAACATGGACTAAACCCTACTAAAAGGTTAGAAACTCGTGCTGATAACGTGTTATAAAATAATAAAGCAAGAACAAGAATATTTGTAGAGAAGGAGAGAAGAGAGCAATTCTTTTATTTCTCTTGTTAGGGATTCTATACAATGAGGAGAACATCTCTATTTATAGGAGAAAGTTAAGTTGGTGCCAAAGTCACAAACCCTAAAGTTTCTCCTAAAGATAGACATCCATAATTAAATAATATTTATAACAGGTCCTATATTTTTGAAGATTTCCCCTTTATTTTTGCTTCTACTGCATTCTCTTTTTCTTTTCTCTCTTGATTTCTCATTTCTTTTCTTTTCTCTTTCTTTGAGGAAATGATAAAAAATGTTCTCTTATATTTGGAGGTGGGTCTAAAAAATTCTCTTTACGACAATAACATACCCAGTGTAATCTCACAAGTAGAGTCTGTAAAGGGTAAAATTAGGACCGACTCAATCATAAGGTTAGTAAAGCAATGGGTTGGGGCCCCAACTTTTTGAGGGCCCCATTTTTCCTAAAAAATTATCATGTAGTATATGTTATTAAATTTTAATTTCATCATTTTTACTATTCTTGTTATTAAATATTAAATATTAAATATTCTAATTCCGTACTATTTTAATATGTTTTTCCTTGCGTCGAGGGTCTACGAGAAATAACCTTTCTACCTCCCAAGGTAGGGGTAAGGTCTGAGTACACACTATCCTCCCCAAATCCCATTTACATATATTAAAAGCACGAATAATTTTGGCTAAATGTTGAACGATGATTATATCCTTTAAATGTTGATCGACTTTTATGTCCTTAAAAATTTATATAATAGTGGATACAATTGTCCCAAATATATAAAATTATTTTTGCAAGATGGCATTTCGATTGGACTTAATATTGGCTTGTACCCTAATTTGTTGGTATCCTGATTCATTTAGAGGAGTTTTAGACGATTATGCTAATTCATTTTTGACATCAATTCTTTTTCAGTTTCGATGGGAAATTCTCATAAAATTAGGACATGACTTTATGTCTAATTAAAACTATACCAGTTCTATATGGAGAAGAACACTTTGACTTGCTAAAGGATTTCATTGGCACAAATCTACTATTCTGAGATATACTTGAGTCGTCGATGATATGGGTATGTTAATCTCTTAACACTGGATTTGTTTTTTATTATTATTATTATTCATGTAGAGACAATATGGTTACATAATTTCTTTCGCAATTTCATCTTTTCAATTGTAAAGAGATTCTTGATTTTTACATTAGTAAATCATCTTACTACGAAACAAAAGATGTTAGAAGCAAGAAGTCATTTGACACTTGAATTTCAAGCTCTCAAAAATTAAGAAAATTGTTAATGGCCTCAAATAAGATTATGTTCTCTTTAACATTGGGTGTCCTTATCTATCTTTTCTAATATTTCTTCCTTGACGAGATGGTTTTCTTTCTTGCAATAATTACTTTGGTTCCCTTTCTCAATCTTTTTGTCCAGGCATATTTCTGTCATCGTGTGCTTCACTACTTTGCGATCTTTTGAGAGTAGCACAGCTCTTGACAAGAAATTACATTGAATTTCAAGATTTCAAGAAAATTACCATCAAGCTTAGAAGGGATTCCTTTTGGCTAGAATTTTCTCCATAAGGTAAGTTCTCTAATCCAATCTTAAGGTAATGCTAGATAGAAATTACGAGAGCTAGACTTCCATTAATGCTATAAAGATTAAAAATTGAACATAAACGAGGACTCTTGAAGGTTGAAAGAAGTATTTGTTGTTGATGTCATATTCACAGCCGATGCTCTTATTATGAAAATTAATTTATGAAAGCTAAGAGTTTTGTAATTAGTTAATGTAAAAACCTAAATTATTTGTTCTCAACATAAACAAAAAAAAATTGTTGATTCGATTCTTAGTATTAACTCATCCCAAGTGCCACATATTTAAGTTTAATCAATATAGTCGATAACAATTCTATTATAAGAAGATAACAGTTGAACTCGAAAATTAAAATAAATAACAACCAAATAGAGAATATTAAGAAACGAGAGAAATTAAATATGTTATGTGGAACAACAATGAATAAAACAGTGAAAAGTAGTGTAATGTTCCGCACAGACAAAAAATGCGTTATAGACAAAAATGTGTTTAATATACAAATGTTATTTGATTTCAATACAACTCTTGGTTTAACTGCACAGATAGCGGTGTCATGTGTTGAATTTTCTTTGTATGGTAAGATTTCCTTCAAAAAGATATCCTAATTCAACTAAAAGCATTTGCTATTGCGTGCATTTTCTAGTAAGATTGAATTCTATTTAAATACTACCGCGTGATTTGATGCCTAAACAAAGACTGACCACTAATTATCTATTCTACATGCTTGTTGTTACATGGAGTTTCTCCCCATTATGGCTGCTTGGGGTTAGATTATGTTAAATTAGATATTGGGTGATCACACCACATGCAGGTACAATTTATTAATTTAACATAAATGTTATCATAATCGATATGGGATATACATAGAGACTAGCACGAATGGGAAAACGCAAAATATTGAACAACGAAAATATCCTCTAAATATTGATCGAGTTTTATACCTTTACATATTTGTATGATTTAAGGATATAATTGCAAATCACCAAGGATGTAATTCTTTTCTAATTTAAACTACACCTAAGTCAACCCTACAAAGTTGATATTGCGTACAATTCTTTTAGGATATAATTGTTTGTGACTGTTACTCACTGCCACTATGCATGGCTTAGTTTTGGACAACAATATGCGCGGTTCATATATTTGATTCTGCAATTTGTATGTGATTTAGATTTGTTCGCTGAATCCAAGTAGAAAAAGAATAAGTGAAATATTACTATAAAAGAAGCCATTGTTCAACATATTTTATCTTAACTTTTTAGGGTTGGACGTAAATTGTGATTTTGCTATAGGAAAAAGCAAAGTTTTCCAAAGGTATTATTAGTTCGCTTATTTTTCCTTTTTCCAAAATTGAGTGATGCTTGGTTTAAGTCATATATATGAATTCGTCGAGGTGCGCCCAAGTTGGTCCAGACATCACACTTATAAAGAAAAGGTAAAATAGGCATTTAAAAAAGTTAATTCACATATGAGAGGAAAAATATCTATTGTTCAAAGTTGAGGGGGGATTTGATTTTTAAAAAGCAAAATTGAGGGGCGTAAATGATTTTCACACCTATTAGAATAATATGCTATTACAGTTGTACTATGTGATACTTGACTTAAGATATTCGTGCAATGCACGAGTGGAAAAAAACTAGTTACTGTAATATTCTAATTTCAAAAAGAGAATGTTTTTTTTTTTTTGAAGAATTAATAAAAATCCCAAAAAGGAGCTCTTGATAGCTATATTATCAATTGAAAAGGATTTGTGAGAACAAATGTATTATAAAACAGTAGTTGATGACTTCACATCTAAAACACCTAGAAACTGTAACACCCCGTACCTTTAACGAAAGTTTTGATCACGATCCTAGACTTAGAACATCAGATAAAGAATGTGGAAATTGAAATTTTTCTGTTCAGTTGTGATATGGTGGTTTACGCCCATGAACAGTGACCGTATTTCAATTTACGACCATGAACAGTGCCCGTAAACTGAAACCAAGAATTTCTGAACATTCTGGAATTTGACATTTTGAGGTCATATGGTTAAATACGGACCGTATTTCACTTTACGGCCCGTATTTCAAAACGTATTTCGAATTTGGGAAAACTTCCTTGATGAAAGTTGTAGAGCATTGAAATACCTTTCCAACGGTATCTTACGGGGGTCAAACGGACATCTGTGCAAGGAGTTATGGCCATTTTACTGAAGCGACACAGTGCAGTCCAAAGTGCAGAATACGGTCCGTAAATCAATTTACGGCCCGTAAACTGACTTTACGACCAGCAGTGTTCAGGTCGTAAATTTCACTTTCACAGAACAATATATATTCGTCCATATCAGTTCAACTCATTATTTTTCATTCCTTCAAACCCTAGAACGACCTCCTACTCTCCTCCAACATCAAGAACACCAAGGTAAGTCCATTCTAATTATTCCAACTCAATTCTAACATATATCCTTGTAATCTAAACAATAAATCATCATTCCTAATATAGGGTTTTCAAGAAAACCCATCTCAAGATTCAAGAATCAAGATTTGGGAAATCTTCTCCAAAATTCAAGTCTTTAATTCAGGTTTTGGAGCAATTAAGGGTTTGCAACATATTTCCTTCCAAAGTGATTCAAGCTAGGTTTTGGGTGTTCTTCAATAGAAAAGTGAATTGTTAAATCTTGTTTAACAAATTAAGGTATGCCTCTTTTGAACATACTCTTTTGATCGATTTTTTTTATAAACTCTTTGATTTTGATTCGTATGTCTCTTTTGAAAAATCTTATTTTGGAATGCATGACTTCTTTTCTTGAAGGTTCTTTATTGAATAGAAAGGGTGAACTTCTCATACAAAACCCTAATGTATGTCTAAGATTTTAATAATGTTCTTACCCTTATGATTGATAGATTTGACGGGTTAGAATAGAGAAAATGGCATTGAAAGCTCGGTTATGATTTTTGGATATCAAATGATTTGTGGGCTGTTTTGGTATGATTAAATGGATAGAATTAGTTGGATATTGATATAAAATAATTGTTGTGATTGTTGTTGATGTTGTTGTTCTTGAATTTGGAAGTATAAATATTATTCAAGATCCTTTAATGAATGAAAGGAAAAGAAATCTTTTCATGTTCCTTGAACTCTAATTCATGTTTAAATGGTGGTTAATGTGTGTGAGGGGACAAACCCACATTAAACCTAGATTGTAACAAACCCTATATATGTATGTGATATTATGAATGTTTTCCTCTATAAGATATGTTTAATAATGATGGTTAAGGGTTGGTAATGATATTCTCATTGATGATTTAAGACATGGAAATCTTTCGTAAAGAAGTTATACGTTTTCAATCATTGGTCGGAATAACTTATCCTTTCAATATGGCATAATGCTCCGTAATGATAATTTGACTACAAAGATGATTTCTTTTAGACAAGGTCATGCGTGTGTAGGGTCAAGCCCGCATCGAACCTTACACGAACTATACTACTTTGTGAAACTCGCTTTTCCCCATTATTGGATGATTGAACTTAAATCTTCTAAAGGTTAGACCTTCAACTTGTTTTGTTGTAAAATGGGTTTCTTAAACTTGAAATTTGAATAAGATATTTGAATAAGATTCTCAATCGGTGGTAACTTGAAATGCCTCTATTTGGGATGATGACTTGAGAAGTGAGGTTCGGCCCTAAGCCATAATTGATAATTTAGTAATATGACATTATTTGTATTTTTGTTTGTGTTTTTGTAACTGTATGGTAAAGTTGTGTTTGTCCAGAGGACGATTAGCCTCCGTGGTTTCCTAACCAGGAGTATCGATTGATTGATTAGTTTGCCTATGAGTGGCTTGCTTTCTATCTTGTTTCCTGTGAGTGGCTTGTAGTGATATAGAATTCGTAAGTGAAATTCTTGGCATGGTAAATGGTAAAGAGTTAAATTGATATGCCTTTCGTTGATCGATATGTGTAATGAACTTAAATGTTATTGACGGTATGACTGCTTTGAGACAATTGGTGAATCGGCTTCTATGCCATGGACTTTGTTGTTCTGTTTGCCTTGCTATTCGGGAGGAGGAGTAGCCACTATGGATCCTAGTGTATTAATTGCCTTGCCATTCGGGAGGAGGAGTGGCCACTCCCGGGTTCGCTACCTGGGGTGCATTAATGGCCTTGCTATTCGGGAGGAAGAGTAGCCACCGTGAATCTATATTTCGGTGTATTGCGCAGTGTGCCTAGCCATTCGGGAGGATGAGTGGTTACCGGGGATTTCATATCCCGGTGTGTTTATGCCTAGCCATTCGGGAGGATGAGTGGTCACCGAGACTTTATAATTCGGTGTGGTGAGTTGTGACAAGGGAACCCTACGGTCATTCCCTCGATGTGATTGATTCTTGGGCTTGTGTCAGTATGTAAAATATTCGTATATGTGTAATATTCGTAATCTCTCATGGAACCGTTGTTGACAATCATGATCAATTTGAAAGGCATAATTAAAAGTTGTAACTTAACAAAAGACTTCATAATCGATTTTTGATAATTCTTATGGAGATACACATGTTGAATACTTGTTTCTATATTGATTAATGGATTTGTAAACTGTTTAACAAATGATATTGAGAATCACAAAGTGGAATGGCTGTTTTTATGCTATCTTTTTCAGAACTGATTTCTTTATATATTATTATATTTTATTTTCATAATACTTGTTGTCCCCGAGGCACTCACTGAGTACAAAAGTACTCAGGCATACCATTGTTGTCTTTGATGGTATGTTAGGTAACGAAGAAGAGCAGATTCGTGATACTTTCGACGCTTAATAGGACTTGCTACTGCTGTGGATTTGGTGAGCCCACATCCTTGTTCGTGGGACACTTTCCGTTTCATTTATTATTCTAGATTTCCGGGCTGCGTCCCGAAGTTTGACGATTGTTATGTCTCTTAGAAGCTCCATAGATAGTTGTCAGAATTGTTGGTAGATTGTCAAAAGTCTCGTACGACTTAATGGGTGTTTGCCACGTTGATGGCCATTGCTTATAAAGACTTCCGCTGATTTAATTCATGTGTTACATTTAATTTATAAATTGTTGGAGGCGAATATTGAACCTGGCGGGTTCAAGTATTATTATTATGTCGTTTAGGTTCTTCCGATGTTGTTCATGACGTCGGATGCCGGTCACGTCTAGGGTGGGTTTTGGGGCGTGACAAGCTTGGTATCAGAGCCTAGGTTTAAATGTGTCCTAGGAGTTTTCTGTGTCTGTGGAGCTGTGTCTAGTGGAGTCTTCCTTGTGCAGCCTGATCACCTGCATGATCGAAACACTACCAGGGCATTTATAGGTGTTTCTCACTCCTCTTTTTTCTAGATTGTGCTATAGAGCCTGAACTTCCTTTAGGATCATTCTGACGTGTCCAATAATTCGTGCCCCGCAGAAATGGCTTTAACTCCTGCGAGGACTGGTAATCAGGGAAACAATGGTGCTTCTAAATCATCGCCTGGCGGACGAGCCACCAGGGTCACTAACCATACCACTGCTGGGGTCAAGAACGGTAATTCCTTGGTTGGGTTTGCCGAGCAACAAGAGAATTGGAAGGGAGAAGAGCGGCTAGACAGGGAACAAAGTAAGAAGGCCCGATCTGTGGGTGGTTTCACTGGTTCGTATGATGGAGGGCAACAAAAAGGAAATTATGCACCTCAACAGTTTGGTTCTCAGTCTAATATAGGCGTTCCATCTGGTGGACAAGGTCAGAGGAACAATGATCAGAACAGATATTCGCAAGGTAGTAACCGACAAACATTTAGATGGGAGGATCGTGTTTGTCACCATTGTGGGATTAGGGGTCATATCAAGAAATATTGTAGGAAGTGGATTCGTGAAATGGCTAACTCTTCAGGCCAAAGGAATAATCCGTCTGATGGTAATGCTAACAACACCCCTAATGCTCGTGGTAATAGGGCTGGTAAAACGGTTTCTAACACCGCTAATAGGGGACAAACTCGACATTATAGTTTGATTCGTAGGGATACGGCAGAAGATCCTGAAGCCGGGGCCACAGGTATTCTTACTATATGTTCTTTTAAAGCGTATTAGCTGATCAATTCGAGTTCGACTCTTTCTTATATAACTCAAAATCTTGCCCTTGATTTTGTGTGGAAGTCGAACAATGGTTGACACCCTTTTTCTATGAATACCCCTGCGTGCTTGTTATCGCTTTTATAATGTATAGAGACTGTGTCATTGTAGTTAAGGGTTGTGAGATTACTTTTAATGTGTTTGAATTAGAAATGATGAACTGTGATGTGATTTTTGGGGATGGACTAGCTTTCCGAGTGTTATGAAACTCTGGATTGTCAATCAGAAATGGTTAGGCTTGAATTTGCTGATGGACCCGTTATAGAGTGAAAAAATGATATTGTTAAAAATTCGGAGTAGACTTATGTCGTATCTTAAGACTTGCGGGGTGAAATAAAAAAGGGCTTAGTTCTATCTAGTTGTTGTGGTATTACTCAAGCCGTGTTACCTTGAATATTATTCCCTACTATAGGTATGTGTTGAACCTTTCGGATGTGTTTTCCTGTGAAAGTTTAGAGTGAAGTATAAATCTCACAATTGTGTTTAGGCCTTAATGATGCATTCGTTATATGGTTAGTCGTATATTATCTCTAAGGATGTTTCACCTTGCTAGAAGAATTCTTGAAAATTTGAAATTTGAGGTTTAGTGAAGAATCTTAAGCCACGACTTTCATTCGAGGACGAATGATCTTAAGGGGGGGATAATGTAACACCCAGTACCTTTAACGAAAGTTTTGATCACGATCCTAGACTTAGAACATCAGATAAATAATGTGGAAATTGAAATTTTTCTGTTCAGTTGTGATATGGTGGTTTACGCCCATGAACATTGACCGTATTTCAATTTACGACCATGAACAGTGCCCGTAAACTGAAACCAAGAATTTCTGAACATTCTGGAATTTGACATTTTGAGGTCATATGGTTAAATACGGACCGTATTTCACTTTACGGCCCGTATTTCAAAACGTATTTCGAATTTGGGAAAACTTCCTTGATGAAAGTTGTAGAGCATTGAAATACCTTTCCAACGGTATCTTACGGGGGTAAACGGACATCTGTGCAAGGAGTTCCTTATAAGAATAACGGGAAAATTCTTCTCCCTTTCATTCATCATAATGACTTTCTTATATACAAGTAAGGTCCTCCTTACCCTAGTCTAATAAGGTAACCCTATTCCAATAGAATTACAAATCCTATATTACTATAATTACAATTTCACCATAAATAAGACCAAACCTATTACAATTAGACTAGAATAGGGTTCCCACCGACTTAGGAATTTACCGATTTAACCAACGTGGCCGGACAAACTAGTTCGATCACACCCGGTCCTAATACCCCCCCCCCCCCCACCTCAAGTTGGAGCATGAGGGTCACGAATGCCCAATTTGGCCAGCAAATATTGATGCTACAATTTTCCCAAGGCCTTTTTAAACACATCAACCAATTGCTCATTGGTTGACACATGACTGGGAAGTATTATACTGGATTGTAGCGCGTCCCTGATGTAATGACAATCGACTTCAATGTGTTTAGTTCGTTCACGAAACACCAGATTTCACGCAATATATAACACCATTTGACTATCACAGTACATTTTCACTGGAGATTTATGCTCAACGTCCAGACTATGCAAAATTTCCTTCAACCATTTCAATTCACAGACTATCATTGCCATTAATCGGCATTCCGCCTTCGCTGACGAGCGAAAGACAATGTGCTGCTTCTTGGTTTTCCATGATACGGGTGAATTCCCGAGGGAGATAAACCAACCAGTAAGGGATTTTCGAGTCAACGGACATCCGGCTTAGTCCGAATCATATCATCCGTACAACTGGAGATCACAATCTCTTCTCGTTACAATGCCTTGTCTTGGGTTGTTCTTCAAGTAGCGCACCACACAGAGAGCCACCTTCCAGTGTGCTTCCTTCGGTTGTTGCATTAATTGGGATAAAACATGCACGCCATGTGACAACTCTGGTCGTGTAAAACTGAGGTATATTAATCTACCGACCAAACATCGGTATGATTCCGGATCTCCCAAATTGGCTCATTTGGCCAATGCCAAACTGTGTTTCTGTTCCATGGGTGTATTGATCTGTTTAGCTCCCAGTAACCTGGACTCAAAGATTATATCCGAGGTATATTTCCGTTGATAGAGAAATAGCTCAGTTGGTCTTCGTGCAACTTCAACCCCCAGAACTAGTAGAGTGCTAGGTTGCTTTGGCTAAGAATTTTCATGTATTTATGATCAAATTAAAGAACAAAGGCGCAATATATATGTCACGACCCAACCGGATGGCCATGACGGGCACCCAGAGCTGACCTACCGAGCACCTTAACATGCTTCTCATTATCATTCTAGGCGGACCATGCAAGATAAATTATGAATATTATAATCTATAAGGGCATGAGTTCACAATGGCTCACTTATATGATCATCATCAACTATGCCTATATATATATATATATATATATATATATATATATATATATATAAGCCGACAAGGCCTGCCAGAAATGATGTACAGAAATATGAACCGATAATGTTATGGGACATCTAACTATATACATCTGTCTACAAGCCTCTACAAGGAGTGCATAACATCATAAAGACGAGACAGGACCCCGTCGTACCCAAATATGTACACAAAAGAATATTACCGCTAGACTGCAGCTCCGAAGCAAGTGGAGCGCTCCTGAGAAACCGCTGATGAAGCACTTATGGGTCTGATTGGTCTCCCTACCTACCTGCGGGCATGAACGTAACGTCCACAAGCAAAAAGACGTCATTACGAATAATGCACTGAGTATGTAAGACATGAATAACAACATAATAAAGATATAGAAAATAACATGAGATAAGAGAGATCTGGATGCCTCTTAAGGCGGATGTCATGCATGCTTAGCTTTAAAAAAAAACATTTTTCATACATATATATATATATTGCTGTGGAACGTGCAACCCGATCCATATATCATATCATCCCGCGCCCGGGGCATCCCGCATACGGGGTAACATCATAATCTGCCCACTGCAGTGGTGTGCACATCTACGTGCCTGCCCAGCCGACTATAGCGCGGCACGGTGTGAGAAAATACATATATATATATATATATATATATATATATATATATATATATATATACATACATATATATATACATACATAATGTATATATATATAGCATGCATGAGAGCCCAAATAAAACCTATAAATCTGTTGGAGTGACATAAGGTCGGTAAACCTCCAATTTCTATTATGGAATCATTATCATCGCTATATCCCACCTTGAAAGAACAACTACCATAAGGCGAGATCAACAACAATGAATAAACTCAATAATCATAGAACAAGCTCAATAATATCATGAAAACATTAAGAACTATAAGCTTTGATATCTTTAGGAATGGAATCATCATCATCATCATCATCATGAAGAACTTTTATCAACAATACCATAAGAACCTTGAATATCATGAGTTTCTATCATTTCTAGGAAATAGGACATTAGGTTTATCATGTATGGGTTCACAATAAGAGAATCATGCCTTTAGGAAGAAAGAGACCTTAACATACCTTCACGTCTCCTTAATTACAGTACTTAACGTTCTCCTCCTAAGCCCGCAATCTACATTCAAGAGGATTTATACTAAAGTTAAGTCTTGAAAACACCCTTAAGTTCAAACTAGATTAATTAGCGAGCTAACGAAATTTGGGCAACACTTCCCCTATTTTATCGACTTCTACCAAACTCCAAAACAACTCCCAAACATCATTAATAACATCAACAATACCATAATCAAGGAATTATATTCAATTCAATCTCAAATTAATCCAAAATCCCCTTTCAAATTCACTTCATGATCATCAACTTCAATTCAACACTTTATGACTTCTCCACTTTAATTCTTTTCCTTTCCAAGAGTTACTTGTCACGACCCGACTAGGGGCCATAACGGGTACCCGGGGTTGGCCACCAAGAACCACTCATACTACTACTTATCATACTCATCCTGCGTTCATTCATTATTCTCATGCTTCTAATAATAGGGAAAACCATTTTCACTTTGAAACATTTTTACCTTTATATATACGAGCCCTTCGACTATCAAAATAACAATATATATATACACAATGAGGAAATCGTGAGACCATACTACCCACACATACGTATCTACGAGCCTCTACTAGAGTACTAGACATATAGACGGGACAGGACCCCGTCGTGCCCAAAATGTATGTACACAAAATAATAGATCAAATAGTGGTGCCCTCGTAAGTCTGCTGATCAGCTTCTATGAATCTAGGTTGCCTTCCTGTCTACCTGTGGGCACGAACACAGCGTCCAAAAAGAAAGGACGTTAGTACGAACATTACACTAAGTATGTAAGGCATGAATGAAATTAGCATAAAAAGAAATCATGAAACACAAGGTGAAGATATAACCTGCTTATGTTACGCCCCTTGTTTCCGTCATAGTAAGACTTATGATTTCCTAGTTGAGAGTGCCTTGGGAAGCGAGACTCGAGCCTGAGTTTTGGAGATAGAAAGTGTTTTACCCCGTGTGCAATGGTACCAGCAGGCATTCCTGGTGATTTACAGGATTAGGAGTCGAGCGAATTGAATCGACGTGATCTGAACTGAACCAGAAAAACTGCAGGACACCAGTCGTGATTGATGGGTCGTCGAACCTGTCGACGGGCTGTCATTGTGCGACGTCGACAGGGTTCCGCAGCCATACATTTTGCAGGCGCAGGACGACGAGCACGTCGACGGACCGTCAACACGTCGACAGGTCGTCGACCCGCTCGTCGAACCGGACTACTGAAACAGTTAATTCTCCGAGTATAAATACGTGGTCCAAGACTTTAAGTCTTATTTTCTCTCATTCCCAGATCAGAAAACCCTAATATTTTTCTCTCCCAACATTTATGGCATAGTAGTGAAGATTTGACAAGACCCGGACCCCGTAAACCCGAGCTTGTGAAGAAGAAGGTTGTTTCTAGGGTTTCTCCAAGAATGAGAAGCTTAGGGAGTTGAAGTTAAAGTGATTATTGGGATTCTTGACCCCTCAAGGTATGTAAATGATTCCTACCTTTATATTTAAGTTGACTACCGAGAGTTTGAGTGATTGTAGGTAAAGATAAGGTATTTGTAAGAGTGATAGATTGATTAAGGGCAAAGTAGTGACATGAGGCTACTTTAAGAAATGATTAGGAATGGATTTACATGTATTTTGATATGTATAGTTGTCATCATTGTATTGTGGGTATTGTAGTTGATATTGGATCGAATGAGAAGTTGAAGAGTGGTAAGCTTATAAAGGGGATGGTTGTCTATAGTTCTTTAAGCTTTATATGTGCTTGAGGATGATTAGTAAGCAAGGCAAGTAGCCTAATTAAGACTTATGTTACCTTAATTGTAGACTTACAAGTTCAAGAGATATGAGTTGGGCGACTTGATATACGTCAAGGTATGTTAAGGCTTTTCCTTTCTTTCACTTGGCATGATCCTATGATATGAACCAATAAACGAGTCAGAGAGTTTCCATATTACTCTATTCTTGTAAGCATTAAGAGAAATACAGTTTTAATGTTTCCATATCCCGGTTATGGTATTTCCCCATGTACAGATCTTGTGATTTTCTGGCCTAGTAGTACGAGTTCAGTAAGGCCCATGAAAGACCAATTGTCATTATATTGTTTGAAAATCCTTTTGTTCAGCTTTATTTGTGCTATGCCTTCACTTTTAGTTCTCAGGGTACATGAGAAAGGCACACTTGACAGGGGGTGAAGGTGTGACCTGTGATATTATATTTCATATGTGAAAGGCATGCTTGACAGGGGGTGAAAGTGTGGCCTATGAGTGGTCCATGAGTGGCCTATGATGTAGGAGTATATACATGAGAAAGGCACACTTGACAAGGGGTGAAGGTGTGGCCTGTGATGTGACAATGAGGCGTGTACCTACTATATATATATATATATATATATATATGCATGTCTATACTTATCCGACATACAGATTCGGTCAGTTGCAGACAAATACTAGTTCATACAGATTCATGCAAATAGTCATTTCAGCTTATGAGTCAGATCTTATTCATGATTTCTATATATATGTTCATACTTGTTGTCTTTATGCCTTACATATTCGGTACACTATCCGTACTGACTCCCCGTTGCTCGGGGGGCTGCGTTCATGGCCGCAGGTACATGTCACGCCCCGAACCATGGCCTGACGTAACACGGCACTCGGTGCCTGACTGCATGTGACCGAGCGAACCACATGGCTTGCTGAACTATCATGAGGCATACATGAGCGGAAATATAATGTGAATGCATAATGAGCCTTTATAAAACATGGTAAGTCATAATACTTAATAAAATACTTGTTTAAACATGAGTGAGCCAAAATGGCTATACGACTCCAAATGTCTGACATGACATAACTGACTTGCCTAGTCTATGAAACCTCTATCATGAATCTAACTGGAAAACATACTTACTGGGACAAGGCCCCCAGCATACCTTTACATGCAAAACTAAATAGAGAATACAATGCTTAAAACCCCGAATGAGATGGGGCTCACCAATAAGCTGGTACGAGTAAATCCTAATGATCAGAAGCGTCGTCCTGTAACTCCGTACCTGCATCGTGAAATACAGGCCCCCGGGCAATAAAAGGGGACGTCAGCACATTGAATGTACTGGTATGTAAAGCAACCGGAAGAAACAACATGGGACATGGAAGAACATGATAAGAGCTGAAATTGAAAACTTGGACATGAACATGAACATGAGCATGAGTACATATACATATATAACATGAGTAAAACATGATAAGTAGGGAGAGCATTTCATAAACCGACATATCATATCATAACATATCACCACGCGGTTACGTGGAGTCTGGTACCTCGCCGGACCAGCAGAGCCCCTATACCTTGCCAGGGTATAAGGTAGTAATTTACCACGTGGGTACGTGGAGTCTGGTACCTCGCCGGACCAGCAGAGCCCTCATACCTTGCCTGAGGTAGTAAGGTACCTGATGGATCCATTCAGTGTAAAATTAAGGTATCGTCTTATCCGGGCGGAGCGATCCTTGTCCTACGGTGGCTCCGTAGTTTCAGGCTATCTGAGCCTTCTCGGTAATTTGTGTAACTCCCAAAAACATGAACATAATATAGTTGGCTAAGAAGCCCATGATTTTCGTGAATTAACTTGTACTTGTCTTGAAATCATGATTTCACGAAATGACTTGTAAATATGGTTTCATGCAATAATCTTGTAAACATGTTCTTGATTCATAAGTAATACAATAGTTCAAAATCATATATTTGTAGTTGACTTGAAAACATGTTTATAACTTACAAAACAACTCATACAGTTTCATATGAACATAACGAGAAAACATGAGGAAGAATTCATGATTCATGGATAAAGCTAGGGTTCCTAATAACCGTAATGGAAGATTAGGAATACAATAACGAATATAGATACAAAATTCATGTACATAAATACGGGCTACCAATATGTTGGGTTTAATGCCCTAAGATTTGAACTTCATGGTTATCAAGGAAACAAAGCATGGGGAAGAACATAGAGATTCCCACATGTGGATGGAAGTTCTACATACCTTAATTGTTCCAAAACTTGAATTAAAGACTTGAGTTTTGAAGAAGATTTCCTAAATCTTGATTCTTGAATCTTGAGATGGGTTTTCTTGAAAACCCTAGATTAGGAATGATTATTTCTTGTTTAGATTACAAGGATATATGTTAGAATTGAGTTGGAATAATTGGAATGGACTTACCTTGGTGTTCTTGATGTTGGAGGAGAGTAGGAGGTCGTTCTAGGGTTTGAGGGAATGAAAAATAATGACTTGAACTGATATAAATGAACATATAATGTTCTGGAAAATGCAGTTTACGTCCAGCACTGTGCTGGCCGTATTTCAAGTTTACGGGCCGTAAACTGCAATACGGTTCGTATTCTGCCATATGGACTGCACTGCCTCTCTTCAGTAAAATGGCCATAACTCTTTGCACAGATGTCCGTTTGACCCCCATAAGATACCGTTGGAAAGGTATTTCAATGTTCTACAACTTTTATCAAGGAAGTTTTCCCAAATTCCAAACAAGTTTTGAAATACGGGCCGTATTTAACCATATGACCTCAAAATGTCAAATTCCAGAATGTTCAGAAATTTTTGGTTTCAGTTTACGGGCACTGTTCATGGTCATAAATTACAATACGACCACTGTTCATGGGCGTAAACCACCATATCACAACTTAACGGAAAAATTTCAATTCCCACATTCTTTATCTGATGTTCTAAGTCTAGGATCGTGGTCAAAACTTTCATTAAAGGTACGGGATGTTACAGTACAGGTAGACAAGGAGGTGGTCCAGCTTAGTAGGACCTTTATCCAGCAGAGATCAGCGCACTCCATTCGATCCGGAGTTGCAGTCTATTTTTGGTAGGGCAGCCTTTTGAGATGTATATAGATGGGTATGACGGGGCCCTGTCCCATCCTTTCTACAGCTTTCATTCCAGTAGAGGTTTGTAGACAGTTGTATGTAACAGTCAGACGATGTAGCCTTGTCGGCTTATATTTTTTTGTGTACAGTATATATAGCAGCCTAGCCGGCTTGCACTGTTCTTCCGCATGTTGTGTATATATATATGCAGGTTGTACAGAGTTCTGATGTTTCCTCTTATAAGATTAGTTTGTGCCATTTATGGGCTATTGATGTTCAGCATGTTTCGGATAAGTGTTTAGGGGTGTTTGGTCGCTAGAGGTCAGACTCCCGTCACGGCCCATCGGTTTGGGTCGTGACAGCTTAGCCTTTAAGAGTAAATGCATTTTATACTTATCACGTATATCAACGTCTCACATATACCATCGTCGTTAACCCGCGTCCGGGTAATCATCATACGCCGCCCACTAGTGGTGGTCATGTCCGGCCTTCTAGGTGCGGTGGAATCGTAAGCAGCTCGCATTAGCGGTGGTCATGTCCGGCCTTCTAGGCGCGGTGGAATCGTATCATTATATACATCTCATAGGCCTATTATAACCTTATCATCATCATACATTCATCATGAGACATGCATTAGAACTCATGGATTGTCTATAACTATGTTGGGGTGATGTAAGGTCGAGAAGCCCCGATTCCATTATGGGAAAATCATAATCATCATACCTCACCTTAAAGGAACTAGCATTGTAAGGTAGGTCTAGCAATAAATCAATAACATTAAAGGGGTAGTATAAGGATCATTAGCTTCGTAAGAGTATCGTATCATAAGCTTTAGGATCTCTAGGCTTTAAACTCATTATCATCATTATCATATTCATGACGTATTTCTCATCTTTATATCATAAAAAGCTCTTTATCAACATTGACTCATAGTTCATGGAACGTAAGAAAGTCATGGAGAATAAGGATAGTCATATCATAAGAATCATGCCTTAGAAGGAAGGGACTAGTCTTACATACCTTTTCGTTTAGCTACTCTATCGCTTGAACGTTCTCCTTCAATGCTCACGTTTCTACCTTTAATAGAGTTTGTACTAACATTAGCTAATCGATAGCTTAGCATACTTGACTAAAACTAGAGAAATTTTGGCAGCATTTCCTTTGTCTATAAAACTCTCTCCATATCATATATCAACTCCCAAACGTCTATAATAACGTTCACAACATTATACACAATAATCTTTATTCACCTACATTATCCATATTTCCCAATTTCACTTCAAATCATCCATAACCATGGTCATAGTACAATATTACATTCATCCTTATATAATGTTTATCCCGTGTTCCTAATGTCATTTATAACATATTTATAATCACAATATGTCAAGAATCAGGATTTATTCTAAGCTACTACTCAAGCATACCATTATTCTCATATTCATGATCCATTTTCTATCTTCTTCTACAATCTAAATCTTTTAACCTCTCAATATTTTAAACAACATGGAATGATCATAACACTTACCTTTGATAGTGTGGGAATGAGCTTTAAGTGGAAATACTTCACTTGAGCAAAACCCTAGTTCCACTTCCAATGAGATTCCTTGCCTTAGATGAACCCTGCTGAGTTTCTTGCACTTGTTTCTCTTGGTTGATGAAGTATGTAAAACACTCTAGAAGCCTTGAGAGAGATGGAGAAGTGGAAAGAATGAGAAAATGAGAGTGGGAACACATATTTATACTTACAACTTATTCAGCCCGTCGGGCATTATACGAACCACTTATAGGGTCCGTATAAAATTGTACGGTCCGTATAAGTGTCCGTGGTTCACCATCGGAGAAAACATTTCTTCTGTTGGGTTATACGACCCCTTATACGGACCGCATAATGTTATACGGACCGTATAAGTTGGTCGTATAACTCCATTTCCCTGAAACGATCTCCGTCATTCGTTTGATCTCCAATCCTTCTTAACACTTGTTTAACACTTCATTAACAATCTAAGGGACGTTATAACCCTTCTTCTAAGACATCATTAAACCATCATTAACTTGGTACTTTGTAAATCTTTTCCGATACACAACGTATATCTCGCCCTTCTTGATGGACTTTCTTCTCTTACTTGATGGACTTTCTTCTCTTACATCGAATGCCTTTGAAATCTCAATTAGAATCATTAAATACTATCTCTTACTTATTGAATCTCCGTACACTTCGTGCCCTTTGTTAGTCTATCCACTGTGCATCAACATGAAATTTTTCCGAGGTGTAACATTACTATACCTTTAAATCAACTCAATCATATAAATAAGATGAAGAACATTCCTTATAATAGAAGGACATCACCTCACTCAACTTCTCTCAAGACCAAGTTCATCACAACTTTGAAGAGAAGCAAGAGCGTCATCTTCCATGGATTAATTTTGAGGTTTTGATGTTTGATCTTCCCTTTTAATGGTGTGGAACGTTTTGGAATGTTGAAGAACTCTAAATAACTCTCTAGAAATGTGGGGAAATAAGTGTGGAAGGTTAATGTGAAAAATGGGGTCTTTTGGGATTAAAAAAGGTTTTAAAATCATCCACCAACTTGAGCTTGGGGCTGAGATGTGGCCTAGCATACTCAGTATGCGACCGCATCTCACTCAGCATAGTGAGGATGGTGTTGAGGCAGTGTGCACCTCAAAATGGGTTAGTTTTTGGCCAGTATACGGCTCAACATATTAAGAATGTGGCCACATATTGCCTCCTTTTCCCCGATTTTGCGAAAATGCGTTCTTTTCGATTTGTTTGACCTCCAATCCTTATGGAACCTTCTTGGTACTTGTATAAAACTTCATTAACCATCGAAGGGGATATATATCTCCCTCTCAAGGTGATTCTAAGCAATGTATAGCTCAAATGATACGCAATCGTCCCAAAACATGACCCTGATTCCAATTTCTTTAACGAACTTACTTCCACCGATTCATTTGACTCCAAAAACTTAAGGTACATAGTTAAAATTATTAAATACCTTCCTTAACCTTGTAATAGCTTCATGTACATTTTAGGATTGCGTTAGTTTACTCATAATGTAAACGACACGAAATTTCCAAAGTGTAACAATATATAATTTTTCAAACTTAAGGGCCAAATATTTTACCATTTTGAGACCTCACGGGTCAAAGTTAATAAATAAGTAATAATTACGCGCATATACAAAAATACTCAGCTTTATCTCAACTCTAAACGATTTCTAAAGCTTTAATCTGCTAAATCCGAGTGAGCTCTATTGCTAACGAATTGTGGGTCTGCTGGTTGGTGTCTAATTGGACTCTTTATTGTTGCGAATTGGAACTAACTTATTCTCAAATTCAAGTGCCAAACTAATAGCCCTGTAAATTATTTTTGGCTTGTGAATCCTAACATCAGATTTAAGTCCCTCCTTTAGCCCATTTAGAAATACCCCTAAGAGATAGTGATTTGGCCAGTTTGTGACCCTATACGAACATTTTGCAAATTCTTGACGATACTCCGCATAGAACCTGTTTGCTTAATGCTACAAAGATGCTCGTCCGGATTTTGCAATTCCGCTGGACCATAATTTTTTCCTGTAATGCTTTAACAAGCTCTTTCCAATAAAATAAAGTTTGCTAACAATTTATCCAAGAGAAGAGATCAAGAGCATCGCCTTCCAGATACATCGCTGCAATGTCAACTTTGTGTTTCTCTGAAGTTTGATAGTAGCAATTTTTTTTCTGCTTTCAAAATCCATCCCCTGGGATCACCTCCTTAAAATCCGGGGAATTCTATCTTTGTGTGTGGCCTTTGGGATGTGCAAAGTTATGGACAAGTAAAAGTGAACGGAGGGAGTATTAATTTATGGGGAAATTTCATAAATATACAATTTTCTCACTTACATTGCAAAAAAATAGCCCAAAACTTACATTGCAAAGCTTTAACCGAAAAGCACTTTTATACAATATTATACACTTATATACAAAAGACAAGTACATTATGTATTTGTTTGAAGGTGTATACATATTTATACGCCTATATACATAAACACCCATATACACCCGTATACAACATTATACAATATTATAACCCATATACACCCATATACACCCATAAACACCCATATACACTCATATAACCATATACACCCATCTACACCCATATATAATATTATAACCCATATACACTCATATATCCATACACACCCATAAACAATATTATACGTTCACTACCCCTGCCCCTCCCGATTTCTCCATTGCCAACCTCAACCACCTCCAGCGAACCCCACCATCATCACCTGCACTCCACAACCACCTCGATGAGTTTTTCGATAGGTCACAGATATAGATTTCTAATCAGACCTGAGCCACTGCAGGGAGGAGGCGGCCAGATCTGAGCCACCGGAAAATCGTTGTCGTCGGAGAAAGAGAGAGGAAGCGCGGTAGAGAGAGAAGAAGAGCGGTAGAGAGAGAGAAGAGGAGGAGGGCAGGAGAGAGAGCGAGAGAGGGAAGGGTGGCAAATTCTCTCTCTCTCTCTCTTTTCCGATGATGCCGACCGCCGGAGCCGTCGTCGGGATAGCGACGAAGCGAAGAAGAGAGAGGGAGGAGGAGGATGGAGTGGATGAAGAGATAGAGAGAGAGGAGGGGAAGAGGAGGGAGTGGGCCATTTTTTGAAAGGCAATTTTGGTAGCATTGCTACCCTAATTGACATAGGGTGTAATTTACTCTTAATTTATCTGTTAATACTATAAGTATCTTTTAACAAATTTTTATAAAGTATGTATTCTCTTATCTTTTGATATTTATTAAAAACATTTATTCTAATAAAAATTATTTACTCTTACTTCTTTAATAATTATCTTTTAACATTTTTTTTATCCTCTTGTTCATTGACTTGTTGTCCTTTTTTCTTAATTAATATTTGTTTTTGCCAATTCTAAAAAAAAATCGAAACTAAGATCTATTTACCGACAAAAGACATAATTTTTATTATCATTGACGGTTAATTACATTAAATACTAATGTAATAAGAATTAATTCGAGGTCCATAGCTTGTATTTTAAGATCGAACATTTACACCGCTTATACTATGAAAATCCTATCTTTGATTTAAACTACAAGGGTGTATCTCAAATTAATTCTTATTACATGAGTATTTAATGGAAAGATAACTAGAATTTTAACGTATTTTGAAAAAAAAAAATCTAAAAAAACTCAATTATAGTGTTGTATTCCCAAATTTTGAAACAAAAAATTCAACTTCTTAAGAAATCCTACATAGATAAATTTTTTATTGGAATAAGTAAATCTAAAATAATTTTAAATCGGAAGAATAAATAAAGAAACTAAAGATGAGGAATTCTTATATAATAAAATATTATAATTAAATAAAACTAAAATGACTTGCTTGCTTAATGTGTGAGAAAGCTAATAACAATATTTGGCATATTTTATTAAGTAATTTGTGTTATTTATAATTGTAATTTATTTTTAATAAATATATTTAGTTACGACTATACCCCATAGAGAGTGTATGTGCATGATTCTCATAGTATAAGTGACGTAAATGTTTGATCTTAAAAGACAAGGGATGTATCTCAAATTAGTTCTTATTACATGAGTATTTAAAATAATTAACCCTCAATTATAATAGAAAGTTATTTACTTTTGCCGGTAGTAAATATAGATCATAGACACGATTGTTTTTAGAGTTAGCTAAGCAAGTCAATGAACAAGAGGATAAATTTTTGGTTAAAAGATAATTATCAAAAAATAAGAGAATAAATACTTTTTATAAGAATGAATATTTTTTCATAAATATCAAAAGATAAGAGGATATAAATTTTTGATAAAAAATGTTGAAAGATTCTTATAGTATCAGAACAATAAATTAATATTAGAGATATTTTAGAAAAGAAATTAATATTATAAATATTTTAGAAAGTTTAAATTTGTTACCAATAAAAAATATTTTAGAAAATGGAAACTTTTGCATAGTTATGAAATGGATACATTTGGACTTAATTTCAAAAAGTTGCACTGGACTCCAAAAGAAGATAAATGTATCCTTTAAATCATTAAATGTGACTTTCCGTAATATCTTTTTTTTTCTTCATAATTTTCATCAAATCAAATAGACCTCTTCGATAAATATATTTAATGAAGACTTAAAAATATTACTAACTGTTAGCAAACTTAAATGATAAAAAATGTTCAGTGCATTAAGGGACTATTTTAAATCTAGCATCAAACATAAGTGACTATTTTTGTCATTTTCCCAAATTCTAGTGCTCATACATTTCCAGGAAAAGCCGCCTCCTCAAAGCATTTTCTCTTTTCTCAGCAATCGCTGTTTCAGAAATCAATCAATAAAGAATGGCCCAAGTATTGAAGAGTTTTAGGGTGCCACCAAACTCAGCCAGTTTAGAAGAAGCTCGGACTCGTACCTTTGAATTCTTCAGGACATGCTGCAGATCCATTCCACATGTGATGGATGTCTATAACTTGCACGACGTCGTTACCCCATCGCAACTCCGTTCTGCCGCCGCCGCCGAACTTCGCAAAAATGCCACTGTCACTAACCCTAAGGTATCAATCGAAATATGAATCTGTATTGACTACTTTTATGCTTGCCGTCAACATAGTGTAACCTGTTCCTTTTCGGATTTGTGACCCACTGTGCTGTGCAAACCTAGGTGGGGGAATTAGGTGCAGAGGCGAATCTAGTATTTCTATAACATGGGTGTACCACTAAAAAAAGGAGAAAAAAGAAAGTATCAAGTGTGAATTATTGATCCATATTCCTCTGAGTAAATAACTAAGCATTCAATCAAGTGCATTATTTAGCCTTTTTGTAGCATGGGTGCCAACTGATAATATTACATCAAATTTAGGGAATTTCGCAAAAATGCCATATCACTAACCCTAATGTATCAGTCTTCTATATTTGTCCAACCCTATGATGGTAACTAAAGTTGATACCTTTAACATCTAGTTTGATTTGTTAGTCAAAGATTGCATCTTTTTTCATAACATTGTGCCTCTATGCGGAGTATAGGGTAAAGGGTAAGTTTTGATTATGTTTTTTTCTTTTTTGTTTAATAGCATACTGATAGAGAAATGAGCTAATGATTTGATTTTGAGAAATGGGTTCTTGTTTCTTGTTGAGTATTTAAATTTACTCACTGAACTGCGTTGAATATTTTGGATATTGGGGAAATTGAGGTTTATTGATTTTGCATGTAATTTTTTTTTTTCCATTCATTTCCAAGCTATAGGAGATTTATTATAGTGCTCTGTCCAGTTACTTGATTTCGCCGAAGTTCTCAAGAATGACGGTTGACGACTTCTATAACCTATTGTAACCTGTTCCTTTTCGGATTTGTGACCTACTATACTGTGCGAACATAGGTGGTGGAGTTAGGCGATATCCGATTCAATTAGAGAAGATTTTGTTTGTTGTGAATTGGGTGTATAGAAATGGCCCGCTACTTGATTAGTTGATTTCGAGAAAGTTATTGCTGATGACTGATGGAGAGATATATAATATGATGCTTTCATTGGGTGATTGATTTGGTTGTGATAAGGCATTGCTTTACATTTTTATACTTTATTTGATTGGAAAATACACGCCCGGCATTGCTTCTGCTCCGTAAAGAGAAAGGCAGAATAAATTTGAATATGAGGACAAAAATTTCTTAGTTTACTTCTGATTTACTGTGGCATTCTGTTGACATTTACGGTTCTTGAGAAAGCTATGACCTTTTTGAGTCTTAATGTGTTTCTTTGAGTATAGTAATCTTTTATTTATTTATTTTTGTTGATTCAAGGAGGGAAAGGGGAATAAAGGGGGATGGAAGAGGATTTAGGAATACTTGCTGGAAGATGGATTTTGTGCTTGACTTTATTCGACCTTTAAGATACTATTGAAACGGACATTCCTCTTAACTTCTTTCTTGTAGTGGTTTTGGTGTGTGCTTGCTGAGACGAGCTTCATTTCTGTTTGCAGTAGTGCGTTTAATTAAATATGAATTCCCTAAAGGACATGCTAATTTGAAGTTGAGAATCATAATAATTTTGCTAATCTGAGATAACTTTAGTTTAAAGTTAAAAGTGATTGACCCTGGCTAGAAGAAAATTTGGAAATGTACCCTTGAATTCAATTCAAGTATAGGATTTAAATCTTAATCTTTTGTTTTGAGCTGATATTATGGGCAAAATTGTATCAGTTTTTGTTTTAACTGATAGATAGATGAATTAAGTGCATTTTAGTAGCTGTGCTGACACATCAAAAATTTGAAGATTATTCATTTGGATCAAAATCATGTTTGAGTTTTTTTTGACTCTTTTTTTTGAAACTGGTAACGTTGTATTCCTCAGCATTAAGGGTATGCTGGCCACCTCCAAAAAGTGAGTAACCAAAAGAAAGGAAAAAGACTTACAGAAAACCTAGTAAATCTACAATCTGATCTGTTTCCTCTATACAAAGTTGTTTACACCAAAAAAGTAAAGATGCAATCCAATCCCATTTAACTTTCTGAATAGAATTGGATCTATCTTCAAAACATCTCCCATTTCTTTCTCTCCACACAGTCCACCATATGTAGGCTAGTATTATCCTCCTTTTCTGACTTTTGCTCCCTCCCCTTCTAATCCAGCAACTGAACAGATCTGAAGTGTGCTCTGGCATGATCCATCTTGTATTAGAATGTTTGAGAAAGATTTCCCAAAGATGGGCAGTGAACTCACAATGAAGAAACAAATGTTTGTTAGTTTCCCCTGTTTTGTTGCAGAGAAAACATCTGGGCACTAACTGCATCCCTTTCTTTTGTAAAACTTCTTGAGTAAGACAGACTCTCTTTACCACTAACCATGTGAAACATTTCACCTTGGTAGGTACCAAGGTTTTCCAGATGGAATTCCATTGATATTGTGGCCTTCCAGGTCCACCTTGCATCTCTATCTTGTATGCACTGTTGACTGTGAAACAACCATCCTTGCTATGCTTCTATATAATCTTATCAGGTTCTGTTGTGATACCGCTGGAGCCTCCTAGTTTTCCAAGTAATGATGCCGCCCTCTCCACTTCCCAGTCATTTAGCAGCCTTCTAAAAGAAAGGTCCCACCCTTGAGGTGTCCAACAGTCACACACTCTTGCTTCGGGATTATTACAAATAATGAACAGATCTGGGAATGATTCCATTAGAGGAGTGTCAATCCATCCTTCTTTCTAGAATTTAATCTTGACCCCATTACCCACCTTAACTTTCAGATTTGCTTCCATCAATGGCCACAAAGCCCTGATAGTTCCCCACACTCCAACCCCAAAGGGTTCAGTGACTGTTTCTGTACACCAAGGACTAAGTTCACCAAATTTAGCCATGATCACTTCCTTCCATAGGGCATTTCCCTCTCCATTATATCTCTATAGCCACTTCATCATAAGACTATTGTTTTTGTAGTCTTAGATTTCTGATTCCCAATCCACCCCTTGCTTTGTTAAGTATTACTTTATCCCATTCCACCAAATTGTAACCCTTTCCTTCTTTGCAACCTTGCCATAGAAATTTTCTCCTTAGCTTGTCTAATTTTTTCACTACTGATGAAGGAATAGCAAATAAAGACATCACATATGTAGGGAGAGAATCTAGCACAGAGTTAATCAAGGTTAATCTTCCTCCAAGTGACAAATATCGTGCTTTCCACCTTGCAAGCTTCTTCTCAGTTTTCTCCACTATACCATCCTAGATCTCCAGTGCCTTATGCTTATTACCCAGTGGCATACCTAGATAAGTTGTAGGCAAATTCTCCACTCTGCACCTTAATATGCTTGCCAGATCTTGAATATGAGGGACTTCTTTGATAGGGAATAAACTGCTTTTCCCCTAATTGACCCTCAAACCTGCTACAACTTCAAAAACTATCAACATCAATCTGATATAGCAGATCTGTTCAGCCTTTGGTTCACAAAAAATAACAGTGTCATCAGCATACAATAAGTGACAGTTCTCCATTTCCTCCCCAGCTCTACCACCAATTTGAAATCCCCCAATCCATCTATTATGTATTGCAATTCTCATCATGCTGTCAAAATCCTTCCATTGCCAGAATGAAAAGGAAAGGAGATAGAGGGTCACCCTGTCTTAAACCCATCTCAGATGGAAAAAACCCCACGGGTTCTCCATTTACAAGAACAGAAAACCTGACAGTTTTAATACAAAACTCAATCCAGTTCAGCCATTTGTTACCAAACCCCATCTGCCTGAGAGTGTTTAATAAGAATTTCCAATTTACATGGTCATAGGCATTCTGAATATCAAGTTTGCAACATAACACCAGGTTCCACTCCCTTCATTCTTGAATCAATACATTCACTAGCTATGAGTGCAGCATCCATAATTTGTCTCCCTTTTATAAAAGCCATCTGATGTTTGTTGATCAACTTACTCACCACTTTCTTCAACCTTTCTGCTAGTAGCTTTGCAATAATTTTGTAGACTCCATAAGTTATCTTGCAGGAACTACACAAATTCAAAAAATGCTCCCAGACACAGATCCCGAGGTAAGCGGTAATAGACCTGGATCTGATTCTCTCTCCTCAAACCACCACCGCAGTCCTCACTCCAACATGACTCCAGCTTCCTCTCTCCTCCATAACCTCCACCGACTTCTTCCCCTTTATCCTTTTTCGTTTTCTCTCCTCCAAATCTTTTCAGATCTTCTTCTCAGCATCGGCGACCCTCTGTCAGTGCCAGAAACATAACCGGTGACTCAAACAGTGCCGGAAATACGTCGGCGACTCTGTCAGTGACGCTGACGACCTCTGTCAGTGACGCCGGCGACCTCTGTCAGTGCCAGAAACATCGCCGGCGACCTGAGTCAGTGTCGGAAACATCATCGGTGACCTCTGATAGTGCCGGCGAGCACCTCAATCAGCATAAAACTCCTTCAGTTGTCTCTTCAGTCTCTTTAGTGACTTTCCAGTAGATACATGCAGGGCTCTAACCTTTTTTTCATCAGTGGGGATAAATCCTTTGAACTCAGGAATACGGGGGACAAATATTATAACTGGTTTTCGTTAGTAGAAAGGGGCAAGAGATACATAAGCAAGATCAACATGGATATTCAGAACCTGAGATGGGTGTGCGAAGCGCTTATTCAAGCATCAAAAGATACTGGTCGATTATACAGAAGGTGGGGAAGGAAGCAACAACACAATCTTTTCAGAGTCTACCAAAACTTCAATGTTTATGGTAGATTTGTTCGCATAGAGGTTTGGCATGGCCATCTAAAACAGCAGTGATAATCCATGAGATCAGCCTCAACAGTGGATGGTCAGATATTGCGAAGAAAATTCTTCGATTTCTGGGAGAATTCAGCAAAGCAGAGCCACTGCTTCCTCCTCCCCCATTGACAAAATCTTATCGTGCAGCTACTAGCATTGAGAGATGGCAAGAAATAAGTCATGGAACGGACAAAGGAGAATTGAATGAAAAGCATCCTCTGCACAGAAGCTTGGTTGGCACCTTCAATGATCCATTTCATCACAGCCCCAATCCCGAAACTATTCAGAAATGGTTCATTAGTAGATGGAGAGTTACTGCTGGCATCAAAGTCATACCTTTAGACCACAATCGGTTCCTTTTTGAGCTTCCTTCCAGGCAAGAGGCAATAAGGGTAAAGGCAGGGAATTGGTTCTGGAACGGAAGACATCTTTCTTTATCTTGGTGGTCGCATGACATTTTCTCATTGCAATCTGGTAATCGCTCGAAAAACATCTGGCTAAAAGTTTTTGGAATCCCCCTAAATACTTGGTCAATGGACACTTTTGAACATATAGGGGCTCGTTGTGGGGGGTTTTATCGGTGTTGATGAAGATACGAAGAACAGAACCCACCTGATCTGGGCTCGTATCTGCGTCAAAAAATCAGTCATGAAGTTTCCGGCTAGTTTGAATTTTGAATTTGATGATAGGATCTTCGAATTGCCAATAATTAAGGAAATCTGGTCTTTTTCTTTACCTGCTTGTCCTTCAACTGGTTTGCCTGAGGTTGGTATTAAGGTGGGGTCAAATTCTTTCTCAGTTCCACGTGCTAATACCATTAATGATTCACGTGACACACATGTGGAAGAACCTGTGGAGAACAGAAGGAATTCGAAGGATTTAAACACAAATGGGCCGGCCTTATTCTCTTCTAATAGTCAAGTAATAAGAAACACTACAAAGGGAGAACTTCATTAGCTTTGAACAGCGGTTACTACACTAAAGGCCCACTTACAAGCAAACACTTCAAGCAACACAAAAAGAAGCAAGTGTGGAGATCATCTGTATCAAAGCTGGACCCATGCTGCTTCAGAGATTCATCTTCCTTGAATGCTTCATTCTCTTTTGATCTTTTTGAACTAGAAATTCAAGCTTCCAGTCTCAGGGATTTAGAACTCATGGAGGGGACACTCTCCGAGCCTGAAGCAGACCATGCAGGACACTCAATGGACCCTCATATACTCAAACCGATATTCTCAGTATTGTCAGTTCCAGATGAATCTGACTCTGGTATCTCATCTCAGTCCTTCAACAATTTTCTTCCTTTGCCTTGGCATGATCCTCAAATTCAAACTGTTGATATCCCTGATGTGGTGGAAACCTCAAAATGGGCGAAGTTGACAATGATGAAGGCTTGCAAAGTGTTGGGGGTAAATGTTGCTGGGTTTGAACATGAACTTCTGGGAATTATTCTGAGAATGGAGGAAAAAAGGAAAGCGCAAATTCTTGAGCAAAAAAATAAAACAGGGGGATTAAAGAAAGGGAAAAGCAAAGCAGTTACTGAACTTAAAAGATTGGATTGGGGTCTCCATGACGGGAGTAGGAAGAAAGAAAGGGGCAGGTCTCACAAGGCTCATTCCAGATGAGAGTTAAAACACTCAGTTGGAATGTGCAGGGTCTTAACAATAAAGATAAAAGAAGCACTTTGAAATCTCTTATTCACAAGTGGGTAGTTGATATTATTTGCCTGCAGGAAACCAAAATAGGGACATGGAATCCATCTCTAATCAGGCAAATTTGGGGAAACAGATGGATCTCTTGGGCAGAAGTCAAAGCAATTGGTACCAAAGGAGGGATATTAATAAAGTGGGACAAAAGAGCTTGGAAATATGTTGATTTTGAAGTAGGAGCCTTTTCTTTATCATGTAGATTTGAAAGTCTTGCTGAGGACTTCAAATGGGTTTTTACTAGTGTTTATGGCCCTCATACCAATCCAGAAAAGGAGGATCTTTGACTTGAGTTAGCATCTATCAGGGGATTGTGGTCTGACCTATGGGTCATAGGAGGGGATTTCAATGTGTGCAGATTTGTGGGGGGAAGATTGAACTGTGTTAGAAGATCAAGGGCGATGCTGGGCTTCTCCAACACTATTCTGGACCTGGATTTGATTGACCCTCCACTTCAGGGAGCACAATTTACCTGGTCAAGAGGGGAGGAGTCTCTCCAAGCCTCTAGAATTGACAGGTTCCTTATCTCGACAGAATGGAGTGAGATGTTCAATGCTATCAAACAGTACCCTTTGCTTAGAGTTTTTTCTGATCATAAACCAATTATCCTGGAAAGTGGGGATTGGGAAGCCACACCTTCTTATTTCAAATTTGAAAACATGTGGCTTCAAGCTGAGGGTTTCATGGACATGATAGAAGGATGGTGGATTTCTTACACTGTATTAGGCACTCCAGACTTTGTGCTAATGCAGAAACTAAGGAATCTCAAGAAAGACATTACTAAATGGAATAGGGAGGTCTGGAGGAATTGAGACTCAAAGGAACAAGGCACTCAAAGAACTTGGGAAGCTGGACCAGTTAGCTGAGCTCAGAACTCTCTCTACAGAAGAGAAAGGTCAGACATTGAATCTTAAGCTTGAACTTCAGCAAATAGCAACCGCTGAAGAGATCTCATGGAGACAAAAATCAAGATGTTTATGGTTGAAAGTGGGGGATAAGAATACAAAGTTTTTCCAAAGAATGACCAACTCTCATAGAAAGGGTAATACCATTGACAGACTCAAAATAGGGAATGAAGTAATTGAAGATAAAGGAAGGATCAAGGATGGTATTCTGGAGTACTATCAACAAATTTACAAAGAGACTGAATCTTGGAGACCCTCAGCTGTCTTTGAAGGTCTGTCAAGTCTCAACACAGTTGATAAAGAGGACCTTGAACTTCCTTTCACCGAATTGGAGATCTCAGAAGCTCTCATGATTTGTGCCCCTGACAAAGCTCCAGGCCCAGATGGTTTCACTATGGCCTTCTTTCAGAAATCATGGAACTTCATCAAAGCAGACCTGCTAGCAGCTTTTAATTTCTTTCATCAGAACTGCCAAATGGTGAGATCATGCAATGCCTCTTTCATTGCTCTTATCCCAAAGAAGAAAGGGGCCGCAGAGCTTAGAGATTATAGGCCTATAAGTCTTATAGGCAGTGTCTACAAATTGCTGGCCAAAATTCTAGCTAAGAGGCTGGGAAAAGTGGTGGATTCCTTAGTTTCTGGACAACAGAGTGCTTTTCTGAAGAATAGGCAGATCACTGATGCATCCATCATTGCCAATGAAGTGCTGGACTGGAAAATTAAAAGTGGAGAGACTGGGATCCTATGCAAATTGGATATTGAGAAAGCTTTTGATCAGCTTAACTGGGCTTATTTAGTCAACATTTTGAAGCAAATGGGTTTTGAGGAAAGGTGGATTTATTTCTGTATTTCGACAGTGAAGTTTTCAATTCTGGTGAACAGAAGTCCAGTGGGGTTTTTCTCTTCTCAAAAGGGACTCAGGCAGGGGGATCCATTGTCCCCTTTCCTCTTTATCATTGCGATGGAAGGATTATCTCAGCTGTTAGCAAAGGCCAAAGAACTTCAGTGGATTCAAGGATTCCAAGTGGGCAGAAATCCTTCCACCTCAGTCTCAGTCTCTCATCTACTATATGCAGATGACATCCTTATATTTTGTGGAGCTGATTGTTAGCAGGTCTCTAATCTCAACACCACCCTCATGATCTTTGAGGCCATCTCTGGACTTCATATCAATATGCTTAAGAGCACTATATATCCAGTGAATGAAGTGGCCAACCTAGAAGCTCTTGCTGATATTCTTAGCTGCAAAACAGGCTCCTTTCCCACCACCTATTTGGGACTTCCTTTGGGTGCTAAATTCAAATCATCTGGGATATGGAGTGGGGTCATTGAAAGAATGGAGAAAAGACTAGCCACTTGGCAGATGCAATACCTCTCATTGGGTGGTAGGCTCACCCTCATCAACAGTGTCCTAGACAGCATTCCCACTTACTGTATGTCACTCTTCCCTATGCCAAGCTCAGTTCTAAAGCAAATTGACAGGCTCAGAAGGAAATTCCTATGGGAAGGTAACAGTGTTACTCACAAATTCTCTTTGGTCAAATGGCAATCAGTTATTCAACCCAAAGGCCAAGGGGGGCTGGGAATCAGAAATCTTAAGCTTCATAACAATAGCCTACTCATGAAGTGGCTTTGGAGATATGGTCAAAATGAGGAAGGGTACTGGAAGGAAATCATCAAAGCTAAATATGGTATTCAAGACCACTGGACTGCAAAGAGAAGCAATGAACCACATGGTGTTGGAGTATGGAAACACATCAGTAGTCTCCAAGAGGAATTCTTCCAGGCTGTCTCATTCAAGGCTGGAAATGGGCTCAAGATCAGATTTTGGCAGGACAAGTGGCTTGGGGACACTTTAGTAAAAGACTCATTTCCTTCACTATTTCTGATAGCTTCTAACAAAGAAGCAACATTAGCTCAATATAGAGATAACAACTGTTGAACACCAATTTTAAGGAGAAACTTACAGGATTGGGAAGTTGATGATTTTCTTTCTCTATTAGAAAGAAGCAACATTAGCTCAATATAGAGATAACAACTGTTGAACACCAATTTTAAGGAGAAACTTACAGGATTGGGAAGTTGATGATTTTCTTTCTCTATTAGAAAGATTGGGACAAAGTACTTTGGTGGCAGAATCTCAGGACAGAATTCTCTGGGGCAATTTTAAGGAAAAGATTTTCACTGTGAAGGAATGTTACAACAACTGGAGTTCTCAAAATAGCCTTTTAGAGGTTTGGCCTTGGAAGCTTGTATGGAGAACCAGACAGCCTCTCAGAGTTACTTGCTTCACTTGGACTGCATTGAAGGAAGCATGCCTAACACAAGACAATCTTAGGAGGAGAGGTGTAATCGTCATTAACATGTGTGCCATGTGCAAGTAGACCAATGAAAGTGTCAACCATCTATTTTTGCACTGCCCTGCAGCAGCTAGCCTCTGGTATTTCTTCTACTCTATGCTTGGTCTCCAATGGGTAATGCCCTTCAACATCAAAGATGCCTATGCTAGCTGGATACTCTGGACAGTTGACAAATCCATTATAAGAATCTGGAGAATGATCCCAGCAGTAATTTTTTGGACCCTATGGAAGGAGAGAAACAGTAGATGCTTTGAAGGAATCTCAACTCCTATTTGCTCTCTAAAGTCTAGGTGTTTAGTTAGTCTTTTTAGTTGGCATCTTTTTGCCCCTGTAAACAGTGTGTATAACTTTCTAGATTTTGTTAGCTCCCTTTCTCTAGTTCAGTAGAGATGGGATATCTTTAGATTGTTCTACAGGTCTTTGCTAGGTTTTTGCTAAGTCTGCTTCATGTTTTTGTTTGAAGCAGCTTTTTGCCCATCTGTAACCTTGCATCTTCTTGATGCTTTACTAATGAAATTTTATTACTTTACCAAAAAAAAAAAAAATAATTTTGTAGACTCCACCTACCAAACTTATTGGCCTGTAGTCCTTCGGATCAGCAGCACCTATTTTCTTAGGGATCAAAGCTATGAAGGTAGCATTAAAGCTTTTTTCAAAAGTCTTGTTAGAGTGGAAGAACTGGACAGTGCTTATGATATCTTCCTTCAACATTTCCCAGAAAGAAAGAAAAAACAACACAGGAAAACCATCTGGTCCAGGAGCCTTCTCCATAGCACATAAATTGATACACTCCAGAATTTTCTCCTCCTCAAATTGTCTTTGTAACCATATCTGTTCTTCACTAGAGATCACTGAAGTTTCATGAAGCTACAAATCTGGTCTCCAAGATTCAGTCTCCTTATATAATTCTTGATAAAAATTCTGAGCAGCCTCCTTAATCTCCTCAGGGTCAGTGACATTAACCCATCCACGACTAGATGATCCATGGAATTAAATCTTTTGTGAGCTGTAGCAATTCTGTGGAAAAATTTGGTGTTCTTATCACCATATTTCAACCATTGAATCCTGGATCTTTGCTTCCATGCTATCTCTTCATTTTTTGCCACTTCCTCAAATTCCATAGCCAAATGTGCCTTTTGAAGTAATTCATCATCAGTGAGAATTCTCTGATCTTGAATACTTTCCCAGCTAGAGATCTGGCTGAGAATGTCCTCCTTCCTTTGCTTCCAATTTCCTCTATTGTTCTTGCTCCACTCCTTCAGCTTTGCCTTTAGTAGTTTCATCTTCTCAGCTAAAACATGTCCAGGTCTACCCATAACAATGAAAGAACTCCGCCATTCATTCACCTTGTCTTTGAAGCCTTCGACTTCCAACCACCAAGCCTCAACTACTACCTTAGGTTTTGGTGAAATAAATTCATTTAGCTGGTTGATGACATCTGAATTGGTTCTGTTTGTAGGATTACATAAACTTATGAAAGTAATAGTATTGTTGAATAGCATGAGATCAGCAGCTACTTATGAAGGAACAAGTGCATGTATGGGCTTCGACTGATGTAAGAACTGAAAAACCGTGGTTAGGGGACTGCTTTTAAGGTTTGGGAACTGTAAACTTTGCTGCCTTCTATAGATATGCAGCCAATGGTAAAAGTAAAAGTAAATATGCTTAGGCTATTCTTTTGTTAGATTAAGGCATTGTCACTACGCCAACAGAGAACTTCCGGCTACTCTTTATGAATCCTCGTGATGCCTTACTAAATGTTATCCTCTACGATTATTAATTACCTTTCAGTGCTTGGTTCATTCTTGCTTTATGATTGTATTGTATCTCTTGATTTTAGGATTTTATCATTTTCTCTTTGGGAAATGGACTCGAGCAAAATTGCTGGCAATGTTATATAATGATCACTCGCAACCTTGGATAAATAATCTATTCTTCCCACGGGACGAGAAAGTCAAATATTAAGGTGGCATTTGCTTCAAAAAATTTAAAGAAGAGTTTGCAAAATTTTTTACAATGTTTTGCAAAAACTGTTTTTCCAACCAAACAATCTGTCATGGATTTATTTACAAGGTTATCTTTTTTCCGGGTTAGAAGTGTTTTTCACTTTTTCTTTGAAAATTAAGAGGCATTTGGACAAAAGATGTTCTCTAAACAATTGAAGAAATTGTTTGGTGAAAGTCCTAAAAAATTATTTTCCAAAAAAATTTGAAGTTTCAACTTTTTTGTTTGAAGAGTCTACATTGCACTCACGACAACTATCTAAATACACTTCTCTTTTACGCGAACAATTGTTTTGTCCAAAACACTTTTTTAAACAAATTATCCAAATGGCTTAACATGTTGACATGCAAGAAGGAAGGAGGGTGAATGATTTCAGGCGCTGTGGAGGTGAAAGATTTCAGGCCCATTAGTCTGTTGGGAAATATATGTAAGACTATTGCAAAGCTGTTGGCTGAAAGACTTAATTTGGTAGTTGATAAAGTAGTATCAGTCAGCCATCTATTCCTAAACTGCAGGGTCACAGACATGTTTTGGAAGATCTTCATTAGCCTTAGAGGCATTGTTTGGACAATGAAGAAGATTATTGAAGTCTTGTTTTGCTGGGAAGAAGCAGGAGCAGGATTGATATACAGAGATAGATGGAGGAGTGTCCCAGCCTGTATTTGGTGGACAATCTGGAAAGAGAGGAATTCCAGATGTTTTGATGATATTAGCAATTCAGTTCAGAAGATTAAGTTGGATTGCTTTAGATTCTTTTGCTTTTGGTCCAATCAGAGATATATAGGAGATATTGCTTCAATGATAGACACCCTTGTTTTTTGTTAGGTTTCTGACTAAGTTACTCGGACCTGCCTAAAATGTTGTCGGGTGCGTGTCGGATCCTTCAAAAGTAGTGTATTTTTGGAGGATCCGACACGGGTGCGGCAACACTTTTGAAGAGTCCGAGTAACTTAGGTTTCTGAAGCAGTTTTTCTTCTTTCACTTGTAAATATGGTTTCAGCACAACCGCAGGTGCTGTTTATATAAATATAAACAATATGTTACCTTCTCAGAAAAAAAAAAAGGTAGTATCAGACAGTCAGAATACGTTTATTAAGGGTAGAAAGATAATTGATGTGCCATGGTAGCTAATGGAAGTTTTAACAATCTGTTAAGAATGAAAGGAAGGGGTGTTGCTTGCAAATTGGATCTTGAAAAGGCTTATGATCATGTTAATTGGTCATGTTTGTTAAACATTCTAAAGCAAATGAATTTTGGTGATAAATGGATCAATTACTGTATTTCCACTGTCAAGTTCTCTGTCTTAGTTAATGGTGACCCTCAGAGTTATTTCAAATGTCATATAGGGATGAGACAAGGGGATCCATTATATTACCTGTTTACGTTGGTATGGAGGTTCTCAGTAGGATGTTAATGAAAGCATAAAATATGGGGTGGATTAAAGGCATGAATTATAGCAGGAATGATGAGGATTCAGTTAAAGTATCTCGTACTTATATTCGGATGACACCCTTCTTTTTGGCGAGGCAGAGAAAGAGCAAATACTCTGTCGTAAAGGAGTTCCGTTGATATTTGAAGCAGAGTTGAAGGATAAATTTGGCTAAGAGCAGTATTTTTAGTATAGATGCTGATGATAATAATGAGGAGTTGGCTAAGAGCCCGTTTGGATTGGCTTATAAGTTGCTTATAAGCTGTTTTCAGCTTTTTTGAGTGTTTGGCTGGCCAGCTTAAAGTCATTTTGTGCTTAAAATAAACTCAAAAAAATAATTGGGCCCATTTGACTTAGCTTATCTAAAGCAGCTTATAAGCTGTTTTCAGCTTATAAGCCAAAAAAAATAAGTTAGACTACCCCAACTTATTTTCATAAGCCCATCCAAACAGGCTCTAACATTCTAGGGTGTAAGGTGGAGAAATTTCCTACAGTATATCTAGGACTTCCTTTGGGTGCAAAGAGAAATGGTCAGAAAATTTGGCAAGGAGTTCTGGACAGGTGTGCTAATAAGCTTATTCCATGGAAGAAACAATACCTATCTATGGGGGGCAAACTCACACTAACAAATAGTGTGTTAGATGGAATGCCAACCTATCTGATGTCTCTATTCTCTATGGCTGTAGCAATTGAGAAGAAAATAAACTCTATAAGAATTAAGAAATTGGTTTCTCTGGGAAGGTAATGCTGAGTAGAAGAAAGATGCATTTAATCAAATGGCAAGTGGTGCTGAATGACAAAAAAGGTGGAGGCATAGGAGTGAGAAATCTGAAAATGCACAATAAGAGAAGAAACAACAACAACTACAACAACATACCCAGTGGGGTCTGGGGAGGGTAGAGTGTACGCAGACCTTACCCTTACCTTGTTAGGTAGGGAGGCTGTTTCCAAAAGATACCAATTAACGAAAGTAAAGAAGCAATGGGAAAATACTATAGCTAAGCATTTTAAAGAAAAGGAACAATAACTGCAAACTAATACGATAAATGTAGTACAAGCGACAACAAATGGTTGAAATACAAAAACAACAGAGCAGAGATTAATGGACATGAAACTATAAGAATAATACTACGACTACTAGTATGAAACCATAACCACCTATCTAATGGTTATGGAGATACATGTTGGAAGAAGATGAAGTTTGGAAGAGATTGATCAATGCTACTTGTAGCAATAAGGATAGGTGGATACCCTCTTCTTTTGCTGAGGGAGGCATATGGAAGTGCATTAGCAAACTCGGGGAATAATTTCTAATATATACTAAATTAGAAGTTGGAAATGGACAAAAAATGAAATTCTGGACAGATCTATGGATAGGGGAGGAATGTTTGAAATCTAAATTCTCTAATCTGTTGAATTACTCTATTAACAAAGCTGGAAATATAGCTGACCTTTTCCTGCAAAGGTGGCTCAGTTGGTGAGCACGGGACTTCCATAGTGGAGATCTCAGGTTCGAAACCCCCTGCCTACGACAACAGAGGATTGTCCTTTTGGGTCGAGCTCGTCGCACGGGGCTTGCCTAGTGCTAGGGGTGTCAATGATTTTCAAAAAACCGACTTAACCGACCGAACCATAGTGGAGATCTCAGGTTCGAAACCCCCTGCCTACGACAACAGAGGATTGTCCTTTTGGGTCGAGCTCATCGCACGGGGCTTGCCTAGTGCTAGGGGTGTCAATGATTTTCAAAAAACCGACTTAACCGACCGAACCGTACTATACCGAACCGATTTTTAAGTTTCTTTTAATAAAACCGACGGTTTTTGTATAAATTTATAACAGTACCGAATAATTATGTTGGTTTTTAATTATATAAAAATAAACCGAAAAAATACCGAACTGAACCGAATAAGTTTATATATGCAAAATATATTTTACATATAAAATTTAAATATAATAAAATATTAAAATGTTCGCCTTGGGTTTGGGATGATGAAAAAGACTACAAGCCGACAACGTAATTAACACCTAAAGTTCCAACTCTGAAACCTATTATATTACTCCTATTGAAATTAAATTAGTTCTAGCATCTCGAGTAATAACTAGTAAGCTACAAGGTATTACAACGATCTTGGATAGAAAGCTACAAAGTATTAGATATCTTTCCTCCCGTATGATTTTAACTTCTCTCGTTGGATACTCAATCTTAGTAGTCTTAGTTCTTGAGTCTCAACTAGATTGATTTTTTCCCCCTCGATCTAAATTTTTTTTTTTGTTTTTGCTTAACATTATTTTACGCAACCATAGAATAGTAGGATCAATCTCTATTCTTGTCGTATTTCATGTTTTCTTGATTCATCACCTTTTAACCAGTAAAAATATCTAGAGAGTGTTTGTCAAAGTCCTATAGAAGTATGTATGATCTTGTGTCTTTAACTTTTACTAGTGACTATAACATGATGTTCTTTTAAAAAATAAAATAAAAAAATTAATCGAACCGTACCGATACCGAAGAGAAACCGACATGATGGGACAATTTCGAAAAGTCTAATTTTGGTTCTACAAAATGAAATAACCGAAAAATTGGTACGGTATAAATTTTATAAAATACCCGCCTGAACCGTACCATTGACGCCCCTACCTAGTGCGGGTTATCTCTTCTGTGTGGTTTGCGGGCCATTGCACAAGAGCGGGGTTTACCCTGTGCGCACCCAAATGGTAGCGGCTACGGGTTCCCTTGTCAGAAAAAAATAAATATAGCTGACTTTTATTCAGATTCAGGATGGCAGATTGTACTTAACAGAAACTTGAATGATGGGGAGGTTGAAGACTACTGTATTTTACTCCAGCAGTTAAATTTAGTCTCAATTGATCAAAGGTCGATGCAGTGATCTGGGTAAGTGGTTATGGAAAGAATTTTCAGTCAAAGTTTAATATGTTAATTAAGAAGTCAAGCCATGAAGTTGTCAATTGGCCCTGGAAAATGATTTGGACGACAAAAACTCCGGTAAAGGTAGCATGCTTTGGCTGGATAGCAACTTGGGAGGCTTGTTTGACTAGATAATTTGCAGAAAAAGGGATTTAAGTTATGTAACAGTTGCTGTCTTTGTGAAGGAAATCAGGAAACAGTGAATCGTCTTTTCCCCCATTGCAGAGTATCTAGACAATGCTAGGATTTATTCTTAAATGTGTGACATCTCTTGGGTGATGCCACAGACTATCAGGTGATTGTTGGTAGAGTGCAGTCCCAAAGAGTATCCAAAAAGCTGAAGTAGATTTTGGAGGACCATTCCATTGTGGTATATTTTGGACTTTACGGTGGAAAGGAACAAAACTTGCTTCAAAGGGCATAGGGATCACATCTCTAGAATTTTTTTGATATCGTAACGACTTGTATTCACAGTAAAATTCAGCTGCAACTGAAGCTGAATTGTAATCTTTACAGCAAAAGTATAAGGAGCACCCAACAAAAGCTTACACTTGTCCTATTAAATCTACCAGGCCTCCTATCTTCCCCCACAAATTTTGTTTACACCAAAAATAGAAGAGATTTAGACAATTCATCCTAATTTTCTGGATAGAGCTACTAGTGCCTTAAAAAATTCTAGCGTTCCTTTCCTTCCATATTGTCCACCAAACACAAGCTGGGATGATCTGCCACCAATCTTCTTCTCCACCTCTCTTCCCTATACTCTTCCAGCATCTGAGAAGCTCAACAGTAGTATTAGGCATAGTCCAATTGATACCAAGGATACAAAAGAACATGTTCCACAGATTTGTAGTTGTCTTGAAGTGTAAGAAAAGGTGCTTATTGGTTTCATCATCTTGGCCACATAAGAAACATCTTGAACAAATCTGAAAACCTCTTCATCAGGGTGGTACTATGGTTGAGGTTCCAGTAAACAGACTTAACAGAGAAAGTTCCTTTGTTGTTTAATTTCCATCTTAGACTGTCAGGATAAGCTGAAGTTCCTCCAAAAGAGGCTAGGAGCTGGAGCATATTGATTAAGCTTTCAATTTCCCGATCATTGAGAGCTTTTCTGAAAATAAGATCCCATCCTTGAGTAGGGCTGGGCGTTCGGTATTCGGTTCGGTATTTTTAAAGTTCGGGTTCGGTAATTCGGTATTCGGTAATTGAAAGTATATACCAAATACCGAACTTTCAAACTTCGGTTCGGTAATTCGGGAATCGGTAAATTAAATTTCGGTTCGGTACGGTATTCGGTAATACCATTTTTTTGCTCATCAATACTCAAGATTTTCCTCTCTTTTATAAGTATGCATCGATTATAGGATGAAAGGAATTGACAAGAAAACCAAGCAACTAGGAGCAACATAATACAAAGAAGTAATTGGATTTAAGCTAATACCCTTTGAAGTCAACAAGATCTGGATCATAACAAGCCTAGTAGCCTCAAACAAAACAGCAAGTAACTGAAGTAAAACACCCCAAGAATCATACTTTGCTTCACCATACGCAGCAATAGCAACACCAACTGAAATAGCAAGCATATTCCCCATAGTTGAGTTTTTGAAACCATCCTTTTTAAACAAGATCCCAATAGTATAAACAACAACAGGCATAAGGGCTTTCAACATTTGAATAAAGGAAACAGAAAGATAGATATAAGCAGAGTTTGAAAGCCAAAGGGAAACAGAATAAAGAGCACCAATAGGGAGTATACAAGTGAGGTAGATTTTACGAGATAAAGAAACAGGCTCAACAACTTTGAAGACACGAACAAGACAGAAACCTAAAGATGAACAAAAGGTCATGTGGATCACTGTAAGAGAGATTTGGGCTGGACTACTGCACTTCAAATGTTTTTACAATTGGCCTTTATTTCGGATTTGGGCTGGACTACTCACTAGTGGACTTAATTTCGGTATTCGGTATTTACCGAATTACCGAATGGTATAATTATAAATACCGAATACCGATCCCAAAATACTAAATTTTATAGTTCAGTACCGAATATCGAACCGAATTCCCGAATACCGAAATACCGAAATAGCCGGTTCGGTTCGATAATTCGGTTTTCGATATTTTATGCCCAGCCCTATCCTTGAGGGCTCCAAACTTGACTGATTTGTGCTTGAGCTTGGAGGCTTATAGAGTATAAGTCAGGGAAAGTCGATTGAAGGTTGTTATGGCCAATTCACTGATCTGCCCAAAAAGTAGTTTTTCTGCCATCGCCAACTATGATATTTACATTAGCCCAAAATTCATTCCAGTGGAACCTAATAGATTTCCATACACTAGTACCATATGGCAATTAACTTCTTTAGTAATCCATTGATCTAGCATCCCATATTTCTGGGAAATGAATCTTTTCCATAAAGCATTGTCCTCTGAATTGAATCTCCATAGCCATTTCTGCAACAAACTTTTGTTGTGCAACCCCAAGTTCTTAATGCCCAGCCCACTCTCCTTCTTGTTCAAAATGATTGAGTTCCATTTGACCAGGTTCTTGCATCTCCTTTCATCATCAACTTTATTACCTTGCCAAAGAAAGTCTCGTCTCAGTTTGTCAATCTTTTTCTCTACTCCTCTGGGGAGTGGGAAGAGAGACATCATGTATGTAGGGAGGGCATCCAAGACACAATTAATTAGTGTAACTCTGCCACCCAAAGAGAGGTATTGGGTTTTCCACCTTGCCAACTTCTTGTTACATCTCTCCAAAACTTCATCCCAGATTTCTTTGGATTTGTTTTTGGCACCTAGAGGCATCCCTAGGTACTTAGTGGGGAGGGAGCCCACTTGACAGCCTAGGTTCCATGCTAGATTCTAAAGATCATCAACTTGATTAATTGGATAGAGTGAACTTTTGCTCCAGTTGACATGAAGACCAGACAGGGCTTCAAAAATGGTCAGGATTGCTCTGAGATGTCTAATCTGCTTCACTTCAGCATCACAAAAAACTAGTGAATCGTTAGCATATAGTAAATGAGTGATCTCCAGGTGGTTGCTAATGGTGGACTGAGAGTCAAAGCCCCTAATCCAACCATTAGATTTAGCTGTCCTAACCATGTGATTAAGACCTTCCATAGCAATCAAAAATAAGAAAGGTGACAATGGGTCACCCTGTCTGAGACCCCTTTGAGATTGAAAGAAACCTGCTGGACAACCATTTTTTAGAACAAAACATCTGACACTAGAGATGCAAAATTTGATCCAGTTTATCCACTTGTGCCCAAAGCCCATGTCTTCCAGGATCTTCAGCAGATAGCCCCAATTTACATGGTCAAAAGCTTTTTCGATATCCAATTTACATAGAATTCCCGGCCTTCCTTGTTTGAATCTGGAGTCCACTAGCTCATTAGCTAGTAAGGCTGCATCCATAATCTGTCTCCCTTTCAAGAAGGCCATTTGGTGTTCATCAATCAACTTCCCCATGACTGTCTTCAGTCTTTCTGTGATGATTTTAGAGATGATCTTGTAAACTCCTCCGATAAGGCTTATAGGTCTGAAATCTTTAAGTTCTTCTGCCCCATTCTTCTTTGGTATCAATGCAATGAAAGTAGCATTGAAGGATCTCTCAAAGAATTCATTGTGATGAAAATTAAGAATGGTTTGCATTAAGTCTTCCTTTAGAATATCCCAACATTCTTTAAAGAAACCCATTGTAAAGCCGTCGGGGCCCGGAGCCTTGTCGATTGCACATAAATTGATGGTATTTAGCACTTCTTCTTCTTCTTCTTCTTCTTCTTCTTCTTCTTCAGAAAAAGGTCTTTGCAACCATTGACTTTTCTCCTCAGTTATCTTGGGACAGCTAACATAATTCAGAGAAGGCCTCCATGATTCAGTTTCTGAATACAGCTTCTCATAATAATCAACCATAACTTCCTTGATATCAGCCTCAAGTACCACTTCTTGACCTCCAACTATTAATCTGCCAATTGTGTTGTATCTTTTGTGTAATGTTGCCATTCTTTGGAAGAATCTAGTATTTCTATCACCTTGTTTTAACCACAAGACCCTGGATTTTTGTCTCCAACTTGCTTCTTCATTTTTGGCTAGATCTTCCAATTCAGCCATAACAGTTGCCCTGATCATCTTTTCCTCTTCATTAAGCTCCCTATTATCCTGAATATGGTCTACATCAGCTAGTTCATTTGATAGGCTGTTCTTCTTATTGACTAGATCCCCAAAGTTTTGCCTGCTCCATTCTTTAAGCTTGTACTTCAGCATCTTTAGCTTGCTGCTGAGTTTGAAATCTGGATAGCCATGGACCTCAAATTCAGTCCACCATTTTGAAACGAGTTCTTTGAAACCATCAACCCCAAGCCACCAATTTTCGAACTTAAAGTAAGAACCTTTGCGTTCCCAGATACCGCACTCGAGAGAGATTGGAGTGTGATCAGATTCAGTTCTGGGCAATAGTCTTTGCCTTATATCCCTGAAGGCCTCCTACCATTCCTTAGAAAAAAGGAACCTATCAATTCTGGCAGCACTGTTGTGATTTAGCCCCCTGAACCAAGTATATTTTCCTCCGTTTAAAGGAGGATCATGAAGTTCCATGTCCTCTATCCAGCTTGAGAAATCAGTCATCACATTGGTGATTCTGTGACAGAACCTTCTTTCAACCATGAGTGTGCTTGTGTAAAAATCCCCGCAAGTGACCCAAGGGCCATCCTATAACCCTCTGATTGCTGAAATTTCCTCCCAGCATTCTGCCTTAGCCATTCTGGTGTGGGGAGCATAGACCCCTGTAAGACACCAATTGAAAGAATGATGAACGGAAGCAAAGCTGTAAGTGATTGAGTAGGAGCCCTTTTCAACTAATACACCAGTCCACACTCTACTATCCCAAAGGATCATAATACCACCACTGTTGCCTTGAGCTTCAAGAATTCCACACTTCATCCATCTACATGCCCATAATTGTTTGGCAATTAGATCCCCCTCTTTTTCAATTTTGGTCTCCTGAAAATAATACTTTCCAGTTCAGCATCAAGCTCTTAACAAGATTTCTTTTTGGTAGCTTGTTAAGTCCTCTAACATTCCAAGATAAAAGTTTGACTTTCATTGATGAGTCAAACTTAAATTCTTCCCCCTGTTTCTCACCCCTACCACCTCTTTATTGAGCTTTGATTGCAAATTCTTCAATTCATTTCTGCTAATCCCCTTGTTCCTAGGTGTTTTGATTTTGCTTGGTGTTCCTTCCTTTTCCAGGATCTGTTTCCTTTTGTCGAGTTTAATGAATAGTGCCAGTGCCTCTTCCGACACCCTTCGAAAGCAGCCCCATATATGTTGCTTAACTCGAAAATATTGGACTTCACCCAATTGGAGGCCCTAGTTTCAGCCTCAGAATGTTCCAGAGGCTGCATGCTCACTGGTTCCGCTTCGTGAACTTGCATAAACTTGCAAATTTGTGCCATCTTGTTCTGCTGAAATTACTTGGTCCGTCTCATTCTCGATAATTGTCATTGCATCAATATCCTTTTCTTTTCCAGTTTCTTGGGGTTCCTTGTATTCTTCCTGGTGATTCAGAAAAGAAGAAGAGGGATGAGATGATGGGGTGACTTTCTTGCACGTCGTATTGGCAGACTCCCAAATTGCAAAGCTTTCCAAGAATTTAGAAGCAGTGTCTTTCAATTCTGAGAGAGGTGAGGTATTCATATCTTCTAAAAGGTTCTTTTCAGTAAGTGGAGCCTCACGTGCTGCCTCACTTAAAGGCTGAGGGAAAGTTTCTACTTCATCAGTCTCCTTTAGGCCCAAACAATTAAATTGATTTGGGCCCAACATAATATGGGCCTTTTCCCTATTAATTTTCAGGTCCCAGTTTGAATTTGAAATTTCCACTTGAACAGCTGTCTCTTGGGGCCCACGTGACGTGCCCAAAAGGAGTTCGAAATCAAAATGCCCCCAAAAAAAACATTTTGAACCAAAATACCCCAACAAAAAAAAAAGTTACCAAAGTACCCATAGCGCAGTAAAATACTGCGCTATAGCACTAACGGAGGCGGAGCCGTTAAGTGCTATAGCGCAGTATTTTACTGCATTATAGAAGTACCAATTTTTTTTTTCTTTCTATAACGCAGTAAAATATTGCTTTATAGAAGTACCAATTTTTTTTTTTTTTTTTGTATAACGCAGTAAAATACTGCGTTATATAAACAGTACAAAAAAAAAATTGGCCAACTTTATTTTTTGCAACACTTAGTGTTATTTTCCATACTTTGACCAATAATTAGTCGTGTGTCAAGATTCCGAAACGTCAATATTTTATATAGAACCTGATATTTTTTTCTGCGTACAATAATGTAGGCCCAATACATCAAGGATACGTAGACGTTCGAATCGTCATTTTAGGGGTTGAAAAGGTGCCCGAAGTAAGTTTTGTTTGAAAAAACTTAGTGTTTTTTTCATACTTTGACCAATGATTAGTCGTGTGTCAAGACTCCGAAACGTCAATATTTTATATAGAACCTGATATTTTTTTTCTGCGTACAATAATGTAGGCCCAATACATCAAGGATACGTAGACGTTCGGATCGTCATTTTAGGGGTTGAAAAGGTGCTCGAAGTAAGTTTTGTTTGAAAAAATTTAGTGTTTTTTCCATACTTTGACCAATGATTAGTCGTGTGTCAAGACTTCAACAATTTTAAACCATGCTCAAAAGTCAAGGGTAAAATTTGACCTTCTATCCTCTCTCTAACTTTCTCTCTCCTCTCTCTCCTCTTCCCTTCACCATTAGATCTGAGATTTAGATCAGATTAGATCTGCTATCTGATATTTCAGATCCTTTTCCGGCCACTATCACATTCAGGTAATACCGGCGACCAGGTAACGCCGGCGACTTTTCCGGCTACATTTACTTTGCTTTCGCTTTTTCCTTTTTCTTCTCCTCTTCTTCTCTTCTACTTTTTTCCCTTTTTATCTGCCGGATAGCAGCTGCTCAGTCGCCGGCGAATTTTTCCGGCAACTTTTCTGGTTTTTTCGCTGTGAACAGTACCCCTGACGTGAACAGTACCCCGGTGTGAACAGTACTCCGCGTGAACAGTACTCCCGACGTTAACAGTACTCCGCGTGAACAGTACCCCCGACGTGAACAGTATTTTCCGGCGGCGAACAGGTTCATTTCGACTGGAGTTGGTACCTCCGGTTCTCATATCTATGCTTTGTTCATACATTTGTAGCTACATTTGCTGACTTTAGACCTTTGACTAATTTATTAGTTCAAATGCGTTTTCGTGGCTTTGGTTATTGATGGTAGACTAGGGTCATGTTCTCGTTCAGGGACGGGGACGGGGACGAGGGTTAGGAGGAGTAAGTGGGTTAAAGGAGCATCTAGACTGAGAGTAGGTTCTTGGAACATTGGGACGTTAACGGGAAAGTCCATAGAGCTAGTTAAGACCCTTAAGAGGAGGAAGATTAATATAGCTTGTGTCCAAGAGACCAAATGGGTAGGACCTAAAGCTAAGGAGGTAGACGGGTATAAGCTTTGGTTCTCTGGTAGATCGAAGTATAGGAATGGGGTAGGCATTTTAGTAGATAGTGATTTAAGGGATCAGGTGGTGGAGGTTAGGAGAGTCAACGATAGGATGATGTCGATTAAGGTGATCGTTGAAGGGACCACTTTGAACATTATTAGTGCTTATGCGCCGCAAGCGGGCTTACGCGAGGAGGAGAAGAGGCGCTTTTGGGAGGATTTGGACGAGTTAGTGGGAGGCATACCGCCTACTGAGAAACTTTTCGTGGGAGGGGATTTCAATGGGCACATCGGGTCTATTTCGGGAGGTTATAATGATGTGCATGGAGGCTTTGGCTTCGGGGACAGAAATGGAGGAGGAGTTTCACTTTTGGATTTCGCAAGAGCTTTTGGGTTGGTGATAGCCAATTCGAGTTTTCCAAAGAAGGAAGAGCACTTGGTAACCTTCCGTAGTTCGGCGGCTAAGACTCAGATAGATTTTTTACTTCTTAGGAAGGATGATAAAGGTTTGTGTAAAGATTGTAAGGTCATTCCGAGGGACAACCTTACAACCCGACATAAGCTCTTGGTGATGGATTTAGGGATTAAGATGACGAGGAAGAAGAGGGTCGGGGATGATCGACCTAGGATCAGATGGGGGAGTTTGACCACGGCTAGTGCCCTGGAGATGGAAGAGAAATTGAAGGATATGGGGGCCTGGGATAGTAGTGGGGATGCGACCAGTATGTGGGATAGGACGGCTAGTTGTATTAGGGTTGTAGCAAGGGAAGTGTTGGGAGTCTCGACAGGTAGTCGTGGTCGGCATCGAGGGGACTGGTGGTGGAATGGAGAAGTGCAAGGGAAGGTGGAAGCAAAGAAGATGGCGTATGCGAAGCTGATAGAAAGCAAGGATGAGGTGGAGATGTGGACGAATAGGGAACTTTATAAGATAGCGAGGAAGGAGGCGAAGTCGGCGGTTTCGACGGCAAAAATGGCAGCTTTTGAACCCCTCTATGCTGAACTAGAAGAGAAAGGCGGGGATAGGAAATTGTTCAGGCTAGCCAGGGTGCGGGAGAGAAGGGCGCGCGATGTGGATCAAGTGAAGTGCATTAAAAATGAGCATGGAAAAGTATTGGTAGAGGAGACTCTCATTAAACAGAGATGGTAGTCATTTTCACAAACTCTTGAATGAAGAAGGGGAGAGAGACATCGTGTTGGGAGATTTGGAGCATACAGGGAGGCGTCACGATTTTGGGTATTGCAGGAGTATTAAGGTTGAGGAGGTTAAGGGTGCTGTCCGTAGGATGCGCAGGGGAAGAGCGACCGGACCTGACGAGATCCCTGGGGAATTTTGGAAGAGCGCGAGCTCGGCAGGTTTGGAGTGGCTGACTAGGTTGTTTAATGTCATCTTTAAGACGGCAACGATGCCCGAAGAATGGAGGTCGAGCGTAATGATCCCTCTATACAAAAACAAGGGGGATGTCCAGAGTTGCGAAAACTATAGAGGTATCAAGCTACTAAGCCATACTATGAAAGTGTGGGAAAGAGTGGTGGAGATGAGGGTGAGGAGAGGCGTGTCTATTTCAGAGAACCAGTTCGGATTTATGCCGGGACGCTCAACTACAGAAGCCATTCATCTTGTGAGGAGACTGGTGGAGCAGTATAGGGAGAGGAAGAGGGACTTGCATATGGTATTCATCGACCTAGAAAAGGCTTACGATAAAGTTCCAAGAGAAATCCTATGGAGATGTTTGGAGGCTAAAGGTGTACCTGTAGCATACATTAGGGTGATCAAGGACATGTATGAGGAAGCCAAAACTAGAGTAAGGACAGTAGGAGGGGACTCAGAGCACTTTCCAGTTGTGATGGGGTTGCATCAAGGATCAGCTATTAGTCCGTTTTTATTTGCCTTGGTGATGGATAGATTGACGCGACAAATTCAAGGTGAGGTGCCATGGTGTATGCTTTTCGCGGACGACATAGTCCTGATCGATGAGACTCGTAGCGGAGTTAACGCTAAGCTGGAGGATTGGAGACATACCTTGGAGTCTAAAGGATTTAAGCTGAGTAGGACCAAGACAGAGTACTTAGAGTGTAAGTTCAGTGAGACACCCCAGGAGGTTGGCGTGGAAGTTAGGCTTGGTGCTCAGGCCATCCAAAAGAAAAGTAGTTTCAAGTACCTTGGGTCTATCATGCAAGGCAGCGGGGAGATTGACGATGATGTCACACATCGTATTGGGGTAGGGTGGATGAAATGGAGGCTAGCTTCAGGAGTGCTATGTGACAAGAAGGTGCCACCACAACTGAAGGGCAAGTTCTACAGAGTGGTGGTTAGACCGGCTATGTTGTATGGGGCGGAGTGTTGGCCAGTTAAGATCTCTCACGTTCAAAAGATGAAAGTTGCCGAGATGAGAATGTTGAGATGGATGTGTGGGCACACTAGGAGCGACAGGATTAGAAATGAGGCTATTCGGGATAAGGTGGGAGTGGCCTCGGTGGAAGACAAGATGCGGGAAATGCGACTGAGATGGTTTGGGCATGTGAAGAGGAGAGACATAGATGCCCCAGTGCGGAGGTGTGAGAGGTTAGCCATGGATGGTTTCAGAAGAGGTAGGGGTAGGCCAAAGAAATATTGGGGAGAGGTGATTAGACAGGACATGACGCAATTACAGCTTACCGAGGACATGACCTTAGATAGGAAGGTGTGGAGGACCCACATTAGGGTAGAAGGCTAGTATATAAGTCTCGTTATCTTTCCTTATTAGTAGGCGCATTAGCGCATTATAATTTCTTGTGCTTTGATTTATGTTATTATTTGCTACTTTCTGTACTTTGATTACTCTATTTTATCTGTGCCGCTTTCGTGATTTGCATTTCCATATCGCTTTGAATTCCTTCATTATCCTGTTTTACTGTGTCGCTTGCATTATTTCATTGTAATATCGTTTTAAATCTTTTAACCTTATCTGACCCTCTTTTTATGCTTCTATTGAGCCGAGGGTCTCTCGGAAACAGCCATCCTACCTTGGTAGGAGTAAGGTCTGCGTACATTATACCCTCCCCAGACCCCAAGATGTGGGATTTCACTGGGCTGTTGTTGTTGTTAACCTGATATTTTTTTCTGCGTACAATAATGTAGGTCCAATACATCAAGGATACGTAGACGTTCGGATCGTCATTTAGGGGTTGAAAAGGTGCCTGAAGTAAGTTTTGTTTGAAAAAACTTAGTGTTTTTTCCATACTTTGACCAATGATTAGTCGTGTGTCAAGACTCTGAAATGTCAATATTTTATATAGAACCTGATATTGTTTTCTGCGTACAATAATGTAGGCTCAATACATCAAGGATATGTAGACGTTCAGATAGTCATTTTAGGGGTTGAAAAGGTACCCGAAGTAAGTTTTGTTTGGAAACTTTAGGGTGTTTTATTTTTTAAGATTTTGATTTAAGCGTGTTATTTTTTAATCAAGACAACTTTATTTTGAATATAAATATAATTCTAAAAAATATAGGGACAAAAAAACTAGTTGTAGAGTCGTCAAACTTTAGATGGTCATAACTTTGCGCTCGGACGTCCGTTTTACGCGTTTTTTTTTTGAACTTGCGTATTTTTTCAAAATCTATGCGGACAAACGGCCGCAAGGCGGTTTGGCCAAGCCGATTTTTAAAAAAATGCCTTTTATCCCATTCAATTTCGATTTTCCCCCAAATTGGCATGAAATTTTCAGTTTTATTTACTTATAAGATGGTGATACGCAATAAATTTCAACGTAAAAATCCCGCGGTAATGTAGCTGTGAATGTCAATTTCACTTCTACGGTTTCAATTTTTGAAAATAAAGCTGACTAATTTTCTCGACACATAAAGCTGACTAAACTAACCTTACAGTAAAACGCTAAGTTTTATCAAACAAAACTTACTTCGGGCACCTTTTCAACCCCTAAAATGACGATCCGAACGTCTACGTATCCTTGATGTATTGGGCTTACATTATTGTACGTAGAAAAAAATATCAGGTTATATATAAAATATTGACGTTTCGGAGTCTTGACACACGACTAATCATTGGTCAAAGTATGAAAAAAACACTAAGTTTTTTCAAACAAAACTTACTTCGGGCACCTTTTCAACCCCTAAAATGACGATCCGAACGTTTACGTATCCTTGATGTATTGAGCCTACATTATTGTACGCAGAAAAAAATATCAGGTTCTATATAAAATATTGACGTTTCGGAATCTTGACACACGACTAATTATTGGTCAAAGTATGGAAAATAACACTAAGTGTTGCAAAAAATAAAGTTGGCCAATTTTTTTTTTTTGTACTGTTTATATAACGCAGTATTTTACTGCGTTATACAAAAAAAATAAAAAAATTGGTACTTCTATAACGCAGTATTTTACTGCGTTATAGAAAGAATTTTTTTTTTTTGGTTCTTCTATAACGCAGTATTTTACTGCGTTATAGAAGTACCAAAAAAAATATTTTTTTCTATAACGCAGTAAAATACTGCGCTATAGCACTTAACGACTCCGTCTCCGTTAGTGCTATAGCGCAGTATTTTACTGCGCTATGGGTACTTTGGTAACTTTTTTTTTTTGTTGGGGTATTTTGGTTCAAAATATTTTTTTTGGGGGCATTTTGGTTCCGGACTCCTTGGTCAAAGCAAATCCCCCTTTTCTGCATCATATCTGCACATGTACCCTTTGTCAGGGTTTTAGATATCTGCTGGACAAAACCTTGTACTCCTTTACCTTCTCTGATGGAAAAACTTGCCGGAATATCAACCCAAATTTGGATGGTGAAGAGGATGCCCCCTTGCTCCAAGGTTACTTCTCTGGGAATCTCTTTCCCCTTTCCTCTAATTTTGATTCTAGCCCATTTCAAATGATTACGGAGTTGTCTCTTCTTCCGTCTCAATCCAACCCCCACAGTAGTCTCCGATGGCCTTGAAGACATTTTGAGACCAAAATTGAAGTGGTAAACCAACTAGTTTGGCCCAGACCGAGTTGGGCAACTCAACGTGGTCAACAGCTCCGGACAATGGTGTCCACCACTGAAAGTTGACCGGTGATTTCTTCCAACACCATTCCCCCTCCATGATCTGTTTAGCACATCTCTAGAATTAAGAATAGATATAATTCATAAACTATATTATTGGTGTAAATGTAGTTCTTTAGTGGATCTGCATCAGTTTATGGATTTCCTGAACTTGTTAGGAGGGTTGTAGGATGTTTTTGTTTGTTCTGGGTTGTTGTTCTTTGTACTTTCCTGTACCTTCTTGATACCTTTTTAATAAACCCTTACCTTTTCGGAAAAAATGTTGACATGCAAGAAATCAATCGTGTCAACACTCTATCAAAGTACGCAGTGCTCCTATATCAACATATACAAAGTCAGCAGGCTTATACACTTGGCTTTTGTTGATAGATAAGGAGCTGTGTCTGAAATGATTTTATGTGCCATCAACCATTACAATGTCCTTGATTCCTAAGTGGTGTCACATTGAAGAAGCTCTTTGATTGCATAATCTGAACATTGATATGAACTTCTGCACCCATACCATACAAGGTACAATGGCCTTGGAGACAAATTTGGAAGACAAACATACCATACAAGGTGGCATGCTTTGTTTGGTTGGTAGTAGTGTTTGTTTAACAAAAGACAGACTACAAAGAAGGGGAATATAAGTTGGCTCTATCTGTCACTTATGTGGATTGTATGCAGAAACGAACAGTCACCTTTTTTTGCATTGTAGGGTGACTACTCAATTGTGGGACATATTTCTTGCTAATATTGGTTTGAGTTAGCAATGCCAGTTCATACATTAGGTATGATATCTAGTTGGAACAGAAGTGGAGGGACTAAAGCTCAAAGAAAATATTGGAGTATGATCCCAGGATGCATATGGTGGGCTATCTGGAAGGAAAGGAATTCAAGCTGTTTTGATAAAAAAAGCAACCCTATCCAGAAGATGAAGCTTAATTGTATTCGACATTTGTATTTTTGGTGTAAAGAAAAGTACATAGATGACACAGACGCTCATACAATTTCTAGTCTCTTTAGTTGCTAGTTTATAATTTTTGTGCAGTTTTAGCTAGACTCCCTGTAACTATGGCCTCTCACTGGCACTTTGATTCAATACAGTTTGTTACCATCTCAAAAAATAAAAAATAAAAAATATGAACTTCTGCACCCTTGGTTTCCCTTATAACAATATCCGCCTTCTCAACCCCCAACCTGAAAAGGTAAAATAAGGAAAGCAAAACCAGAGATGTCCCAGGAACAGTTTACACCTGTAACTCATAAGTTGATATTTCTGGAAGTTGTCCACAGAGTAGGGTGTATAAGAATAGGGTGTATTGGTAATTCTGGGATAGTAATGTTGGGATTAGTTATAGTGTCATTATTGTTTATTGACTGTTTGATTTGTTGTATTAAATTAACATGAATTGCATAATTTCCCAATAGTACTGAATAGGGTGTATTAGAATGGGAGTAGTACTGGTATTGTTAATGCCATGGTTTACTATGTATAAGAATAGTACTGAATAGGTTGTATAACTAGTACAAGTATTTGTTATACATTGGTTGAAAACACTTCCAAAGTTAATACTAGTTATCTAATACTTCATACCGAATGACTCCTTAGTGCTACTTATCATACTTTCACGTGAATCCACTTTTATCCTTAATACAGTTTCATTCATATTACTATTAGCGAGGCAGTTCCATACATTTTCCTCATTACTCATCTTTATACAGGTAATTGACATGCTGCTGTTCAAGGGCATGGAGGAGTTGATGAACATTGTGAACCAATCGAAGCAGAGGCACCACATTGTTGGCAAATACGTTGTAGGCAACCAAGGTCTTGTGCAGGACCTTGCAGCCAAAGATCACGATAAATCCAATTTCCTGAAAAGTTTCTATAGCAGCAACTACTCATAGATCACCTTTCTATGAACTATGCCATGTGGTCTTTTCTGGTGGGTAAAATTCACAATAATGATGACATGTACTTGCATTCTACACCTGGATGCACATTTGGCTGTTTTTCCCCCTTTTTTTGATTGGAGATGATGCTCTGAGTCAAGAACCACCAACTGATAATTTCTTTTTGATTGGGAATAGCCACATTACATAATGTTTAATGAGCTCAATCAATCATGGCTTCTGTATCACCAATTGACAAATTTTAGATTCCTAATGTAAGATTCAATTGCATTTGCTCACTATGTTATGTTGCATGCTTTGTTAGGGGTCTGCCTTTATAACCGAACACTTAATAGCTGTGGCATTGCTGCACCAAAGGGTGTAAAGCCTAGTGGTCACTAAAGTGGGTGAAAGTAATGTGAGATCAGGGTTCAAATCTTAACAGAAATGAAAAGCACTAAGCGTTCTCATTTCCATGTGCTAAGCCTTGGAGGATAAAGTTATCCGATACCTATGTTGGCGGAGGTAGCAAGCACACTGTAAAAATCGCGATTTGCTCAAGCATCATTGCTGTCAAAAAGAGGAAAAAAGAAAGCTGTTTCATTACTGTCATAATCCCAAAGGTAACACTTACCCTGTTGCACAGGGTAGACTTCTATGATAAGAACTCACCTACACAACATTCAATCAAAAGTACGAGTTCAGTAATAGGTATAATAACTCGATCATTTGTCTTTTGATCTTCGATACTTTGTTGCGTTTATGAAACCTCGGAAGTTTATCAATGCTTTGAAACAAAAAATAACGTTGATGTACAACATATATTATTAACTAACATAAAAAAGAGAGGTCGCTTAGGGCCGGTCAAAATCAAACCACAACTGATAAGCCAAATGTCAAAATGTGTTATTGGTTTATTAGTATCGGGTTATCATATTAACAGCCGGAAAAAGGTTTAGAATTTTATAGTCAATGGTTGACAGTGTAGGTTTTTGTTTATTCATTTTCCTTATCGGTTTAACCATTGACCCGTCAAGAATTATTAAAATTTGTACATATACCTCAATACAAGAATTATCTTCAGGCATACACAGATTCTCATTTTTACTTCAGGTCAAGGACCGTTGGTGACCCTCCCATGGAGCTACAAGTGCTTACTATTTTTGTTATCATAACATACTGGATGGTAACCCTCAAAGTGCCGAACTACTTCTTCTTCTTTTTCTTCTTTTTTGGCGGGGATTACCCTTCAAAGTGTTTACCCCGGATTGTGAGCAACAATTAAATTTGTAAATGGTGACTAGGATATGTGGATGAACTTAATCTTTTATGATATGAGATCCTATAGTATATTTATTATGTGAACTAGTAAGTGATAGCAAATATTATTGAGCAGTAATGAGAAAAAATGGAAAGGAAGAGTTAGCCAATGTAGCGGATTGGTTCGGCTTGGAGATATTTCTTATATCAGGACCAAAATGCTTAAGGAAATCTTTATAACACTTTTCTGATTACAATGTTGTTGAATGATGAAAAGCCAAACTAAAAAAGGAAGGGGTGGCCCTCTACTTATAGGTAATCATAAATAGGGCTGGGCATAAATACTAAAAATCAAAAAATCGAACCGAACCGAAACTTCAACAAACCAAACCGAACCGAACCGAACTAGTTTGGTTCGGTGTTTGGTGTCCACCGTAAAAAAATCGAAACCGAAATAGCCGAATCGAAGTTTGAAAAAACCGAATCGAAAAATCGAACGCGCACCGAAATTTAATACATTACCCCAAAAAAATTAAAATAGTCCAGGCCCATTAAGTTTAAAGCAAAAAAAACCCAATTGTAATAAGTCCTCTTTTGCATTTGTATCCCTAATTTTCCACTTCAATTGAGAAAATCAAATATCCTTAACAAAGAAAGGTAACTAAGACGTGTCTTTAGGATTAATGTATGTCCTTTATGTTTTTTCTTAATTATTCTTACGGTATGTATATAACACCTAGTAATCCTATATCATGATTATAGTTTTCTGTTCTTGTGTATCCTGTTTGTTTGATTTTGATTTCAATTTATCAATTTTATGTTTTATTGCTTTTGAGAATATGAATTAGTGTCAATGGAATCGCTTCTAATATTATATCAAAAAAACCGAATTGAAAAAACCGAAACCGAACCGAACTTTAAAAAATCAAAACCGAAAGAACCGAACCGAACTAGTTTGGTTCGGTGTTCGGTGTCCACCTTCGAAAAACCGAACCCGAAATAGCCAAACCGAAGTTTGATAAAACCGAACCGAAAAACCGAACGCCTACCCCTAATCATAAATGGGCCTTAATACAATGCCAAAAAAACCTTTCAAGAAAAACCCTAAAATGGATAAGGCTGTTCGTATGGTCTGACACCCGTACCGTTGTCAGCGCAGATGGCGGAATGGTTTGGTGACGCGTGGCTGCTCCATAACAGATTATCCAGACCTACATCGGATATGCTCATTTAGGTTCGGGTCTACCGTGTCCGGTAAAATACCTTCGATGTTAAAACAGAGTTGAACGCGTTCGCGCTAATTCGGACCTGTCTTTTACCCCGATTTTTCCCGTATACAGTTAGTCCCCACACTTTCCGGATAAGAGTTTCACCGAAGTGACGGGAAGTGGTAAAGACTCTTCCGGTGACTTCCTTAATAAGTTTATTCTTGCCTCTAAAATAAGCGGGAATCGTAATGTCTCTTCACGTCACGTCCTCCTGACTTCGTCCACGTGTCTCATTCTGAATGGCCAACTTCGGTAACCGCCTCAGGGTCACGTCGCTTCAAATCACATCTCATTAAATTTCAGACACGTGTCCTTTCTCGATTGGTCGGCTTCAATAACTGTCATGGTTATCCATCTATATAAGGGAGTTACAGTTGCGTTTTTCACTTTTCACATTTCACTTTCATCTTTTCATAACTCTGCTTCTTTGCTTTATCTGCTTCGTGATCTCGAAATCTCTTTATCTTCAACCATCAAATCTTCATCCCTTTTAAAACAAACCTTCATATCTTCAAGCCCAGGCCTTCATATCTTCATCCCAGCATTCAAATATTCATTCCAAGCCTTCATATCTTCATCCAAGCTTTCAAATCTTCATATTTACTCTTCATAAATTCATACTTGATCAAAATGTCAACGAACATCGACTTTGCTTCCCAGAACATACCCTCGGTTTCTTCTCCGAATGCCGAACCTGCTTCCAAACCCGGGAGTAAAGCACCTCTTCAACCGACAACTAAAGACATAATACCGTCGAAGCCTAATTATAGCCACGAATTTTCTGTTGAAAAAGCAGTGCAGACATCGGACCGGGATTTCGACGTGAGGCGTTACCTCTCGTCAATCAAAGAAGATCGCCTTCCTCGGGTTCGAGCCGAGTGTGGATGGGACAAACATCAGGTACAAGTTTTTGCTCCTGGTGATGACGAATCCATCACCGACTATAGAGAAGGGTTTCTATATGTTTATACGTATCCGTTTACTCTCAAGCTTGACCCCCCGATTGATCCGATCATTCTCGAAATGTGCCGGACGCATAATGTATGCCTCGCCTAAATTGGCCCGATTATCTGGAGGATCGTGGCCTGTCTTTGTCTTTTGGCAAACAACGTCAATAAAGAGTTTACGTTGGCGTATTTATTCAGTTGTATTGCCCGAGGATCTTTCACGGGGGTGTGATAAAGGTCTCCAAACGAGGCTGAAACCCGATCCTTTCCAGTGTCGACGAGGACAGAGACCGAGGGTGGCATGAGCGTTTTGTCCGGGTTAGGACCGCGGATATCATTCCTGCTGAGTACATGCCTTTTCCTGAAAAATGGAATGACAAACGTGAGTTTCTTAGATGTGTTTCATTCGCGTGTATTCGAGCATTTTTTCTCTTCCTTTTTTGACTTTTTCAATATTACAGCCGAAGCATGGATTCCTAGTGCCATTCCAGGGTTCCTCGAATGGATTGAAGCAATCATCGGCCAATATAGGCACGAAGAACGGACATGGGCGGATCTGTCCCGCGACCGGTGGGTTGCGCAGAACCACGGTGACCTTTCCTTTCCCTTGGTCCTTGTCACATTTTTCTGTTCCGTCTTTTCTTCATTTAACCTTTCGATTCCCAGGTTTGGGAAAAGGTTTCGTGGACCCTCGACCCGCACCAACGGATGACCTCGAAACACCAGGCTCAGATTTTGACATATCAGGGTCATCTCGGCTCATTGCCCTCGCTGAAAAGAGAACGAGAAAACCCTCAACCAAGGGCCAAAAGAAGAAGAAGAAAAGGTCGAGGGATGATGTTCGGGGTCTGAGGGACCAGCCCAAACCCGACATTATGATTCGAAGAGTCGAGTCGAGACCCTTCATTGCTGCTACTACCGGGTTCGAGACTGCTTCGGTCGAGGTTTCGACTCCGATTACAGGTGGGGAGGATGAGGTTCCTTTTGCTCCAATAACTGAGTATATCCAAGCTCCGATTCCACTAAGGTCCATTGAGTTTATTGATATTTCAGGTGACGCTTCACCCGAGGTGGCGCCCTTGGTAAAAAAAACCTAGAAGGACTGGCCCAACTTCAGGGACCGAGACGGACCAAAGGGTTGAAACGGCTCAAGAGGTCGAGATTACTGAGGCTACCGACCCGCCTCTAAGTGTTGAGTCAGCTACTGCGGCTGAGGTACCGACAACTGCTGACGCCACTCCGGTTTCTCCTCCTGCTCCTTCTTCGGGACCGAAGAACCTTGATGATATGCTTGCCGGTACTCCTCCTGTTACGGTGGAAGATTCGGGGTTTGGTCACATCCGTATTCCTCGAGCTACGAGGGTTGCCAGTCGGTCTACTGAATCAGGTTTGAGATCAAAACTTGTAGATATTTTCCCAGCCTGGAGTGTAGAACTGAGGAGGACTAGGTCGGCCGTGGTCACCGTCCCCGAGAACTGTAGCTTTTTATCACGTCCCGTGGGGATTGTAAGTTATCTAAGGCCTCTTGCTTTATATTCGGACAAAGAGAAGATGGAAGGACCCCCATGGCAATGTCTTATAAACGAAGGCATGCATGCTGGCAATCGTGTAAGCATTTTTACAGCACCGATGTATGATTCTTTATTTTTGTTTATCGATTTTTATATCTTCGTTTGTTTTACTTTTGTAGAGTTTCGTGCTCGTAAATTAAGGCTTCGTCTGAGCCCAACACTTAGTGGATGATTTGAAGGCCTAACTAGATGCTCAGGGTCAGGAGACCGAGAAGTTCAAACTTCTCTTAGAGGAAAAAGAGGATCAACTGAGCCGGGCAGTCACTCCCTCGAATCTTCAATTCGAGCTTAAGGCAGCCAAAGCTGAGAACCTATGTTTAAAGGCCGAACTCGACGATGCAGTCGAACAGAACAAGTTCCTGGACGGAGATAATAAAAACCTTAGCCGAGAGAATGCTAATTTTGCTACCAAACTCGGTGAGTTTGAGGCTACTATCGCCCAACTAAGAGGAGAGCTTAACTCGGTCAAGGTCGATGTTGAGAAAGCGATAGAAAGGTCCGGGCATCTCGAAGCCGAAAGAACCATCAAGAAGGAGAAACTGAGGATAATTGAACAAAAGGCCGAGACTCGTGCCCGAATCAGTGATGAACTTAAGAGTTAGCTCGAGGATACTATTACGGCCAACGATGCTCTTCATAACAAGCTAGCATCTGTCAATGAGGTTCGAATTACTCTAATTGATGTGAAGTCCGAGTTAGAGGAGAAGCTGAAGAAAGCTCAGGCCGACCTGGATGAAGCTCTTAATGATATAGTGGCCGCTGAGGCTCGTTCTATACTCTTAGCTGAGCATGAATGGTGGAAATCCCGGAGGATGACCCTCGAGCAAGTTGAACGGGGTATGGAAAATATCTCGGCTCGTATACTCGATGCAAGGATGATCGAGGACAAGGCTAAGAAAGCTCTCGAACATAGTTCCGAGGATGATTCAGAAGAGACCATTTCTGAGAACTCGGGTTCCTCTAATACCGAGTAAAATAGGGCCTGTACGAGCCTTTTTTATTTTTTGTTTGTGATCATGTAAAAATCCTAAGTGTAAAGCTTCGGTTTGCTATTCCATATATGAAATGCATATTTCCTTTTTGCCATCATTTTCTTCTATCTTTGAGTTGAATATAATTTATGATATTTGCTTTGAGCGTTTGCTTCGTAATGAGTGACCGGGGCTTGGCCCTAAGCTTTTTATCCGAATTGAGCCAATCTTAACTCATCGATTATGGGCTTCGTTTTGTTCAATTTTCCTCTGATCGAAGGTTTATATATGGCTTACCCACGGGGCCTTTTTATGCTCTGTGAATTCAGACGTCTCCGAATCACCTAGGGCATTTAAGTCGAGGTTTTTAATTATTTGACCTTCTTCCGACTATTTGTTTTTAGTAGGTTAGGTTCGGGTACCATAACCTTTGTGCCTTTATCAATTTTATGACGGCAGTCCCCATTCGTGTGTTAAAAGAAAATTAGGCTCGGTTAACTATAACCTTTTGCCTTTGTCGATCTTATGATGACAGTCCCCAGTCGAGGGTTATATTTAACAAAAAGAACGAATTTAGGACATACTTTTCGGAAGTATTTATTTTCATATTTCAAATGCTTATCTCATACAAAATTACGGATTTCACCTGATCTCTTCTGCTTTTTTCCATAGCAACACTACCCGGGCACGATTCGTTCGATCGTTTGGCCCTTACATTGAAACCTAATACAAAAAGTTCGGGTATTAAAAAAACAAAAATTGTTCGAATCTTGACTTCGTTTCTTATTTTGCTTCGGTGAGCTCTTCTTCGGTCTTGGTGGGGGCATAGTAGTCCCCTAGTGTTTGTTCGAGAAGTATGAACGGGGAAACACTATCCAGTCCCCGGTGTTTATCTGGCCTCAGATTTATGGGCACTTAGCCTCATCTTTACAGGGTAACACGTTGTGCTTGTTGCCTCATTAAAAGCCTTGCCGAAAAACCCACTTCGGGACAAAACCGGGCTAAGGAAAAGAGTGCAACACGTGTTTTCAGACCTAGTTCTAATACCTTCAGAGTTTATCTCGATATGAATTCTGCCAAAAAGGATAAGTTAGAATTTTTAAAATAATCACAAGGGTTAACGGGTCATACCTCAGCAATAGTATTTCTTCAAATGCGCCACGTTCCAATTGTTGTGTAGTCGTTGACCGTCTACGGTTTCCAACTGATACGACCCTTTGCCCGTTATTCCGGTTACCTTATACGGTCCTTCCCAGTTTGGGCCCAATTTTCCATCATTGGGGTTCTTAGTGTGCAGGGTAATTTTTCGGAGTACTAAAATGCCCAACTTGGAAATGTCGAAGGTTTGTCCTTCGGTTGTAGTACCTCTCCATTCGCTGCTAAACAGACCAATATATTTTCGTGTAGTTTGTCCGTTAAGTTAAGTTTTACGGCCATAGCCTCTTCGTTTGACCCGTTGGTGGCGTACCGGAACCGTACACTCAGTTCACCAACTTCTACAGGGTTTAGAGCCTCGGCCCCATGGACTAATGAAAATGGCGTTTCTCCCATGCTTGACTTTGACGTCGTTTTGTAGGCCCATAATACATCCGGTAACACTTCCTTCCATTTGTGCTTTGACGTCTTTAACTGTTTCCTTATATTTTGAATTATGGTTTTGTTCATGGATTCTGCCTGTCCGTTTGCACTCAGGTGATATAGAGTTGACATAATCTTTTTGATCTTCAACCCTTCGAGGAAGTTATTAACTTTATTGCCAATGAACTGAGGACCGTTATCACAAGTTATCTCGACCGGGATGCCGAACCGACAAATGATATGATCCCATATGAAGTTAATAACCTCCTTTTCTCTAACTTTCTCAAAATCCTGCGCTTCAACCCATTTTGAAAAGTAATCAGTCATAAATAAAATAAAACGAGCTTTATCTGGGGCCCATAGCAGAGGACCGACTATATCCATTCCCCACTTCATAAATGGCCAAGGGGACAAGACCGGGTGCGGTAACTCCCCCGGATGGTGTATCATCGGCGCATGCTTTTGGCACCCATCACATTTACGGACAAAGCTTTTCGCGTCCTCCTCCATCCGGTTCTAATAATACCCTGCTCTGACGATCTTCCGAACCAAGGCTTCGGCACCAGAGTGGTTATCGCAGGTTCCTTCGTGAACTTCTCTCATCACATAGTCCATTTCTCCAGGTCCCAAGCATTTAGCCAGAGGTCCGAAAAAATACCGGCGATATAACTGATCGTCTACCAAACAGAATTGGGCCACTTTGGTTCAAAGAGACCTCCATTCTTTTGGGCCGTTTGGGAGTTTTCCATCGCGCAAGTAGTCGATGTATTTGTTGCGCCAATCCCATGTCAGACCCATTGCATTTATCTCGGCATGACCATTTTCCATTGCTGAGTTCATTAATTGGACGACCGTGCCAGAATTGAACTTTTCCGCTTTAACCGACGAGCCTAAGTTGGCCAATGCATCTGCCTCGTTGTTCTGCTCCCTCGGTACGTGTTGCGTGGTCCATTCTTTAAACCGATGCAATATTACTTGAGTTTTTTCCAAGTATCTTTGCATTCGTTCATCCTTGACCTCGAAGACGCCATTGACTTGGTTCACGACTAGGAGAGAGTCATATTTTGTTTCGATCATTTCGCCCCCCAAACTCCGAGCCAATTCTAAACCTGCAATCATCGCCTCATACTCGGCTTCATTGTTAGCCAATTTCATAGTTCTGATTGATTGTGTAATGACGTCACCGGCAGGGGCCTTAAGAACAATGCCCAACCCGGTACCTTTCAGGTTCGATGCCCCGTCTGTATGTAGGGACCAGATACTCGAAGCCTTTTTCGAGGTTAACAAAAGCTCTTTCTCTACCTTGGGAATCATGGCGGGGGTAAAGTCTGCTACAAAATCAGCTAAGATTTGAGATTTAATAGCCATTCTAGGCTTATACTCGATATCATAACCGCTAATCTCTACGACCCATTTGGTCGACCTACCCGATAGCTCCGGTTTATGCATGACATTTTTAACGGGTAAGTAGTTACTACACATATGGGATGGCATTGAAAGTAAAGTTTTAGCTTTCTCGAAGCACTTACCAACGCCAAAGCTAACTTTTCAAGGTGCAGATAACGGGTCTCCGCATCTCCTAATGTCTTACTCACATAATAGATTGGAAATTGCGTACCTAGTTCCTCTCGGACCAGAACACCGCTTACCGCCACCTCGGATACTGCTAAGTATAGAAATAGTTGTTCATCTGCCTTCGGTGTGTGTAGCAAGGGCGGGATGGACAAGTACCGCTTCAATTCTTGCAAGGCCTTTTGACATTCCAGTGTCCAAACGAAGTCATTCTTCTTTCTTAGCAGGGAGAAGAAACAATGACTTTTATCTGATGACCTCGAGATGAACCGGCTCAGAGCTGCTATCCTTCCGGTCAGTCTTTGTACTGCCTTGACATTGTTTACCACTTCGATGTCCTCAATGGATTTATTTTTTCCGGGTTAATTCAATCCCCCGGTTTAATACCATGAAAACAAAACATTTGCCCGATCGGACCCCGAAGGCACACTTCTCCGGGTTCAGCTTCATGTTGTATTTGCGAAGTACATCAAAGGTATCCTGTAAATGTTTTAAATGGTCCTCTATTTCCAGGGACTTGACTGACATGTCATCAATATAAACGTCCATTCGGTTAACTAGGCGTTGGTAAGTTGCTCCGACATTTTTTAACCCAAATGGCATGACATTGTAACAATAAGTCCCATACCGGGTAATAAAAGAAGTTTTCTCTTGATCCTTCGGGTGCATTCAGATTTGGTTGTACCCGGAGTAGGCATCGAGGAAACTTAATATCTCATGCCCGGCCGTCGCATCAATCATTCGATCGATGTGAGGCATAGGGAACGAATCCTTCGGGCATGCTTTGCTTAAATCTTTATAATCAACACACATTCTAAATTTATTACCTTTCTTCGGCACCACGACGTCGTTAGCTAGCCAGTCCGGGTAATTTACCTCCCGGATAGAGCCTATTTTTAAAAGCTTTGTTACCTCATCTTTTATGAAGGCATGTTTTGACTTGGCCATTGGTCTTCTTTTTTGTTTCACTGGAGTGAACTTCCTATCGAGGCTGAGCTTATGCGTTGTTACTTCCGGTGGCACACTCGTCATGTCTATATGGGACCACGCAAAACAATCGGTATTAGTTTGAAGAAATTTAATTAACTTGTTCCTGAGCTCCGAGGTAAACCCCGTGCCCAGGTATACCTTTCTATCTGATAGATGTACGAACAAAATGATCCGCTCCAACTCCTTCAGGTTAGATTTGGTTACATCCGAATCATCCGGTAATACGAACGATCTGGGCACACCGAAATCATCCTCTTCACTACCTAGGTCTGATTCTTTCTGCTCATCATTCGAGCTCGCATTCTTTAATTGATATTTGGCGTTCTTATCTTTGATTGGCTCGCTATCCCTTTGAACCAGTTTCTTTGAAACGAAAGGAGCTTCTTCGACCGCGAACATTTCCCTTGCTGCGGGTTGCTTGCCATAGACAGTTTTTATCCCTTCCGGGGTGGGAAACTTCAACAACTGGTGTAATGTCGATGGTACTGCCCTCATGCTATGAATCCACGGTCTGCCAAGTAAAGCATTGTATTTCATATCCCCCTCGATGACGTAGAACACTGTCTGCTGTATAGTCCCGTCGACGTTGACCGGTAAAGAATTTCTCCCTTTGTAGTTTCACTTGTCATATTGAATTCGCTGAGCACCCGAGCTACCGGAATGATCTGGTCTAGTAATTTCAATTGCTCCACCACTTTCCATCGGATAATGTTGTCGAAACTACCTGGGTCAATCAAAATATGTTTAACCTAAGATTTAAAAACAAGAATAGAAATTACTAATGCATCATTGTGCAGCTGAATGATGCCTTCTGCATCCTCATCGTTGAAGGAGATGGAACCTCGGGCGTGTAATCCCGAGCGCGTTTTTCTCTCACAATCGAGACCTTTGTTCTTTTCATCACCGGTCCTCGTGGTGTATCCGTTCCTCCGATTATCATATTGATTACATGCTGAGGCTCTTCGGGCTCGGGATTTTTGTGATTTTCCCTTTCTTTATAGTGGCTTTTGGCTCGCTCACTCAGGAATTCTCGAAGGTGACCATTTTTGAACAACCGAGCCACGTCTTCCCTTAGTTGGAGAGAGTCCTTGGTCCTATGACCATGAGTCTCATGATACTCACACATACGTTCGAATTCCTTTGGACTGGGTCAGATCTCGACGGTCTTAGCCACCTGGCTTTTGTGATACGACCGATAGCCGAGATAAGGTCTGATGTGTTGAAGTTGAAGTTGTACTCTGATAACCTCGGTATATCTCCGTTGTTGATCGAACTACCGGCATCACTTCTAAATAACAACCCTCGGCTGTTTGACCCACGATCAGCTCGCTTATCGCCTTTACTCGAGAGATGGATGGGGTCGTTTCTTGTTTTATCCGACCTAAAGCTAGATTTCTCCGGTTGAGAATATGGTCGATATCTTTCCCTCGATGGCCTTATCTCCAGTTCATAATTTCTTCTCGACCTTTCAGAGTTCCTGCTTCCATTTATTGAACTAGGCGGGAGTTCAAGTTGATCATCCTCTACCTGAATCTTGGACTCGTACCTGTTATGGACATCTGCCCAAGTTACTGCCTCGTATTCTAGCAAGTTCTCCTTTAATTTGAATGAGGCAGTTGAGCTTCATTATCTCTTTGGGCGATCCTAAAAATATCCGCCTTTCTGGCCTGTACCTTCTTGGCCCCGACATGGGTTTGATAAACGCATTTGCGAGCACCTCGAAGGAGGTGATGGAATGCTCGGGCAGATGGTCGTACCAAGTCAATGCCCCTTTGGACAATGTTTCACCAAACTTTTTTAGCAATACCAACTCTATTTCATCCGCCTCGACATCGTTGCCTTTTATGGCACAAGTGTACGAGGTCACGTGCTCCTGCGGGTCTATTGTCCCATCATACTTTAGAATATCCGGCATCGTAAACCTCTTCGGAATCAACTTTGGGGCCGCGCTCGGAGGGAAATGTTATGTCCCGTGTTCTCGTATAATTGGAAATCGAGAAATAATTACGACTTGTGTGTTATAAGGAAATATTTTGATTTTGGTGAATATGACTAGGTTGGTTATGGAATCATTGATGTTAAGACATCGGGGAAGGCCGAGGGTAAATTTGGAATTTCGGAAATTAGTTTCGGGAATTGCAAAATGAGATTTTTACAAATTGGGCCAAGAAAAATTTGAAGAAAATGGAAGCCCAAGTTTGAGGGGTGGCCGGCCAAAGGCCTTGGCCCAAGCCCCATTTAAATGGTCATGTGAATTACATGTGACCATTTAATCAAGATATATATCCATGTATATCCTTAGAATTTTCAAGAAAAAAATCAAACACACCTTTGGGAGCAAAAACCCCCTCTCGGCCGAAACCCCATTCCCCAACAAAAATAATTTTTCTAGCTTTGTTTCCAATCCAAAAATCTTGGTCTTCTTGTATTTGTAGTAAGTTCAAGACGCTCTCCAACGTGATACAATTGGTTTGGCGAAAGAGCGACGTTTGCGACAAGTCGGGTTTTCAAGAAAAGGTGAGAATTCTTACACTTTTGTGTTATAGAATTGATATGAATGTGTTAAGGATTGAGAATAGACGAGAATTCCGTAACTTTGATATATGTAGAAAGCCGTGGGTGTGTGTGTGTTTGGTGTTGGAGCCGTGGCACTTATGAAGTGCAAAGTAATGTGAATTGATCTTGTTTAGCTTGTTTAATGTGTCGTTGTGACCTTTATGTCGTAAATGAACGTTTAAAGAATTGAATTGGCGTTGGAAAAGGATTTCGGATCACTACGGGAAAGTGTATACCTTTTGTATATTTGCGTATATCATTGTATATCTTTGATGCCAAAGACTTTAAATATGACTTATGGTTGATGTTAATGAATTCGGAATGAAACGACGCAAGTTAGAACGTTCGTTGTAAGTTTTGATGTTTGAAAGAATTATGGAAAGTAATGAATTTTGGGCAATTTCGTATATGGCTTGGAATATATTTGGGATGTGATTGCATAATCTTGAATGGGTGAATGAATACAATAATGTGGATATAGATTTGGAATTGTGAAGTTTGAATGAAAAATTGTCAACTTGTGTAGTAAGGTAGAACTTTGAAGTTAGAATGATTTGATTGTGATTTTTGTTGTTTGTGATGTTTGGGTTGTTGTTGTTGATGTATTTGGAGCCGAGCTAAGTCTCGGGGATGTTAGATTTATAGGGGAAATGCTGCCGAAATTTCGGTAAGCAAAAATCAAGTTAATGGAAACTTTAAGCCTAAGAATCTCAAATTGGTAACTTTGACCATTTGCAGATTTCGGACGAAACGGGATTTGATTTTAAGGAGAGCATAAGACGTCTATAAGGTATGTAAAGCTTCCCACTTCTTCATTTGGCATGTCTTAGTACGTTAGGTGAATATCGGAACTTCCGGAGCAATTCTGCTCCTCGAAACCCGATCTATAAAACGACTACTATTCATTCAATTCGATTGAAGCCTAAAGGCTCTATTTTGGCTAGAATGCGACCAAATGTCCGAAACCTATCGAAATGTGATCGGGTCACTTTGAAATCATTATGTATGACCATTTTGCCTCTAAATGTTCGTAAATTATGTCCGCCACCTCGATTTGACCCGAGGTGGACCCGCTAACCCCGAGACGCCCTATTTGTCCTATTGGGCTCTCCTTTTGAATAAAGTTTGATATGAAACCTTCGGTTTTGGAACTTCCTCCTAAGAGACATGTTTTGAATATTATGATATGCTAAGTTACATTTTGAGCCATACGTACCATTTTGGAAACATTTTGTGAAATGAAACTTCGTATCGACTAAGTATTCGATTATGTTGTACTATGAAATGACTTATGACATCATTATGTTTTGGAAAGGCTATTTTGAAATATATTTTGCATTTGCTCGCTCACGACTCCGCTCGTGCCCTATTATGACTTCGTTCACCGGTTCCCGGGCCGGTTATGATTCGTGCGCCTTATGATAATTCGGCTGTATGCTGTGTTGCGGTTCCCGAGGCTTCGCCATAGGGCCGGGTTCCGTTTGGAGTTATGCTGTGATATGGCTCGTGATGCGATACGCTCACCTATGTTTGTGTTTGTGATCGGGGATGTACGGAGATTTGAAACCTTCTGGTGTTATGCTGTGTGTGGCGCCAGCGTCGGAGTGGCGACCACGTTCTTAAGCGTTTGCATGATTTCGTTTGCATTATGTATACGTATATGATTTTGATACGGATTTTGACATACTGATTTGTACTCCACTTTGTCATCTGATTTGCTTTCGGTTTTGGCCCATATTTCTGTACTCCGTGCTTTACATACTCAGTACATATTTCGTACTGACCCCCTTTCTTCGGGGGCTGCGTTTCATGCCCGCAGGTGCAGATATTGGTGATCCTCCACTGTAGGCTTCACTCTTTGCTACTTCGGAGTACTCCTTCTTGACTCGGAGTCCACTTTTGGTACAGACTCTCTTTTGCTATGTATATTCTGTACGTTTGACTATTTGGGTACGGCGGGGCCCTGTCTCGCCATATGTCTTTGTTTTGAGTTCGTAGAGGCCTGTAGTCATATATGTGGGGCGAGGGTCCTATATATGTTCGTTTGATTTTGTTTTCTGGTCTTAAAGCGGTCCGTTTGTTTTGATGGCCCTGAATGGCCCTTATGCTTATATTTGCATTTTTGACCGGCGATGTCTATTCCGCCGCGCAGTTTGGATCCGATATGACATTTTGATTTGTGCGACCGCTTAAGACATATTTTGATATAAACTATGTTTGATATGATTTTTATGAAATTTTGAAATAAGTATGGATTTGGCAATGAATACGTAATTTGGTCTGGGTACCCAAGTAGGGTGCCAGTCGCGGTCCACGGGGCTGGGTCGTGACAGGAAATGCCTTTGAATGTATCTCTTTGAATCCGATCCCTTCAAGATCGGGGGTGCTGCTAGGATCTGATCCACCCGAGAGTTATATGTTTCCACTCTTTTCTCCGTTCAATCAACCCGTTTTGACAAAGTCTCGAGCATCTTCAAAATCTCGATAGACGAACCGGCTCCGAATCCGTTGCTCTCGACTATCCGTGCTTCCTCTCGCCTTGGTTCGGTAACCCCTTTTGGCTTTGCCGAAGCTACTTTGTCGTCTTTGCTTTGAAACTGAGCTATAGCAACCCCTTCTTCGGCTATGGCGGCCCCTTGTTCCTGCAACATTTCAAATATTAAACGTAAGTTAATCTCATCCGGTATATCCGGTGTTTTCCGGCCTTGAGCACGAGACAAAGTAATTGGGTTATGGGTATTCAAAGGATTTGTGACCAGATTGGCGGCATTCTCCTGATTGACGTTATTCTGCCGGTTAAGGCCTTCTCTTGAGTTGACAGCATTTGGGTCGGCTGGATCCGCAGGCGGGTTCCGTAACCCACTATTTTTTTCGTTTTCAGCAACTATGTCGTTGTTGTTCATATGCCCGGAATGACGACTGCTTGCCATTTCGTACATTTTCTATGCAGATCTGCAAATTCTCAAACAACAAATGAGAAAAGAAGTAGTAAAAGATTAAACTACCACTATTATCCTGGGCCACACAGTGGGCGCCAAACTGTTTACCCCGGATTGTGAGCAACAATTAAATTTATAAATGGTGACTAGGATATGTGGATGAACTTAATCTTTTATGATATGAGATCCTATAGAATGCATATATATATATATATATATATATATATATATATATATATATATATATATATATATAATGTGAACTAGTAAGTGATAGCAAATATTATTGAGCAGTAATGAGAAAAACTGGAAAGGAAGAGTTAGCCAATGTAGCAGATTGGTTCGGCTTGAAGATATTTCTTATATCCGGACCAAAATGCTTAAGGAAATCTTTATAACACTTTTTTGATTACAATGTTGTTGAATGATGAAAAGCCAAACTAAAAAAGGAAGGGGTAACCCTCTATTTATAGGTAATCATAAATGGGCCTTAGTACAATGCCAAAAAACCTTTCTAAAAAAACCCTAAAATGGATAAGGCTGTCCGTACGGTCTGACACCCGTATCATTGTCAGCGCATATGGCGGAATGGTTTGGTGACGCGTGGCCGCTCTATAACGGATTATCCGGACCTACATTGGATATGCTCATGTAGGTTCGGGTCTACCGTGTCCGGTAAAATACCTTCGATGTTGAAGCAGAGTTGAACGCGTTCGCACCAATTCAGACCTGTCTTTTACCCCGGTTTTTACCGTATACACAAAGGCACTGGTCTTTAATTTTTGTATTTCGCCTAAAAAAGTGGTCGAAAATACCCCGAGGTTTTGGGTTTGCACGCCAGCTCAGTATAAAAAAAATACTTTGCAAGGCAAGGTTTTGCAAAAGTTCTGCCTTATAAGGCAGAATTTAGTTATGCCTTGTGACAAATTATGCCTTATAAGATAGAATTTAGTTATGCCTTATAAGATAGAATTTAGTTATGCCTTAAGGGAAACGTTTGTAGAATTTAGAATTATGTCTTAAGACATAACTATAGGCATAGTTTGCTATAGAACCTTGCCTTACGTTTTTTTTTTACTCTGCTGGGATACTACAAAAGTTATGCCTTAAGGCATAATTTTTGCATGAATAGGCAGAATTCGCTATGATTTTTTTTTCTTTTTGCTTCTGCTGGGGTATTTTCGGCCACTTAAAGTGTCGAAGGGCAAAAATTAAAGACCAACAGTTTGAGGGACAAAAATTAGAGACCACCCCCGAAACAGGGCATTTGTGCGAATCCCAAACTTCTTTACTACCTTATTTACTCTCCCGTTTAGTGTATTAGTTTTACAAGGCCTTAGATTTGCTCTTGGTGCATTTTTTATGGACCAAAATCAGCTACTTCCTCGATACCATTTTATATGAAGGTATTATTTAGGGAGACAAATGGTGATTTGTTTTTTTACTATAATTTTATTAATTTTTTAAAAATATTTTAAATCATTAGCTATGCTAATTTGTATTACTTTTGATATAGCTTTTAAATATGTTAATGTAATTTAAAATCAAAATTAAGCACTTTAACCCTTGTACTCCGAACTCCTTCATATAAATTGGGATTGAGGAAATTTTTTATTTGGTTCAATAATCACAGTATCACACTCATTCTAGCAAGACTATGTTGGGAGATTTTCCATCAATGAAGTCGGTACTAGAAGATAAAACTATATCAATTATTACTCTGTTTACTTTCCTGTACTTTACTTTTTAAGTTATAAAATTTCCTCCTTTCGCAAGCAAAAAAAAAAAAGCCTTCTGTCTTGCATGTTCCTGAGATACGTTGCTCTTATGAGGATTCTTGTGATCGTGTGACAGAGAAATACTACATATTAATTTTGCTTCACATATAGCTTGTTGATTAACTGACAAATTAACCGATAATCGCTAAATTTATATTGAACCAACCAATATCTTATTGATTAAGTTAGCGAGTTACTCCCCTGTCCCAATTTGTGTGACACTTTTCGCTTTTCCAGAGTCAATTTGATTGAACTTTGAAGCTAAAGTGGATTAGATTAACTTAATATTTTAAGATAAAAATTTATATACTTGAAAACTACATGAAAAGTAGTATAATTTGCAACTTTTCACATATTTGGTGAAAAAATACATCTTAAAATATTGGTCAAAGTGCATGTAGTTTGAATCTCGGAAAACGAAAAGTGCCACATAAATTGGGACAGAGGGAATAATATATTTAAAAAGTACTCCCTCCGTCCTATAATAAGTGTCATCTTAGCCAAAAAATTTTATCCCATAATAAGTGTCACCTTAGAAAATCAAGACATAAATTAACTAGTTTTTTCCAATTCTATCCTTAGAAGCCACATAGTAACTTGGTATTATTGGATTCCCAATATCAAAAGGTTTATTTTTTGTGCATGCTCTAATCAAAAGGTAAAAGTAATTTATTTTTATTATATAAAAGTAATTTGGTAAACTTCACATTTCATTATTGGTTTCTTAATATGCATGTTTTTGGACAAAGTGACACTTATTATGAGACGAAGGGAGTATAACAATGTTATACGTGATCTCGAGGGAGGACCATGGATTTACGTCAATCAATACCCAACCAATAGATACGCCCCTGGATTGTTGTGAATGTGTGACAACGAAGTCTATCTATTAATTTTGCGTCACATATGCCTTGTTGATTAACCGTTAAATTCATACTGAATCAACTAATATCATATTGATTAGGCTAACAAATTAGTATATTTAAAAATCGATAAGTTTAACCGTTAAACATAAAGATCCAACGAGCCACCCGACAAACATTTCCCAAAAAACTTTAGCCAAATCAAATATTGAAATATATATTGTATTAAAAAAATAGGGTTGTGAAAGGTATACCACTAGTGTTTTTTAGTGTAATGACATCCCCGTCTTCCGCGCCACAAACTGGCATGTCTTTCTCCATTCTCTTCCACATACACACACACAAAACAAAGAAAGGTTTAGATTTGACCCAATAAATTAAATGCGACCATTAAAAAAAAATGTGGTACACTCTTTTGTCCAGAGGCAAGAACTGATATTAATTTTTCAAGATTACTGCAATAATTTACTCCCTCCTTCCATTGTTATTTATCCTTGTTTGATTGACGCACTCCTTAAAAAGTACTCTCTCCATCTTAATTTATGTAATATAATTTGACTGAAACGAAATTTAAGAAATAAAAAAAGACTTTTAAATTTTGTAGTTTAAAATAAGTCAAAAATATTTTTGTGGTTATAATCATCTAATTAAGTGTAAAAGATAAAGTTTAAAGTTAAATTGTTGCTAAATAAAAAAATATATAATTTTTTTTGAGACGATTTAAAAAGAAAATTGTATCATATGAATTGAGATCTAATTCGTACATCGGCTATTAATAATTTCTTGAAGTTCCAATCTAATAAATACTAAGAATAAAATAAGTATAAAATAGTACTATAAATTATTTTTTAATTTTTCAAACTAGATAAATAAAAGTGCATAACTATTTTTAATATGCAGACAAGGAAAAGTAAAAATAAACAAGACTGAATATTGATTATCAAAATCTGCAAAGAAAATTTAAGACAATATCTCCAGCTGTTATCTTCAGTTATGTTCGCTCATTTATAAGAAGAAGGGGAAAGAGTTTATTTACAGAGAGACTGAAAGACACTTCTCACCTTCTGTAGTCCTTTGCTTATTTGTTTCTTGTTTGCAATTCAAGTGTATAAAGTCAAAAAGGAGCTCCAAAAAGGTCTTTTTAAACTATGGTTTGCTACATTTTTTATTAAATCTTAATGTTCAATTGTTTTTGGATCAGAAAGGTGTTGATCTGAAGTGTGGAGGGTTGAATCGTTGATTCTTGATTTATGATGGACCAAACAATTGAAAGCTCTTCAAATGCACAAAGGGGTTTTCGAGTTCAACCTCCACTGGTGAGTGCTCTTCATCTTTGTTTGTTTGTTTGTTTGTTAATCTCTTTGATTAATGCCTTTTTCTAGATACCCTTATGAAAAGTTTCTGGTAAAAGAGCAACCTTTGGAGGAATTTTGGTGCTTGGGTTGTTTGAATTTGGTCTTTTGGGGGTTTTATAAGCACCAGAATTCCTGTTGAATCTGCAACATTTCTCCTTAGAATTAAGCTATGGTCCTTCTTCAACATGACTTTTGGGGTTTACGTTTTCCTGAACTTGAAACATATTATTTACTTATGTAGTTTCATAAAATGAGAAATAAGGGGTCGTTTCGTTACCGGGCTGAGATAGACAAGGATATCCCATGGGATTAGCTATACCTCCATTTTAGTACAAAATGGTTCCCGGGACTAATTAATACTCATGACCGAACACGGGATAAAATAACCCCGCATTTTATCCCTTATCACACCAACCAAACAACCCCTAAGTACATCTTAGAGGTTATCTTTCCGCATATACACTGCTTCTACTTTTGTTCAGTGGGCAATATTGTCCAAATTTTATTGCCTAAAGAGGATGTTTAAGCTTGGTTTTCGTATCTGCTAGTCACTACTACCTTGTTTTAATAAATTTCACTGGCTATGGCGAGGATAATTGCTAGAATATTTGTTTTTTGATAGTGGTGGCGTCCCAGGTAGCTTGGGTAAACCTGGACAATTCCAATGGGTACTTGCTACTCTGTCCACGATACTTAGGCAAATGGAAAGAAATCACCAACTTTTTTTTCCTTGACTAGGAGTTTGAATTCTAATATCTGTGATCTTCATCCACTTCATTGACTGCTAATCCATACACTTGATAGATTCCTGCAATTAACGTGATGAATACGATTAAGAAGGAACATCCACAAGATATCAACCAGTCTTGCTTTTAAAAAATAACCTTGGGTCTAGCTCAACCCCAAAAAGTAGCTCATGAGAGGATTGCTGAAAATCATATAAATAGACCAATTTCCCCATCTACAACCGATCTGGGACTTTTAACAACCCCCCTCCCACCAAGGACTGGATACAGTATAACATAGGGGTACATAGGGTAAATTGAGAATTGAGATGGGTCTGGCTTGAATACCATATTAAGAAAATGGACCTTGAGTGTAACTCAACCCAAAAGCTAGCTCATGAGGAGAAAATTGCGCAAGATCATATAAAGAGACCAATTATCCCATCCACAACCATGTGGTACTCTAACAACGACAACATATGTAGTGAAATCTGACAAGTGGGGGGTCTGGGGAGGGTAGAGTGCATGCAGACCTTACCTCTACCTCGTAGAGGTAGAGAGGTTGTTTCCGGAAGACCCTCGGGTCAATGTGGAACTCTAACTCTTGCTTCTTAAATCAAAATTTTTGCTACTAGCCGACTTTGACTATAGAGAATCTAAATGTGAATCGTATATGTGCGATATATATATTCTTAGTCTAGTTAGATTCATATTCTACATATTGAAAATTTGTACATCGGATTCATAAACTGCTATAGATGAAGCCAATAGGTGTATTGTACGACGTGATTCGTCTTAAGATCTAAGAGTACCTCATTTTTCTATATTGGACTAAAGCTGGTTAGAAATAGCAGTTTACTCTATGTGCGCATAAAGCTGCAGAAGACTATGTCTTCACGTAATGGATGTTAACAGTATTATGATTTTCGCAGAATGATCGAAAATAAGTAGCATTCTGAGAGCTCTGTAGTGAATGAGGTGGTAGTTCTTTTCTCTGAAATAGCTGCAAAAAGTGGTGGTTAAATGAGGTAAAGTAAAGACGATGAAACATATAAGATTGATTTTTTCTAGGACTAATGGGGAAAATTGAAGATAAAAGCAATACAATCAACATTAGAAACTAAGGACAAAGCAGAGAATATTCAGCAACGAGGTACATCAATAATACTGGTGCTAACTTTATGGAGGTGCCTTTCTGTCAGGTGCTATCTCTTTATTCATACTGTTTCAATGATGATGACGCCTTACACATAAATGGAGCTCTGCTGAAGCAACAAATATGGATTTATAAAGGATAATAGAACACACTACAGAATGAGGTAGTAGTTCTTTTCTCTGAAGTAGCTGCAAAAAGTGGTGGTTAAATGAGGTAAAGTAAAGACGACGAAACATATAAGATTGATTTTTTCTAGGACTAACGGTGAAAAACTGAAGATAAAAGCAATACAATCAACAGTAGAAACTGAAGAAAAAGGAGAGAATGTTCAGCAACAACGAGGTACATCAATAATACTGGTGCTAACTTTATGGAGGTGCCTTTCTGTCAGGTGCTATCTCTTTATTCATACTGTTTCAATGATGATGACGCCTTACATATAAGTGGAGCTATGCTGACGGAACGAATATGGCTTTATAAAGGATAATAGAACACACTATAGATCAGGAGACATCAGTGTAATTACCTTTTACTGGGACATAATTTGTCATCAAACTAGCCAACTTTAATGTGGTTAGCATCTGAACTGACTTTTGGCATTTAGCATTTCCAGAATTGGATTAGGCTACCTAGCTCTAGTATGCATTAAGGGTGCTAAAAGTCATCTGGTTAAGGTTAGGCTTCCTAGCTCTAGAATTGGAAGCTGCAAAGATGCAGAGCATGGATTGATTGATTAGGCTACGTAGCTCTAATATGTACTAATGATGCAAAAGTCATATGGTTAAGGTTAATATTGGGGAGATATCGTCTTATAGCAATAGATTGTCTGAAAAATCAATAAGTGAAATATAAATTTCCTTTCAATTATTTCTTGCGAAATATAAGTTATATGCATGCCACATTGTGCAAATAGCTCCAAAAAGTATGATTTTTTAAGTGGTCTACATCTCATTGCGGTATCACATTTAGTATTAAGGGCTGCTTGACTTTATTTTTTCTCTCTGTTAATGAAGGTTGTTGGCAGGGAGACAGTTTAGTTAGTTATATATGTAGAAGACCATCTTTTACTTGCGTAATTCACCGAACTGAGTATCTTGCTATTATAAGCATATGGGGCAGTCTTGTGCGCTGTTGATCGATTTGTCGAGTTATGATCAGTAAGACTCTGACCTCCACATCCCCCCACCACCACCACAAAGGAAGAAGAAAGAGACAGTAAAAGAACAAAAATAGACAAAAAACAATTTGGTGTATTAGCTGGCAGGGCTTATGTGAAAAGCTTATAGCTAGTAGAATTATGCTCTTCAATTTTCAAACTCGCGTATATAACTTGCTCAGGCTTTTTGAGTTTTCGAAAAGCAGATTGAGCACCCAAGGGTGTGGGCTAGTGGTCAATGAATTGGGTTGAGCACCATGAGGTCTCACATTCAAATCCCAACAGAGACAAAACACTAGGTGATTTTTTTCCATCTGTTCTAGCCTTGGTGGACAGAGTTACCTGGTACCTGTTACTAGTGGGAGGTGGCAGGTATTTGTGGAATTAGTTGAAGTGCGCGCAACCTGGTCCGGACACCACGGTTATCAAAAAAAAAAATCAGATTGAAATACGTACCTAAACTTTTTATCGATTTTTGTGTTCATAGCTAAGAGTAAAAATTTGTCTTTCTTGTTGTTATGGTGTTTTTGAAGAAACTTCCCATGCTGCTAAATTTTTCTGGTTGTTAGAGAAATTAGAATAATCCTGCATTTCCTAATTTGCAAACAATTTGCAGGTTGATTCTGTATCATGCTATTGCAATGTTGATTCGGGATTAAAGACAGTCGCCGGGGCAAGAAAATTTGTGCCAGGATCAAAACTTTGTATCCAGTCCGACATCAGTTCTCATGCACACAAGACTAAAAACTCTCGCAGGGAGAGATCAAGAGTACAGTCACCTCTTCTGCCTGGCCTACCAGATGATCTTGCAATTGCTTGTCTAGTACGTGTTCCTCGTGTTGAACATAGCAAGCTCCGTCTAGTTTGCAAAAGATGGTATCGGCTTCTTGCTGGTAACTTCTTTTACTCTCAAAGGAAGATTCTTGGAATGGCTGAAGAGTGGGTATATGTGGTTAAAAGAGATCGTGATGGACGGATTTCATGGCATGCATTTGACCCAACTTCCCAACTTTGGCAGCCACTTCCACCTGTTCCAGGTGAATATTGCAGTGCCCTTGGATTTGGTTGCGCTGTTCTTAGTGGTTGCCATCTTTATTTGTTTGGAGGAAAAGATCCAATCAAGGGGTCTATGCGACGGGTAATCTTTTATAATGCTCGAACAAATAAATGGCACAGGGCACCAGACATGCTCCGCAGACGCCATTTCTTTGGCTCTTGTGTAATTAATAATTGTCTTTATGTTGCTGGTGGCGAATGTGAAGGAATACAGAGGACTCTTCGTTCAGCTGAAGTTTATGACCCAAACCGGAAGCGCTGGAGTTTTATAGCTGATATGAGCACAGCTATGGTGCCTTTTATTGGGGTAGTGTATGACGGGAAGTGGTTTGTAAAAGGTTTGGGGTCCCACAGAGAAGTTCTTAGTGAAGCTTATAACCCTGCTGTAAATGCATGGACCCCAGTCAACAACAGGATGATTGCTGGTTGGCGCAACCCAAGCATCTCCATGAATGGTCGTCTATATGCTTTGGACTGTCGTGATGGGTGTAAACTTAGAGTATATGATGAATCTACACATTCATGGATTAGATTTATTGATAGCAAAATCCACCTTGGAAGCTCTCGTGCTTTGGAGGCAGCTGCTGTGGTTCCCCTTAATGGTAAACTTTGTATAATTCGTAACAACATGAGCATCAGCATCGTTGATGTGTCGAGTCCTGATAAGTGTGTGGAAACCAACCCACCTCTTTGGGAGAACATTGCTGGTAAAGGCCACATCAGAACTATGTTTACAAATTTATGGTCAAGTATTGCAGGGCGAGCAGGTTTGAAGAGTCATATTGTGCACTGTCAGGTGTTACAAGTTTGAGCATTAAAAGTCTTGGCCACTCTTCCTTCGTGATGAGAAAATGAGAACTGCTTCAACTTTTCTAATCTCAAGAACAAATTTTTTGTGGAGAAGCAGTTTTGACATCATCAATGCGCTCCTGCATTGGTTATGAATCAAATAATTCTGTTGTTTTTTTACACTTCCGAATGACCTTTAGCAGCCTCAGCACCTATTGCTTGCCTTGAAGTGCATGTAGATGGATGTCTTCTGGAATTGTGATGTCTTGTGGGATTGTTTGGATTGGCTCGAAGAGAAGACGGTTGAGGTTATTCATTAATAGCTCATGCATGAATTCCTATTGTGAATTCATACTTGACAACTCATCAATTGGCAGAAAATTGTTCAAATCCAGAGCTACCTTGCTGATGATTTTGGCAGTAAAATTGGGGCTTATGTATGACATTCAAAAAGAGATGGATAGCTATATGTCTGTACATCCTTTTGGCCTGTAGTCTTGTACCAATAGCTTCTAGTCTTAGGTACCCTTTTGTGCATATAATGACAATGACATGAAGGAGATATAGCTGGAATCTTCACTTCCTACCTTCTTCCCCATGCTTGATTTCAAGATTTGTATTTTATAAGATTGGGTAAAGTTGCATTGAATTATCAAAATGTGATTACACTATGCAGATTGGCAACTGAAGTCTTGGTAGGCAGAGTTACGCGATATCAATGTTGCTGAGAGGTAGTAGGTACATGGTGGACAATCGAGGTGCGTGCAAACTGGTTGTATAAGTCCAGTTTCAATTATCGGTTGTTGCATTACAACTCAAAAGAATTTCCTTCCACAAAAAAACATATATATGACATCCAGTCTGAATTGAACTCAAAAGTTTTTTCATGGAAAATATGCTGCAGGATGTTCTAATATTTGCAGCTGTGTGAAAAGGAATAGTAAAAAAAACTTACATGCAAGATGCAACCTTGTACATTCAGATTACCCGACAAGGATTAGTTGACATACAAGTTCACATTACTGAAATTCAAGAAAGCAAGGTATTGGATTTACGTTATCATATTAGGTTGACTTAATTTTTGAGTCAATTTAGCAAAATCTATGATATCACAAGATCACAGTGAAAATAGTGACGGCTACCAGGAATAGAGATCAGTTATAATAAGAATGGACCCTCAGCTAACAAAATGATTCAAACTCTATTACTATTTTTATTAGTAATAAATGGAGACGATTACTCAATTATTTATTTGAATGATGGGAGGTACACTTCAAAAAAAGTTGCATCCTTTGATAAATTTCTCTTTTTATAAGCCTAGTTTTAAGCACAATTATTATGGGATAACCCTTGACTAATTGCTATTAGGAGAATAAAAATCTATCACATAATAATATAAATTGTCCAATATGTTCAATTTTGGGTGAGTTAGGGGGTTGGCATGATTGACCTATATATAAACAAACCGAAACTTTTCAGTTTTATGTATATATATATATATATATATATATATATATATATATATATATATATATATATATATATATATATATATATTAGGGAGAATATCAATTTTTTGTAGTCCTCATATGGAATTTTTGTCTCTTTTTACCCCTAAATAAAGTTTTTATTACTTTGTGAACTCTTACAAATTTTGGTAAATTTTGAGAATCTTAAGGGCTTTTTTTATGCCACTAAAGATGATGATGTCATGGAAAAGATTAGTGGTCCATACAAAACATGCTTATACATATTTGAGTCTTTTATGAGAAATATGTTAAATTTGTTTAAAATTATATATTTTCTTAAGAATTTATTATAGACACTTAAAGAATATAATTATCATGTCAATCAAATTCTATAATATAGGCTTAATTATTGAATTAAAATATTATTTTTATAATACTATTTATTATTTTTGATGTTAATTACCAATTATCATTTGCTATTTAAAAATTTCTTCGTCCAGTTATAGATAAAATTTTTTATTTTCTCCTGTAATTTTGTGTCGTACATGCTGGAAAAAATAAGTAATTAAAAAAGATTTCACTTAAGGTAAAATTAGATTTAAAATCAAAAGAATAAATACAAATAGACTATCATTGTTAAATATACTTAAAAATGAATCGAAATTGTAAAGTATCGTCTGAAGCATGTTTGTTAATTATGAAAATTTTGCATGCGCACGCTTTCAACATAAAACTTATCTAATAAATTAATATATTAAAAGAGGAACTATAAAATATTATAGTTATGAAAACACTGTAGTTAAAGAAACCAAACAGTAATAATACTAAACAATTGCAAAAAGTGGAGTATAATTTTTACCTTTTTAATATTAAAATATTTTGCAAAATACCGCACAATGAAAGACAAAATAGTTAAATTCAACATGAAAAATTATTATAATGTGAATTTCATAAAATGATTTATTAAATTAAGAAAAAGAAAAAGATGTTATTTTTTAACATGCATCTTTTGGAAGGAAAATGAAAGCTTAAAGTAAGAACAATTTAATTTTATGGACTTTTCAATATTTCTTTCCTGTGTTTAATCTGAGAAAACATCTACAAAAATATTTTGTAATATCAAGGGTCTTAATTATTTATAAGTTAACTTTAATGATCTCATTATACAACAATATTTTTTTGCAGTAAATATTTTTGACATTAATTGAATATTGTAATATATTTTGGTAAAAAATAATTAAGTTTAATTCAAAAAATAAATGAAATTAATTTAACATATGAAAAGCCAAATTTGGATCATCGGAGATTTTAGTCTAAAAATATTTAAGTAAAATAGCAATTAGAAAAGCCAATGTTTGATTTTTTTTTTAAAATCTAATATATAAACTAAAAAAATGTTTTCCCTTAACTTTCGGATAGAAGTCTATTGAAAGTATAAAATTGATGTTAGAAAAACAAAGAAACAATAGTAGAAAAAATTTACAAAATGTCTGCAAATTGTTTGTAAGATCGGTTTGGGCCCGGGCTTAACACAGGCCAAATGACAGTAGTGTAGAAGTATAATTTGTATCATATATTTTTACTCCATAATTAATATAATTCGGTGACACGTTAAATATGTATTGTTGGTATGCCTTCATAAGTATTAAAGTTCTTAGTCACCTAATTAGATAATTCTAAACAAAATATTGTTTGTGAGGAAAGATGTTTGGCAGGAGAATTAACAAATACCAAAGAGACACTAATGACTCAACATTTTGTAAAGTAACATGATTTAAATTATATAAATAGTTACAAGTTAGTGAAAAATATAAATTGAAATAAAAGAAATGTAGCGTGTTTATGGATTTGTGAGCATATAATTTCTTTATTTATAGCTAGAAATAGATTTTTTTTTAATATTTTATAATTTTCAATTTCACTCATGATATTTCATGTGGGAAGAGTTTGTGCTAGTTAAAGTGATGATTTAAGTTTTGTATTAGAAAGAATTAAGGAAAAAACTAAATTTATTAAATGTCTAAATTTTAATTTTAAAATATTAAGTTGATTTGATTTAATTTAGCTTCAAACTTTTGTCAAATTTACTCTCGAAAAACTGAAATTTTCACATAAGTTAACACAGAAGAGTAATTAGCAAGATCTAACAAATCTCCAGTTGAATACGAAAATGTGGCTCCAAAGTTGCCTAATTTTACCAAAATATATAAAGACAAATAATGTAAAGATTAATTCAATACTTCCTCCAATCCACATTATATGGTGTTTTTTGGTTGGGCACTTTTTCTTTCAACTATATAATATGAACCGGTGAAAGTAATGGCAAGAAAAGATTCACAAAAGTTACTCCCTCCGTCTCAATTTATGTGGCACCTTTTAGATTTCAAGATTCAAACAAGGTCTTTCTTTTATCGTAATTTTTTCACATATGTTCTAAATATTTTGAACTATCAATTGTTATGACTTACAATACTTTTTACGTAATTTCTGAATATGTAAATATTATTTCAAAAAATTTAAAAATTATAGGTCCAAATTCACTGTCAAAATTAAACTGTTTGACTCTCAAAATTTGAACTATGGCGTCCAAATTCACGATCTAAATTAAATTGTTTGGCTCTCAAAATTTGAACTGTGGCGTCCAAATTCAGTGTCAAAATTAAATTGTTTGACTCTTAGAATTTAAACAGTGGCACATAAATTGATACCAAGGAGCACGACAGTATCAACATCCACCAATAATAAAGGTCCACGTAAGAATGAAGCTAAAACAAAAGAAAGGATGTGAGTGAACAAATTGAAACAGACAAGACATAGACAAGAAAGGCAGCCACGTGTAGCTAATGTCATCAATTTATCAAAATTCCTATCGTGCCCCTGTGAGGACGACAACTCTTTTGGATTCGCGTTTATATATATTACTAGTTATCAGAGGCCCGTGCTAAAATATGAAATAATATGTAATTTTTATTAAACAAGTATAATTTGTATTATATTTAATTTAATGTAATTGTATGTTAATCATAGCCCCACAAATGTAGAGTTCAGGTTTGCGTACATGTCACGCCCCGAACCTGGGCCTAGACGTAACACGGCACCCGGTGCCTAACTGCATGTGACCGAGCGAACCAACTGGCTGGCTGAATCAACATGTGATACCAAAACATAACTAATTTATAAAATAAAACTAACACATGCTGATTAACTAAAAGTCTCACTGAAATATCATAATGCGGAAATACTTAGACAATCTGAAATATATCTGACAATAGCCGGCATGACTAAACCAAAACGATTGAACAACTGCCAACAAGGCTAACATAATAAATATCTGACTGTCTGGGTTGTGTCTATGAAGCCTCTAAGAGTACTGAATGATAGAGCTGTCTATAAACTGAAATAACTGGATAGCTGACAACGCCCCGAAGGAAGGTGGGGCTCACCAGTAGCTGATACTTGCACTCCTAATTAGCTGGGTCGTCAACCTGTGTATCGTTACCTGCATCGTGAGATGCAGGCCCCCAAGCAATAAAAAGGGACATCAGTACATTTGAATTGTACTGGTATGTAAAGCAACTAAAGCAATAAAATACTGGAACTGAAACTGAAAACTGAAACTGAACTAAACAGGAAAGCAAGAAGCTGAAGTACTCCCTGTTCTGGATGAAGAATCACCTGTAAAACTGTAAATATAATTGTGGCCTGGGGCCCAAATAATGTGCACAAAAACTGTGGCCTCTGGCCCAAGCAATACGTATGCATAAACTGTGGCCTAGGGCCCAAAAGTACAGATACAGGTGTTCAACATTGATATTTTACAAAACTGAGACGGGCTATAGCTGATAGCATGATAACTGTTTCTGATTCTGGGACTCTTGTAGTTAACTGGTTATACACTGACTGAGACTCATGTGATAATAATGCATAAGTCTATAAGGATTACGTGCTGGGTTCATGATGTTCAAAGTGACAACCATGAACGAATTCTGTAACTGCAACCCTAGAAGATAACAGTTCTATATCATTTCATTAAACTAGAGTTAACTATATTCTGAGTCAAATTTCTAACAAGTATGAAGAATGAGGCGTAGGGAGAATCATGAACATTCCCTAACGTAGATAGTTAGTCTCACATACCTCAATTCCAGCCTTTGAGCGTAATACAATGTTCGTCAACCCTCTCAACTTTGATCTATATCAATACAAGTCAAAGGGATTCTATATTAGCAATAATATTCATGCTTTGGTCATCTAAGCATTTTATCAAACACTTGGTGGGCATGAAGCTCCACAACCTTCATTAATGGTGTTTTCTTCACCCAATCCCATTCTATTACTTCTAGATGATTCTACAATCTCAATTAGATGTAATTAACATCATTCTTCATCACTCATATGAATACAACAAATCCCAAGTCAACAATCCAACAACTCTAGCATAGTTCATATAATTCCCTTCATCAAACCCAATTATTATTCTCCCAAGAATACATCAACACTTTAATCATCATGAGAAAGTCATGAAACTTACCTTAGATAGTGGTTGAACAAGTCTTGAGTGGAGTTACTCCTTTAGCACCAAAACCCTACTTCACTTCCCTTGGGTTTTCTTGAATTAGATGAACTTTGGCTAGGTTTCATACATTTGGGTTCATGGATTTGGTGTTATTGATCATGGATTTCCCTTGAATTTTCTTGTGGATGAAATGTTGAGAGGGTTCTAGAGGGTTTTCGGACCAAAAATGGTGAGAAAATGGGTTAAAAACGAAGTTGGGTCTATATATAATTGTCCAGAAGGTTCGGAACTGGCACAACATGCGACACCATATGCGAGTCGCATGTCGAACATGCGAGTCGCATGTTGTGTCGCAAATCATGCCAGCAGCCTAACTCTCACTGGCACAACATGCGACACCAAATGCGAGTCGCATGTCGAACATGCGAGTCGCATGTTGCGCCAGAACGTGATGAACTATCTGCCGTAAAATGGCCATAACTTTTGATCCCGATATGCTGTGAGGGCCCACGACCTATGGTTGGAAATATCTTTCAATTATCTACAACTTTCAGCCTGTGGTGTTTTTCCCAAATTCCAACTTTATAATAGCGTTTTGTCCCCTTCAAATCAGATCATCCGAAAACGTTTTCCTTAACTCGCCCTTTTGGATGGCTTATGCCCATATTTGGCTTATGGGTCCTTCTTGAAACTTACTTAACACTTCATTACCAATATAAGGGACATTATAACTCTTCTCCAAAATTTCATTAAGCCATCATTAATTCGATACTCGAAATTCTTTCCCGATACACAACATATACCTTGCTTTCCTTAACAACTTTCGTCTCCTACCTCCAATATCTTTGAAACCTCATTTAGAATCATTAAATATTATTCCTTACTTATCGAAACATCATATGCATCATGCCCTTCGTCAGTCAATTCACTGTGCATGAACGGACAAAGTTACGAGGTGTTACAATATCTCCCCCTTGGGATCATTCGTCCTCGAATGATAACCATTCGGGATTCTACAAAAATTTCGCCAGAGTTTCCCCCTGTAATAAGGCACTACCAACCTGTCACAACAACCCATAATATCATTGCCTCACAGGGCTACATCACAATAGCATTATAAATTGGCCACACACGACTAATAGCATGAAAAGAAAACTTACATACCTCAAAATCTTGGTGCTTCATCATAAATCTCTTCTGCAGGCTGAAACAAGTGTGGGTACCTAGATTTCATATCCTCCTCGGCTTCCCATGTAGCTTCCTCAACTTTCTGACTCCTCCACAGGACTTTCACTGAGGCTACTTCCTTAGTTCTTAACTTGCGAACTTGACGATCAAGAATGGCTACAGGGATCTCCTCATAGGTCAGGCCATCCTTAACTGTTATAGTATTTGCAGGAATAACCAACGATGGGTCTCCTACACACTTCCTCAACATGGATACATGAAACACTGGGTGAACAGCAACCAAATCTTGTGGCAACTCAAGTTCATAAGCTACTAGACCAACCTTTCGTAGAATTCTGTAAGGTCCAATATATCTGGGACTGAGCTTCCCCTTCTTGCCAAATCTCATGACACCCTTCATGGGTGAGACTTTAAGGAACACCCAATCATCGACTGAAAATTCCAAGTCCCTTCGCCTCACATCTGTGTAAGACTTCTGGCGACTCTGAGCAGTTTTCAAACGCTCCTGTATTAACTTGACTTTCTCCATAGCTTGATAAACTAAGTCTGGTCCTAACAACTCCGCTTCACCAACTTCGAACCAACCAATTGGTGATCTACACCTTCGCCCATACAGAGCTTCAAATGGTGCCATCCCAATTCTAGCATGATAACTATTATTATAGGAAAACTCGATAAGAGGTAAGTGATCATCCCAATTACCCTTGAAATCCAAAATGCATGCTCTTAACATGTCCTCTAGAGTCTGAATAGTACGCTCTGCCTGGCCATCTGTTTGTGGATGAAAAGCTGTGCTGAGGTTCACCTTGGTTCCCAATCCTTTCTGAAAGGATTTCCAGAAGTTCGCTGTAAACTGAGCACCACGATCTGAAATAATGGACACTGGTGTCCCATGCAATCTGACAATCTCACTAACATACAGCTTGGCATAATCTTCTGCTGAATCTGTGGTCTTGACTGGCAAAAAGTGCGCTGACTTAGTAAGCCGGTCAATGATCACCCAAATAGAGTCATGTCTCCTAGCTGAACGAGGTAGACCTGATACAAAGTCCATATTGATCATTTCCCATTTCCAGACAGGAATATCAATGTTCTGAGCTAAGCCACCAGGCCTCTGGTGTTCGGCTTTCATTTGCTGACAATTCGAGCACTTAGCTACAAAATCTGCCACATTCTTCTTCATATCGTTCCACCAGTAAATCTCCTTAAGATCATGATACATCTTAGTGGAACCTGGGTGAATGGAATACCTGGAATTGTGAGCTTCTGTCATGATTCGCTCTCTGAGCCCATCTACATCTGGAACACACAATCTACCTCGGTACCTCAAGGTACCATCATCTCCTCCCTGTTCGAAAGCCGTTGTCTTATGCTTGTGAATTCCCTCTTTTAGCTGCAACAAGTAGGGATCATTAAACTGTTTCTCCTTGACTTCCACGACTAAAGAGGAAAGGGCCATGTTCTGAACAACCACACCACCATTCTCGGAGTCCAAATGTCGAACTCCAAGATTGGCCAAACGGTGAACTTCCTTCGTCATAACTCTCTTATCCACGTCCACGTGGGCTAAACTTCCCATGGAACACCGACTAAGAGCATCAGCTACAACATTCGCTTTCCCCGGATGATAAAGAATATCCACATCATAATCCTTAAGCAATTCGAGCCATCTTCTCTGCCTAAGATTCAACTCTCTTTGCTTGAAAATATATTGCAAGCTTTTATGATCGGTGAAAATATCCACATGTACTCCATATAAGTAGTGCCGCCATATCTTGAGTGCAAAAATCACAGCTGCTAACTCTAAGTCATGGGTTGGATAATTCTTCTCATGAGTCTTAAGCTGTCTGGACGCATAAGCAACAACCTTACCATGCTGCATTAAAACACATCCGAGACCAACTCCCGAAGCATCGCAATAGACGACGAATCCCTCGGTTCCATCTGGTAGTGTCAAAACTGGAGCAGAAGTCAATCTCTTCTTCAACTCTTCGAAACTCTGCTCACATACCTCTGACCATTGGAATTTGACTTTCTTCTGAGTCAGCTTAGTCAGCGGAGCTGAGATAGAGGAAAATCCCTCAACAAAACGCCTATAATAACCTGCCAGACCCAAGAAACTTCTTATGTCTGTTGCTGAGGTGGGTCTGGGCCAGTTCTTGACAGCGTCAATTTTCTGAAGGTCCACCTTAATACCTTCACCTGAAATTACATGGCCTAGGAATGCCACTGACTTGAGCCAAAACTCACACTTTGAGAATTTTGCATAAAGCTCACGATCCTTGAGAGTCTGCAACACTATTCTGAGATGCTCTGCATGATCTGTCTCACTACGGGAATACACCAATATGTCATCAATAAACACAATGACGAATAAATCAAGATAAGGCTTGAATACTCTGTTCATAAGATCCATGAAAGCTGCTGGTGCATTCGTCAACCCAAACAACATGACAAGAAATTCAAAATGACCATAACGGGTTCTGAAAGCGGTCTTCGGAATGTCAACTTCCTTAACCTTTAACTGATGGTAGCCTGATCTGAGGTCAATCTTGGAATAACACTGAGCACCCTGAAGTTGATCAAATAGGTCGTCTATTCTGGGAAGAGGATACCTATTTTTAATGGTGACCTTGTTCAACTGGCGGTAGTCTATACACATACGCAAGGATCCATCCTTCTTTCGGACAAACAAGACCGGTGCGCCCCAAGGTGAGACACTTGGCCTTATAAATCCCTTATCAAGAAGATCCTTCAACTGAACTTTTAACTCCTTTAACTCTGCTGGGGCCATCCTATACGGTGGAATAGATATCGGTTTAGTGCTGGGAAGTAGGTCAATTCCAAAATCAATTTCCCTATCGGGAGGGACTCCAGGTAGGTCATCTGGAAATACTTCTGGAAATTCACTGACAACTGGCACTGACTGAAGAGCTGGAGTCTGGGAATCTGCATCCCTGACTCGAACTAAGTGATAAATACACCCCTTGGAGATCATCTTTCTGGCTCTAAGGTAGGAAATAAATCTACCCCTAGGTGCTACTGAATTACCTTTCCATTCTATAAGTTCATCGGGAAAATCAAATGTCACAGTTTTGGTTCTACAACCCACAGAGGCATAACAGGACTCTAACCAATCCATACCCATAATTACGTCAAAATCTACCATCTCCAATTCTATTAAGTTTGCTGTGGTGCTGCGATGGTAGATTAACACTGGACAACCTCTATAGATACGCCTAGCTATAACTGATTCCCCAACCGGTGTGGATACTTCGAAAGGTTCTTGCAACTTTTCGGGTTCTATCCCAAATTTCTTAGCAATATACGGGGTTACATAAGATAGAGTGGATCCTGGGTCCATAAGAGCGAATACATCGAAGGTGAAGACTGTTAGTATACCTGTGACAACATCTCCACGAGCCTCTGTATCCTGGCGACCTGACAGTGCATACAGACGATTCTGACCACCACTCGTATTACCGGGCTTTGGTGCTCCGCGCCCCTGCTGGGCTTGGAAATTTCGCGGAGTTGCTGAATTTGTGGATTGAGCTGCATTATTGTTACCTCCGGTATTCCGTCTTGCGGACGGACAATCCCGCAGAAAATGACCCGGCTGACCACACCCAAAACAACCATCCATGCCTAAACGGCATACTCCTGAATGTTTCTTACCACAAGTGTTGCATGTAGGGTGTTGAAAACCACGGTTGGTCACGCTGGCCTGTGAATGTGAGCGTGCCGTTCCGAAGTTCCGGTCTTTCTGGTTAAACTTGGACTTTTGAAATGGAGCACTAGCTGTTGAGGGAGTAGGTCTTGATGACCTATTCTTAAAAAACTGACGGTTGCCATCACCTTGAGATCCCCCATGACTGAAATTACCTGCAGACTTAGCCCTCTTGCTGAACTCCCTATCTTTTTGCTTTTGTAGGGCTTCTTCTTCCTTCATTCTTGTCTCGTTACCCTGCACAAATGCCAGTATCTTGTAAATAGTCATCTCGTCGTTCTGAGCAACTGTGTTGGCATCCCTGTGCAACTCGGGTTTAAGCCCAAGTACAAATCTCCTAACCACGACTCTCATATCAGGAACCATGTGAGGAGCATGTCTGGACAATGACACGAACTTGAGGTAATAGTCCTGAACAGTCATGTCCTTTTGCCTTAGATTCTCAAACTCTATAGCCTTGGCTTCTCTAACCTCAATTGGCATGAAGTGTTCAATAAAAGCGTCTGCAAATTCGTCCCAAGTAGCAGAAGGTGCATCCTCCCCTCGGGACTGTTCCCATGTCTCATACCAAATATGGGCCACATCTTGCAGCTGGAAAGCCCCGAATTCTGCTGCCTCTGTATCAGTAGCATGCATCACACGAAATATTTTCTGGAGTCCATCAATGAAATTCTGGGGGTCTTCCTCCTTCTTTAACCCTATGAATACTGGCGGCTTCATCCGCATAAACTCCTGAGTCCTAGAACTGTTTGACCCACTACTAGCGCCTGAGCTAGGGGCCGTTTCCTGTCGCTAGGCCTGATTTGCCAAAATTTGAGTGAGCAGCTGAATAGCTCCTCTAACATCTGCATCAGAAGTATTGGAAGGCGTAGCAGCGACATTAGCTGTGGCGGCTGCCTGGGCCTGAGTGCCCCCTTCTGTTGCTGCATAAACGGTAGCCCTCTGGCTAGTAGTCATATTTTTCTTGTTGTACTTCCTTTTTGGAGCCATTTCTGAAATACGTAATTCGAACGAGTTAGAAGAATACCTAAAAGCATTACTCTATCTTGCACGATCTAGAGTATGAAGGAAGTGAAACAAATTCTGAATGTCTTGGTGGTCAACTGTTTATATGTGTGGGGCCCTCACACATATAAAAGAGACCCCACTAGACACGGCTTCATAGACTCCCTAAGAAACATGAACCTAGGGCTCTGATACCAAGCTTTGTCACGCCCCGAACCTGGGCATGGACGTAACACGACACCCGGTGCCTGACTGCATGTGACCGAGCGAACCAACTGGCTGGCTGAATCAACATGTGATACCAAAACATAACTAATTTATAAAATAAAACTAACACATGCTGATTAACTAAAAGTCTCACTGAAATATCATAATGCGGAAATACTTAGACAATCTGAAATATATCTGACAGTAGCCGGCATGGCTAAACCAAAACGATTGAACAACTGCCAACAAGGCTAACATAATAAATATCTGACTGTCTAGGCTGTGTCTATGAAGCCTCTAAGAGTACTGAATGATAGAGCTGTCTATAAACTGAAATAACTGGATAGCTGACAACGCCCCGAAGGAAGGTGGGGCTCACCAGTAGCTGATACTTGCACTCCTAATTAGCTGGGTCGTCAACCTGTGTATCGTTACCTGCATCGTGAGATGCAGGCCCCCAAGCAATAAAAAGGGACATCAGTACATTTGAATTGTACTGGTATGTAAAGCAACTGAAGCAATAAAATACTGGAACTGAAACTGAAAACGGAAACTGAACTAAACAGGAAAGCAAGAAGCTGAAGTACTCCCTGTTCTGGATGAAGAATCACCTGTAAAACTGTAAATATAACTGTGGCCTGGGGCCCAAATAATGTGCACAAAAACTGTGGCCTCTGGCCCAAGCAATACGTATGCATAAACTGTGGCCTAGGGACCAAAAGTACAGATACAGGTGTTCAACATTGATATTTTACAAAACTGAGACGGGCTATAGCTGATAGCATGATAACTGTTTCTGATTCTGGGACTCTTGTAGTTAACTGGTTATACACTGACTGAGACTCATGTGATAATAATGCATAAGTCTATAAAGATTACGTGTTGGGTTCATGATGTTCAAAGTGACAACCATGAACGAATTCTGTAACTGCAACCCTAGAAGATAACAGTTCTATATCATTTCATGAAACTAGAGTTAACTATATTCTGAGTCAAATTTCTAACAAGTATGAAGAATGAGGCGTAGGGAGAATCATGAACATTCCCTAACGTAGATAGTTAGCCTCACATACCTCAATTCCAGCCTTTGAGCGTAATACAATGTTCGTCAACCCTCTCAACTTTGATCTATATCAATACAAGTCAAAGGGATTCTATATTAGCAATAATATTCATGCTTTGGTCATCTAAGCATTTTATCAAACACTTGGTGGGCATGAAGCTCCACAACCTTCATTAATGGTGTATTCTTCACCCAATCCCATTCTATTACTTCTAGATGATTCTACAATCTCAATTAGATGTAATTAACATCATTCTTCATCACTCATATGAATACAACAAATCCCAAGTCAACAATCCAACAACTCTAGCATAGTTCATATAATTCCCTTCATCAAACCCAATTATTATTCTCCCAAGAATACATCAACACTTTAATCATCATGAGAAAGTCATGAAACTTACCTTAGATAGTGGTTGAACAAGTCTTGAGTGGAGTTACTCCTTTAGCACCAAAACCCTACTTCACTTCCCTTGGGTTTTCTTGAATTAGATGAACTTTGGCTAGGTTTCATACATTTGGGTTCATGGATTTGGTGTTATTGATCATGGATTTCCCTTGAATTTTCTTGTGGATGAAATGTTGAGAGGGTTCTAGAGGGTTTTCGGACCAAAAATGGTGAGAAAATGGGTTAAAAACGAAGTTGGGTCTATATATAATTGTCCAGAAGGTTCGGAACTGGCACAACATGCGACACCATATGCGAGTCGCATGTCGAACATGCGAGTCGCATGTTGTGTCGCAAATCATGCCAGCAGCCTAACTCTCACTGGCACAACATGCGACACCAAATGCGAGTCGCATGTTGCGCCAGAACGTGATGAACTATCTGCCGTAAAATGGCCATAACTTTTGATCCCGATATGCTGTAAGGGCCCACGACCTATGGTTGGAAATATCTTTCAATTATCTACAACTTTCATCCTGTGGTGTTTTTCCCAAATTCCAACTTTATAATAGCGGTTTGGCCCCTTCAAATCAGATCATCCGAAAACGTTTTCCTTAACTCGCCCTTTTGGATGGCTTATGCCCATATTTGGCTTATGGGTCCTTCTTGAAACTTACTTAACACTTCATTACCAATATAAGAGACATTATAACTCTTCTCCAAAATTTCATTAAGCCATCATTAATTCGATACTCGAAATTCTTTCCCGATACACAACATATACCTTGCTTTCCTTAACAACTTTTGTCTCCTACCTCCAATATCTTTGAAACCTCATTTAGAATCATTAAATATTATTCCTTACTTATCGAAACATCATATGCATCATTCCCTTCGTCAGTCAATTCACTGTGCATGAACGGACAAAGTTACGAGGTGTTACAGTACATCTTACCTTTCACAAGCGCACTTGTGAGATTACACTGGGTATGTTGTTCATGTAGGTTAATCATATCTTGTTGATAATTTTTCATAATTATTAAGTCACTTCGTTATATAATTCGATAATTTTTAAAAACAATATATTTATAAGGAAGAATGTTTAGTAGGAAAAGCAGCAAATATCAAAAGGAGTGGCGGATCCAGAAATTTTATATAATGGGTGCTCAATTTTTTTTAGTTTGGAAATTGTTACATCAAGTGGGTGCTCAGTTAATATATTTGAATTAATTACTAGATTTTGCATGTAAATAATAGTGTTTGTCACAAAAAGCAATGGGTGCTTAAGCACCCATAGTACACTACATAGGTCTGCCACTGATCAAAAGGATGCAAGTGATTCGATATTATATAAACTAACATGATAGAGTATGAAAATTATAAGTCGGCAAAGATTATAAATAAAAATTATTTTTGTATTTTTATTAATTTATGTGTCAAGTATTTATGCTAGTTAAATGGGGGTTTTAACATTAGTTTTAGATGAAATTCAAGAAATAACTTAAATTCATTAAAATGAACCTCAAGAATCGATTTAGCTCTTTATTTATTTTTTATGCTTAAAAAGTTTAATTCTTAGTTAACCAAATAAGAAATTTTAAAGACAATCCGATCTTGATTGATTACACTACCTTCATTTTCAACACCATATGATATCATGCAATATTGTTTTTTACTTTCTATAGTTGTAAGCACATATGAGCTTACGAAAGAAGCAAAATTTTGGAGGTTTAAAACAAATTAGAAAGTAGAATATGGAGAAGAACATATGATGTGAGACATATTTAAATGTAAAGTAAGACCGTATAATGCATCAGTTAAAAAACATTTTGCTCCAAAGTTATCTAAATTAATGTATAAGGACAAATAACGTAAAAAGGGTACTCTCCGCCCGGTTCCTATTATAGGTGTTTTTAGCATGGACACACTACTTAAAAATCACTCATCACTAAAAAGTAAGAAGTGTTTTCACTAAATTATTCTTAATGAAATATAACAAATTTAATGTGGGTTCTTGGTTGTGTAAAACTTTACTTATCTAAATGATAACTTTTTTTTAAAAAAAATAATTAATACTTTCTTGATTATGTTAAAAGTCATTTATTATGACCTAAATATAATAGTTAAAAACACCATATATTCCCAAATAAACTTATACTTGAGAAGATGAGAAATAAGACTGAAGCAAATTTCTGAAGGATTAGAAAAATTTTTAAGCTTTTAAATGTAATTCGAAAATTGTTGATTATAAAAAAGAAGAAGCTATATTTAGGTCAAGAATACTTTAGAAAGAAATTTAAGGTTGCTGGTCACTGGTTGCTGAATCGCCTCTACTGTCAAACAATTTAAAAGAAGGCTTAAAAGAAAACCTGATGTCAGAAATCCCCGAATGTCATACCACAGTTCTCGCATGTCATCTCTTACATGAAAATTTTATTTTGTTAGGGGTTACAGAAAGGCATGTAACGATGGTCTTATTTACAAAAATATATTCCCTCCTGTTAAAAAAGAGTGTCAACTTAGCTATTTTCACACCTCTTAAGAAAATACAAACTCCTATGTAAGAATAGGTAATTTGACTAAATTATCTCCAATTAAATAAGTATTGAGATTTTGTCACTTAACATTAATAAGGACAAATCTACAAAAATAAAATTAGTTCTTTTTTTATTTGATAACTGAACACTCTTTTTAATAAAAATAAATAAATAGAGGTTAAATCGACACTCCTTTTGAAGAGGGAGTCCAAGACAATTGAAGTAATAAATGAAAAGCAAGGACAATAAATAACGTGCAAAAGTTGAACTGGACGTGGGACCCAATTATGTAGGTCTCTGCCGGTCTGGTCTCCAGAAATGAATGAGGCAATGCAAGGAAAAGTCAAATTATAGCAACCACATGTTAGCATAAAAGGATTTGAAATTGTACCAATTAAAACAATAGTCAATTACTTAAAGACCCCTGTGAGGACGACCAAAAGCAACCATCCTCACTTATATTAAGTAGGAAATATATAATTTTTAAAAACTTCAATTATTTTTTTCGCTCACGGCAAAAATCGTTTAAAATGTTGTGTATGAAAATTGTATGAAAAATATATGAAATGTGTATATCTCGTTCAAAGCTAAAAAGTTCGCTCAAAATTGTGTATGAAAAATGTATGAAATGTGTATATTTGGTTCAACGTTTTAAAATGTGCATAAAAACAATATAAAATATGTGTATCTCGCACGGGGCTTAAATTTCGCTCACATTTTTCGTGTATAAAGTTCATGTTTGGTTTCTGGAAATTAATACAACTACAACACTGTATAAAACTTTCAAACGATACTTAAGGCTTCAAAATAATCGCTCAAAATCTTATATATGAAAATTATATGAAATGTGTATATCTCGCTAAAGGGTTAAAAAGTTCGCTAAAAAGTTTGTATGAAAACTATATTAAAAATTTCGCTCACATATACACAATTCATACACAAAATTTGAGTGAAATTTAAGTCGAGCGGAAAAAAATTAAAATTTTTTTTTTAAAAATAATTGATAAAACATAAAAAATAAAAAAGTCTGAAAAATAAAGATCCGTTATATTTTATAAATTTACTGTTATATTTTGTAAATAGGATAAAATATAATTATGTTTTATAATAAAGAGTGTCAAGTAGATAGCGTATGCCATTTTCCCTTATTTGAACCGTATGAACGCTTTTTGGGCCACTCTTTAAATTCCGTCAAAGACAGCCTAACTGACTAAATTTCGCCTTTATAAATTAAAAATAGTAGGATACTTTTTTGGGATTCTTACACAGCCCAATAGGGATTTTCAATCACTATAGCCTAATGCTAAAAAATTGGGGAAACAACGCGTGTTCCCTCAAACAAAAATAATTACCCGCTCATAATCTCATTAGTTTTTGTATCCCCAAAAAAAATTAAAATTATTTATCTGAGATGCCTTCAAATTATGATATCAACATGTTATGTAAATATACTGAGATGGTATCATCGAAGACTGCTTCAGTCCTTCTCTTAGACTTCCATGATACCATCATGGTATATAAATATACAAAGATGGTATCATCGAAGACTGCTTCAGTCATTCTCTTAGTCCTTCATGATACCATCATGGTATATAAATATACTGATATGGTATTATGGATGATCATGTTCATTTTTTAAAAAGACACACTTTTCTAAAAAAAAAAAACTCTATGATACCATCGTCTTATATACATATACTGTGATGGTATCATGGAGGACTGCTTCAGTCCTTCAATGAGACACTCCTTAGTACATGGTACCATCGTGGTATATAAATATACTGAGATGGTAACATGGAGGACTACTTCAGTCGTTCTCTTAGTCCTCTATGATACCATCATGATATATAAATATACTGCGATGATATCATGGAGGTAGGGGTTTGGGCGAGGGGGCACGTTGGGTAATTAGTTTGGGCTGGCTGAGTAGAAGCAAAAATAGTTTGGGAGTGGCATGGACGGATACTTAGTTTGGGTTAGGCGGGCAATTAGTGATGTTTTCCCTAAAAAATTCAACGTCACTCATTCACTTTGTTTCTGTACTTATATCATTAATGGCTCCTCCTTGCATCCAACCTAAATCTCCACTTAAATAAATCTAAATGACTGCAAAGCACTATTAATATTATTCTATTTCAGATCCAAAAATAAGACAATCGCTGTCTCAATTTCATCCTTCCTCTATTTCTTAATCAAATTTTATTTTCATTTTACTGTATAAGTTCATCAAAAAGAAAAAGAAACACATCACCAGCCTTCCACAACTCATTACTATGAAAATTTATCATTAAACTACCAACATCATTGTACAATGTATAAACATTATATAATAATGGATTAGAGATGTGTATACATTCATATGCAATGAAAATTTGTCATCAAACTACCAGTATCACTATAGAATGATTGAAAAGACAAAGTCACGTGGAAGAGAGAAAAGAGAGTGGTGATCATGTTTAAAAAAAAGGCTGCCTAATTTGTTATCTGGGCTAAAACGAATAATGCTAACCAAATTCTAATGCTAAAAAAACATAAAATAAAATAATTAATTTTCTTTTCCATATTAAAATATGATTTAATATTTACAGTCAGCAGACCTAGAGTAGGTGTAATTTATTTCTCCTGACATGTATGTTCCACGTATATGCTAGCGCTCTATATACTTCGTCTTCTAAATTGTATTTTAGATTGTGTGGCATCCAAAACAGACTTCTTCTATTTTTTTTTTTTAATTCTACAGAATTCACTTAATATTTCTTGATGACCCTTGGATTTTAGTGATTTGGGATCAAGTTACGTAGCAAGAATGGAAAAGACCAAAACAAGAAAGATTATGGTTGTTAGAACATAGAAATTTTAACATTTAATTCATATCTAGAACCGTTTGGACAATACTTAAAGATATTTTTTAGAAAAGATTTAGCGCAAAACGAGTTCGAATAGTTATTTTCGTTTCTTAAATTTATGAGCGATATATGAGATTTTTTTTTTTTTAATGAAAAATACATGGAGAATTTCGTATTCATAAATGTTCTATTTTTAAGGAAAAAGAAGATTTTTTTAAACTAAAATACGTTACAGAAAAATGCCTTTTATATTCAGAAAAGTTTCAACAAACAAATACAATTAATAGCCTATTGGTTGAGGGTATGCATTTTTCTAGGAGTTTAACTTTTGTTATTTTCGTATGGCGCGTGATGATCACCCTCTGGGTTCGATCAAGCTCCTCTGTCAGCACGGGTTGGACTTTGAAAAGACGCGTGACCGTGGTGCTGATACCACCAGGTTTGCTGAGTTAATGATGACGTATGTATTGGCTTGTAATGATGCTTTTAGTTACGCCACTTTCATAGCGTTTATGATTTCTAGTACCTGATTAAGGCCTTTACCGGTTGCGAACTGTTAAGAGAATTGAGAGTTTTTGTAATGATCCGTTTGGTCGTTTAGGCTTTTTGACTTTTTTACCCCTGTTGACCCTTCCCCTAACCCCGTTAGAGTGTTTTGACTCACGAGGATTGGGGTACGGTTCTCGAGAGAGAGAGAGAGTCATGTTGAAAATTGAGGATTTTAGAGCCCTTAAGTTGAATAAGTGAAAATGGTTGACCAATTGTTGACTTATGGATAAACAAACCTTTTTGGGAATTCCAACGATTCCATGAGGTTTGGAGAGTCGTTTGTAACTTGGTGGGGTGATTGGTTTGGTTCTTGAGGCACTCAGGAGCATTTTGGTTCCTTGGTCGGAAACTTGACTTTGGTGATTTTGGGGGTTAACTGGGTCAAAATGACCTTCGTTGGGAATTCCGAGGTCACTGGTGGTTTTGTAGCATGTTTTTATGTTGATATGCATATTTGATTTTTTCCGAGGGGACTCAGATGAGTGTCGGGTTTTGAGTTGAACTTGGTGAAAAACCAGATTTTGCTGGTTTCTGATGTCTCGCTTCTGTGGGTATGTGTTCACATCTGCAGGTTCGCCTATGCGACAATTAACCCGCAGACACAAAGGGTTGATGTGGTAAGTGACTCCGCAGATGTGAAGTCCCTTTCGCATAGGCGAGTCTGCATTTGCGAACAGGTGTCCCCGGATGCGGAAATTGCTGAACATAAAACCTTTCTTATTTCCCAACTTCGAACCATTCCTTCCATTCACCAAATTCTTAACTTAGAGAGTTTCATGGGAGAAATTGAAGAGCTTTTGGTTGATTACATCTTGCGTAAGTTCCTTTGCACTCTCTTGTAATTTATTTATGATTTATGATTGGATTATATTTTAGTCTTCATTTGGTAAGTTGGGGAATATGGGTAGAAACCCTAGATTGTATCTTTATGATTCTTGTCTATTTCTATGACTTTATGGAAGAGTTCCTTAATTTCTAAGCTTCTAATCATCGGGGAATTAGATTGCTAAGTTTAATCTCTTTTAATTGCTAGGGTTGTATTATGGAAATTGGGGCTTGTCTTTTATTGATGAAATTAATGCTAATTGGGGACTAATTGGTGTTGATGATTAGTATTTGGACCTCTTGAACTTCTGATTGAGCTTTTCCAACTTGTAGGCTTCCCATTACCCTTGCGGGCCCGGTATTTCTTTTAGGATTATTTCGGGTTTTTTCCGAAAGCATAGCAATATGTATATCGTTAGATTCGCAGTCTAATGTGGAGTATTTAATTGATTAGACTTTGAGTGTTCAGAGGCTATCCGGAAGGGGAAGCCCCAGGTTTGAGGAGTTCAAGGCTCGTGTTCGGATTGTAGGTAGGCTACAGCTTACCTTTGTTAGATTTTGATTAGTGAATCACATGTGTTGTGTAGTTATTGACTGGGAAAGCATGATAGGACTTCGGGCATGGTTGTGGCGTTAAATCCACTGGCTTGGTATGATTTCTGATTATTTGGGGATGTCGCCGTATGTGGTTGAGGTTATATGGGTTGTACTAGTTCTATTGTTGTTATTAGGATTGAGTATCTAATACATTTCCATGGTAGTTGTGATGATTCATGTAAGGATAGAATTAGCATTATAGTGCTTGTGAATTCAATATCTTATTTATTGGCATTGTTTACATACGATTCCTCATTCTTGCATTCATACATTTATGCATGATGAAAGAGTTGTGGAAACGGACTAGAAATGGAAAGAAGGAGAAAGATGAAAGAAACAGTGTTAGTGCTATCAATCATTGGTTTGTACCGAAAGTATAATGGCAGAGTCACGATCTGAGGTCTGTTCCGGAGTGGCTAGTACATGGATGTTGCGGGTCTCTTATGGGTCATGACTATTGAAGCGATAAATGCTTATAGCATGTGTGTATAGGTTTGATTTATTGGCCATTGCATTGCACGACATTGCATCTCGTTGCATTGCACTTCTCATTTCGCATCATATACCATTTCATTGGATTCTTGTTGATGTTTTGTTGTGTTGTTGCCTATGGTTGAGGGATTTTTTAGAACTTGGTAGACCCTTGGAATAGAAGCTTAAACCTGGGCTATGACTTGACTATTTGGGACATTCTATGCCTGTTAATTATTGTTGATTGGCTTATCTTTTTACTTGTTGATTTTTGTATTTCATGCGCATTAACTAATATTAGTCGGCCTATGATTCTTACTAATACGCGTGTTGTATTAATACTACTCTTGTTGCACTTTTTCTGAGTGCAGAGTTTGAGATAGGATTTCGTATACGGTTGTGAAAAGTTAAGTTGGGCTTCAACATGACAGAATGGTAGTGGTGCAGTAAGAACTAGTGGTTTGTGGGTTCTTTTAGGAAAATGGTTATCGGTTCTAGATCAGAAGGCAAGATTATTTGCTATTAGTGGGAACTTAAGGTATTGGGAAGATTTGGTCCTTCAGTAAGGGGTGTGTTCGCAGGGTCGTGTGTGGAGAGGATTGGTGAGGGAATCGTTTGAAACAAGAGCTTGTTGATTTGAGAGTTATATTGCAGTTATACTATGTAGAGTGGATGTAAGGGTTCATGGATGAGTTGGTATGTTCGGTTATGTCGTAGGCTAATGGGGCCAATGGTTGACTAATAGAAACGACTCTAGTGATGGGCAAGTGTAATGTTTTAGTACTCAAAGATGTTATCGGGTGTTGTATCTAATCTTGAGCATGGAGAATGGGCATTGTATCTGTTGTGCAAATTTCGGCTAGTTCCTACTACTATTGATGTTATGACTCTGTGGAATTGATCGAACGAGAGGGATAATCGCATGATTTGATTAGAGGTGTTCTGTTCAACAATTAACGATCTCCCTATGGATTATGAATCGGTTCAGTGGTGGTTTGGGATATTGCATCGACAATGACTGATTCTTATTAGGATAACTGGGGTTGGTCAGTGATTTCTAGTAGAAGACTTCTTGAAGAATGATTTATGTGATACACCGGATTTAGAACGGTTCTCAGTTTAAAGTTCGAGTGAGGCAAAGGAAACTCTGGTTGTTTTAGTATGTGGCATAATACTTACTCCAAGATTGACTCAGCTACTTTGCAAGACTTACGATATTGTGGTGCACCCTTTAACGGGTTTGAGTGAAGTTTCAGTGGATAGCGGTGAATGTGATTTGGAACATAATACGAAATTGAAGAATGAAGATAGATGCATGGTTGATCTAGAATCAGAGCGAGTAAAATACATTCTCGAAAAAGAAAGGGATTGAATGCGAAGCAATGGGCTTACTTGGGTCAGGTGTGGATTATGGTGGTGTTATTTTACATCGTTCAGATGGGGTGTGACTGTTAAGTAAGCTTTACGAAGAAAGTCTACAGAATTTGACTAAGTGTTATGACAAGGTTCTGTGAGGTTTCGTGATCAACAACTGGTGAGAAACAAGTTTAAGGTGACTAACGTGTTAAGATTGACGGAAAGGTGGCTTACGTCGTAGCAAGTTGGGTGATTTCGTAGCACTTTTCAAGGGATGAGCTAGAGTTTTTTAACAAGAGGGAATCTTGGAAATCTCTATAGTTTGATAGTTAAAGTTAATTTATTAAGGTGAGACTGAGTTTTGTGGTAGTAGATTATGTTCAAGTATTGATTAACTGGATAGCATGGGTGAGTATTTTGGATATTAAACACCGGGGGAACCTTGCCCAGGGTATGGTACATGGATTCTAAGGGTGATATGTGGGAACTTGATAAGGGAATAACTGGGTATTACAATTGGAACATGTACTAGCGAAGGTTTATATACAAGGCTGTGCCTTGCATTAAGTATTCAGAATTGCAAGCGAGTTAAGGTAAGTACAAGGGAAATTTGGTGGATTTAGATTTCATAGAGCTTCTATTAGCGTTGCGTATCGGGTATGAGTTGAGGATCGTGAGGATTTAGTCTAAGGTATAGCTTCTCGATACTAAGTTAATGAGTTGGGTGAAATTCAGCAGTTGGAGACGAGGGTGACAACACAGGATTGATTATTTATGAGAAAAGGATTAGAATCGATCGCACAGATGTGTGAAAGGACTATGATTTGTTTTGTGAAGGTTTGGAGTAGGTTTGGGTGATCATGATATTCGGGAGGTTGTGCATTTATTTCGAGGTCAAAATTGTGTAAATAACAGCTGAGGGACTATGCGTATATTGCCGGAAGGACTTATGCGTATCATAGTAAATCACCATTATGGATTCGATGGATTTAATTTCAATATGAGATATGGTAGCGTTACCAAGTGTTGTTGAAGGTGCAAGTGAGATTAATGATACGTTGCTAATGGCAACTTTCAAAAAATTATAATGGTTTACACTGGGACTTGGCGTTGTATTGAGGAGGTACAAATGGTTATTGCAAGTCCTTGGGATGCTCAGTTGATTTTCTACGGATTTGGCACGGGAAGGTAATCACTAGGGTGATGTGCATATTTGTTGTTTGAAGATTTATGAGGAAAGGGATGATGGGCGTCAACTTAGTAGATCCAGCTTGATGAAACGAAACTCAAGGAATTTGAAATTAGCACAATCGGCTTGGGCAAGATCAGTTTTGATGGAATCGCTTAGAATTTCCTCATATAAAGCAAGGATTCTTTTCTAGGGAAAGGAGGTCACGAATTGGACTTGTGGCATATGACGATGTGTTACTAAGTAATCTTGGTGCGAAGGACGACCTTGGAAGGTGTGAAAGAAGGATTAGTAGAATATTTTTTTTTTACTTGTATAGAGTGGGCAATGATTTGTGGCTAAGTCATAAGGGTTGTGTTGTTTAGGGGATATTTGTGGAACCAATCAATTGCATTCAGAGGTGTGGTTATAATTAAATCAGGGAATTCGAGTAGAGTCAGTTCAAATATATGAGGATCATTAGTGGAATACATTTCGGGTATGGAAAGATGGAAAATTGGGTCGTTGAGTTAAGTTAAAGGAAGTTGTGACTTATAAGGTGAACAAGCGGTACTATCGGTGTATTTCTTGCTTGTGGGGGCTTTCATGAGGCTTATCGTCATTTTTCGGACTCTTGTTTATCGTTCGAGGGCGAACAATTATTTAATTACTATATGATATAACGACCCATTTGGTCGTTTAGGATTTTTGACCTTTTTCCCTCCGTTGACCCTTCCCCTAGCTCCATTAGAGTGTTTTGTCCCGTGGGGATGGGGTTACGGTTCCCGAAAGAGAGTCGTGTTGAAAGTTGAGGATTTTAGAGCCCTTCAGTTGAATAAATGAAAAATGGTTGACCAATAGTTGACTTTTGGGTAAACAAACCTTTTTGAGAATTCCTTCCATTCCATGAGGTTCAGAGAGTCGTTAGTTACTTGGTGGGGTGATTGGTTCAGTTCCCGAGGCACTCGGGAGAGTTTTGGGTACTCTGTTGGAAACTTGACTTTGGGGATTTTGGGGGTTAATCGGGTCAAAATGGCCTCCGTTGGAAATTTTGAGGTAAGGGGTGGTCTCATAGCCTGTTTTTATGTTGATATGCATATTTGATTTTTACCCCTCGGATGGGTGTCGGGTTTTGGGTTGGACTTGGTGAAAAACCATACTTTGCTGGTTTCTGATGTCCCACTTTTGCGGTTATGTGTTCGTATCTGCGGGTCCGCCCATGCTCGACTTGGCCGCAAACGCGAAGGGTTGACGTGGTAAGTGACTCTACGGATGTAAAATCCCCTTCACGGAGGCGAGTCTGCATCTGGACAAAAACCTTTCTTATTTTCCAACTTCGAACAATTCATTCCTTTCACCAAATTCTTAACTTAGAGAGTGTTGTGGGCGATATTGAAGAGCTTTTGAGTGAGTACATCTTGGGTAAGTTCCTTTGCTCTCTCTTGTAATTTATTTATGATTTAGGATTGGATTATATGCTAGTCTTCATTTGATAAGTTGGGGAAGGTGGGTAGAAACCCTAGATTGTCTCTTTATGATTCTTGTCTATTTCCATGAGTTTGTGGGAGGGTTCCTTAATTTCTAAGATTCTAATCATTGGGGAATTAGATTGCTAAGTTGAATCTCTTCTAATTGGTAGGGTTGTATTATGGAAATTGGGGGTTTTCTTTTATTGATGAAACTAAGGCTAATTGGTGTTGATGATTCGTATTTGGACCTCTTGAACTTCTGATTGACCTTTTCCAACTTGTAGCATAGCAATATATATATAACGTTAGATTCTTAGTGTAACATAAATTATTTAATTGATAAGACTTTGAGCATTCAGAGGCTATCAGGAAAGGGAAGGCCCAGGTTTTTGGAGTTCGAGGCTCGTGTTCGGTTTGAGGTATGTTACGGCTTACCTTTGTTATACTTTAATTAGTGAATTTCATGTGTTGTGTAGTTATTGAGGGGGAAAGCATGATAGGCCTTCGGGCATGGTTGTGGTGTTAAATCCACTGGCTTGGTATGATTTCTGATTATTTGGGCTTATCGCTGTACTTTATGCAATTTTTCACATGTTTTGTACTTGATAACGTGGTTGAGGTTATGTGGGTTGTACTAGTTCTATTGTTATGATTGGGATTGAGTGTCAGATAAGTTTCCATGATAGTTGTGATGATTCGTGCAAGGATTGAATTGGCATTATGGTGCTTGTGAATTTCATATCATTTTTATTGGCATTATTTTCATGTGATTCCTTATTCATGCATGATGAAAGAGTTTTGGAAACAGATTAGAAATGGAAAAAAAAAAAAGAGAAAGATGAAAGACACAGTGGTAGTACTATCGATCAGAGGTCTGTACCGGACATATAGTGGCGGAGTCACAATCTGAGGTCTGTTCCGGAGTGGCTAGTACCTGGACGCTGTAGGTCCCCCATGGGTCATGAATATTGAAGCGACAAATGCTTATTGCATGTGTGTACGGGTTTGAGTTATTAGCCATTGCTCTGCACGACATAGCGTCTCATTGCATTGCACTTCTCATTATCGCATCATATACCATTTCATTGGATTCTTGTTGTTGTTGTGTTGTTGTTTCCTATGGTTGATGGATTTCTTTGAACTTGGCAGACTTGTGGAATAGAAGCTTAAACCCAGGCTATCATTTGACTATTTGGGACATTCTATGCCTGTTAATTGTCGTTGATTAGCTTATCTGTTTACTTGTTAATTATTTATTTCAAATGCGTTAACTAATCTTAGTTGGCATATGATGCTTATCAGTACGTGTGTTGTAGTGATACTACTCTTGCTGCACTTTTTCTGAGTGCAGAGTTTGAGACATGATCTTTTTCACGGCCTCTAGTCTTGCTCCGAGGCTTCTTACTTGAGATTTGAGGGTGAGCCACTAGCCAGCTTGCAGTCCTGGATATTATCTATCGCTGTCTATTATTCTATCCGTTAGCAGTATTTTCTTATGTTCAGACTATTGTTATATTCCTAGACTTGTATTGGATTAGTCGTTACCAGTGACTTCACGTCCTTGGGGAGATGTATTTGACTTCGTATTCTGCACTTTATGATTATGTATGGTTAAATACTTATTAATGTGTTATGTCCCGTATTTTTATACATTGGGACATTTTAAACTAAATGCGACAAGTTAAAGACAAGACTATTTTAAGATACGAAGTAGAGACTCTAACTTCCGGTTTCGTTTCAAGTCACAAGTTGCCTATAAATTTCGTTTGGTATAGAAGTATTAATGGAAAATTGGGATTAAATTAACCATGATTAGATTAGTAAGTGGGATTAAAAAACTAAATTAGTCCATTAAAATAGCCATAAGTGGCCGTGTAAGTTATATTGAGGTGGTCAATGATAATTGACTCAAATATTGAGTGGGACACATGTCCAAATCATGGACTACATATATATAACAAGAATGCTGATTCATTCTACACTAACTAAATCATTTGCATCTTCACAAAGTTTAGAAACTTAGAGATAGAGTGAGAGGGTCTCGGCTAGAGCTGGCCGAGAATAGGGCTGCTCCAAGTTGATCAAAAATTCAGTTTCTCAAGCAATTTAACCCCTTTGAAGGTGTACAATAACGTGTAGCATTCATTGGAATAGCAAGAACAAGTGTTGAAATTCAAGAAGTGAATTTGAAGGGCTAGCCGATTGAAGGATTGAGTGACAAGGTAAGAGTTGATCATCTTTCATATGTTTTGTGGTGAATTGAATGTATATGATTGTGCATGTTGGTATTGGACTGTTGTTGTTGAAGTTGAAGTGGGCCGTGTGCTATAGGTCTATAGGAAATAACGTGTAATCTCCTTGTACATGTATTGGAAATGAATGGAATGTGTTGTAGTACGAATAAACGAATGAAATTCATGAAGTTGTTGTAGTTGTGTTGAAGCCGTGTAGGGGCTGGTTTAGAGGAATTAATGGACTGTTTTGTGTCATGCTTTGATTGTTGTTGTTATGGACATTGTGGTGTATTGTATGCATTATGAATATGTGAATTGAGGTGTAAAAGAAATGATTTATGTTGAAGTAGAAAAACAGTCCAAACCGTGGACTGTTTTAATGAAAGGGATAGATTAGTTTATTTTGAACGTTGCTTGTTGTTATGGACGTATAGTGAAGATGAAGTTTAATGATTCAAGTTGAATTGAGATGGTTTGTGGGCTGTTGTAGGAGTTAATATGATGCTAAAACAGGTCCAATAATCGTATAAGTAATGTTGTTAAACGTGTTGTTGTCGTTATAGTTGAAGTTGGAAAATTTCGAATTGAAAATGGTAATGTTGTGTGGGCTGTTTGGCCGTGAATAGGGGACTGTTTTGAATAATGTACGGGCTGTCCGAAGCTCCCTTAAGTCATGTTTTAAATAATCCCGGGTTGGTACTTGAAAGTATGACTTGCAATATTAGCTTGGAGTACTAGTTGGGTTGAATGCGAACGAAACGTCGTCTAAATGTTAGAAAGGGATTATTAACGTTAAAATACGTATTGAATTCCCTCGTGGACTAATCGTAACTCTTGATATCTTGATATAGGATAAGGTACTATTGGGCAGCGAGTACGAGTTATAATACGACTAAACGCTAAAGGTATGTAAAGCCTAATCCCTCCTTCTTTTGGCATGTCCTAGACGTAAGTAAGAAATGATATGAGCCTTGGGGTAAACTCTACTCTCTAGTTCCAAGCATGACTTATGATTCTATTCATTCCTTAATGTTATTGTCACGAGCCTACTATATGATTGACTAACAAATGATGTATGGAAATTCCTACTCTTAAAGAATTGCATAATTAGAGTCATACTTGACCTTCAAAAGCTATATCATGTTAAATTGATACATGTAAATCGTGAAACGTTCCTTGCTATGGTTTGTAATAAGATTTAGAAAGAACTGAATATGATTATTATCCTGACACTTGAAAGCTGATTAGTTACTTATCTATTGAGTCTCCAAAGATGATTTGCATGTATGTGGTTGCTTATTATTCTGCTCATGCTTACCGTTACATCCTTCACTGAGTCCCGGGCCAGGACACATTTTCGTGCGCATATTTACTATATTACTCACCGAGTCCCTCACTAGAGGGCTGGGACACGTTATATATATACATGATGATATGATGACATGATGATATGATGTTATGATGATATGGGGATGGCGGCCAGGAGGGCATATGATCATTATTTCACTGAGTCCCTCACTAGAGGGCCGGGACACGTATATGTACATGTTTATGATGCTATGATTTTAATTACCGAGCCCCTCACTAGAGGGCCGGGACACGTTATATATGTTATGTACAGAATGATTACTCAGCTTTGACTACTAAACTCTATATTGATATTGGTATGAGGTTGATAAATATGAATTATGTTCAAAGGTAAGTTTTATGGATTTCTGTTTGTTGCATTAGATCCTACACTCCTTGTCTCAGTATGATTCTATTTACTATATTTCACACTTTACATGCTCAGTACATATTCCGTACTGACCCCCTTTCTTCGGGGGGCTGCGTTCATGCCGGCAGGTATAGACGCTCGTTTTGGAGATCCGCCATCCTAGGATATCTATCCAGCTACTTTGGGAAGCTCCTTTGTTCCGGAGCCTAGCTTGTGGTATAAATCCCTTTTGTTGTATATATATGTGTTTGTTCGGGGTACGGCGGGGCCCTGTCCCGTCATATGACACTGTCATTACTCTTAGAGGTCTGTGGACATTTGTGTGGGTCTGTATATAGTTGTTGTTTCGTTGTATGGATATGACTTATGTTTGGGATGTTGCGTGTAGTGGCAGCCTTGTCGACTTGCGTAGATATATATATGTTTGCTATTGGAAATTGTAACTCCTCAGGAGACAGGTGGCTATGACATGCATATATGTGACAGCTTTAAAATAACGTCTTGCCTTTTTATACAAATAAGTTCTCGATATGCTAGCTGTAGATGATTATAGTTAACAGGTGATATGAGTGTCCAACTTGGGCACTAGTCACGGCCTACGGGGTTGGGTCGTGACATAATGTTACTTGTGTTATTTATGCTTGATTCTTAAATTGATTAATCGTTGATTAAGGGGATGGTTTGTCCACTTGGGTGGGTTAGTGTGGGTGCCATCATGACCGTGATTTGGGTCGTGACAGTTTCTCAAGTTCCTGAGGATACTTTTTGATAGGTTTATAGTGTGAAACATTTGTTGTTTTTTTTGCTAGAACCTTTAAAGTGGATTAGATCGGGTCACAGTTACTCTCATGGTTAACCAGTTGGCGAGGAAGAGTCATCAGGCTGGTCCAATAGCTTGTTGGCTTGGCATGTGTCTTAGAAATTGAGGGAGGTCTACTTTGAGGACAATATTTGTGCACTGACCGAAAAAAAAAATGAATCCTCACATAACCTAATTCTAATGCTAAAAAAAACATAAAATAAAACAACTAGCTTTCTTTTCCATATAAAAATATGATTTCAAGTTTACAGTCATGTAACGACCCGTTTGGTCGTTTTTAGAATTTTTATCTTTTTTACCCAGATTACCCTTCCCGTAGTTTCTTTTTGGAGTTTATGGCTTGTGGGAGGGGTGATGCGGTTTTCAAGGGAACCGACTGAGTTTTGGTTTATTTTGAGGATTTTAGAGATTTCCAAGTTGAAGTAGTGAAAAGAGTTGACCAATAGTTGAGTTGTGGGTGATCGTGTCTGAAATTGAATTCTGATTGTTCGGTTAGGTATAAAATGTGATTTTTGACTTGGTAGGATATTTGGTTTGGGTCCCGAGACATCCGTTTATTTTTGAGCCATTGGTTGGAAGTGTTGGTTTTGGTTGGGTTGGAGTTGGCTTGGGTCAACACTAGGTCAAGACGACCTCTCTGGGAAATCTGAATGCACGAGTGACGTCGTAGCGTGTTTTATGAAAAGTTTGCATATTTAGGTCGTATCTGGGAGGTCTCGGATGAGTTTCGGGTATCTAATCTAAATTTTTGAAGTGGCTTCATTTTCTGGAGTTGGTGTACGCGACCTGCAGATAGGAAGCAGCACGTGCGTGCCTGCTTCTGCAAAATTTGGTGCACAGGTGCGAGGACTCGTGGGGGGAGGACGCATCTGCGGAGGGTGGAGCGTAGGTGCGAGGTGTAACGACCCATTTGGTCGTTATTGCTTTTTTTGATGGTTTTAACCCTTACCGAGCTTTGTTAGCTCACATTTGACCCGAAAGGACCGTCGATACGCTTCTCGAGGTCTTTGGATATAATTTGGGTAATTTTTGTGGAAAATTTGGGCTTAAAGCGAAAAAGATTTGTCTCAAAGTTGACTTTTGGGTGAACGAACCTTTTTCGGGAATTCTTCGATTCCGAAAGGCCCGTATGGTCTTTTAGGACTTGTGTGTATATTCCGTACGATTCCCCATGCACTGGGGTGCATTTTAGGACTTAGGTTGGGAAGTTAGTTTTGAGGTATTGGGGGTTGACTCGATCAACGAGACCTCCGTTGGGAATTTTGAGGCCACGAGTGTAGTCGTAGCACGTTTTTATGTATAAATGCATGTCTGGTTTGTGAGTAGGTGATTTCGGGTGATAGTCGATTTTTCGAGTTGAGTTCATGAAATTTGAATTACTTTTCTGGTTTCTGGTGTCCGCTTCTGTGACACCAGGGCCGCGGCAGTGGTACCGCATTAAAGGTGGCCCGCTGCTATAGCGGCCTTGTGTATTTTCTGGTGGACATCAGAAGCAGTCAAGGGACCGCTAAAGCGGGACAGCTATAGCGGTTCATCGATCGCTATAGCGGGTAACGGGTAGTAGCTGACATTAAATGAGTGTTAAAACCCTAAGTCCTTGATTCATTTCCTATTCCGCAACTAAAGCCATTTGGGAGAATTTCATGGTATATCTTGGAGGAACATTATTGTGATTAGTCATTCCACCTTCATTACTAATTCATTATCCTTTAATCATCATAGAAATCCACAAATTCATGCTAGAATGCCTAAGAACTTGAGGATTAAAAGAGGGTTTAATGGGTTCTTTCCCAAATGATTTCTAGATTATACCACATTGGATTATGGATTTGGTTAGCTTCATTGAGCATGGAAATGATGATTAAAAGCTATTGTAGCATGTTTCCTTCATTATTAGTGGCTAATTTATGAATTGGGAGTTAGGGTTTATACCCAAATTTGGGCGTTTCTTCTAGAATCCGAATTTCCCTTTTATACGAGTTTAATTGGCTAATTTTTGATGGGAATTGATCATCTAGAGTAATAATTTCATGTTCAGACCTATAGATTCCTAACTTCATCTTGCTAGTTCATAAACCCTATTCCATGGGTTGAGATTTGGGAGCTAAAAAGGAGTGTTTTTTTTTGGATACTTTCTTCTATATTCTAATTCCATATTCAGATATAACTAGACTTTCATTACTTTGAGGCGTAATGAAAGGGCAAGGCTTACGATTGACATTTGAGTTTGCTATTCGTCCTTCCAGATAGGTTACGGTTTACCTTATGGACTTCGATTAGCGAAGCGTATATTTAGATGATATTGTCGGAGAGTGAATGTAAACCTTCGGGTATGAAGTTTAGGATGGATATTGCCTTAGGTTGGGCTTTGCCGTATGATTTGGGGCTAGCAGCTTCGTTGCGTTGTTGACTTATTTGCTCTATGTACTTGTTGGCTGGTCGCCACGTTGAAATATTGGATATTGGTGATTAGTTATTTTTCATGATTATGATATTGTAGTACCTTACTATGCTGACATTGAGTTGAGAACTGTGAATTTGTTGTGGCTTATTTTTTAGCCTTGTTGATGATATTACTTGTGTGCCCATGTGTGGTACTGTTTGGGATTGATTTGTTTGTTGACATTACACTTGCATATTATTCATATGCATCTCCATGATATATTGATATTGCCTTGATATGGTACCGATGATGGGAAATGAGAAGGAAATATAGAGGCATTGGGTCATAGCGATACGAGTCAACTCTGGGCTATGTGCGGAGTGACCGGTACTCTTCCGAGACATATTGGATATTAAGTCATCTCTAGGATGTGTGCGGCATGACTGATATGGAAAACTTATCTTCTGAGACATGTTGGATATTGAGTCATCTCTGGTCTATGTGCGGAGAGACTAGTGCATGGACTTCGCTGGTCCCCCATGGCTTGTGGTGCCGATGATGTGATGTTCCATCGTCGGAGTACATGTGTATGAGCATATGCATTGCACTTCATACATTATTGCATGGGATTGGATCTCTTGGTTATTTGTTTTGTGGATTGTGATTAGATATTTTTGTTGGATGAATTGGGACTTTATGCTATGGTTAGGAGATGTTCCCGGATTGTACTCTTGAAACTTGGCACAATTGGGTTTAGATGCTATAACCTAGGCTGAGACTCGCTTTGTTGATACTTGGACATTGGTGACCTGCACTTTATTATTTATTTGCATTCTTGCTTTATTGTCTTTATATACTACAACTAATATTAGTCGGCCTATGATATCTACCAGCACTTGTTGTTTGTACTGACCTACGCTTGCTACATTCTTTTATGGATGCAGAGTATTTGACAGGTTCCCCCTCTTCTCCTTGTGGCCGATTATCGAGGTTTCTACGAAGTCTATTCAGGGTGAGCATGATGACAATCGCTGCCCGAAGACTCTTCCTATTATCATGTCTTAATTTTACTTCGAGATATCATTTGAGACTTATGTATTATTCAGACTTGTAGTATTTGGTAGAGCCCTTGTATGACCAGACCAGATACTGGGGTTGGATTTTCATTACTTCTGCATTTCTTTGTATTATTATCATGAGACTTACGTTATCCTATTTTCTTCCACTTTACTTAAGGTTTCATGATTATTGGGATAAAGGTTCACCTACCGAGGTGGGGAAGGTAGGTGCCCCCATGACTTAGTCAAATTGGGTCATGACACGAGGCCACATCTGCGAAATCCTCCCCGCCCCTATGCATTGTTGCTGGGTAAGTGAATAACGCTCTTACGGCCTTTTCTCCGCCGGTGTGAGCCTGTACTTGCGAGGATAGGTCCGAAGAAGCGGAAATCGCTAAACCAGAATCCCTTTAATATATCTTCTTCTCAAATTCAAACCCTATTATTCACAAACAACATTTTAAGACCTACGGGGCTCAGTATACGACGATTTTGAGGGTTTTTTCATGAATCTTCATTTGGGTAAGTTTCTTATCATCTTATTATGGTTATATCTTTGATTAGTTAAAAGGTTCATGCTAGAAATCATGTTTTAGAATGGTATTTAAAGGTTATGAACCCTAAGTTGAGTTTTGAACTTTCTCTATTTAGTCATGGTTTTTTTGAGTAAACTTCCTAGTAATAACTTGTTAAAGCTTTGGGTAATCTAATTTAACACAAAATTTCAAACCATATTTTCAAGTGATTTGATTTATGGATTTTGATACAAATTGGGATTTTAGATAATTCATAAAATTGGAGGCTCAATTGGGGTTAGAATTCCATGAATCTTAGGATTATGACTATCTAGACTGTAGGTAATATGTTTCTGACTTAAAGTTTCGATTTTTCTCTTGTGGGCCTGGGGTCACTTTTTGGGTTCCATTTAGAAGTATAACAATATGGGTGTTCATGGATTCGTATTCTAACGTAGAATGTATATTTTATAGACTTTGATCATTCTGAGCCTCTTCGAAAGGGAAAGGCGCTGGCTTGACGTTCGTGGCACCTGTTCAGCCTTCGAGGTAGGTTATGCCTTACCTTCTTAGAGTTTGATTAGAGAATCATATGTAGTTTGTTGATATTGACGGGGAAAGCTTGATAGGCCTTCGGGCATGGTTGTGGTGATAAATCCACTGGTTTGGTATGGATGTTGTTACGTGGGTGTTACCCTATATCATGTTATAATGCATCTTAAGTGAATCAAATGAGCCAGAGAGGTTAAGTACCTTTACAAAGATTATGATTGGTTAAAACAAATGTTAAGGAAGTATTGTGAGGGTTGGAGGTTAAACCAATCGAAGATGTTATAACCCGTACTGTCGGGAGTAAAATTAGGAGTGCTTAATATGCTAAGGGGGTTGTTTTTTAAGGTGTTTGATGTTTTAATAGTCATATGTTATGTTTTGAAGTAAAGTGAGTTGTAAAACAAAAGTCGGCAAAAGTTGTAGCAACTTACGTTCATAAATTAACTGAGGTCTGATGTCACAAAGCTTTTCTCTAAATGTACTTGGAGTTATGGGGTTTCTCCAACTGTTTTTGTAGTATTTTAATGATGTTTTGGGCTGAAAATTGGTAGGATAAATTAGGTATATTGTTGTTAATGTTATAAACATTTTCATGAAGTTGGAAAAGGTTTTAAACTATAGTTCGTTGAATTGTAAATCGAGATTGCCGCTAGTGTGAGTATTGAGTTGTTTATAGAGCTTGTTAAAAGCATTATTGTTATGTGGGCTGTTTTCAGATTGTCTTGAACTTGAGGGAACTTAAAAAAACAAGCGAGGTTCTGCCCGATTTGTTGTAGAATAAAGTTCATCCTTCAAATACGATAGTTATAACACTCGCATTGTGACTATATCATCGTTTTCCTGGTTGTGGACTAAAAAGTTACAGGTTGAGCATATCTTGTGGTTGGGCAGGACATACAAGGTATGTAGGATTTACCGTTTCATTTTTTTGTACGAATCCAGATGAAACGTAACGTGTATGAATGATTCTTCAAAGTTACTCTACTCTTAGAGGTATGAAATTGCTTACGTTGTGTCACTCTATTGTAATGTATATGATCATGTTCATGTCTTGATTTTTGGCTTCTCATATAAGACCTATGTTGATGGTATTTTTTTGGTTCGTATGATATTACATATTGATGAGTTAGCTTGAATAACGTATTCGGAGGTTACCGACCTTACATCTCTCCGAAAGGTTCAAACTTTCATTCCGTGAGTCTATCTCATATAAGGGATATGTTGATGGTATTTTCTAGTTCTTATGATATTACATATTGACGAGTTAGCTTGAATAAAGTATTCATAGGTTACCGACCTTACGTCTCTATGAAATGTTCAGACTTTCATTCCATGAGTCTATCATGCATTATATATATATATATATATATATATATATATATATATATATATTCCACCGAGCTGCGCTATAATCGGCCGGGTACGACACTTATTGTGCTCGCTACTGCAGTTGGGTACGTTATGGTGATGTTAGCCCCAAAGAGCGGCATGATGATGATGAAGACCTATAGTGTGGCTTATATATATATATATATATATATATATATATATATATATATATATATATATATATATATATATATATATATATATATATATATATGTGTGTGTGTTTTTAAACAAAAGCATACATGTCATACGCCCTCAGTGGCCTTTCAGAGTTACAAGTTGTCTCTCCTCATCTCTATTTACATTACTGCCTTTTCTTATGTTTCCTGCCTTTCATTATCGGTACATTATTCGTACTGATGTCCTTTTTGTCTGTGGATGCTGCATTTCGTGCTACAGGCCCAGATAGACAGGTTGGCGGACTATGTCCAGACAGACAGGTTGGTGGACTATCCAATAGGCTATTTTGATCAGCGGTTAGTTGGCGAGCTCCACTCTTCCAGACTTGCCTAGTCATATTGGTATGCATATGTACGGGTGATTTATTGGTATGTAGATATATGTTCATGTTGTTATGTAGCACGGTTGGGCTATTTATGTTGAGTTCTGTCATTCACGGAATATAGTTCATGTTGGTGTAGTCGGCTTCTTATAATGTAAAGATGATTAAAGGATATATATGTTGGTTCTCGGCAAGTAAGGCCCGGGTGCCAGCCTCGGCCCTTTGGTTTGGGTCGTCACAAACTTGGTATCAGAGCAGATCTATCCTAGCGATGTCTACCTTGTCAAGTATAGTCCTGATTATAGGTGTGTTACGTGCCACATTTATAATCAGGAGGCTACACAACATTTACGATTGTTGCATTTCCTTCCGAATCTAGATCGTGTGATAGAGAGGAATCGTAAGGATTTAGTTGTTGATTCTCACCTTGTTTTCCTTTTCAGTGATGCATACGACGAGAAAGATTATGACTAGTAGGGGACTGGATATTTCTCCTTGAGAAGGTACCAGCTGGGTGCCACCCGCTAGAATTGGCCTTAAGGATAAGGTTGTGATGGAGGGGCGTGTGAGTTACTCTATTGAGGAGTATCCGTCTGAGATTATTCCCTCCATTGAAGATGATCCGTCCAAAATTTAGGATGAGTCATCTTTTGAAGTACCTCTGATTCTATTAGCACTAGAGGAGTTAAGAGAAGCTCTGGTATCACCAGGGCCATTAGTCCCATCCTCGACCCTAGTTAATCAGAATATGAGGGGGAACGTACATATATTGACACGATCGATTTTCCCCTAGACTCAGCGCCACGACTTAGAGCCCACGAGTGTTAGATCTTCTGAGGGACTGAGAAGTCTATAGTCTTGGGAATCCGTTAATCAGGGTTCGCCTGTATTTATGGGGTATGAATTAGATGTCACGACCCAACCCCGTGGGCCGCGACCAGTGCCCGAGCTGGGCACCTATACGTACCCGATACCCCAAATTAGCATATTAACTACAGAATAATAATATAATAATAATATTAGTGGTCGCTACAGAATTTAGCAGAAAAGCAGACTTGGCACACATAGGCCGATAAGGCCATCACATAACAGAATATCCCAAACATATGTACAGAACCCACACAGATGTATCCACAGACCTTTACAGAACATATCATAATCATAAGACGGGACAGGGCCCCGTCATACCCTGAACAAAGTACATATCCAGATAGCAGTGACAGACTGTACCAAAAGATGGGCTCTGTAGAAGAGAGCGCCCCAAATAGCAGAAATAGGATCCTAAACGTGTGGATCAGCGAACCTGTCGTCAGTACCTGCGCGGCATGAAAACGCAGCCCCCGAAGAAAGGGGGTCAGTACGAAATATGTACTGAATATGTAAAGCGGAATCACAGAAGTCAAATCATAATGGTTACAGAAAATGAGTACAGAATCCAGAGTGTCAAATGCATATTTCCAAAACAGACAGAATGCGTACAGAAACATATGTCATATCATATCATATCCGGTCCCTGACACGGGACTCGGCAGACAGAATGTGGCCACCCTCCCGACGCTGGTGCCACTATACAGAGGAATCAGAAAAAGGGGCGTGGCCCCGTATCATATAATGTCATATCAAAATGGCCATACAGATCAGATCAGAATAGGCGGACATGGCACATCATACTCCACAGACCCATGTACGCGTATACCTGCCCCCTCACATCGGGACGCGGCGAACAATGCAGAGAATTTCGCTTGACAACATATCCTGGCCCGGGCTCAGTGTGGGAAACATTGGGACATCCACGAATGGAGTAGTGAGAGACTAATGCAATTTAAAAATATAATAAATGTTTTCAAAGACTCGATGAAGCGTATCAAAGACAAACAAATCCAATGGGGTCGGACGGAATCATAATAAATGTATTTCGGATATCATAATAAATTACAGAAGTATAACTTTCCCGAAGTCATTCCGAGTGTCAAAATAATTTATAATATTTAACAGAATATTTAAAATAATATTCGTTAAGCGATTAGTAGGGTAATTAAAACATTTCTTTCAAAAATCGCTTAAAAAGGAAGCTTTAACACATTAGGGGCAAAACCGTAAATAGCGGGCCCGCCTTGGGACAAACAAGGCGGCTGGCTCAAATTGTGCCCTCTAAGCATATAGTATCACCTAAAAAGGTTATACAAACATTCTATGATTTTCTGAATAATTTAGAGCAAAATTGCATAATTTCAGAAAAAGCGTATCAAAATGGTTCAATTCTACTGAAGGAAAAACTGAAATTTTGTCTTGCGGATTCCGAGGGCCAAGAGGTCCTTCGAGGCCCGGATCCGACCCTAATACACTAAGGGCATGCCAAGGGAAGAATTGGGTTTACTTTACATACCTTTCACGCTCCTTAAGCCTTTCCAATCTCACTTCCCGTTTCGTCGAAAAACTGCAATTGGTCAAGTTTACCAATTGTGAATTATTAATGCCATTATTTCAACTTTATGCATATTTGGCTACCGAAATTTCGGCAGCACTTCCCCTATACATATGACACCCCGAGAATTCAACTCGGCTATAAATCATCAACAACAACCCAAACGACAACAACAATATCAACAATGAACATTAAAAACACAAATATCCTTCAACTAGTCATTTTTCTCACAAGTTGACATAATCTTCAATTCAACCCAACTTTCAACTAAGATCAATAATTTCATATTCAACAACCATCATGATCATCACCATATAGTTCTAGAAACATTTCATATCGTTTTCCTTAAGATATACACTCGATATACATGATATACAATCTTCCGCCAAAATCATAACTTATGCAAAACATCAAATCTTTGGCATACAACTTCATAACAAGTTTCCAACTTCCAAATTCATCAACCATAATCATAATTCACATCTTAACAACTTCATTTCCATAATATCACAAAATTATTCTAAAGTGACATAATCATCTACATTCCAACTTCAACCAAAATTCATTCAACTTTCATTCCCAATATAATTTCCATCATAACCACAACTAGAATGCAACATAAAATTCAACTCATATATGTATACAACATATATACACCCATGGCTACATATATATATACATACCCACTTTGCAAACTTCCTTATTTCCATAATTTCTACTCATTTCCACATACCACAACATAAACAAACCTTCATAACATAAGAAAAAGGAATTGATTCTTACCTTTTTCTACAAACTTCTTCACTTGAACAAGTTGTCAACTTGAAGAAATAAGTGCTCCTTCTTCCAAAACAATTACACCAAGTTGTAGAGGACACTTAATTTAGTAGGAATTCAACAAGAAAATAATTTTAGAGGCAAGATTTTGAGGGGTGATTTTTCTATGGCCAAACCCGAAATGCCCTCTTTTTGTTCTTGTTTTTCTCTTGTTTTTCCTCCTATTCTTTCTCTTGAAAGTTCTATGGAATTTGGATGATTAAGTGGTCTTTTATTCATTGACCACATGACTTAATTCCATGGGCTTGGATCCTTTTTATGGACCATGGCCGAATGGCTCCTCACTTGGGCCTGAATTGTTTTTTCATTTTTTTGGGCCAACTCGGTTGGTCCCGAGTTGGGCCTAGCCCACTGACCTTTCGACCTTAAAACGTTCATATCTCCTTGTACCGACGTCACCTGGGAACCCACGACCTATGGATGGAAAGCTAATTCAATTATCTACAACTTCTATTTCAAGGTATTTTCGAAATTCCAAACTTACAATACAGTTTTTGCCCCCCAAAGTCAGGTCACCCGAAAATGTTTTCTTAAAAATATTCGTTTGGAGGGTTTCCACTTTGATTTGGTCCAAAGGTACTTCATGAGTTGTGTTTAACTTTACATATGTGATTCATATGACTTTTCAGATGTTCCAAAAAAAATCTCGGTATGTGGGCCCCACCCCAGCAGATGCTCCGAGGTTCAAAAATACGGGATATAACATTAGATGCGTATAGTAAGTAGGCCAGGAGAGTTAGTCTAGTTAAGGGGTAGGAGGTTACCGCTTAGTCTAGTTAAGGGGTAGGAGGTTACCGCACGACGATAGTGTTATATCCTGCATCTTCGCATATTCGGAAAATTCGAGATAACTTTGACTTGTAACGAATAAGGCCATATTTGGACGTTACTTAGTATGAATGTGTCGGCTATGAAAACATTGGTGCAGAAATATGGAGGAAGGCTAGGGACAAAATTGGAATTACGGAAATTGGTTTCATGAATTACTCAATATGATCCTTAATTAATTGGGCAAAAAAAAAAAAAAGAAGTGAGGCCCAAAGCAAAGGGGTGGCCGGCCACATAGCCAAGGCCCAACCCATGGGATTTAGTCCATGTGATTAATAATAAAAGGAGGCTTAAGTCTTCATTTTGGTTCAAGAAGTTTCAAGAAAAAAAAAAGAGTTGAGAGCAAGAAAAGGCCAAGGGTTTCGGCCAAACAAAAAAAAAAGAAAAAAAAAATTAGTTCATCAATCTTTGGTCCAAAAATCCAAATCTTCTTGTATCTCTACTAATCTCAAGGTGCTCTTCAAGATGATATAATTATTTTGGCAAGAAACTACCTTTTGCGGCAAGTGGAAGAATTGAGAAAAGGTAAGAGTTTTATCATTTTTATACTATGGAAGACATATATATATGTTGTAGTATGTGTAAAGTGTATGAAAGTCATGAAATTTTGTGTGTTGTGGATGTATGTGTGTGGCCGTGTAGTGTAGGGAGAAGGGAAGATGAACAAATATTATTTAGTATGTTAATTGTGTTGTTGTAGTCTTGTGATGAAAAGGGGAGGTTAATGGTTCTAGTTGGCATGAGAAAATTGTTGTTAAGTGGTGGTCGGAAAGTATGTGATTTTATTATAGTTTATGTAATTATGAGAATGAAGTTGTAAGATGCAAATTGTTGTGGTTGTAAATGAAATTGGAAGATAAGAATATGTTGTGGATGTTTATGTTGAAGATTGGAAGTTTAGGTGAATTATGGTTTTGGTTGAAAGTTTGTATATTTTGTATATCTTGTGAATAGTTGTAGGAATGATATGAAATGCTTCCAAAGCGTATTGTAATGATCTTGATTAGAAATGAATATGAAAACAGTGAGATTGGTTTGGAAATGTGAAGTTGGAAATGAGAGTTATTGCACTATGTTGGAAAGAGGACTAGCTAGTCTATGTTGTGTTTTGTGGTGATTGTTGTTATTGTTGGTATTGTTGTTGGTTTGGTTGTTGATGTTTGGAGCCGAGTTAAATCTCGGGGATGCTGTATGTATAGGGGAGATGCTGCCCAAATTTTTGTAGAAAAGTATAAGTTAAGATTCGAGTTTTAAAGGCCTGAAATTTCTAATTGGTAAACATGACCATTTGTAGATTTTGGGCGAAACGGGAATTGAACTTGGACGAGCGTAAGGCGCAACTAAGGTATGTAAAGCTACCCCTTTTCTTCTCTTGGCATGTCCTAGGTGTACTAGATTCGGATTTGAGCCTCGTAGGTTATTCTGCTCATAGAAAAGCGAGTCTGAATTTTGGTACTATTCATTCAGCACAATTGAATTATAGTCCTTAAGTTTTGTTGGAAAACTGTTCAAACATCCATAACCCGTACAGACGTGATCGGCTCGCTTTGAAACCTTCATGGATGACTCCATAAAGTCCAATGTTTGTAATTTATATCCGCCACCTCGACTTGACCCGAGGTGGGCCCACAAGTTTCGAAACTTCCTTCGTTTGTCTCACTTGAGCTATTCTTGTATGATATAAAAGTAAGTATTCTGATATTCTGGATAAGCTACTTACCTTCTGTATTTCTTTTCTGGATATACGATTCTTGTGTGATGCATGATTCTGGCATGTGTGATTTATGTTTGGAAAGTAATAAAGTTGGCATTTATATTATTGTGCGCACTATGTGATACTGACCGCTGGATTCTTGACCGCGGTGTGTGCGACATTGACCGCTGGATTCTTGACCGCGGTATGCCGCATTTGTGATATTGACCGCTAGACTCCTGACCGCGGTATCTGCGACATTCACCGCTGGACCCCTGACCGCGGTATGTCGGGTTTGGGATGCTAACCGCTGGACACTTGGTCGCGGTATGTGTGATAGTGACCGTTGGACTTTTGGTCGCGGTAATTGTGTGTTTGATTTTCTATGTGTATGAGACAGAAATGTTTTTCAAAGGAAAGCAAAGTATTTTGGCATTTTGATTGCCGTATTTGTCTTCCGGAACCTTTTATGTATGATTTGTACGTCAGATGCAACACCTTGGTATTTTGGCTATTGTGCTCACCTTCTGTACATTTTACTTCGGTTATGTCTTCGTTTTTTGTACTTCATGCTTTGCATACTAAGTACATCTTTCGTACTGAACCCCTTTCTTCGGGTGCTGCGTTTCATGCCCGCAGGTACAGATTCACGTTTTGGTGACCCACCGGCGTAGGATTTCCCTTTTGCGGTTCGGAGTGCTCCCTTTGTTCCGGGGCCAACGTTTTGGGTACATACTCTTTCGATGTATATGTTTATGTTTATTCAGGGTACGGCGGGGCCCTGTCCCGCCATCTGATTCTGTTGTTCCGTGTTAGAGGTCTGTAGACAGAGACGTGGGTAATGTACAGTTTTGTTTGGGCGCGTTGTGTGAATTGTGTTTGGGCGGCCCATCCGCCGTGGCAGCCCTATCGGCCGCGTGTATGTATGCTTTGGTAAGTTATGTATAGTATGATAGCCTTGCCGGCTTCTGTGCAGTATATATGATTGTAGGCACCAGTGTGGAGCCACGTTTGATATTTATTTGTGTACGAGTCGTCTGTATGCTGAATCTGGTAAATGAGCGCGTAGGGGTGCCCAGTTCGGGCTCTAGTCACGACCTACGGGGATGGGTCGTGACAGAAGTGGTATCAGAGCGGTTCGTCCTCGGATTGTCTACAGACCGTGTCTAGTAGAGTCTTGTTTATCGGTGTGTTGTGCACCACATCTATAAACAGGAGGCTACAGGGCATTTAAGGTGTTATCTTTCCTCCTGGTCCTTAATCGTGCGATAGAGCTGTGTTATCAGGATGGTTCTTCCCTGACGAATTGTTATATTTTCAGCGATGCCTCCGAAGAAGGCCACAGCCGCCCAGAAGGGCAAGTCTACAGCGGCAGGTGAGACCAGCCGAGCTCAGGTGACTACTAGGGCTCGTGCCCAGATTGAGCCAGATGTTGTGCCTTCGACGGCCAGTTCTGCTACGCCACCAGTATCGGAGGGATTTGGAGCAGCCACAGCTGCAGCACAGGGGGCGGATCCACCGCCAGCTCCCGCGGCACCAGTACCTGTACCTCCAGCCCCCCAGCCAGGGGCGGATGATGGGACCCTGCGAGAGGCAGTCTAGTTATTGACTCAGTTGGTAGCGGGGAAGGTTTACAGACAGGGAGCAGGGGATGATCGAGTAGACAGGCGCGATAGTCAGAGGGCCCGTGATTTTCTGCTTTGTCGCCCACCAGAGTTTTCCGGGTCAAAGCCCGCAGAAGACCCTCAGGAGTTCATCCGAGACAGAGTCGGTTGAGTTGGCGTCGTACCGGTTGCACGATGTAGCGGTTAATTGGTACGAGTCTTGGATGCTGTCCAGAGGCGAGGGTGCCCCTCCAGCCGTATGGGGAGAGTTTACAGAGGCCTTCCTGGCCCATTTTCTACCTCCGGAGGTGAGGCGGGCCAGAGTAGACAGATTCCTGCTATTGAGACAGAGGGGCAAGAGTGTCAGGGAGTATAGTCTGGAATTTGATTCGCTGGCCAGAAATGCGCCCGCTTATGTCGCCGATATGACTGACCGGATGCACCGGTATGTGATAGGGCTGGATGATTATTTGGTTGACAGCTGCACGGTGATGGCGTCCCAGACAGGGATGGACACTGCCCGTATACAGGCCCACGCCCAGAGTATGGAGGACCGATACCGAGGGCGTCAGCCTGACAGAGATTATGACAGGGGTCCGCCCAAGAGGTCCAGATCCGCGAGATATTCGGGGGAATCGCGAGGAAGGCAGCATCAGCAGCAGCAGAGCAGATATCCTCCCCAACCAGCACAGAGCACGCCCCCACAGTTCCTCGGCTGGGGACCGGATGGTGCAGAGTATTCAAGGGCAGGCCAGAGCTCTAGGCCTTCAGGCTTACAGATTGACAGATGTTCCAGCCAGTTGAGGCCACCCCTACCCCGATGTCCTCACTGTAGGAGACACCACCCGGAGGGGGAGTGTCGTCATGCCACGGGTGCTTGCTTTAGCTGCGGCCAGCAGGGCCACTATATGAGAGATTGCCCACTCAGGGACAATGCCGGGGGAGCAGCTCAGCCTACCGGGTCAGTCGCCGGTTCGTCTTCCTCTTCCGTAGCTATGCGCCCGATGGGACGGGGCACACCGGCACCAGCAGGCCATGGCCGACGCACATACACGTATTTTAGATGTGAGACCCAGGGGCACATGGCACGAGATTGTCCAAGGTTGCTCCGGTCACTGTGGCGTCGACGTGGTCGAGCACGTGTTGGATTATGTTGAGTAAGTATTGGAGATTTTTCCTGGTGTGGGAATAGGAACCATAGAGTACGCATATGTACAAGGTTTAATCGTGTAGACTAGGGTAGGGACAAAAAGAGAGGGCTTTAGATTCAGGCACTAAGTAAGGTTGCAGGACAGATACATGTACATTAACTATTTTACTGGAAATGTCTATATATGTAACTCATGAATTTATATCAGTTTATTATTCATTTGATGATGGAAACCCTTAACTTTTAGAGCAGGATTCCATAGCATTGCTTCCGGGGTTATGATATCTCAGTAGAAATAGGACGTGATTGTAGACTAGAGACCGAGGTAGAATGCTGGAATAGAACGACAATTTGGATCACATTGATGTTGTATCATGCTAATAAGATACGAGTCATCACTAAGGTATAGTAGATGCATGGCCCGATCTTTCCCTTGTAACATTTATGTTAATTAAACCCTGACCTATGTCATATTATGTTATACAGTTGTGAGAAAAGTTCAGATGTTCAGTTTCTGGTCCTTATGAGGGGACTATAGTGTGTGTATATAGATATATTGATAGTTTTCGTAATGTACGTATTGAACATGAACAACAAGGGTAGGGTACAAAAAGCATATTGGGAAATTCAATAGTTAGCGGTGATTAACCAAGCAGAGAGGCATGACCTAACAAATGAATACGACCGGTTAGGGTAAGAAAAATTAGAAACTTAAGAGTGCTGACACCTAATTTTTGACCTCCCATAATTTATTTTATTTACCCAGAGTCCTTGCATATCAAACAGGGTGAAATGTGTATTTTCTATAAGTAAAAATGATTTTATAATTTTTTTTTGATAATATTTTTCCATTTTATCTGGTAAAATAACTTCAATAATCTTATAAATCATTTATAAAATAATTTACACCTTTTTTATAATCAATATGAGGCACTTGCCAAATTTAATCAAGAGATAATTTTAAAACAATTGTTTAATTAATTGTTAAAACTATCAAAGGATCTGGTAGCAAGAATTTTACTCCATTTTTTCAAGAAAGCTGATTAATTAAACAAATTAGTCCTTTTATCCCCCATATTTTAATTCTGCATAATCATTTTGCATTTGTGCATTTTTGGATTAAGCATAATTAATTGAGTTCTTAATTTTGTTAATTTCATAAATTGTTCACTATGTGGTTAATTATGGCCATGATTGAAATGATCAATTTTTGGTTAATTCTGGTCTTAATTAAAACAACTAATTTCATGGCTTAAGTCAATTGAGGTCATTATTGCAAAATTAGCATTTAATTGTTTGATTAATTTGATTCTGGCCTTAATTGAAATAACCAATTTCATGGCTTAAGTCAATTGAGGTTATTACTGCAAATTTAGTCTTTAATTGTTAGATTTAACTAAATCTAGCCCTAATTGAAATATCCAAATTCGTGGTTTAAGTTCAATTGAGTTCGTAATTGCAAATTTGGACTTGTTACATAATTAGCTGTGCTTCCATTTTGGCCAATTGATTAATTAATTGTGATTAGTCACGGTCAAGAAGTTTAAATTAACTAGTTCCCTTAGTCATGGATATTTATTTAAACAAGTGTTAAGCTTTCCCCCATATATATACAAACATATACACAAATATACATGTGTATACATGTATATCGTGTGTATATGCGTATAGTGCCCCTCCCCCTTTTCTTTTAAGTTGAGCTGAGTCAAGCCCAATAAGGCCATACCCGACCCAGCTCGTGCAAACAAAATACAACATCAACACCACATAACCAAATGATCCCTTAAACAAATGAAAGGGCTTTTCCTTAGAGAAATCCTACCCGCACCTCAAAGTTTCTCTCTCTTACGTCATTTGTTAGAAATGGCAAGGGTTTTCGGGCCCTCAAGGTGTCCTATGCACTCGATATGGTTGAAAATGGCAAGAGCATTTATTGCTCTGCCATTTTTCAATCAAAATCGCCATTTTTCAATCAAAACCGCCATGTTTCAACCCCAAACGAGGTATAATCCTCCTTCTTTTTGAGCTTTTTTACTTTACAACGGTCTGAAGACTGAAAATCTTTTATGGTTTTTATTTTGTTGTGGCTTGAATCCTCGATTCTTATTGGTTCGAGAAGAACCAAGTGAATCGACCACTTTTTGGCTAAATCTGGCCTTTGATATGTTTGTTTAGTCGATTCCTGACCGTAGATGTGGTGTTTGAGAGATACAATTATGAGAATTGCAAAAACACCCAAATCGATTCAAAGTTAGGGTTTTGAGAAATTGGGGATCCATAAATAGAACCCCTATTCACATTGTTAGATGCCTTTGAGCATACTGAAATATCAATTTACTTAGAAAAATCAAATTAAGTAGGGTTTCTACTTTTTGAGACCTTTACCTATTTGATTTAGTTAAAATTTTAAAGTTTATTTGTTCTTTTTGTGTGTGCCTGAGTTTCATTGGAGAAGCAAAGGATTTCCAACTTCATGCTCGACCAAAGGGGTGTACTCGCAAAAGGTAATCGTCTTACCTTTTTTAGCTCTTGTATTTTTATTTGCTAACTGCTTGTGTATGCTAAGTTGTTAATGTTAATCATTAGTTTAAGCTATGTTTATTGCTATTTTGGATTAGTTATGTTTATTAACTACTAGCTTAGGTATGTTAATTTGTTCATGTCGAAATCCTGTTTATAGATGTTATGTTACATCCCGTATCTTCGAAGAAACACTTATCAAATTTGAAACATAAGTACGTTGAGTTATGGTTTAGTAAAACCACTTTGGAATATAAGGAGCAAGCATTATTAAGTATATTTAATGAGGAAGGATGTATATAAGGTATACCAGAAGGCTTTATAAGGAAATGAGTGGAAGGAATGGAGTAGTACGACTTTGGAAAAAGGATGGGTAATGTTTTGTGTGAAAATTTTGGTCCAACTTGATGGACGAATATATCTTAGCATATGAAGTGTTTTAAGATGAAACAAAAGCCTAAAATGAAGTTCGTCAAGTCTAGTTTCCAACTCAATAAACCGCTCATCGATTGGACTTCGGAGTAGAGAATTATGGACGTTACAAGTTCGGCCGACAGAGCAGAATCGCGTGCTACAGTATTGATACAGTACCCCCCGAATTTGACCCGAATAAAAAGGGTAGGAACCTATTTTTTCACCAGATTTTGCTAGAAAATTCCAGAAAATAAAGAGAGAGAGAGAGATAGGGAAACAAAAAGTGAGCAATTTTTAAGTCGCGGAGTAGTGGTTTAGGTCTGGGTAACGCATGGTTGTGATTCTAGTATCGCTTTGCGGGAGATTTTAGCATGGATATCGAGGATATTGCTGCCTTAACAAGAGAAAAAGGTATTAATCTTTCTCTTTTGGTATAATATAAGGCTTATTTACGGAGATAAAGTCGCTAAACAATCGTATAGTAAGTTTGTTAGTTATGGAAGTTGGAAAACAGCGTGTGGGCTGTTTTATGGTACATATTGGTGTTGGAAATGATGTTATTGATGTTGGTATTGTTGTTGTTGTTGTTGGTTGCTGAATTGTGATTTCGGGCTAGGCATATAAACAGAGGAGATGCTGCCGAAATTTTGGCAGATTTTAGAAAGAATTATTTGAAGGATTATGATAAGTATATGATAATGGGCCTAATCATAGTATGAATGGTATTATATGTAGACTTGCGAGCTCGGACGGATAAGCGTAGGTAGTTGGTGGCTGAACAGGTATGTTAAGGCTTGTCCCTTTCTTTCAAAGGCATGATTCCTATGGTATGATTTCATAAATGTTTCCGTAACCTTCTTGTTTTCAAAAACTAAAAGTCCATGGTTCTTAAAGCTTCTCATGATGTGGAGGATAATAATGATTTTATGATGGTGACGACGATAATGATGATTTCGTGTTTTAAGAACTCAAGTTTATGATTTCAAAGCGAATATGAGAATGTGGAGCTACTTCTGGATTTTCTCAATTTTACTCATTGATGATGACTCTACTTCTAAAGGCTCCAAAGTATATGTAAAGCTATCCCTTCTTTCTTTATGGCATGAACTACATAGAGTGAGCGAACGACGAACATACATGACTCTAATGAACTCTAATTCTCAGTGGTACTTGACATGATAGTTGTCTTTGATTCTCAAGTGTTGGTTCATTCTAATTATTCTATCAAACCTCAAACGATGAATCAGTTTGTACATGATTACTCCTAATATTCTATTCATGCACGTTGTTATGGCCTCATTTCACAGAGTTCCTCACTAGAGGGCCGGGTACGGTATATATATAAATATATATATATATATATATATATAAATATATATATATATATATATATATATATATATATATACATATATATATATATATATATATATATATATATATATATATATATATATATATATATGATTATTTCACCGAGTCCCTTACTAGAGGGCCGGGTACGGTATATACATGATTGTTTCATGGAGTCCCTCACTAGAGGGCCGGGTACGGTATATATATGATTATTTCACCGAGTCCCTCACTAAAGGGCCGGGTACGGTATATATATGATGATTTCACCGAGTCCCTCACTAGAGGGCCGGGTACGGTATATATGTGATGATTTCACCGAGTCCCTCACTAGAGGGCTGGGTACGGTATATTATATATATGCATGACTCTCATTTCATAAGGCACAGATGCATTGGTATCCTTGATTATCATACTTGTCTCCTGTCATCTTCTACTCAGACATGATCTTCATTATTGTACTTCATGCTTTACATACTCAGTACACTATTCGTACTTACCCTCTTTCTTCGGGGGCTGCGTTTCATGCCCGCAGGTACAGACACTCAGTTTAGAGATCCTCCGGCTTAGGACTTCTGCCCAGCCGCTTGGAGAGCTCTAATGTTCCGGAGCTTGAGTTATTTTGGTACAAATCCTTTTGGCATAGACTTGGTTACATGCTTAGAGGTCTGTAGACATATGTAGGTCGTGTATATACGGTTTGGTCAGCTATATCGATGTAGTTCGTCTTGGATGCCCCCGTGTATAGTGGTAGCCTTGTCGGCTTACATATTTGTTATGTTTTGGTTAGCTGTGGCTCCTCAGGAGACAGGTTCATTCTGATATATGGCATTATGATTCTTTAGCACCCTTTTACAGATTTCCACATTGTCCTTAGCATCAGTCTGATTATATCTAACAGGTTCGTATACGAGTGTCCAACTCGGGCACTAGTCATGGCCCACCGATTTGGGTCGTGACAAAAGTGGTATCAGAGCAGTTCATCCTCGGAGTGTCTACAGACCGTGTCTAGTAAAGTTTTGTTTATCGGTGTGTTGTGCACCACATCTATAAACAGGAAGCTACTGGACATTTAGGATGTCATCTTTCTTTCTGATCATAGATTGTGCGGTAGAGCCAATGATAGGAAAGCTCGTTCTTGGTACGATTTTTGTTAAATTGCAGGATTTTATTGGAGAAGAGGATAAGTTCAGTTAATGGGAGCGTAAGTGAGGCTCTGAAGGGGGACATGCGACTTGTATCACCCGTTGACTCATGAGCGAGGATGTCAAGAAGTATAAGAAAGAGCATCAGCTATCTCATTGAGACGGACCCATCGGAGAATGTGGCTCTAGTAGGAGGCGACTTAATTGAGAAATCATATGACAAAGACCCGTTTAAGGGTCACGAGACTCCTGTGGATGAAGACGTAATTGAGGAAGTACAAAGTTGGCACATCTAGATTTTCCTTACGTTCAGCATTATGTTAGGCCAGACTAGTAGACGGTGGGAAGACAAGGATGAAGAGCACACTTCACTCTATAGCCCACCAGATCAGGCTAAGGACTGATCGGCTACAGGTATACGAGTTCTTATTGGAATTTCCTATGTGCGTATGTGAATACTTCAGGGTAATACTGATTAGTGATGAGCGGAAATCCTAAAGGGGATCAGTGACTTAAGTATTTAGAAGTAGCTATGATTAAGGTGTTGTCGCCACCATTGGGAATCTTGAAATCTAGGATTGAAGGTAGTCATATACACAGATGAAAGGTAATTATTGAGGATTTCAAAGGCCAAAATAGCATTTTCTTAGTCGGAAGAGTAAGAGATCCTTTTTATCCGGAGGGAGATGCATTACTAGAATTTATTGGGACCCGTTGGAACTTCAACTTGTTCTAGGTCATGCGACAAAGGTCACGCAGTAGGGTGGATGTGATCGTACCAGCACTAACGCACCGGATCGCATTATCACTCCAAGGTTAAGCGTGCTGGGGTGAGAGAAATAGTAGGATGGGTGACCCCTTGGGAAGTATATTAAGAGTCTTACAAATTCAGACATAAGAGACAGATGAGAAGCTAGAGTAGCCTAAGGGAAATTGGAGTATGCGGAGTGGTTAGAAACCATAAAAGGTCAGGAAGGATGAGGCAGACTAGACCGACAAAGAAAAAAAAAGTGCATCACAGCTCTAGAATTAGGATGAGTTTGAATAGTATTGGGAAGTACTTTGTAAGCGAGGCGTTAGTAAACATATATATATATATATATATATATATATATATATATATATATATATATATATATATATGTATGTATGTATGACATCCCATATGTGGTTGCGCCAACCGGTATATGTGTCCCAGCAACCGACGTTACGGTATACTAAAGGCATCAATCGAACAGGGTAGTGAAGTTCAAGTGACAAAGGTTACAAGGTAAGTCGATGTTAATTTCACTACAGGTTAGAGTTGGAAAGCCTTAATGCGATAATATTCGGGAAAGGAAGAAAGTGAATATATAGAAAGTAAAGTATAAGAAACGATGGTAAGTGAAACTTCCAAGAGGGACGACGAGTAAGGCAAGGGACTATTTGGATAAAAATTCGAAGGTAGGCATGCGAAAGGGATAAAGTATGGTAGTTTGAAACAAAAGATGAATGTGCGGAGTCAGGAAACGGACTTCGATAAGTGGGACTAAAGGATAGTAATCACAAATAGGGATGTGAAGTAAGAGAGAGAATGATCAGGCCTTGCAACGATACTAAGAGATTTCCAGCTCTCGAGAGGTGTATAAAGGGATAAATGTGTAGTCATACTGACACGGTTGCCTTGGAAACGGACAAGCTTTCCTAAGAGATGATTTAAGAATAGAACGGATTTGCACGTTTAAAGGAATATTTTACGAATGCTAGGGTCGATACTATAAAATAACAAGTGGAGAAGGGCGCTAGGGGAGGAAGGAACTCAAGGAAGGTTTGAGGATGAAAGCAGGAAAGGTACACTAATGGGCTGGTCAAAAGAAGAAGAAAGGAAGAAAAGAAAAATTGAGCAATCACCAAGGACAAACGAGAGGATAATGAACTAACAAAGCTAATCGGGAGGTTGTATATCAATGACATGGGATGAGGATAAGGAATACCGAGATTTAATTATAAGGGAAATAGAAGGATGTATGGAAAATATTCATGAGTATGGACTAGCCTTGGCGGCAGGAAGGAGAAGCAAGAAGAGAGTATATTTGCAAGGATTTCACGACACGAATAAGAAGTGGCAGAACATTGGAAGAACTACAACGCAAAGGTGGGATGCAAATAAGTAGTCAAGGAAAATTTTGGATAAGTGAGCTAAGTGAATAAAAGGATTGATAGCGGAAGTGGAAGAGTGTAGCACATTAACCCTTAATGATATATTGTAGACGTAGAGTGAAACCGGAAACTCGGAGTATGAAGAATTTCAGTGATAATAGTTGTGGAGGAAGACGAGGGATAAAAGGGCAAAGTGTGACCAAACGCTCCGTAAAATGTTTTGATGGATTCCAATGTTCCCATTAACCCGTTGATTCGGGAAATGTTCAGTCATAAAAGGCAGAAGTAAAAAGGCGTCAAAGAAGGCGGCGGGAATGGACTGTAATGCATAAGCACTTCGTTCAAAGGAAAAGCCCTTGATTAGCAGAAAGGAAAATAAGTCAAGCTATACGATGAGAGAATTCCGGTATTATAAGAGACCAAAATAGTCAGAGGATCGTTAGGGTAGGCCGATGACTACTGATACTCGAGAGTTACTAGTGTATAAGAACACCCTTAAAAAGGGGGGAAGAGTAGATCTAGTCCTGAAACGAGGTATGGCATTGTCAAAAATCCAAGGAAAGAAAGAGGTTAGCTTAAGGAGGCCAAAATTCGGGATGTAGTGGCATATCAAGAATGCATTAAGAGGGAGCAGGAACGAATTAAAGATAAGCATACCACAAAGCAGGTATGAAATGAATTAAAATGGATCAAGAGAATACTTCATACGGACGTGAGATATGATATTTCTGGACCAGGAAAGTTTGTGCCGCACCTAAATAGGCAGCGACGTATCCTAAAGAGTCATAAAGAGAGTAGGAAAGCTCTGCAAGCTAACCACAAAGAGAATGACGAAATGGATAATGAGTACAAAGGATACTTTGGGTTGCAACGGAAGAAAATCTTGATATTAAAGGAAAAATATGAGAATCTTAACAAAGGGTGTAACGATAAGCGGTGTGGCGATCTCTAAAGAGAGGAAGAACGATGTGGGTGCGGATAGAAAGGCAGCAGCATCACTAGAAATTAGGATATGTATCACAAGTCACTAACCATATTGATCATAAGGGTATGTATTATAGAATTATACGAACCATCAGCGCAATGTTATGCCCCGCAAATGGGAATGGACACACCGGCAAGGCAACAAGGAATGACAGCTAACTAAGTGATCACTGGAATAAGGAAGTCAAAGGTAAGTATACAATACCGATGTTGGAAAAGAAGCTGTGGTAAAGTGATATTGCCCTAACTTCATAATTATAAGTTATATTGCAAGATTTGAGGCAAAGGAATTAAAGGGAGAGTTTAACAAGAACTCGAAGATATTGTGAGCTATACACCAGTTCGAACTATGATTATTGGTTCATCGCAATATATTATCCTGCTACGAGGAATAATAGAGATGGTGATGGAACATTAGGAATGTACGTATTTAAGAAATCGTATTGAGGATTGGCTCACTACAACATTCGAGGACGAATGTTTTTAAGGGGGGAAGGATGTTACACCCCGCATCTTCGAAGAAGCACCTATCAAATTTGAAACATAAGTACGTTGAGTTATTTTTAAGTAAAACCACTTTAGAATATAAGGAGCAAGCATTATTAAGTATATTTAATGAGGAAGGATGTATATAAGGTATACCAGAAGGCTTTATAAGGAAATGAGTGGAAGGAATGGAGTAGTACGACTTTGGAAAAAGAATAGGTAATGTTTTGTGTGAAAATTTTGGTCCAATTTGGTGGACGAATATATCTTAGCATATGAAGTGTTTTAAGGTGAAACAAAATTCTAAAATTAAGTTCGTCAAGTCTAGTTTCCAACGCAACAAACCGCTCGTCGATTGGACTTCAAAGTAGAGAATTATGAACGTTACAAGTTCGGCTGACAGAGCAGAAACGCGTGCTAAGTACTGCTACAGTAACCGACTTGCTACAGTACTGCTACAGTAAAATGCTACAGTCCCCCCCCCCCCCCCCCCCGAATTTGACCCTTATAAAAAGGGAAGGAACCATTTTTTTCACCATATTTTGCAGGAAAATTCCAGAAAATGAAGAGAGAGAGAGAGAGAGAGAGAGGGAAACAAAACGTGAGTAATTTTTAAGTCGCGGAGCAGTGGTTTAGGTCCGGGTAACGCATGGTTGTGATTCTAGTATCGTTTTGCAGGATATTTTAGCGTGGATATTGAGGATATTGCTGCCTTAACAAGAAAAAAAGGTATAAATCTTTCTCTTTTGGTATTATTTAAGGCTTATTTACGGAGATAAAGTCGCTAAATAATCGTATAGTAAGTTTGTTAGTTATGGAAGTTGGAAAACAGCGTGTGGGCTATTTTATGGTACATATTGGTGTTGGAAATGATGTTATTGTTGTTGGTATTGTTGTTGGTTGCTGAATTGTGATTTCGGGCTAGGCATATAAACAGAGGAGATGCTGCCGAAATTTTGACAGATTTTAGGAAGAATTATTTGAAGGCTTACGATAAGTATATGATAATGGGCCTGATCATAGTATGAATGGTCTTATATATGTAGACTTGCGGGCTCGGACGGATAAGCGTAGGTAGTTGGTGGTTGAACAGGTATGTTAAGGCTCGTCCCTTTCTTTCAAAGGCATGATTCCTATGGTATGATTTCATAAATGTTTCCGTAACCTTCTTGTTTTCAAAAACTAAAAGTCCATGGTTCTTAAAGCTTCTCATGATGTGGAGGATAAGAATGATTTTATGATGGTGACGACGATAATGATGATTTCATGTTTTAAGAACCCAAGTTTATGATTTCAAAGCGAATATGAGAATGTGGAGCTACTTCTAGATTTTCTCAGTTTTACTTATTGATGATGACTCTACTTCTAAAGGCTCCAAAGTGTATGTAAAGCTATCCCTTCTTTCTTTATGGCATGAACTACATAGAGTGAGCGAACGACGAACATACATGACTCCAATGAACTCTAATTCTCAGTGGTACTTGACATGATAGTTGTCTTTTATTCTCAAGTGTTGGTTCATTCTAATTATTCTATCAAACCTCAAACGATGAATCAGTTTGTACATGATTGCTCCTAATATTCTATTCATGCACGTTGTTATGGCCTCATTTCACCGAGTCCCTCACTAGAGAGCTGGGTACGGTATATATATGACTATTTTATCGAGTACCTCACTAGAGGGCCGGGTACGGTATATATATATATGATTATTTCACCGAGTCCTTCACTAGAGGGCCGGGTACGGTATATATATGATTATTTCACCAAGTTCCTCACTAGAGGGCCGGGTACGGTATATATATGACTATTTTACCGAGTCCCTCACTAGATGGCCAGGTACGGTATATATATGACTATTTTACCGAGTCCCCACTAGAGGGCAGGTACGGTATATATATGACTATTGTATCGAGTCCCTCACTAGAGGGACGGGTACGGTATATATATATATATATATATATATATATATATATATATATATATATATGATTATTTCACTGAGTCCCTCACTAGAGTGTCGGGTACGGTATATATATGATTGTTTCACCGAGTCCCTCACTAGAGGGCCGGGTACGGTATATATTTGATTATATCACCGAGTCTCTCACTAGAGGGCCGGGTAAGGTATATATATGAATATTTTACCGAGTCCCTCACTAGAGGGCCGGGTACGGTATATATTTGATAATTTCACCGAGTCCCTCACTAGAGGGCCGGGTACGGTATATTATATATATGCATGACTCTCATCTCATAAGGCACAGATGCATTGGTATCATTGATTATCATACTTGTCTTCTGTCATCTTCTACTCAAACATGATCTTCATTATTGTACTTCATGCTTTACATACTCAGTACACTATTCGTACTGACCACCTTTCTTTGGGGGATGCGTTTCATGCCCGCAGGTACAAACACTCAGTTTGGTGATCCTCCGGCTTAGGACTTCTGCCCAGCCACTTAGAGAGCTTCATTGTTCTGGAGCTTGAGTTATTTTGGTACAGATCCTTTTGGCATAGACTTGGTTACACTCTTAGAGGTCTATAGACATATGTGGGTCGTGTATATACGGTTTGGTCAGCTATATCGATGTAGTTCGTCTTGGATGTCCCCGTGTATAGTGGCAGCCTTGTCGGCTTTCATATTTGTTATGTTTTGGTTAGCTGTGGCTCCTCAGGCGACAGGTTCATTCTGATATATGGCATTATGATTCTACAACACGCTTTTACAGATTTCCACACTGTCCTTAGCATCAGTCTGATTATATCTAACAGGTTCGTATACGAGTGTCCAACTCGGGCACTAGTCATGGCCCACCGATTTGGGTCGTGACTTGTTAGTTTCCTATTTTAGTGCCTTAATTATTTTTGATTTTTCTTTTGCTGTTCAGTTGGTAATTTAGTCCTTACCATGTTAGATTAGCATGGTTTGTGAATTAACTCAGCGTTAGACCATGCTTAGATGTTATTTTCTTGTTTAAGTTTAGCGTGTGCTATAGATAAGTTTGCATAGTCTAAACTACATGTTTGTATTTAGCGCATGAATGGACCCATTTGCTGGTATGTTTACATAGACATGATTAGTTGGATTAATGTTAGTTAAATGGACTATAAGTTATCGGTGACTGGTATGAGGCCCGTCTTTTTTGATTGATTAGTTAATCTAATATGATACAGTGTGATTAAAGGGAAGTTTTCCTGTCTGATTGGTAATTAGGCTTAAAATTTAATAGTTTATAATGGTATAGGGCATGTTTAACTATGACAAAATCATGTGTGCTTAAGTGTTAGTTTAAAAGATGAGATTTGAGCCGTTTAGATCTAAATCATTTGGATAAAAATGCTTATGTTGGTTATGTTATAGTCTGATAAGCCTATTTCAAGCTTAGATTTGGAGGCTGTTAACATGAGAATTCACTATAAGTGGATAAACTGTGCTAAATATTATATAATAGGTTAGTCATCTATGTTTGAATATGGTATACATTCTCTGTACCTGCTAAATGTGCCTATTTGCTAAGATGAATGCTCTAGTTCAATGTCACTACTTGGTTTTGTCCTTCTTTAGTTTGAACAGTTGCTCTCTCAAATCTAATAGCATTATCATATGTCAATAGTGTAATGGCTCTGTATTTGAAAAGCAGTAATGGAGTTTAGATTTGCATATAGGGAATAAGACCTTGAAATTTTCCTACTTGACCCTTAGAACAATTGAATGACATGACCTAAGTTGTGTGTGTGGGTTCCTTGCTCACATGATATTTATGTTGAATCTACAAAAAGCATGTCTACTATGCTAGTTAGTTCTTTATGTGAAAAATAGGTCTACTTTGCTTTCCTGTAATCATGCCAAGTTCTTGATGAGAATAATTCACTTAGCTTGTGTACCTACCCGTTAAAAACCTGAGAGATTGCCCTCTGTTCTGCTTGCATACACTCTGAGACTACGCCCTCATGATGTTACTTCTCAATTTCATTCAGACTACTACATTGATGTCTATCTTCCCTTATAAACATATTTATATTAGATTTGACTAAGTCTAAGTCCTTGTATGAATATGCAAATTGTTTAAGAGAAGGTGGACAAGAGGATGTGACTTAGTGTGAGTGGAGGCCAAGGATGTGATTTACCTAGGGCCAGGGAAGGAGTGGAAACGCTTTGAGTGCTGGGTTTCTCCTCATGCCTTTATAACATTATGGGGGCCTCTAACTTCCTTAAAGTTTAAAATACATGAGTTTGTGTGTAAATTGCATTCTAAAGGAACCCTAAGGCTCATATATATGTAGAGGAGTTATTTTTTCTGTATATATTATCCATGCTAAGTACCTTAGAAAGCTTTGTAGTGCTTTGCTCTTTATCGGTCTTTGTGATTTCATAATTCAACTAAAGTATGGTTAAGATGTCCTATATCACCCTTCCTTTTCCTTTGAACTTGAATATTATGAAAACCTGATTTGAACTCTGTTCAGATTAAAACCTACCATGTCTGCCCCTTGCTTCCTATTTGTCCCTACCGGAAAATGACACCTTTTACACTGATTTTTTATGAGCTCTTGTCTTCAAACATTGACACTATGAATGATTGTATGCTTGTCTTATAGTAATATGCTTATTTGGTCTTAAAATGATGTAATTTTGAGGTCACAGTACCCTTGTAGACTCTTTTGTACCTTATTTGCTTTGAGATAAGATGGCGGTTTTCTTATTAAACATTGCCCTGTGTTTGGTCTGGTTTGAAGTCAAAACTTGCACACTTGTATATTGAGTTGACACAAGTATATTAGCTTTAGTAGGAGCCAAAGGCAAAAAATGAAGTTATGTAGGCTTAGTCCACATTGTCTCGTTCCTTTTGTCATTTCTGGGCTTATCTTGCATGAATACTCTTGTCTATGTGTGGAATATGCAAGATATACTTAGTTTGTATACACTTATATGTACATAACATGGTATATCCTGTATATCAACGATAGTTATACATTGAATATGCTTTAATGTGGTTTTAAAACTGTCTTTGGGCCTGTTTTCTTTGAATTATCATGCCTGTTCTCAAATTTGGCCTATTCTCTTCCTTAACTTCCTACACATTGCGAAGTTGGGCTTTATTTCTTTAGGCTTGTTTTCTCCTTGTTGGGGTCTAAGTCTCCTGATGTGTTCTTGGCCTTTGTCCTTTGTTTTGTTTATTTTTAAGATTAGTCATAATACTTTCCTGCATATGCATGTACCCATAATTATGTGAATGATCATTTTTTCTTACTTAGGCTCTACTTAGTTTAGTGATTAAGTTTAGATACCCTCTAACCTTATTTCCCTATTCCCTTTTTTCTTTGCTTGCATGTGAAATTATTATGGGCCACTTGGGCCATTCGCTTCTGCATAAAACTTGTTGGGTCTGAGCCCCAAATTTATTTTCTTTGATCGAGTCCGAAGAGAAGTAAGGGAAGCTAATATTACGAAGGCCCACCTATGGGTCAAAATAGGCAACTGGTGGGTTTAGGTAGGCCCACTAGCCTAAATTCCTCTTTACTTTTCATATTTACTTGATATATTCATTTGTATATGTGAAAAATACTTGTAAAATATTGAAACCCTCCATATGCTTAGAACTTAGGTAATACGTTAGTATTATTAGGAAGTTGCTAAAACATTTTTCCAGACTCGCTTAATTCTCTAATACATGCATAAAATTGGCATTTAGACTTCACTATACATTTTTTTCAAGTGTAAAACTGATTTGGTAACATTGACTCAGATTTACGGCCAATTTTACGGACCTTAAAAATTATACAGTCTGTATAAATAGACCGTACAATCCCACCAGTGGTTCACCCTTCTCTAAAATTGATTTATAGTGGAGGTCAGCCAGATATACGATCCGTAAAAATTATATGGTCTGTATATCTGACCGTAAAACCCACTTTTTCCCGAACTTATTCTCGTCAATTTGTTCAACCCTTAATCCTAGCAATACTTACTAATCATGAACTTAGCCTTTTATAGCTATAAGATAAACCCGTTCGATCTCATTTAACCTTGATAACCCCTGTATCCAAGACTAGAACCACAGACTCACGAGAAATCTCAAAGTACAAAACCACGAGGTGTAGCATTCTTCCCCCCTTAGAAACATTCGTCCTCGAATGTTAAACCCTTAGGGATTCTACAGAAATTTCGCTAGAGTTTTTCCTGCAAATATGCCATTACCATCCTATCACACAACCCAGAATACACAATGCTTCACATGGCTATAATAACAACAACAGTAATGGCCACACACAAACAAGAAATCATCAAAAGAAAGCATTACATACCTGAAGGTCATGGTAGTTCTATCCGAACCTCTTTTGGAAGTGGAAACAAATGTAGGTACCTAGACTTCATATCTTCCTCAGCTTTCCAAGTTATTTCTTCTTTATTGTTGTTCCTCCATAGAACTTTGATTGAAGCTACATCCTTAGTTCTGAGTCTCCGAACTTGCCCATCTAGAATAGCAATAGAAATTTCTTCATAGGATAGTTTCTCGGTGACCCTGGGCATCATCTACCGGCACAATTCTGGAAGGGTCACCAATGCATTTTTTAAGCATCGATACATGGAAAACTGGGTGGACTGACTCCAAGTCTGATGATTGATCTAACTCATAAGCTACCTGGCCTATCTTGCGTACAATCTTGTAAGGCCCAATATGCCGAGGTCTAAGCTTCCCTTTTTTACCAAGTCTCACCACACCTTTCGTATGTGACACATTCAAAAATACCGAATCATTGACTTGGAACTCTAGGTCTCGTCGGTGATTATATGCATAAAATTTCTGGCGACTCTAAGCTGTTAACAATCGATGCTGAATAAGCTTGACCTTTTCCATGGCTTGTTGGATCAAGTCTGGCCCTATTAATTTAGTTTCTCCCACTTCAAACCACCCAACTGGTGATCTAAACTTGCGCCTATATAAAGCCTCATACGGAGCCATTAAGATGCTGGAATGATAACTATTGTTGTACGCGAACTCTATAAGGGGTAAGTGATCATCCCAACTTCCTCCAAAATCTAACACACACGCCCGTAACATATCCTCAAGGGTCTGAATGGTGCGCTCAGCTTGTCCATCAGTTTGTAGGTGAAATGCTGTACTAAGGATCGCCTGAGTCCCCAAACCTTCTTGGGAAGATTTTCAGAAATTAGCCGTAAACTGTGTCCCTCTATCAGAAATAATAGACACTGGAACACCATGGAGTCGTACTATTTCTCTAATAAAAAGCTTTGCATAATCATCAGTTGCGTAGGTAGTTCTGACTCATAGAAAATGGGTTGATTTCATCAGTCTATCCATAATTACCCATATGGAATCATACTTACGTTGAGAACGAGGCAAGCCTGCAATAAAATCCATATTAATCACTTCCCCTTTCTAGGTCGGGATTTCCATAACTCGCAACTATCCACTGGGCTTTTAATGCTCAATCTTTACCTGCTGACAGTTTGGGCATTGAGCTATGAATTCTGCTATGTCTTTCTTCATTCCGTCCCACCAACATATGAATTTAAGATCATGATACATTTTCGTCGTCCCCGGATGAATAGAATAACGAGAACAATGTGCTTTCTCCAAAATCTGATGACGTAATCCTGTAATATCCAGAACTCATAATCTGCCTCGACATCTGAGAACTCCATCCGCAGAAACCTCAAAGGATGTCTCTTTCTTCTGAGGTAGTGTATTTCTGTAATGAACTAATACGAAATCCTCATACTGGCATTCTTCCACCTCAACTACTAGTGACAAAACAACTGAATTCTGAATGCTAACACCCATGTTGCCCCAGTCGATTACTCGAAATCCTAGGTTGGCTAATTACTGCAGCTCACGAGCTAACTCTCTCCTCTATAAATGAACATCACATAATCTTCCCATAGATCTACGACTAAGAGCATTGGCTACGACCTTCGCCTTTCCGGGTGATATAGATTGTTAACATCGTAATCTTTCAACAACTCCAACAATGGCCTTTGCTATAAATTCAACTCCTTCTGCTTGAAAATATACTGGAGACTCTTGTGATCTGTATAGATGTCAACGTGAACACCATACATATAATGTCTCCACATCTTCAATGCATGAATCACGGCAGCTAACTCAATATCATAGGTTGGATAGTTTTCTCGTGTTTTCGTACCGTGATGTATCAACACACAACCTAACCCTACTCTTGAAGCGTCAAAATAAACAACATAGCCATTCGGCCCTTCAGGAAGTGTCATAACCAGGGCCGAAGTCAATCTATTTTTCAGCTCATAAAAACTGCGCTCACAAGCATTTGTCCATTGGAATTTAGCTGATATCTGAGTTAGTTTCGTCACTGGAGAAAAAATAGAAGAAAAGCCTTTTACAAATCTTCTATAATAGCCTGTCAATCCTAGAAAGCTACGACCCTCCGTAGGTGTTGTAGGCCTTGGCCAAGTCTTTGGAGCTTCAATCTTGTGGGTATCCACCCGAATGCCATTAGCTGAAATAATATGCACCAGAAAGGTTACAGAATTCAACCAAAACTCACACTTTGAAAATTTAGCTTATAGCTCCCAATCCTGAAGAATTCTAAGAATAGTACGTAAATGATCTGCATGTTTCGCCTAGGCTCGTGAGTATACCAAGATATTATCGATGAACACAACCATAAACAAGTCTAGGAAAGGCCTGAACATATTGTTCATCAAACCCATGAACACTGCCGGTGCATTAGTCAATCCAAACTACATTACTCGAAACTCGAAATGACCATATCTAGTTCTGAAGGCCCTCTTACGAGCATCTTTATCCTAACTCTCACCTGGTGGTATCACGATCTCAAGTCTATCTTTGAGAACCATTTGGCACCCTACCACTTCAACTAAATCATCAATTGTTGGGGGCGGATATTTATTATTGATCATTACCTTATTCAGCTGCTTATAATCGATACACATTCGCAATGAGCCATCCTTCTTTCTTACAAACAATACTAGTGCTCCCCACGGTGACGAACTAGGCCTAATAAAGCCTTTCTCAAGCAAATCCTTCTATTGCTCCTTCAATTCTGCAGGAGCCATCCTATAAGGAGGAATAGATATAAGTTTAGTATACAATAGCACATCAATGGAAAAATCAATCTCTTGCTTGGGTGGAAGGCCTGGAAGCTCATCCAAGAATACATCCGGAAAATCATTTACCACCGAGATAGATTGGAGAGTTGGTACCTCTGCCTCTATATCCTGAACCCGGACTAGGTGATAAATGCAGCCTTTGGAAATCATCTTCCTCACTTGAGATAGGAAATAAGCCTACCTCTCGGGGACGCCGTATTAGCCTTCCACTCTAAAGCTTGTTCTCCCAAAAACTAGAAATGAACCATTTTTATTTTACAATCCATATTGGCATAGCAAGAAGCCAATCAATCCATGCCCATAAGGACATCAAAATCTACCATTTTCAACTCATGTAGGTCAGCTATAGTGTGATGGTCACAAATCACAACCACACAATTTCTATATACCTGACTAGCTATCACTAGGTCACCGGTGGGTGTAGACACTTCAAAAGGCTTAATTGGCTCAGGTTCCACCCCAATTCTATCAGCAATATAAGGAGTAATATATGACAATGTAGAACCTGGATCAACCAGTGCATAAACATCATGAGAAGACACTGATAATATACCTCTGACAATATTGGGGGAAGACTCAAGATCCTGTCGCCCAGCCAGAGTACAAATACAGTGCTGAGGACCATTAGAACTGGGTGCTCCTCCTCTACCTCTACCAAGACCAGCTGGTGTCTGTGAGCCTTGTCTTAGAGGGCTTATAGATGATGAAGACCCAGCTCTTGACCCTGTGGGCTGAACCGTGCCTCTACTCCCTCTCGAGGGACAGTTGCGCATCACATGGCCTGGCTGACCGTAGGCATATTAAACATCTAAACCTGATCGGCACTGACCCCAATGTAGCTTCCTAAACTGAGTACATCTAGGTAGGGGTAGTCTTGCCTAGCTCGAGTTCACCCCTATACTAAGAACTCGAAGCTATGAAACTCTGACCCGATCCAGAGTGAGTAGGTCTATCAAATCTGTGACCCGCAAACCGTGGAGGCGCGCTAGTCGTGGAATGACATGAGTGCCTAGGATACTGCTACCTCTTCCCTCCTCTGAGCTCACTAGTCGGACCCGAAGATCTAGCTCTCTTACTATAACCCATATCATTCTCATGCTCACTTCTTTGCGGTTATTGCCGTTCTTCCAAATCCTAGGCATGGGCCTGAATGCGAGAAATATCCATACCATCCTGAAGTGCGGCAGTCAAGCACTTATCCATCAAATGTGGCCCCAAGCCGCTCACAAACCGATAAACACGGTCTTCCATTTTCGCTACCATGGACGAAGCATACCTAGCCAAAGAGTTGAAGTGGAGGCTATTCTCTAGGGCACTCATATTCCCTTGTCTAAGATTCAGGAACCTATCAGCTTTAGCCCTTAGAATCTTTACCAGTAAATAGTGTCGGAAGAAGGCATCTATGAACTCTTGCCATACCGGTGGAGGTGCATTGACTTCTCTAGAAGACATCCAAACTATGTACTAATGAACCACAATATCCCGCAGTCTACAAGAGGCCAAATCTATCGATTCAACATCCAAAGCATGCATTAACCGAAGTGTTCTTAATGTCATATCAATAAATCTTTAAGGGTCCTCATCTGGTTTTGACCCAAAGAATTCTGGAGGGTTCAAACTAATAAAGTCACGGGCTCTGTCATTGACAGCTCTATCACCATGACTAGTACCTTGCCGCTGAGCCTGAGCGGTGACTAACTGAGTTAGTGAATGGATGACCTCTTTCATCTCTTAGCCTGAGGCATTTAGTGGAGGAACTGGGGGTGTCAGAGCTATGGCTAAGGCTCCCTCAGGATCCTCTGAAGCAGGAAGTGAGTGAGAGGACCGAGATGGAATCTCATTCTGGGACTCACCCTCCTCGACATCTATTAACGGTACCCGCTCGGTTATCCTACCTGCCACTGTCTTGTCCTTTTGGGCTGCTGTAGTTTTCCTCTTTACAGGCATCACTGAAAACATAACACACGGTTAAGAGAAGAGAAATTCTTATATCATGGCTCTATCGTACGATCTACGAAGAAAAGAATGTCACTCATTCCTAAATGATCGCAGCCTCCTGTTTATAAGTGTGGCACGCAACACACCCATAAAGAAGGCTCTACTGGACACGGCTCGTAGACACACCCTAGGACGAACTGCTCTGATACCACTTTTGTCACGACTTAACAGGAGGGCCGAGACGGGTACCCGGAACAATCCCATCGGGCACCCCTCATCATACCTTTACAATCATATCTAGGTGAGCCACATGGATAGCTCGCAATTCTTATGCATCAATAATATAATTTTCAACGGACCAAGGCACTTTTATACCAATATCATCAACTACACCCATACATGTACACAAGTCGATGAGGCTATCAAAATAATATACAAAATATGAGCCAACGAGGCTAAGAGATATCTAGCTATAGACAACTGTCTACGAGCCTCTACCAAGAGTATATAATATCATAAAGACCGGACAGGACCCCGCCTTTCCCATATATGTATATCAAAAGAATAATACCAACTATTGCAGCTCCGGATCAAATGGAGGTCTTCTAGGAGATCTCTGATGAAGCAGCCTAAGGGTCGAGTCTGTCTCCCTGTCCACCTGCAGGCATGAACGCAGCGTCCATAAACAAAAACGACGTCAGTACGAATAATGTACTGAGTATGTAAGGCATAAGTGGTAACATGATAAGAAGATAAAAGGATAACATCATATAGATGAGCCATTTATACGTCTTACGACATACATCATACTTACTCACACTTTCTCTAAAGAAGAACTTCCATACACATACATATATATATGGTAATAATGTACCCGACCATGTAGGTTCGGTGTCATCCGTACCCGGCCATAACAAGGCTCAGTGTTATCCGTACCCAACTGATCAGTGGTGTGCACGCAATAGATATCGTACCTGGCCATATAGGCTTGGTATCATCACATAACCTCATCTATTCATATATATGGATACACAAGTAAAAGCAATATTATCATTCTCATCACAATACCTTTTCTTAAAAGACCAACTACCGTAGGATGAGATCAATAGTATCATAAGAGTATCAAGAACTATGAGCTTTAGCACTTCTAGGAATGGAGTCATAATGGAAGACATTATTGATTTCATGTATAGATGCATAACAATGGAATCATGCCTTAAGAAAGAAGGGTTAGCCTTACATACCTTTGCGTCTCTTAACTACTTAACAATTTTCTCCAAAGTCCGGGAAATCTACATTTAAGGGAGTTCATACCAAGGTTAGGTCTCAAAGACACTCTTAAGTTCAAACTAGTATAATTCATGAGCTGGCGAAAATTGGGCAGCACTTCTCCTATTTTATCGACTTCCACCATATTGCAAAACAACTTCCAAACAACCATAACAAAACCCACAATATCATAATCAAGTAGTTACATTTCATTAAGTCTCAAAATTCATTCTCATAATCAATTTATATCAACAACTTCACCCCAACCCTTTGTACACTTGTATGCAACACTTCCTTATCATTATTATTACCCTTCATAACAAGATTTCACTCATAACATTCTAACAATGATAACTCAAGTTAATTTACTACTCAAATCATCATTAAATCTATATTTGAACTTCATCTTCCACTTTCTTCCCTTACTCAAGTTGTTCAACAACCAAGCATGCTTAATAACAAGAAATAGACATGAAAACTAACCTTTTATCATATAATAATAAGTGTTGGATCAAGTTACCAACTTGAATGAAACCCCAACTTCAACACCAAAGGAGTTCTTGTATCCTACAAACCTTAGTGAGCATTTCAACACTTGAACCCCTTGATTTTTTCCATTTGATATTTGATTTCACTTGGGTTTGGTTGGGTATAATTAGGAGAGGGTTCTAGAGTTTTCACGAGTTTGGGGAATATGGGAAATGAAATAAATGAACAAGGGTCGGTCATATATAACTTTAAAAAAATATGGCCCGACTTGGATTTACGGCCAATTTTATGGACCGTAAAAATTATACGGTCTGTATAAATGGACCGTACAATCCCACTAGTGGTTCACCCTTTTCTCGAATTGATTTACGGTGGAGGTCAGCCAGATATATACGACCCGTAAAAATTATACGGTTCGTATATTCGAACGTAAAGCCCACTTTTCCTTGAAACTTATTCTCGTCAATTCGTTCAACCCTTAATCCTTCCAATACTTACTAAACATGAACTTAAGCCTTTATAGCTATAAGATAAACCCGTCCAATCTCACTTAACCTTGATAACCCCCGTATCCAAGACTAGAACCACAGACTCACGTTGAATCTCAAAGTAAAAAACCACGTGGTGTAACAGACAGCGGCACAATAGATCTTCATCTCCAGAGCCTGAGGATCAGCAGGTTCGAGACCAGGCCATCGAGGATAATGTGGCTCCAGCACGGACACAGCCCGAGATTACTTCTGATCAGACTATGCAGGATACTATGGCTCATGTTCTACTCCATCCAGATGTACAGCAGGCTGCCACTGGTGTTTCTACTCTAGGCAGAGGTTCGCTGACAATATTTGGGGCGCAGACTCCTGTGTAGAGACCTATCCAAGTGGCACACCCGCTGCAGTTATGGCTCCACAAATTGATACAGCACTGGCCCTGGAGGATGATCTTAGATCCATGGCAGGCCCTGTTATGACCTGGACTGATCGGGATCTTGTTGGAAGGTTTAGAAAGTTAGAGCTGTCGAGGTTTTCGAGTACTTCTACCGAGGACACTTATGAGTTCATCTTGGATTTGCATGAGTTGCTACATAAGATGGGATTGTAGAGTCCCATGGATTTAACTATGTATCCTACCAGTTTTGCTGCGATGCGAAGACTTGGTAGAGGTATTTTTTTGCTGCCAGACCTGAGGGTTCTCCTCCCCTGACTTGGACTTAGTTCTATCGGGTCTTTCTTGGGAAATATGTGCCCTGGGCTTTGAGGGAGACGCGTAGGGATGAGTTTCTATGTCTTCAGTAGAGGGTTTTATCTGTGGTGGCCTATGTGACTCTCTATCCATATCTGGACCATTATTCCACTCTCTTAATCCCTACTGAGCCTGACAGGATTAGGCACTTTATTGGTGGTCTAGTCGGTTCTCTTCAGATTCCCTGCCTTCAGATGGAGGCTATGGAGGTTTCCTTCTAGTCCATCGTCAAGCATGCTTCCTTGGTTGAGGTCGCTAAGGCCCGTGCATTTGGAAGTGGTGGTGAGAAGAGGCAGCGTCAGATTAGGAGTTATGGTGGTTCAAGTTCAAGGGGCACCAGTCAGTTTTCTAGGCCGTATCAGCCATATTTTGGCCACCCCTGCATTTTGCCTTGCAGGCTTCCTCTAGTGAGCCACCCAGGAAGAAAGATCCAGAGAGCTCATTTTCTCGACCAGTTGACAGGGTTGTTTCAGCTGGGTCCTCAGCTTCAATTTATCAATTTTTGCCCCATCAGGGATATTTTGTATATAGAGAGCTTGGTCTTATTTCTAAGAGATGCCCCCGAGCCAGGATGGATCATCGACCTCAGAGGACTCTGACATCGTCAGGTGATTCTCAGAGGTTCGGTTCCCAGACAGACCGTGGTGGTTCTCAAGTTTTTAGAGGTGGATCGCAGTATGGACGTGGTGGGGCTCAGTATTACTCATTCCCTGGTAGACCCGAGGTAGAGGCCTCAAATCTCAAGTACCGTTTCTATCTGACATAGAGTAGCTTTCGTGTTATTTGATCCTGGATCCATATGTGTCAGTAAATCATGCCGTTGATTAAGATTTTCCTTGTGATAGCATAGCTATACCTATTCATGTGTCTACTCCAGTTGAAGATTTTTTTGTCATTGATCGAGTTTATCGGTCATGTTTGGTTACTTTTACGAGATATAACACTTGGGTAGATTTGATGATTCTTGATATGGTAGATTTTGATATTATCTTGGGTATGACCTAGCTTTCTGCTTATCAAGCGATCTTTGACTGTCATGCCAAGACAGACATGTTGGCCATGCCGGGTATTCCTAGACTTGAGCGGAGAGGTACTCCTAGCCCCGCTCTGAAGAGGATTATTTCCTTCCTTCAAGCAAAGAAATTAGTCAACAAGGGGTGTTTAGCTTATCTGGCTCACATGTGTGACACCACTGTTGCATCTCCACCCCTTAGTCCATTCCTATTGTGAGCAAGTTCATGGAGGTATTCTCGATCGATTTACCGAGTATACCACTCGATCGCGACATTGACTTCTGTATTGATTTAGATCAGGGCACTTGCCCTATTTCTATTCTGCCATATCGAATGGCACCGACTGAGTTGAGAGAGCTTAAGGAGCAGTTGTAGGAATTATTGAGCAAGGGGTTCGTTAGACTGAGTGTCTCCCCTCTGGGTGCTGTTGTGTTGTTTGTGAAGAAGAAAGATGGATCCATGAGGATGTGCATTGATTATCACCATCTGGACAATGTTACTATTTGGAATAAGTGTCGTATACCTCATATTGTTAATTTAGTTGACCAGCTTCAGGGTGCCTCAGTGTTTTCGATGATTGACTTGCGTTCAGATTAGCACCAATTGAGGATCAGGGCTGAGGATATTCCGAAGACAGTCTTCCGGATGAGATATAGTCATTATGAGTTTTTGGTGATGTCATTTGGGCTTACCAATGCTCCGACTGCATTTATGACTTTGGTGAATGGAATCTTTAGGCCATTCTTTGATTCTTTTGTGATTATGTTTATTGATGATATCTTGGTGAACTCCAAGAGTAGAAATGAGCATAAGAGCCATCTTCGCACTATACTTGGGTTGTTGAAGAAGAATAGCTTGTTTGCTAAGTTTTCAAAGTACGAGTTTTGGTTGGAGTCTGTGGTGTCTAAGAATGGGATCATGGTGGATCCTTAGAAGATTAAGGCTGTGAGAGATTAGGCAAGGCCTGCTACTGTGATCGAGATTCGTAGTTTTACGGGTTTGGCCAGCTACTACCTTCGATTTGTGAAGGGTTTTGCTTCTATTGCTTCGTCTTTGACCAGATTGACTCAGAAGAATGTTCCCTTCCAATGGTTCGATGGTTGTGAGGAGAGATTTCAAAGGCTCAAGACTTTTGACTTCATCCCCTTCGCGGTCTGCTGTGATGCATCCTGTTTGGGTTTGGGTAGTGCATTGATACAGAAGAGTAAAGTTATAGCCTATGCTTCCCATCAGTTGAATATCCATGAGAAGAATTACCCTATCTATGATTTGGAGTTATTAGCCATAGTCTTTGTTTTGAAGATTTAGAGGCATTACTTGTATGGTGTCCATTATGAGGTTTTCCCCAATCACCATAGGCCTTAACATGTGTTTTCCCAAAGAGATCTTAATTCCAGGCAGCGCCGGTGGATGGAGCTCCTGAAGGACTATGACATCTCTATTTTATATCACCCAGGGAAAGCTAGTGTTGTTGCTGATGCCTTGAGTCGCAAGGCAGTGAGTATGGGAAGTTTAGCTCGATTGATTGTTTTCGAGTGCCTGTTGGCCATGGAGGTTCAGACTTTGGCCAACAGTTTCATTCATCTAGATATTTCTGCCCCAGGAAGAGTTTTGGCGTGTGTTGAGGTGAGGTCTTCCTTACTAGATCAGATCAGGACTCATCAGTTTAAAGATGCTCAGTTGAGAAAAATTTGAGATAGAGTTCTGAGAGATGAGGCCAAGGAGGTCATGGTTGATTCTGAGGGCATCTTGAGGATTAAGGGGCACGTGCGTCCCTCGTGTTGGTGAGTTAAGTCAGTTGATCTTGACTGAGGCCCATAGCTCTCGATATTCCATTCATTCGGGGGTGACTAAGATGTATCGTGATTTGAGGCAGCACTATTGGTGGCGCCGACTGAAGAGGGATATAGCTAATTTCATGGCTTAGAGTGGTAATTGTCAACAATGTTAAGTATGAGAACCAGCGAACCGGTGGTGTACTTCAGAGGATGCCCCTTCTCGAGTGGAAGTAGGAGAGGATCACCATGGATTTTGTTGTTGTTGTTACACCTCAGAAAATTCCCCGTTGGTGCACAGTGAATAGACTACCGAAAGGCACGAAGTATACGGTATCGCAATAAGTAAGAAATGACATTTGATGACCCTAATTGAGATATACAAAGACATTCGGAGTAAGAGGAGAAAGTTTGCCAAGAGAGGGAAAGACATACGATGTGTATCGGAAAGGATTTACGAGTAATAAGTTAATGACGATTTAATATTGTCATGGAGAAGAATTATAATGTCCCTTAGATCGTTAATGAGATGTTAAACAAGTATCAAGAAGGTTCCTTAAGGATTGGAGATCAAACGAAGTGACGAGAACAAAATCGGAGAGAGATAGATTATACGACCAATTATACGGTCCGCATAATATTATACGGTCCGTATAATGGTCCGCAGAATCGTCACAGTGAAGGTCCCTCATTGATGGGATTATACGGTCACTTATACGGACCGTATAAAATTATACGGACCGTATAATGGGCTGTATAATGGTTACAGAAATGAGATGTGTTTGGAGCGATTTTACGGTCACTTAAACGGACCATATAAGTTTATACGGACCGTATAAGTGTCCATATAATTTCCCGACGGGTCAGATTTTTCAAATATAAATATAAGACCCCATGTTATTATTTTCATTTCCCTCACTTCTCCACTTCTCTCTAACCTTCTAGAATATTCCACACACTTCTTTTACAAGAATCCAAGATTAACAAAAATCAACTTCATCAAACCAAGGAAATGAAGTGTAAGAAAGCTATTGAGGGTTGCTTGAATTCAAGAAATCTCTTGGATTGAAGCTAGGGTTTTTCTTCAAGTGGAGTATTGCTATCCAAAACCCATTCCTACACTATCAAAGGTAAGTTTTATGATCAATTTATGTTATTTAGAGTATTGAGGGGTTGAAAGACTTGGATTATAGAAGGAAATAGAAAATGGGTTACAAATATGAGAATAGTGACATTTTTGAGTAGTAGCTTAATATGAATCATGATTCTTTGTATGTTACGAGTATAGTTATGTTATAAATAATATTAAGAACGTAGGAGAAACATTATATGGGGATGAAGGTAATGTTGTATTATGACCATGGTTATGGATGCCCTTGAAATGGAAGTAGGAGAATTGAAAAATGTATGGTTGATGAAGATCATTGAGTATGATATTATGGATATTGTTATTGACGTTTGGGAGTTGATATGTAATATGAGAAAATTTGTATAAACAAAGGAAATGCTGCCCAATTTTCTCTAGCATTAGTAAGCACGTTCATATAATCGATTAGCTAATGTTAATGCGAATTCTCTCGAAGGTAGAAACGTGAGCATTAAAGGAGAACAATCAAGCGATGGAATTGTTAAACGAAAAAGGTATGTAAGGCTAGTCCCTTCTTTCTAAGGCATGACTCCTATGGCATGAGTCCTCCTATCTTTCCACGATTTTCCTACATATCAAAAATTATGAGTCTATGATTATAAAGAGCTTCATGCAAGATAAAGTAAAGAGATACGTTACGAGCATGACAATACTGATGATGAATCTAAGTCTAGAAGTCCTAAAGCTTATGATATGACATTGCTACGAAGCTACTGATCCTTATATGAGTCCTATGATATCATTTTCCCTACCTCTCCATGACTTTCTGACATTTCGGAAACTAAGAGTCTATGTTCATGAATAGCCATATGAGATAAAGATAAGAGATACATTATGAGCACGATAATGAAGATGATGAGCTTAAGTCTAAAGATTCTAGAGTTCATGGCATGATGTTTCTACAAAACTAACGACGTTAACTACGATTCATTGATGTTGGTTATTGTATATGCTCACCTTATATGCTTATTCCTTCAAGGTGAGGCATAATGCTTATGAATGCTCCATAATGGAATCGGGGGTTCACGACCTTATGTCACCCCGATAAAATATAGTTGTCTTTGAGTTCTAATGTATATTTGATGATAAGTGTATAATGACGTTAAACTTATGCTATGCCTATGTAATGTATGAAAATGTTAAGTTCATGATGAGTACATGACGATGCGATTCCACCGTGCCTAAATGGCCGGGCATGTCACCTCGAAGGCGGGCTACATACGATTCCATGCATGCATTATGATGAGTATATGATGACGATATTACACTGCGCCTATATGGCCGGGCAGACACCGCTAAGGCGGGCAGCGTATACACCATGTCCAGATGGCATGGGCAGACACCACTAGTGGGCGGCATGAGATGTTTACCCTGGATGCGGGAGGCCTGGACGCGGGCTAACGATTATCACACCGTACCTATATGGTCGGGAAACTTATACATACATATGCATACATGATATGATGATGTTTATGAAGTAAGTCAGCATGCGTTGTTTCTATCATGATTGACAGTCAGTCACAGGTTGTTCTTCATTTGATATCCCTATATTTCATTGATGTATCATTATTGCTTATGCCTTACATACTCTATACAATGTTCGTACTGACGTCCGTTTTCTTTGGACGCTGTGTTCATGCCCACAGGTAAACAAGGAGGAGATCCAGTCTCGTGAGAGCTGTTAGCAGGCCTTGAGAGAACTCCATTATCCCGGAGGTGCCATTGCTTATTGTTTCATGCATATGTATTTTGGGCATGGCGGGGTCTTGTCCCGTCCATATGTCTAGTACTCTAGTAGAGGCTCGTAGATATGTATGTGTAGGTAGTATGGTCTCACGATGTCCTTATTGTATATACTTTAATTTGATAGCCGAAGGGCTTATGTATATAAAGGTAATTATGTTTCAAATGAAAAATGGTTTTCCTACGATTATGAGCATAAGAAATACGATTGTACGCAGAATGAGTAATAGAACGAGAGGTGCTCGGTGGTTAGCCCCGGGTACTCGTCATGGACCTAGACGTGTCGTGACAGTTGTAGTTCTCCCAAAGACCTTGGGTAAGTTTGACTCGATTTGGGTGATAGTTGATCGGTTGACTAAATCCGCTCAATTCGTTCCTGTTCAGATTTCCTATACCGCTGAGAAGTTAGCCAAGTTGTACATACCGGATATTATGAGATTGCATAGGGTTCCTATTTCTATCCCATTTGATCGAGGTACTATATTCACTTCCCGTTTCTGGAGGGCTTTTCATGAAGAGTTGGGTACCTGATTGGATCTTAGTGCAACTTTCTACCCTTGGGCAGTTTCAGCGGACCATTCAGGTGCTCAAGGATATGTTGAGAGCTTGCGTTATTGATTTTGGTGGTCATTGGGATAAGAACTTGCTTTGGTAGAGTTTGTGTACAACCACAGTTGCCACTCGGGTATCGACATGACGCCTTTTGAGGCTTTGTATGGTAGGAGATGTAGATCTCCGATTGGCTAGTTTGATGCTTTTGAGATTCGAACTTGGGTTACGGATCTATTGAGACACTCTCTTGAGAGAGTGAGGATGATTTAGGCCAAGCTTTTGGCAACTCAGAGTCGACAAAAGATGTATGCGGACCAGAAAGTTTGAGATTTAGAGGTCACTGTTGGTGGCTTGGTTTTATTGAAGATTTCACCCATGAAAGGTGTTATGAGGTTTGGGAAAAGAGGCAAGTTGAGTCCGAGGTATCCTGGGCCTTTTGAGATTCTTGACCGTATGGGCGATGTTACTTATGACTTGGCCCGCAAGGACTTGGTGGGAGTTCATCTAATTTTCCATGTGTTTATGCTGAAGAAGTACCAAGCCGATAGTGCTTATATTGTTCGTTCAGACTCTATATTGCTTTATGAAAATTTGACCTATGAGGAGGAGCCGATTGCAATTTTGGATAGGTAGGTTTGGAAGTTGAGGTCCAAGAAGATTGCTTTTGTGAAGGTGCAATGAAAGCATCATCCTGTTGAGGAGGCTACTTGGGAGACTGATTTCGACATGCGTAGTCGATATGCTCAGTTGTTCGATGATTCAGGTACTTCTAAGTTCTTTTCCCTTCTTCGCTCGAGGACGAGCGATGATTCAATTAGTATCTGATGTAACAACCCAATTGGTCGTTATAGTCTTTTTGGCACTTTTGACCCGAAGGGAATGTTGACACCCTTCCTGAGGTGCTCGGGGTTGATTTTGGTAACTTTTTGGGAAAAATTGGCTTTAAGCAAAAAAGTGTTGACTCAACATTGACTTTTGGGTAAACAGAACTTTTTTGAAAATCCGTCGATTTCGAGATGTCCGGATGGTCATTTAGAACTTATGTGCATATCTGGTTCGGTTCCCAATGCACTCGGGTGCATTTTGGGACTTGGGTTGGGACGTTGCAATTGAGGTATCGGGAGTTCACTAGGTCAATGAGACCTCCGTTGGGAATTTCGAGGCCACGAGTGCGTCTGTATCATGTTTTTATGTGTGTCTGTGTATGTGAGCAGATGGCCTCGGGGGTTAGTCAGAAATTCAGGTTGAGTTGTGAAACTTGAAAAATTTTCTAGTGTCTGGTGCCCACTTTGGCAGCACTCGCACCGCTGCAGCGGTACCGCTATGGCGGTCACCCTACCGCTGAAGTATCATTTGCCATTTGGGCATGACCGCTGCAGCGGCGCCACTGGAGTGGTAATCTCGTCGAGAAAGCGGGTGGCGGGTAGTCGGTTCATTAAACGCCCTAAGTCCCTCATTTATTACTATTCCAAAATTTGAGTTTTTGGAGCAATTCTAGAGTATTATTAGTTGTAAGTCCTTCTAATCTCTGTGCTATTCCATTAACCCTTATCATCTTAGAATCCTTTTACCTTGTTAGTTGATTAAGTGATAGAAGATTAATAGTGGGGTTTAATGAATTTTCCTTCTAGGTTTCTAAATCATGAATTGCTGGTTGGGTTAGCTTCTTTAAGCATTGAATTGATGATTAGAATCCTTTATTTCATAATTTCTTACTAATTAGAGGCTAATTTATGGAATTGGGAGTTAGGGTTTATACCTATATTTGGGGGTTTTGTCTAGAATCCGAAATTGAGTGAATTGTTGATTATTTTAGCTTGCTAATGATGGGAATTGATCACCTAGAGGCTTAATTTCATGTTGGGACCTTTAGATCCCTATTTTTACCCTTCTAGTTCATAAACCCTATTCCATAGGTTGGGGATTTGGGTCTTGATAGAAGTAGGGTTTGTTTTGATATTCTCTGTGATTCTAATTACTTGATTTGAATATGCTTAGACTTCCTTCATCTGGAGGCTCAAAGGAAAGGAAAGGCTGAGGAGTGATTATTGGTGTTATTGTTGTTCGGCCTTCCAGGTAGGTTACAATTTACCCTGTGGTGATACTTATTTAGCGAAGCAGATATTTAGATTATATGGTCGGAGAAAGCATGTAAAATTTTGGGTATGAAGTTGGGTTGGATATTGTCTTAGGTTGTGCCCTATTATGTGATTGGGGCTAACCACCCAGTTGTGTCGTGACTTGATTTGTTCGCTTGGTGTTGGCTTGATGCCACGTGGTGATAGTAGATATTGGAGACTATTGATATATCTTGTTCATGATATCGTAGTACCTTACTTGTTGGTGTTTGATACAAGGGTAGTATTCTATATGGCTTGTGTAGCCTTTTTATGATATTGTTGGCGTACACTTGCTTGATACTTGTGATATCGATCTGATTGTTGACATTGAACTCATAGCATTCTCATCCTACATGATATTTTGTTGATACATTGACGATACTTGAGGAAACACTGTGATGAGCTGGGCTTAGTTGGATGACAGTGACGCGGGGACCAATATTCGATAGTTGTCCCAGAATTGAGGTTTTGCATAGCGATTTACGAGGTTTGTGCTGGGATCGTAAGGTAAAGGTACCCGAGATTGTTGCCGGACCGTGAGGTACATAAACTTCGCGGTTGCCCTATGGGTTGTGCTACCGAGACGTCGATACTTCCGTCCGGAGTACATGTGTACACATCATTGCATTGCATTCACACTTTATACATTATTGCATTGCATATCGCTATGGCTTTCATTTTGATTATTTAGTGATATACTTGTGTTATTTGGATTCAGATTAAATATATTGAGACTTGGCACACTTGGGTTTAGATGCTACAACCTAGGTGATGCTGTGTACTCGGTTTCTGGCTTATGTTTGACCTATACTTGCTGATTTACCTATTTATCCTACTTTATTGTCTAAATTATGTTAGCTAAACTTAGTCGGCCTATGATACCTGCCAGTACCATGGTTTTGTACTGACCTGCACTTGCTGCATTCTTTTATGAGTGCAGAATTCCCGGTGGGATCGACCGCTATTTCTCGTGGCTGATAGTCACTCCGAGATTTACTTAGAATCTACAGGGTGAGCACGAGACGTCCGCCACCTTGAAGATTCTTCTTTATTTATGTCTTATATTTCTATTCCGAGACATATTCAGACTTGATGTATTATTGATATTCCAGACTTGTATGTTCTAGTTAGATGCTCTTGTATGGGTTAGACTAGACTCTAGGGTGTATTTCCCTTACTTCCGCATACTTTTCTACATTATCATCATCAGACTTACGTGATTTTATCCCTTCCGTTTATTTAATTATTTATTCATGTTTTTCTTTTTACTAATGTTAGGTTGAGGGTGTCACGACCCAACCCGATGAGCCGTGACGGGAGTCTAACCTCTAGCGACCAAACACCCCTAAATACTTATCTGAGACATACTGAACATCAAAGGCCCATAAATGGCACAAACTAATCTCATAAAAGGGAAACATCAAAACTCTGTACAATCTGCATATATACACAACATGCGGAAAAACGGTGCAAGCCAACTAGGCTGCTACATATACTGTACACAAAAGAATGGAAGCCGACAAGGCTACATCATCTGACTACTACATACAACTGTCTATAGACCTCTACTGGAATGAAAGCTGTAGAAAGGACGGGACAGAGCCCCGTCATACCCATATGCATACACATCTCAAAAGGGGCATACTAAAACTGACCATAGATCCGGATCGAGTGGAGCGTACTTACCACTGCTAAATCTAGAGGTCCTACTGAGCTGGACCACCTGTCTGTCTCCCTGTACCTGCGAGCATGAGCGCAGCCCCTCGAGCAACGAGGAGTTAGTACGGATAATGTACCGAGTATGTAAGGCATAAGAACAACATATACATAAATAGACATGAGAATCATGGATAAAATCTGAACTCATAAACTGAAATGACTGACTGCATCTACTTGTATGAACTAGTATCTTCCTAGATCTGCATAAATCTGCGTAACTGATAATGCCTCTGTGGGCACATAATATGCATGCTCATACCTATCAATGATGACCGTGCATCTATATGAGTTCCTATATAACGCCTGATGTTGTCACGACCCAGCCCCGTGGGCCGCGACTGGCGCCCTACTTGGGTACCCGGACAGACAAACATACCAAACCGTCATATTATAGATTATCTCAGATCTCATATTAATCATTAAAACAAATTTAAAATCAAATATTATCTTAAGAGGTCACGCTTATAAAGATATCATATCCAAAGCCAAAAGGAGCGGCGGAATACACATCGCCGATCATATATACTGATGCAAACATATGGGCCAGTTTGGCCGCCATAACAAATAGGACCGCATTAAGACATAAATCATAACCAAAATGAGTACACATAGGACCCATGACCCACATATATGACTACAGGCCTCTACAAATCCAAAACGAAGACATATGACGGGACAGGGCCCCGCCGTACCCAAATAGTCAGATATACAGAAGTATATACCTAGCAAAAGATGTATGTACCAAAAGTGGACTCCGGATCAAAAGGGAGTACTCCGAAATAGCAGAAAGTGGAGCCTACAGTGGTGGATCACTGGTATCTGTACCTGCGGGCATGAAACGCAGCCCCCGAAGAAAGGGGGTCAGTACGAAAGATGTACTGAGTATGTAAAGCATAGAGTACAGAAATATAAGCCACAACTGAAAACAAACAGGATACAAAAGGGGAATACTGAACAGTATATCAAAATCTGTACTGAAAATGTATATACCTAATGCAGATAAAATCATGCAAAAGCTCAGGAACGTGGTCACCACTCCGACGCTGGTGCCACACACAGCATAACACCAGAAGGTTCAAATCTCCGTACATCCCCGAACACACATATCATCATAACATATCACCAGCCATATCACAGCATAACTCCAAACGGAACCCGGCCCTATGGCGAGGTCTCGGGAACCGTAACACAGCATGCGGCCGAATTTATCATGGCGCGCACGAACCATAGCCGGCCCGGGAACCGGTGAACGAAGTCGTAATAAGGGCACGAGCGGAGTCGTGAGCAAACAATGCAATTTATATATCAAAACACCTTTTGAAACTTGATAATATCATATGCTAACTCATTAGTCAAGTAGTTCGAACAATTAGTCAATACGGGGTTCGTTTCACAAAAGTATTTCCAAAGTAGTATTTATGGTTCAAAATATAATTTAGAATATCGTGGCAGTCAAAACATTACTTTATGATAGTCAAAATTCATAAACAAAGGTGCTTTGCCGACATTGTACAAAATGAGACTAATAGAGCAAACAAGGGACCCTCGATGCTAGCGGGCCCACCTCGGATCAAGTCGAGGTGGCGGACATGAATCACGGACATTTGGGGTCTACGGAATCATACATGGAAGTTTCGAAGTGATTCGATTACATTTACAAAAGTTCCGGACATTTGATCACTTTTCAACAAAATATGAGTTTTATAATTCAATTCAATTGAGTGAATAGTACTCAATTTCCAATTCGGATTTCTAGGAACAGAATTGCCCTCGGGGCTCCAATATCGACCTAGTATACCTAAGACATGCCAAAAGAAGGAATGGGTAGCCTTACATACCTTATATACGTCTTACGCTCGTCCAAAACTCCAAATACCGTTTCGCTCAGAATCTACAAATGGTCAAAGTTACCAATTAGGAATTGCGAGACTTTAAGAATTCATTTAACTTTATATTTGTCTACCAAAATTTCGGCAGCACTTCCCCTATACATATAACATCCCCGAGGCTTAGCTCGGCTCAATATCAACAACAACAACCCCACAATACCAAATGAATCAAGAATCACAACAAAATAGGTTCTAGCATCAATATTCTTCCTTTCTACATAAAGCGACAACTTCCATTCAAACTCCACAATATCAAACTAATATCCACATTATCATATTCATTTACTCATTCAAGGTTATTCAAACGTATTCCAATAATATTCCATGCAATATACATGAATTCAAGTAATCCGCCACTTTCCATATTCTATCCGAAACGTCAACGACTACGACGAACCTACTAACTCGCATTGTTTCCTCCCAAATTTATTAACAACAACCATAATCCACATTTAAAGTCTTACTTTCACAATTATGTAAGAATATACAAAAATCATATAATTTTCCCATATCAACATACAACCAACTTCAATGCCAACTCACTTCGTTAAACCTTTATTTACGTCATAAATGCCACAACGACACAACTAGCAAGCTAAATAAATTTAACTCACCTCCCCATACCATTATGGCTCAAGACCATACATGCTTCACACACACACACACGCCATGCACACACACATCACAATTCCATGGTTTTTCATGCCATTTTAACCATTTTAACACATATGATTCTTCTATAACAAAAGAGATAAAATTCTTACCTTTTTCTTCAAGAATTTCCACTTTGTAAAAAAAGTACTCTTTTGCTTCCAAATTTGTATCACATTGAAGAGGGTTTCCAACTTAATAGGAAAACTAGAAGATTATGATTTTTTGGACCAAGAATTGATGAGCTAAATTTTTTTCTTTCTCTTCCTCTCTCTAGCCGAAACCCTCTTAGTCTTTGGCTCTCTCTCTCTCTTGTTTGTTGTCTTGAAATGTTCTAGTGAATCTCATACAATTTTGACCCTTTTTATTTAAAATGCCACATGGAAGAATTCCCATGGGCTTGGGCTTGGCCACCCCATAGCTCTTGGGCCTCAATTCCATTAAATTTTTTTTTAGCCCAATTCATTGTGGATTTTATTTGTAATTCCCAAAACTAATTCCCGAAATTCCAATTTCGCCCTTGGCCTTCTTCCGTATTTCCGCATCAATATTTTTCATGAATAACACACATATATGAAATAAAATCAAATATAGCCCTCATTTCCTACAAGCAAGATTATTCCAAATTTTTCCAAATGCGCAAACACGAGATATAACAGATGTATGTGTGCGTATATAACGCCTGTAAGCCTCTATGGCATCTCGTCATATCATATTGGCTCCTCTGTGGCCATAATAAATATCATCATCATAGTAGTAATGCGTATATAAAGCCTTCTATTCATGGGTCAATGTACATAAATGTATAATGAATGTAATGAATGGATAAACTGTATGAACAGGATTGGCTACATAAGACTGGACCCATGAACAGAAGGACCACTCAAAAATTAGGTATATGAACATCAAAGACTGAAGTACTCGTAATACTTCTAAGAGTAGAGTAGTATGAAATCTCGCTTACTCGCTTGTTGGATCATATCGTAGGATCATGCCAAAAGAAGGAAAGGTTAGTCTTATCATACCTTGGAATATCTCCAATCGCTCAACTTCTACCTCTTGAACTTGCAAGTCTACAATTAAGATAACATAGGGCTTAATTAGGCTATTTACTTCGCTTACTAGCCATCCTCAAATGCGTATAAAGCTCAACAAACTATAGACAATAATTTCCTTGTAATCTTACAACTCTCCAACTTCTCATTCGAATCCACATCAACTACAATACTCACATTAACAATGACAACACATACACATATCAAATCCCTTCCCAATCATCTTTTAGAAAATAACCCTAAGTCACTATCTTGTCTTTCATCCACTTAACACTTTCACAATTACCTTCTCTTCACTTAACATCACTATACTCTTGATAATCAACTTAAATATAAGGGTATAAATCATTTACATACCTTGAGGGGTCAAGAATCCTGTCACGCCCCAAACCACGGCCTGGGCGTAACATGGCACTCGGTGCCTTCCTGCATGTGACCGAGTGAACCACATGACTTGCTGAGTCTACATGGGGCATGAACTGATGCGGAATATAAAGTAAACATGCATGAATTGTGAAAACATGGAGTTCAATAATCATAAGTCTCAAAATATTATTATTATTATTATTATTATTATTATTATTATTATTATTATTATTATTATTATTATTATATCATGAATGCGGAATTATGGTAATGTAGCCATTAAGGCCAACTCAACTGAACATGGCAACTGACTAGTATATGAAACCTCTGACTAGTATATTGAATGTACTGGTATGTAAAGCAACTGAAAGAAATAACATGGGACATGGAATAACATGATAAGAAGTGAAACTGAAAACCTGGACATGAACATGAGCATGAATACATATAAATAAAGTCTGAAAATAGTAAATCAATGGAAATACATGTATATATAAGGCGGCCTATTTATAACTGCTTGTAACATGGGGAGTGCTATCGTATAACCGACAACATGATCTGGTACTTGCGTCCTACCAGCAGAACACTCATATCTTGCCAGGAATATGAGATTTAAGTAATAATAAGCATGTAAGGATCCAAACTGCACAATGAAGGTGTTGCCTCTTTGCTGCCAACCCTTATCCTACGGTGGCTACGTAGTTTCAGGCTATCTGAGCCTTCTCGGTTAACTAAGCAAATCCCAAAAAAAACATGAACATGTAAAATAAGTGGCACTTGCTGCCCATGGTTTTCATGAATATAACTTTCTTGTACATGGATATCATGAATTATAGCTTGCTTGCAGGAACTTGTAAAACATGCATAGTATTTTCTTGAAAATAGCATAATATATCATAAACTAGCATGCATGAACCCATGGAATAAGATATATGGGTTTTTCATAGATTACGGATAGATTCTTAATAATCATAAAGAAATATTAAGAACTCAATGATGGAACTATAACAATTCATAGATAATATAATCATGAACATAGACCTACGGTTATTATGAGCATAGTATAGAAACCCTAGTTTTCGCAGAGAATCATAATTTATGGATTGTGAGGCGTGGGAAGAACAATGACGTTCCCACACGTAGATAGTAACTCTACATACCTTAATCGCTCCAAAACTTGAAGAAAAGTCTGAATCTTTGAAGAAGAATTCCAAAAGCTTTGAATTTGAAACCTTGAGAAGAGTTTTCACTGATTTTCGTAGCTACTGTTCGTGGCTTAAAGGGTACTGCTCCGGACCTCTAAATCTAATCTTCACCATTCATATTTTAGAATTATGTGTTATGAACACTTAGTTAAAATGATGTGGGCTTGATTCAACGGTTAGATTATCGGAAAACACCAAATTAATATGGCTGGTTGGAATGAAACTCAACAGAAAAATACTAGAGTTTTCTCCAACTTTTTACAGCTCTTGATTTTTATAGGGTAACGGGATGGATGGATTTATTCTGGTCTTGATTTTTTCTTGATTGCAAGAATGAGTTTCTTGAAAGATTGAAGTGTCTGGGTTCTTTAGGGATGGAGGTAGAGAGAAAAAGAATAGTCTCTTAGGGTTTAGAATAGTGTTAGGGACGTTTTTACTTCATACAATAATAAAATAAGGAGTCCCAATTCGAGTAGGAAAAGGCTAAAAACGTAACCCAAAATCTGAAAATTCTGCTCCGACTAGTGATAGTAAAATAGGCATAACTCTTAGCACACATCTCCATTTGAGATCCGTAAGATACCGTTGGAAAGATATTCCAAAGGGTTATAACTTTTATGTTTTAAGTTTTCTCAAATTATCAACTAATCAAGGAGTTACGGGTGCCCGTAGTAGGTTGGTCAACCACTTTTGTAATATGTACAAACTTTCAAAATTTTCTCTAAAACTCTAACGTTACGAGTCTAACATGAGTTCTAAGATACGAGGTGTTACAATATATCCCCCTTGGGATCATTCGTCCTCGAATAATGGGTCTTGGTTAGGTATGGGATGGCATGAATACATGAACGTGATGAAAATGACATGAAACATACATGCTTGACACGATTACATGGAAACATGGTCATGGATCATGAGAACCGAATACGTGATTACATATAAACATGTACATAGGAACATGAAACTGAGTGGTACCTACATAAACTAGAATCATGAAATCATTGTCCTCAACTCATAAATAATGATTAAGAGTTACTACTAACTCTGGAATTTATGAAAATTATGGCAAGACTTCCTTCGTAATTCGGACTCTCACGACATTTCTCAAACGCCTGTCAGCTAACTAAAGTATCAACATAAACCTCACAGGGTATCTTAATACGTATTGTGTGACATAATCTTGATTACTGAATCTTGAATGTGGCTAACATGAATACTGAGCTGGCCTGAACACATGATTATTGGCTGAATGATTACATGATTACTATACATGGGGTTTGGAAGAGAATTTGTAGGCACGAATGACGTGAGTACTGGAAAATAGGCACGAACATGACATGATTACCTAGATGTGAGGAGCATGTCGTGGGACATAAATACATAAAGTCTGGCTGGCATGAAAACATGAGTGCTTAACTTTTATAAGATACAAATACGTGTAAACGTGGACATCATAACATGAGATCTGAATGTCGAAAACATGATTGCTACAACATGAGGGTTGAATACTGAGCGCAGGTAGGATCTGAACACTTAGAGACTTGATCGTGTGTTACCATGATACACATACGAGATAAGAGTACGACTTAGGCTCTGAATGTAAGTTCGACTCGGTGCGAATGAGATAGAGTTGAGTCATATACTAGGAATATGATTCTAACATAGGTATTCATAAAGCTCTAGTGTAGGCATGACATGAATACATCAAATCTGAGTAGAATACTTTTGAGATAAGTACCATAGAATACCTGAAGGGATCTCACTTTGAACTTGGAACATGCCTTACTTCGAACCAATCATAAATGTCACGATCCAACCGGAGGGCCATGATGGTCACCCGGAGCTAACCTACCGAGCACCTCCTAACATACATCTCATAATCATATCTAAGTGGGCCACATAGCTAAATTACAACTATCATAATCTGTAAGAGACATGAGTCCAAGAAATATATGCCCATCTATATAATCACCATCAGCTATGGCCATATATACAAGCCGACAAAGTGCCAAAATGATATAAGAAATATGAACTGATGAGGTTATAGAACATCTAACTGTATAGATTCTATCTACGAGCCTCTATATAGAGTGAATAATATCATAAAGGTGGGACAGGACCCTACCATGCCTATAGTTACACAAAATAATAGTACCAGTTGAACTATAGCTCCGAAACAAGCGGAGCACTCATGCACAATCGTTGATGAAGCAGCATACGGGTCTGGTCCGTTTCCATGTCTACCAGCGAGCATGAACACAGTGTCCACAACAAAAGGGACGTTAGTGCAAATGATGTATAGAGTATGTCAGGCATAAAAAAACAACACAATAAATAATGAAAAGAAAACATGAGATAAGAGAAATAATATGTACATTTGAATGCCTCTTAAGGCGAATGTTATTCATGCTTAGCTTTATTTTAAAAAAAAACACTTTCATACATAAAAATATATAGTATCCTCCCCGGCGATTTAGGCTCGGTGTTATCATCATATCATCATCATTCCGCGTCCGGGGCATCTTGCATCTGGGGTAATATCATAACCTGTCCACTGTAGTGGTGTGCATATCTATGTGCCTGCCCGACCGACTATAGCACAAAGAGGTGTGAGAAAATACATGTGTGTGTATATATATATATATATATATATATATATATATATATATAAAGCATGCATGAGAGCCCAAATAAAAGCTATAACTTTATTGGAATGACGTAAGGTCGGTAAACCCCCAATTGTCATTATGGAATCATCATCATTGCTATATCTCACCTTGAAGGAACAATTACCATAAGATGAGATCAACAATAATGAAAAAGATCAATAATCATGAAACAAAGTTAACTAATATCATAAGAACATCAAAAACTATAAGCTTTAGCATTTCTAGAAATGGAGTCATCATGGAGGACATTTGTATATATGTTCGTATAGAAGTAATCATCCCATAAGAAGGAAAGGGTTAGCCTTAACATACCTTTTCATCTCCTTAACTACCTAATGTTTTCCTCCCAAGCTCACAAATCTACATTCAAGAGGATTCATACCAGAGTTAAGTCTTGAAAACACTCATAAGTTCAAACTAGAGTAATTAGTGACCTAGCGGAATTTGGGCAGCACTTCCCTTATTTTATCTACTTCCACCAAATTCCAAAAAAACTCCCAAAAAACAATAACAACATCAACAATACCATAATAAAAAGATTCCATTCAAACTAAACTTAAATTAATCCAAAATTCCCTTTCAAATTCAACTCATAGCCATCAACTTCAATTTAATACCTTTTGACCTCTCCACTATGATTCTTTTCCTTTCCAAGACTTGTTAAACCTTTAAGTCAACTCATTCATAAGAAATAAGATAAATAACATACCTTTTACCAGAATAAATTCACCTCACTCAACTTCTTTCAAGACCAAATTCACCACAATCTCAAATAAAAGCAAGAACAATTATCTTCCATGAGTTAGCTTGGGGCTTTAGAGTTTGATCTTCTCTTTAGATGGTGTGAAAGGTTATGGAATGTTAGAGAACCTTCAATAAAACTCTAATAATATAGGGAGAGATGTGTGAAAAGTGGATATGAAAAATGGGATTTTGGAGTTTAAAAATGCCTTAAAACGCCCCACTGCTCCGTGTTGCGGGGTAGATGCGGCCGCATACTCCCTCCACAATATGGGGAGGTTCTAGGCAGTAAGTTCCCCTAAAATTGGGAGTTTTCAGCCCATATGATGCACAACAAACTCAGTATGCAGCCCCAAACTTCCCACAGACTCCAATTTTAGCGAAAATGCGTTCTTTTCGATTCGTTTGACCTCTAATCCTTATGATTCCTTCTTGACACTTATTGAAACCTTCATTAACCATCTAAAGAGCCCTATAAATCCCTATCAAGCTAATGCTAAACAAAGTATATCACAAATGATGCTAAATTATCCTAAAAACATCACACTAATTCTAACCTTCAACGAACTTGCTTCCGCCAATTCATTTAACTCCGAAACCTTAAGGTACATACTTAAAATTGTTAGATATCTTCCTTAACTTCGTAAGGGTTTCATGTCCACTTTGGGCTTATGTTAGTTTACTTATTATACGAACGACGCGAAATTTTCCAAGGTGCAACCTGCTTCCCCCCTTAGGAACATTCGTCTTCAAATGTTAAGACTCTTAGGGGTCTTACGAAAATTTCGACAAAGTTTTCTTTGTAACTATACCACTACCATACTATCACAACAACCAAAAATATATAACGCCTCACAGGTCCACAACAACAATAACAATAACGGCCCCACAGGATGAAGAAATCATAAAAAGAAAGCATTACGCACCTGAAGACAATGGTGTCCCTGTCTGAATCTCCTCTTGAGGTGGAAAAAAGTGTGGATACCTAGACCTCATATCTTCTTCAGCTTCCTATGTCATCTCCTTGATATTTCTATTCCTCCAAAGGACCTTCACTGAAGCTACATCCGTAGTCCTCTGTCACGCCCCAAAACCCACCCTAGACGTGACCCGCATCCGACGTCATGAACAACATCGGAAGAACCTAAACGACACGATAATAATACTTGAACCCGTCGGGTTCAACATTCGCCTCCAACAGTTTATAAAATAAATGTAGCAAATTGTGAATATATGAATTAAATCAGTGGAAGTCTTTATAATTTAAATAATTCACCCAAAACATGATAGTGTGCCCGAAAGAGTTAAACGACAACTCTTCTTCTACCCACATTCGAATGTATACTAAGGAGTTTCTAAGAATAAGGAATAAATGTCTAACCCATCGGGACGCAACCCGGAAACTAATATAAATAAATGGAATTAAATAAATAGAGTGGCCAGCGAATGAATGTGTGGGCTCACCCAATCAGCAGCAACAGCAAGTCCTTCCTAAACGCCTGGAGTATCAAGAACCTGCTCTTCTCCGTTACCTAACATACCATCAAAAACAATAATGGTATGCCTGAGTACTTCGTACTCAGTGAGTGCCTCAGGGACAATAAGTAATAAGAAAATAGAGTACATAATACATAAAGAAATCAGTCTTGCAAGTCATGTGAGAGCAATGTAAGAGCAGTTATTTAGTTTATGTATCTCAATAATAAGTATCAAAATCGATTATAAAGCCTCTTGTTAAGTTACAACTTCAAATATGCCTTTTAAATCAATTAAGACAATCATCAACAATTCCATAAGAGAATAAGAATGTCACACATGCCAATACAGGCCCAAGAATCAAGCATATCGCGCATAGCGCACCACACTGGAACATATAATTCTCGATGGCTATCCTTCCTCCCGAATAGCTAGGCATAAATCACACCGAACTATGTAGTACACGGTGGCTATCCTTCCTCCTGAATAGCTAGGCATAAATCACACCCGGGTAGCGAACCCAGCGGTGGCCACTCTTCCTCCCGAATGGCTAGGCATTAACACACTAGGATCCATAGTGGTTACCCTTCCTCCTGAGTAGCTAGGCCAAACACAACAATAAAGTTCATAGCATATAAGCCGATTCACAATTTGTCTCAAAGTAGTCACACCATCAAATAGCATTAAAGTTTATGAAAATCCATAATTTCATAGATAATCTTGAAAACGTTTCCACTTCTTTAAACAAGATTACTTTGACATAGTTCCTTTGTAAAATCATCAATACCAACAATTAACCATCACCACTAAGCATCCCTCATAGAGGAAAACATTCATAATACCTTATACATATATAGGGTTTGTTACAATCTAGGTTTAATGTGGGCTCGTCCCCTCACGCACGTTAACCATTAATCAAAGCATGTAATAGATTTCAAGAATGTAAAACCAATTCATCATATCATTCAAAACATGCTTTTATAAAGAATCAATCTTTCAAGAGAGTTTGTAAATGAGACATATGAATTACCTTTATATTCAAAAAGGATTTTATCTTTAAAGATACATACAAATCACAACCAAAGAGTTCATAAAAATCGATCGAAAGAGTATGTTCAAAAGAGACATACCTCAAATCCCGCTCAAACGCACTGTCCAAGACTCAATAATCGCACTACAATGGTTTTAGATGATAAATATTAGAATTTGAATAGTTTCTTGAAGTTTTCTTGGAATTTCGAAAACTAGGGTTTTTCGCAAGCCTTAAATCTTGTTCTTGAAACTTATGCAAATCATTGGTGGATCCTAACCTCTTTGTTTATTCTATACTAGTTCAAACAACAACAATAATATCATAAAATCAAGAGTCTTACCTTTTGATGGAATCCCACACGCCTCTCTTCTTCCTTTTCTTGAATATACAAGAACTTAGGATTTTAGAGAGATGATTTGCTATCAAGAAGGGATGGGTATGGTGTGGGAATGATCAATATTGAGTGAGAACTCACCTTATGGTTAGAGAGACTTTTCTAGGGTTCTTTTCCTCAGAAATATTGATTTGAAACGAAGTGGGAAATAACAAAATGAATTAGGACTTAAAGGAAATTCGAAATCAGAAAACAACTCCCGATCCGTGCTGAGTCCGTGTCGCGGGTTCAGCACCTGATCATGTTTTTATTTTGGTCTGCACCTGATTTTTCCATGCTGGGTCCGCGATGCGGGCCCAGCACAATTTTTTTCTTTTTCGACAATTGACCTTCGCTCGGTAAAACGATCATAACTTTGCTAGGGCTGGGCGACCTACCATTGGAAAGCTATTTCAAAGAGCTACAACTTTCGTTAGGGAAGTTTTTCCAAATTCGCAACACATTTTCATTAAAATCGCCCAGAAGATAGACCTACCAAAACTTAGGCGAATTTAAGAGCCCTTAAGAACTTCAATTTTCGGTTTGACTTCAAAACGACCATCTTCCACCCGAATTCATCAAGAATGGATTCATATAGGTATAATATCATCTTAACACTAGATATTTACACCTTCACACCTAACTCGAATTTACGGGATGCTACATCCTCAATCTCCGAACCTGCCTATCAAGGATATACATGGGGACCTCTTCGTACGTCAATGCTCGGTAACCTGAACATCATCTATGGGTATGACTCTGTAAGGATATCCAATACACTTGAGAAGTATTGATACATGGAAACCCAAATGGACTGACTATAAATCTGAAGGTAGACCTAATTCATAGGCCACTTGTCCCACTCTGCGTATAATCCTGTAAGGTCCAAAGTATCGAGGGCTAAGTTTACGCTTCTTACAAAATCTCATAATTCCTTCCATAGGCGATACCTTCAAGAATGCCCAGTCATCAACTTGGAACTAAGTCTCGTCAGCGGTTATCTGCATAAGACTTTGACGATTCTGGGTTGTTAATAATCGATCCTGAATAAGCTTGTCTCCACCGCTTGCTGGATCAAATATGGCCCTACTAACATAGTCTCCCCCATTTCGAACCATCCAATTGGTGATCTATATTTCCTTCCATATAAAGCCTCATACGGGGCCATCTGGATACTGGAATGATAGCTATTACTATATGCAAACTAAATAAGTGGCAAGTGGTCATCCCAATTACCTCCAAAGTCTAGCACACATTGCCCCTAGCATATCCTCGAGGGTCTGAATGGTGTGCTCAGCTTGTCCATCAGTTTGGGGGTGAAATGCCATGTTAAGCTCACCTGAGTCCCTAAACCCTTTTGGGAAGCCTTCCAGAATTTCGTTGTAAACTGTGCACCTCTGTCGGAGATAATAGATACTGAAACACCATGGAGTCTTACTATCTCATTGATATAAAGATTTGCATAATCTTCAGCCGAGTATGTAGTGCTGACAAATAGAAAATGAGCTAATTTTGTAAGTCTATCAATAATCACCTATATGGAATCAAACTTACACTGAGAATGAGGCAAGCCTTTAATGGAATCCATATTAATTAATTCCCATTTCTAAGTCGGAATCTCAATAGCTTGCAATAATCCACCGAGATTTTGATGCTCGATCTTTACTTGTTGATAGTTAGAACATTGGGCTAAAAACTTTGATATGTCTTTCTTCATTCCATCCCACCAATAAACTACCTTAATATCATGATACATCTTCGTCGTCCCCCGATGAATAGAATAACGAGAATAATGAGTCTTCCCCAAGATCTGACGACGTAATCCTGCAACATCAGGAACGCATAATCTACGTTGGTATTTGAGAACTCCATCTGCAGAAATCTCGAATGGTGACTTTTTCTTCTGAGGGGATGTATCTCTATAATCAACTAATATGGGATCTTCATACTTGCGCTCTTTCACCTCAACTACTAAAGAGAAGACTGCTGAATTCTGAATAGTAACTCCCATATCGCTCGAGTCTAATAATTGAACTCCTAGGCAAGCCAACTATTGAAGCTCACGAACTAACTTCTTTTTCTTTGGCTGGACATCACTAATCTACCCATGGATCTACGGCTAAGGGCATCGTCAACTACGTTCGCCTTTCCAGGATGATACAAGATACTAACATCATAATCTTTCAATAGCTCAAACTATCGCCTTTGTCGCAAATTTAACTCATTCTGCTTGAAAATATACTGGAGACTTATGGTCTGTATATATGTCAAAATAGACATCATACAAATAGTGCCTCCACATCTTCAATGCACGAATTACCGCAGCCAACTCTAGATCATAGGTCGGGTAGTTTTTCTCGTGTTTTCGCAACTGCCTTGAAGCACAAGCGATAACTTTACCGTACTACATCAACACAACCTAGAACAACACCTGAAGCATCACAATAGATAACATAGCCTTCCGATCCTTCTGGAAGTGTCAAGACTGGGCCGAAGTCAATCTGTGCTTCAACTCCTGGAAATTGTGCTCACAAGCATCTGTCCATTGAAACTTAGCCGATTTATGAGTCAGCTTCATCAGTGGTGCAGGGATAGAAAAAAAACCTTCTACAAACCTTCGGTAATAACCTGCCAAGCCCAGAAAACTACAAACTTCAGTAGGTGTTGTAGGTCCCGACCAAGTCTTCACAACTTCATTCTTCTGGGTGTCCACCTGAATACCATCAACTGAAATAATATGTCCTAGAAAAGTCACAGAATTCAACCAGAACTCATATTTAGAAAACTTCGCATAGAACTCCCGAGCCTGAAGAACTCTAAGGACAGCATGTAAATGATCTGCATGCTCTGCCTCAGATCGAGAATATACCAGGATATAATCAATAAACACAATCACAAACAAATCAAAGAAAGGATTGAATATACTATTCATTAAATCCATAAATATCGTCGGTGCATTAGTCAACTCAAACGATGTTACCCGAAACTCGAAATGACCATATCTAGTTCTGAAGACCGTCTTCGGAATGTCCTTCTCTCTAACTGTCACCTGGTGGCACCCTTATATCAAATCTATCTTTGAGAACCATTTGGCACCCTGCAACTGATCAAATAAATCATCAATTCTTGGAAGTGGATACTTGTTGTTTATCGTCACCTTATTCAGTTGTCTGTAATTGATACACATTCGCAAGGAGCCATTTTTATTCCTTACAAATAACACTGGTACTCCCCACGGTGACGTACTAGGCCTGATAAAGCCTTTTTCAAGCAAATCCTTCAGCTACTCCTTTAACTCCCTTAACTCTGCAGGTGTCATTCTATAAGGAGGAATAGATATTGGCTTAGTATCTGGTGACACATCAATGACAAAATCAATCTCCCCTTCTGGTGGAAGACCTGGAAGCTCGTCTAAGAATACATCCGAAAACTCATTACTACCAGGACAGACTGAAGAGTCAGCGACTTTGCTTCTGTATCTTGAACCCTGACTAAATGATAAATACAACCTTTAGCAATCATCTTCCTTGCCTTGAGATAGAAAATAAACATACCTTTCGGAGACGCTGTATTACCTTTCCACTCTAGAACTGGTTCTCCCGAAAACTAAAATCGAACCATTTTCATCCTACAATCAACGTTATCATAACAAGAAGCCAACCAATCCATACCCATAATAACATCAAAATCTACCATATTTAGCTCAATCAAATCTGCCATGGTATGACGGTCATAGACCTTAACCACACAAATTCTATATATTTGTCTAGCTACCACTGGGTCACCAACGAGTGTAGACACTTTGAAAGGTTTAATTGACTCAAATTTCACCTCAATCCGACCAGCAATATAAGGAGTAGCATATGACAATTTAGAACCTGGATCAATCAATACATATACATCGTGAGAAGACATTGATAATATACCTGTAACCACATCAGGTAAAGACTCGAGATCCTGCCGACCAACCAATGCATAAATGTGGTTCTGAGGATGGCTCAAACTGGAAGCTCCCCCTCTACCTCTACCACGTCCTACTGATGTCCGTGAACTTTTCCCCAGAGGGTGTACAGATGATGAAGAACCTAGTGTTGATCTTGTAGGATGAACTATACCTCTACTACCTCTCGATGGACAGTCACGTATCATATAGCCTGCCTGACGCAGGCATAACAAGCATATGAACCCAAGCGGCACTGTCCAAAATATAGCTTACCACACTGAGTACATCGTGGTAAAGGTGACCTCATCTGTCTTGAATCACCCCTACCGGAGGCTCCATAACTCTGACCTGGTCCTGAATAAATAGGTCGATCAAATATCTTGCTTGCAAATCGCGGAGGTGCACTAGCTGTTGAATGGCTTGAGTGACTGGAATACTGCTGCCTCTGACCCCATCTGAACTCACTAACAGCACCTGAGGATCTGACCCTCTTACTATAACCCCTATCATGCTCACGCCCAACCCTCCGCTGCTACTGTCACTCCTCAAGATTCTGGGCATATGCCTGAATACAAGAAATATCCATGCGTTCCTAAAGTGAGGCCATCAAGCAATCATCAATCAGATATGGTCCTAAACTGCTCACAAACTTGTGGACACGATCTCCCATATCAGTTACCATAGTTGTACCTAGCCAATGAGTTAAAATGAAGGCTATACTCTCGAGCACTCATGTTCCCCTATCTAAGGTTTATGAACTTATCAACTCTGGCCCGTCGAATCTCTAGCGGAAAATAATGTCGAAGGAAAGCATCTACAAACTCTTGCCACACATGTAGAGGTGCATTAACCTCTCTAGAAGATACCTAGATATTATACCAATGAACAGCCATATCCCGTAATCTGCAAGAGGCTAACTCCACTGACTTAATATCTAAATCATGAATGACCCGCAATGTCCTCAACATCCCATCTATAAAGTTCTGCGGGTCCTCATCTAGTTTTGACCCGAAGAATTCTGGAGGGTCTAAGTTAATAAAATCAAAAACTCTGGCACTAGCAGCTCTATCACCATGAGTCGTACCCTATCGTTGAGCCTGAACGGCTACTAAATAGGTCAATAACAGAATAGCCTCTCTCATCTCTTGACCTGAGGCATTCGGTGAAGGAACTGGGGTGTTCGAGCTGGAGCTCCCCTATGCTCCTCTGGAGCGGGCGGAGTGTGAGAGGACTGATATGGAATCTTATTCTGGGACTCACCCTCCTCTATGCCCATATATACAAGCCGACAAGGCTACCAAAATGATATACAAAATATGAACCGATGAGGTTATAGAACATCTAACTATATACATTTTGTCTACGAGCCTCTATATAGAGTGAATAACATCATAAAGATAAGACCCGGCCATGCCCATAGTAGTACCAGCTGAACTGTAGCTCTGGAACAAGTGGAGCACTTCTGTACAATCACTGAAGAAGCAGCCTAGGGGTATGGTCCGTCTACCTGTGGGCATGAACGCAGCGCCACAACAAAAAGAACGTCAGTACGAGTAATGTACAGGGTATGTGAAGAATAAAAAATAACACAATAAAGAATGAAAAGAAAACATAAGATAAGAGAAATAACTTATACATCTGAATGCCTCTTAAGGAGAATGTCCTGCATGCAAAAAAAAAACTTTCATACATACATATACATAGTATCATGCCCGGCCATTTAGGCTCGGTGTTATCATCATCATCCCGAGTCTGTGGTGTGCACATCTACATGCTTGCCCGACCGACTATAGCGCGGCGCGATGTGAGAAAATACATACATATATATAAAGCATACATGAGAGCCATAATAAAAGCTATAACTTTATCGGAGTAACGTAAGGTCGGTAAACCCCTGATTGCCATTATGAAATCATCATCATCGCTATATCTCACCTTGAAGGAACAATTACCATAAGATGAGATTAACAACAATGAAAAAGATCAATAATCATGAAACAAAGTTCAATAATATCATAAGAACATCAAGAACTATAAATTTTAGTATTTCTAGAAATGGAATCATCATGGAGGACATTTGTATATATGTTCGTATCGAAGTGATCATGCTACAAGAAAAAAAGGGTTAGCCTTAACATACCTTTTCGTCTCCTTAACTACTTAATGTTTTCCTCCCAATCTTGAAAATCTACATTCAAGAGGATTCATACCAGAGTTAAGTCTTGAAAACACTCATAAGTTCAAACTAGAGTAATTAGTGAGCTAGCGAAATTTGGGCAGCACTTTCCTTATTTTATCTACTTCCACCAAATTCCAAACCAACTCCCAAACAACAATAACAACATCAACAATAACATAATCAAAAGATTACATTCAAACTAAACTTAAATTAATCCAAAATTCCCTTTCAAATTCAACTCATAGCCATCAACTTCAATTTAATACCTTTTGACCTCTCCACTATGATTCTTTTCCTTTCCAAGACTTGTTAAACCTTTAAGTCAACTCAATCATAATAAATAAGACGAAGAACATACCTTTCACTAGAAGAACTTCACCTCACTCAACTTCTTTCAATACTAAATTCACCACAATCTCAAATAGAAGCAAGAACAATCATCTTCCATGAGTTAGCTTGGGGTTTTAGAGTTTGATATTCACTTTTGATGGTGTGGAAGGTTTTGGAATGTTAGAGAACCTTCAAGAACACTCTAATAATATGGGGAGAGAAGTGTGGAACGTGGATATGAAAAATCGGATCTTTTGGAGTTTAAAAAGGCCTTAAAACGGCCCCACTGCTCCTTGTTGCGGGGGAGATGCGGCCTAGCCAGTGGGGACTTGTGGCCGCATACTCCTTCCACAATATGGGGAGGTGCTAGACAGTAAGGTCGTCTAAAATTGGGAGTTTGTGGCCCATATGCTGCACAGAAAATTCAGTATGCGGCCGCAAACTGCCCATAAACTCCAATTTTCATGAAATTCCGTTCTTTTCGATTCGTTTGACCTCCAATCCTTATGATACCTTATTAACACTTATGTAAACCTTCATTAAACATATAAAGAGACTTATAAATCCCTCTCAAGCTAATGCTAAACAGTGTACAGCACAATTGATGCTAAATCATCTCAAAAGCATCACACCAATTCTAACTTTCAGCGAACTTGCTTCCGCCGATTCATTTAACTCCGAAATCTTAAGGTACATACTTAAAATTGTTAGATATCTTCCTTGACTTTGCAAGGGCTTCATGTACACTTTGGGCTTACGTTAGTTTACTTATTATGCTAACGATGCGAAATTTTCCAAGGTGTAACAATAAAGCATGCTACAAACACGTTCGTGCACTCAAAACACTAAAAAGAGGTCGTCTTGACCCGATGTTGACCATGGTCAACTCCAAATCCTTAACTTAACTAGTTTCTAAACAAAAGACCCAAATCAAACATAAACCCGTCGATACCCAAACCAATGACTCGACTAAGTCATAAATCAGAAAACAGACCTATTGGAATCGAAAAAACTTTAACACAGACACATTTACCTCCCATGTTAACTTTGGTCAAACTTTCTCATTTTCTTAACGTAAGACCTTTTAATTTAGCTAAAAATGCTTTGAAACTCATCTGATTACCTCGGGAACCATGTCACATATCCCCACAAGTCATAAATACCAAGATGAAAAGAGTCCAAAAGCTCAAAACGACCAAGTGGGTCATTACACCTTCTTGTGCGGAGTTTGAGTATTTAGTTTATTATGCTAAGAATATTACTGGAAATTAAGTCGATAAGTGAGTTAGAAGGAATCCATGTTAAAATATTCTTATTTTGGTTAACTGTGAATGCGATCCGAGTGGATTTGCCATCGGTTGGTAGTATTTATTTTTTGGGATTATTAATAAGAAGCTTGATGTTAATTAAATAGTTTGAAATGTTCATGTTTGGCGGGATAATGCGAGGAAAGACGTATAAATACATCTATCATCACTATTCATTAGGATACTGGCCAAATTAATCTACCGCTTTCTTTCATAACAAAGTTGTTATCCTGTCACTCGCTACCCGCATAAGAGATCCCAACTCGCCCGCATGCCATCCCCATATATGTAGTATATTGCATTTAACATTTTGTTGAGAAACATTTCTCATCAAATTCAAAATCTTAACTTAGCTCAGTCCAGAGCACCACTAGCCTTCTCAAACGGACTTTTCTTTCCTTAAAGTCTCTAAATGCTCCCAAATTTATTCCAAAGCTCACTCTACGGGATTAAACAAGTCTAGTGACACTCATATTTCATAATTAGAGTAAACCAAAAGGTCAAACCCGATCCCATGTGTCAACTCGTAACTTTACTATATTTTCACGTTCTCCGAGTTCAAATTCACAGTCAATTTCCAACATTCTCACGTAATTCAAAATTGTATATCTCATTCTTGATCCACTTGTCACAATCATCAAATTGTCGAGGCACTTGTTTCCAACCCATCAATATTTGGAGGACTTTCTCTTCAACCGTCACTCGTTGGAGCACTTTCTCTCCAACATTCGAATTTGTTGATGCACTTTCTCACCAACCTTCAATTGTTGAAGAACTTTCTCTTCAAACTTCACAATCGTTGGAGCATTTTCTCTCCAACATTCCCAATCTTGTTGATGCACTTTCTCATCAAAACCCACATTTTTTTAACCCACTTCTTTGACTTCCAGAGAAGACAATTCGTTCCTCTTGTGCATATTTTCTTGCACCTCTTTAAACTTGCAATAGTTTGTTAGTCCTTCTCAGCATGATTGTTTTTCATGCATATCATTAACCCGACGTTTGCCAACATCATCATCATTGGCCAGACGGGCAGCACATATGTGATATTTGGCATAAATATCATGTTTCGTGTCATTTTTACATCCTATTCTTATACTTTTATCGCTTAATCTATGATGAAATCATCGTATTTGGGCTTATGTTGTTATATCTCATGTGTATAGGCACGATGAAGACAAGCAATGGAAAACCGGGCTAAAAGTGGTTGATTTTGGAGCATATGATGATTATACGAGGCGACTAGGCGAAGACCACAAGTGACAAACTAAAAGAGAAGAAAAACTGGATTGAAGGAGGCATATGTGCCAGACCCGTAGCACGAGTCCAGCACGTGAAAAACTGAACTGAAGGATGCATATGTGCCAAACCCGTAGCACGGGTCCAGCACGTGAAGTTCAAGCTGTGGGAAAGTGAAGGCCTGCGCTGCACGCGCGTCGCGGACTGGGCACATTTTCCATCTGAAAATCACTAAAGGGTCCGTGCTGAGCCCGCGACGCGGGGCCAGCACGGATGGGCTCAACCTGTTCGACTTTAATTAGGATTTTTTTCTATTCTTGAGTCATTAAATTCCTAGACTATAAATACGTATTTTAAGGGTTAAGAACGGTATGCTGAGATACTTTGAGACAATTGTAAGCCGTCATTAACCCTTCCTTCCCCGTTTTTACTTTTATCTTCATAAATCATAAGCTAATCATGAATTCTTTTGTCTATGGTCGAATCATGAGTAGCTAATCTCTTAATTCTAGGGTTGTGGTATAAGACTTGAAAGTTGGTTTGATGACAATTATTATCTATTGATTGTTCATATTTTGGGTTGCTTATCTATTCTTGATCTTAATTGTTTGATTATCTGGCCAATAGTTAGACACTATCTGTGGCGTGTGAATTGAACTAGGGATAGGGAATTTGCATGTATAATAAGAATAAATAGGGCTTGTTCGATATAATTGTTTCGCTAATGAGGATAGGAATATACCCTTTAGCCTTGCTTAGTTGAATACGGAGAAGTAAATGCGTTCTTGTTACCTCTGACGACCATAGGGATATAGGCGTTATAGTAGTATCTACAGGCTTGTGAGCAACTCGGAAGATACTCATAAAGTTATAATTAACCCGACAACTAGTAACCCAGGAAATAAGATAGATGGAATTGTTTGAAGATCAACTGGATTGTCGAAAGCCATGACCCTGGAACTTTCTCTCATCTGATAAACCTTACAATTTTTGTCGAAATACTCTCAGTCACAAAAACACCCATCACAAATTGTTTACTTTTCAGTTTTAGTTTAGTACAACAAACATCTTGATTTTCACTTTCTTGAATAGTTTCATTCGAATTTGAATTAGCTTAACGGTAGAATCTAAGTCTCTGTGGGATCGATATATGGACTTAACAGTCTATATTACTTGTACGACCACGTATACTTGCGTGTGCATTTGGGAGCAACAATATGAGTCATATCTGCTCGCCAGCAGCGGAAGCTCTTTGATTTTCTACTAGGATCGTAGAAGCTCTGATACCAATTTGAAAGAGAATATTTTATTGATAAATTCTATGAATCTCTTAATGCTCTCTACTATCTCCACAATAAAATAAATAGCAGCAGCCCTATTTATAATATTATAAAACCTAATTTAACTCAAAACAGAAAAATCTATTCCTATACTAATTTGACTATAAATCCTAATTGGACATGGATTAAAATATCAAATCCTAACAAATTTTGGTTTTGTACAATTTTGTATTATTATTTCCAACACAAAATGATATTATCTTTTCTTATAAAATAAGTTTATGTTGGAAATAATAACAATATTAATCAGTAAAACGAACAAAAAGATAGAATCAGCTTATCAGAATAACGCTGCATCATGGCAAGCCAGTGCCTTGACAGCGATTTCGGACCGACTGTGGTGCAAATCGTTTAGCCCAGTGGCTCCCCAAAGTTCTGCAACACTTCCAAAAGCTTGCAGTAGTGGCTGGAAGTTTGGAGTTTCACAAAACTAATTGCCCAGAAACAACTTAAGAGAAAAAATAAGGAAAAGGAATTTTTCCGTATATCAACAACTAGTGAATTTATTCGCGCTTCGCGCGGTTTTAAAATTAGATATGAATTTTAAAATCTTTAAATATAATTGAAATGGAAGAGATAAACTTAGACACTTAATTTATAAAATTGATTAAATCACAACGATAATATTTTAATTGGACTTAAAGTTTAGATGAACTGCATTTTTTATAATCAGATCTTTTGCTTTGAAAAAAAAAGAAGACAAATTTACAATTCAAATAAAAATAAACATGGAATAAAATCTAACAATACTAAAACCATGAAGAAACAAAACAATCTTATGCAACTTGTCGTTCAGATGAAGATTCATATATGAAAAATACATCTCGAATCTTTATAGGTGGTATCTTCAATAACCAAAATAATTTCAGGGACACCACCCCTCCACTTCCCAAAATCTAAGACTGAAAATTTAAGGGAAAACAATAAATTCGAAAAACGAAAACTTATTCCTGAATGAGCTATATATATATGGAACATATTCTCTGTCAAGGGATTCCTAAACAACCTGCTTATTTAAAAGGGCAAAAAACATATATGTACATGGTAAGAGGGTATATTTACAGAACATGACGATATTTTTCAGTTTACAAAATATATCAATAGACTTGTTACAAGATCTATACGAATTAGGTAAACTAAAAAGAAGCAAATAAAACACATTAAATAAGGTAAGGAAATCATTTTACTTATTTTATCCACTTTTCTCTCTCCATTAAAAATTTAGAGATATAGTCCCTGATTTTCTCCAACTTTTGCTTCCATATTTCATCCACTTTTCTCTCCCCATTTAAAATTAACAGACATTGTTATCTAATTTTCTCCAACTTTTACTCAAAAAAGTCCATTATAATCGGTACTTTTTATATACAAATTCATACACCAAAAAACATATATGTATAATTTCGTATGCAATATGTATAACTGTATAGATTCTTATAATTAATTTTTATATATGAAGTATGTATAAAAATTGTATGTGTATTTTTATTATTATAAAGTACATATAAATTATATAAAATCTAACCAAAGTATGTATAAATTTTGAGAAAAATATGTATAATAAACTTGTAATTGATACAAACCAGATTCCATACAAAGTTCATACACCAAAAAAATAAATATATATTAATTTTTGTATGCAATATGTATAAATGTGTAAATTCGTTATAATTTCTACGTATGAAATATGTATAAAAGTTGTATGTATATTGTGATTATGATAAACTACATATAAATTGTATAAAATCTGATCAAAGTATGTATAGATTATGAGAAAGTATATATGTATGATAAGTTTTCTGATTGATACAAATCAAATTCCAACCACGTGTCATACACATATCAGTTTTCAACATTTTTAAGACTAATTGATATCGAATTTGTTCACATTTCATACACATTGTGCCGTATATATCTAAAAAATGACATATGACAGACTCCATACACATTTCATACATATTTTAGTTTTCAACATTTTTTAAAACTACAGTTTATATAATTTATACATATTTTCAAAACACACAATGATCATATATATCTCAAAACGGTACAAATCAATTTTTATATATAATTAATACACAAGTTAGTAATCAAAAATACTTTGTAATATTGGTTTGAAAATTTATACTAGGAGAGAAGATGGATTTTAGGTATGAAAATGGTGTCTATCATAGAAGGAGAGAGAGAGAGAGAGAGAGAGAGAGAGATAAATATTTTTAAAAAGAAGAAGAAGTTGAATGGTAACTATCCTAGAATTAAGTCCACATTTAAAATCAGATTTTCTTACTTGAAAAAAGCCTAAAATCGTGGGTATTCCATTAAGCCCAAATCTGATGTACTTTGTAATTTTGTTGGTATGTTTTGTAAATAAGAAAAACTATCTTTATGTTTTGTAATATAGAATCTTAAATAGGTATTATTAGGTCATTTTCCCTATTTTAAAACTGAAAAGTGGGCTGGAGTAGAGCACTAAAAACCTCCGATGCAAATCATCACGATAGCCCAATTTATATATGAAAACAAGTGCTTGAATATAGATAAGCAGAAGAGGCTAAATGCAAAAAGGATGCATGAAAACTGGTACTTCTTGGCCTCAATTTATAGTATGGGTATTTGGAATATGTACAAACCAACATAAAGGAGGGGAGATAAATCACCCATTAACTGATTATTTAAAGCACCATAATTAGCAATATGTACCGGAAAGAGGAAGGGGGATATACCCCTGTATGTTTTTATTTAATTTCTTGTTGGTTTCATTCTCTGCTTGGGTATAATGAATTGAGTTGAGTTTTAAAAGTCTGAGATAGGAATATGAACGTGAATGAGATGAAGAATATGAAAGTAAATTTGAAGGTGGTTACAGAGTAACGTTAATTTATTTGAGCAGGTACAATTATGTAGAGTTAATGAGGTAGACGTTTACTTGTGAAGCTAAATGCAATTAGACGGTGACTTTTCGATAACCAAAGTATTAATCATTTAGTAATTGAATTATTGCATAAAAATGAGGAGAAACCCCCAACAAATAAGGGTGTACAAAGTAAACCGACAAACCGCACCAAATCGATAAACCGAGTCAAACCGAGAAAAAAAACCCGACTAGTGGTTTGGTGTTGAAAAAAAAAAACCCGACCATAATTGGTTTGGTTTGGTTTTAACTAAAAAAAGTCAAACCGAACCAAACCAACCCAACATTACATGTATTCAATTTTTAAAATATTTTATACATAAAAATATTTATTTGTAATGTAATTTATAAATATTTCTTAAATTTTTTCGTAGTTTTTTATCCATTATCATATTATTCAATCTTGAACTTAGAATTTTGAACGTCAATAAATTTTATATCCTATGGATGTTAGTAACTCAAATAAAGTCCAAACCAAAACCAACTCAACACTAATGCTAACAAAAGAAATTCAATTTACCATTGGGAATGACAATAATGTTGGATATCTATTCTTTAGTTTTGCATAATTGATTTAGAGAGTGAAAATACATAACTTAAGTTTTTTTTCTCTGTCATGTAATTAATACTTATTTGTCGTACTTATTTTAGGATGACTTAATATTTTTAGATTATGGTCATTTTCTTTATGGCTTGTTAATTAGCAATATTTATTTTAATCGATTTTGTTAGCTTTTGTTAAATATTTTAATACAATGTCATCACTCTTCTCACATTTTGTGTTATTTTCTTAAGAAACACCTTAATTATATAGTTGTACCTTACTAGGACTAAAGAAATATTTGAAGTAAAAGTTATATGTTTTGTATCAAGACTATTCCGAAAAAAAACCCGAAAAACCCGAGAAAACCGAATAACCCGAGGTTGAAAAACCCGAATTTTATTGGTTTGGTTTGGTGTATAAATTTAAAAACCCGACGCAATTGGTTTGGTTTGGTGTTTAAAAAATCCGAACCAACGCAGTCCATGTACACCCCTACAACAAATGCCAAAAAAGGGAGAAAAAAGAAAAATATCATTGGAGGCCACAGAGAGGTGCCACATCACCTTGTTTATGCCTAGCTTTATAATATATATTGATTCACCAAGAGATGGGTTTATGTAGGATGAAATTTTGAAGGGTCAAAGAAAGACTTAATGACCATTAACCTGATCATTTAAACCGGCCAATAAATCAGCCATTAAAGGGAATTGAAGAGGAGAGAAAATAATTTATTTATTCTTTGCATTACACAAAGTTATTTTCAACAATCCCCCACTAATATGACTACTGTTTCATAAGAAACACAAGGGTAGATTCATAAATAACAAAGAGTGGAGTTGTGAGAAAATAACATCAAATTTTCGGTACTTTCTTTTCTTGCACTTTAGAGTTGTCTTTGTCTTCCTGTTGAAATATGACAATTGTCATTCCCAAAGAAAATTATTGTTGTCTCGATTTCCTTCATGCTATACCAAGTGCAACATTCATCATCCAACCTTCGCATCAATCCATGTTTTTTTTTTTTAATCAGGGCACATCACATAAGTCAGCCATTAATTTGGTGAAGTGCATGTAACAAAATACAACAAGAGCAATTCACTCATTAATAATAATTATATAATAACGATAAATCAAGTCGCTCTTGATTTGTAATATTCTGTTTAAATTTAAAACACATGGGACATGAATTTCTTCTCTTGGTTAAGGCATTAAATTCTTGTTATGTCTCAGGTTGGGTACAAAGCTGCTCCTTTTCAATTTCTTTAAGATCACAATTTGAAAGCCATTTATTTTATACAATATGGATCAATAGCATATGAAGAGGTAAAATAACTAAATACATATTTTGGTGATGAAAGGTAAAATACTTTTATTTCCTTTCTAAGAAGGCGGTCATGGAAAAAAAAAAGGATCATTAAAGAGTGAGCCTCTGAACGAAAATAATCAAAAACCCAATCTTCACCACTTTACTGCAATGTCACTAGAAACAGAGAATAAATTAGCAATAACAAATGAGAATAATCAACCCAACAGTCAATTCTATAAAAATAGAAAAAATTTGCCCATATTGTGATGATTTTGATATTGTCTCTCTGCCTCTCTATTAATCATCAACTTATAGGAATAACGCTGCGTCGTGGCAAGCCGCTGTCTTGTTGAAAGCGATTTCGAACCGATTGTGGTGCACATCATTTAGCTGATCGCTTTTCAGGGTTCCACAGCACTTCCAAATACTTGCACTATTGACTGGAAGTTTGGAGTTTCACAAAACCAATTTCCGACAAACAACTTAAGAGAAAAGATGAGGAAAATGAATTTTTCTGTGTATTAATAATTCACCAAGAGATGGGTTTATGTAGGATGAAAATTTGAAGGGTCAAGAAGGACTTAATGAGCCATTAACTCGGCCATTAAAAAGGACTTAATGACCATTAACCTGATCATTTAAACCAACAATAAATTAGCCATTAAAGGGAATAGAAGAGGAGCTAAATTTTTGTGGAAAAATTACAGAATACTCCCCCCGTTCCAATTTAAGTGTCTTAGTTTGACTGGGCACGGAGTTTAAGAAATAAAGGGAGACTTTTGAATCTTGTGGTATTAAATAAAATATGTGTGTAGTCTTTTAAATCTTGTGGTCTTAAACTTGCCTTGAGATTGAAAAACTTACTAAATATAGAAAGAGACACTCTTTTGGGGACAAAACAAAAGGCTAATACACTAAATTGGGACATAAGAAGTATCTATGATAGTGAAATATAGCATATCCCAATAAATTAATTGAAGTGCAAACTAGTTACTTCCTTTGGTCCAAAATAATTGAGGTTTTAAGATTGGGCACATGGATTAAAGCATTCACTAACTCCTAAAATATAAGAGGGATTTTGACTTAGATTTTATATACCCTTAATTATTCTCTTAGCTTTTTAGGTTGACATAATTATTATGGGGATATGGAAATGGTCAAGGGCAAATTTGAAAAATATAACTAAATATTTTCTTGATTTTGTGAAACATCAATTATTTGGATCAACTTTTAGAAGCTAAAACCTCAATTATTTTGGACCGAAGGGAGTATAATACATTTAAAATTCCTTTACTTTTTAAGTAATTCGATGTTCTAGAAGCTTGTCATGCGTGGTTTGAAAAGTTGTTATAGTGGATTTCATATTTATTATGTGAATTGATTATCTACACGTTAGTAACTAAGTTAGAGATGCCTGGAAGGATTGAAAAGGGCATCAATGCATAGAGATTTAAGGGCATCTAAGTTTATATCGGCTGCCGAAAACCCCTAACCATGGAGTTTCTTAGGGTATCCTTAAGGTACTTTCCAAGTAACTTACGGAAATTATAACTTACACACCCTGCAAGCCACGATCATGCCTACAAACTTAACAAGTATAAAACCCAAAATACAAAAGTAAGTCTAATAGCAGGAAAGTATAATAAGAATGTAAGTCTAAATCAATATAGTGAACTGATGTAGCAAGTCATGAGCGTCCAAAGGTATAACAATAAAACCGTCTCAAAATAAAAGTACTATGAAGTATTAAACGGTAAAGAAGATAGGTTAGACTCTAAGGTGCTGTGAAATCATCCAAGGAGCTCATCACTTAATCTCTTGGACGACTCTTATGCTCTCTCCTGGAGTCCGTTTTATCTTGATCAGTATCTGCACATATATTATAATAAGTGTAGTATGAGTACACCAACACGTACTCATAAAGAATCATTGGCCATCCCAACAAGGTAGTAGCGATATTATACCGAAAATACTCACTTTCATAAACCTAAGCAATAAGTATATAATACTGATCAAAACAAAGCACATAAATATATAATACTGATAGAAAAGAAGCAATAGCTATATAATAAGATATGCATAATTACATCATCCATATGAAATGTAATCACGAGTTAGAAATCAAGTATGCATTATAAAAACTCTTTAACTTAACTTAACACCAGCATTTCGTGCGCAAAATAATCTTGCACGGATAGTGTCTGAGGTGCTTGAGTTATACAGTGACTCATAAGGGGTGAATTCAAATTCACACGCCATATGTCAGCCTTAGGATACACGAAACAAGGACAACTCACCTGTATATTACAACCCACATGCAAAACTTACATGTCATAATCACATCTGGGCGTGACATCAGATATGCAAATTATAATGCATATGTATAATGAATGAGTAACAGCTAAACATGTGATATGACATACATATAGCCTATAAGTTTAAACTAACATGTGAGAGAAGCCTATAACATTATACTAGAATAATAAAATGCATAACACAGTCATGGTGCGGAGAAATAAAATGATAAGAATAGATAGAGACATCAACTAGATCCGTATAGCATTTATAACCTGGTATTCGCGTTTACGCTCATCATCACTCATATATGGTACGGTCAGTAGCGGAGCCAAGATTTTCACTATGGGAGTTCAAAATATGAAAAAGTAAACACACGAAGCCAAAAGGAGTTCAACGTCTACTATATATACATAAAAAATAATTTTAACCATGTATTAAACGTGTAACTTTCCACCGAAGGGAGTTCAGATGAACCCCCTTAGGCCTTTCCCCCTCTGCCCCTGGGTACGGTACCCCCATACAGTATATGTCAAACAAGTTAGTTTGACAAATATTCCCTCATTGGGGTGAAAGCCTTAACTTACTTGGTTCCAAGTAATCCTTAATCTTCTCGAACCTCCTTTCCTCTCACGAATCCATCAATGAAGCTCAAAGTCTTGAAATCGATGTACTAATGAATTGATTTAGCTTTCTATTTATAGAAGAGAAAAAGATAATGCGAGGCTTTTTAGGAAGATGTTGCAAGACTTCTTTATAAGCTACCTTCTTGAGCTACTTATAAGCTCCTTGCTTGATTGCAAGCCTCAAGAAGTTTCTGCAAGGCTTTTCAGAAAACTACCGGCTAGCTGCGCATGAGGTACTTACAAGTTTCCTGCTTGATTGAAAGCTACTTTAGGAAGTATTAAGAGTACTTAAATGGATATCTAAAATATAATGTATTTGTAATGTCATAAAACACGAAGATCTATTGCATTGTTTCAAATCACAAATATCTTTAAAATATTGTCGACAAAGTTATTGTTGACCCTTTTTCAATTTTAAGTTATTGTTGACCCTTTTTCAATTTTAACTTTAAAAACTAAGGATTATATGCTTATCCTACTTCAATTTAGAAAATATTAAGAAATAAAAATATTTCCTATTTTATTAGGAATTTTTTTTAACGTTATCTAAATGAAAATTAATGATGGAGTTACACTTTGATCTTATATATATGACATATAATATCAGTTCAAATTAATAGGACGAGATTAAGAATAAGATTATTGTCCACTTCTTTATTAGTTAAAGGGATTTTAAAAGAAATAAGAAAATGACTTTAAAAATAATATTTCTTATTAAGAAAAGAATGCGTTTAAAAAGAAAAGAAACAAAATATTTATTAAAAAAGGACATTTGACCCAATTAAGTAACACTAGGGACATTTTTGGACCAATATTTTTGAACCAAGCTATTAAAGGAGGATATTTTTATTCAATTTTGCATATTTTAAGAATATTTTTTTTTACCTTTTTCAATACAATATATCTGTAACAGTATGAAATATATATGACTGGCCTTCCCTTTTTTTTTTTGTTTTTTTTTTGTTTTTAAATAGAAATACATGAATGTGACCCACATTTTGATAATGCAAAGCACCTTCCCAAGAAGCAGCTATCTCGAACTCTTTTTCCCATTCACACAAAAAGTCCAAAATGATATTCTTCCTTCGTCCCAAAATAAGTATCCACCTTAGGAAAAAAAAAAATTCCAAAATAAATATCAACTTAGAAATTCAAGTAAAAAATTGTTAAGTATTTCCAATTAAGTCCTTAGCATTCTTTAAGTAGTCTCCTTTAATCTTGTTCAAACCTCCAAAAACATCTTAGAAATGGGGATGCTTTAGTAAACTGCATATTATCTTTATTGATTTTTTAATGGACGTGATTCACCCTGATTTAAGTATTGAGTCGATTACTGAGTTAAGAGGAATACAAGTTAAAAGATTTTTGTTTTGGTTAAATGTGAGAAGGTGCAAATATATTTCTGAACTTTGTGAAGATTTACAAATATACCTCTACAACAACTATTGTTTTAATTAAAAAAATTTCGGTCAGCAACAAAAGTATATTCACACTATTTGTATAACAATAGGAGTATATATGTATTACTTTTTTTAATGATGAATATATTTGCTTTAAATTACAAATGGTTATACAGGTTTAATTCCCAAAAAGTAGCTATTTTGACCTCTTCCCATTCACACAGTAAGTCCAAAACAATCCTCGCCCTTTCCAATCACTTTTTTTTTTTTTGTCTTTAGCAATCTCTTTCAAATCACTGGGACCCTTTGGCCATGAGAATTTTTGACGTTTTTCCTGATTTTCTTTTATTTAAAAATTAGCGGATTATGAAAATTTAAAATACAATTTAAAATTGTATTTTGAATTTAAAAAATACTTAAACTTATGATTTTGACATGTTTTTATTTTCAGTACACTTAAATAATTAAATATTCAATGCAAAAACTATAATCAAACACGTTCTTTACCTTCAGCGTCAAAATTCTAAATAAAGCGAGAAATAATTGATTTTGATGGCCAAACCTTCCAAAATATGAAAATACAAGAAGTATAATCCGTCTAATCATAGTACAACTGTTTCATCTTTATGTACAAGCACTTTTCCCCTTCCCAGAGGCATATACTTTTCATCAACAACAATGGGTTTCAATCCAAGAATCCAACTGTGTATTTTCCTACTGTGCCTATCTTTCAATCTATACACTTGTACCAACACAACAGTATACCAAATCCTCACAAAATACAATCTTCCACAAGGGCTTTTACCAAACTCAGTAAAATCATACTCCCTTTCCAAAGATGGCACTTTTGAAGTTGTTCTTGAAAAGCCTTGTTATGTTCAGTTTGAATATTTAGTTTATTATGCTGAGAAGATTAGTGGGAAGTTAAGTATTGGGTCGATTACTGACTTAGATGGAATTCAAGTTAAGAGATTCTTTCTTTGGTTAAATGTGAATGAGATTAGAGTGGATTTACCATCATCCGGTAGTATTTACTTTCAAGTTGGGATTATTAGTAAGAAGCTTGACGTGAAACAGTTTGAAACTGTTCATGCTTGTCGGGATAATGCTTTGGCATTGTGTGGAACATCTCTTAGACAGGTTATTTTCAAGTTTCATCTATTTGGTTGGTTTTTTGTTTTCTTCAATTGAATAAATATATTGTTGATGGAGAAAAATGTTAATTACTACTCCCTCCATCCCATTTTAACTGTTGTTTTAGCTTTTTTCACGCCCACTAAAAAAAGATAAAAAATACAAGGTATAGTTTACTATTACATTATGAAACCATGGGTAACTACCATCCAAACAGAGTGTAAGTTACCGCTATTTATTACTCAATCCGTCCCAATTTAAGTGTCTTAGTTTGATTAGACACGGAGTTTAAGAAATAAAGAGACTTTTGAATCTTGTGGTTATAAACTTGTCATGTAGGATGTTTGAATTGTCAACTTACTGAATATATAAAGAGGCACTCTTTTTGCTATAGACTAAAAAGGAAATTAAGACACTTAAATTGAGACGGAGGGAGTAAATGTGTTTTGAGAATTGAGCAGTGTTAAAAAGAACTACTTCTTTAATGTTAAGGCTATAGTTGAAAATAGTTGCCAACTTTAGTTTTGAATTCCTAAAGTGACAATTATTTTGGGATAATTTCTTTAAGCTAAAATGACCGTTAAAATGGCATGGAGGGAGTAGTTTTCTGCATTCCATTATATATGATGGTGTACTTGACTAGAGGACAAAATGTTAATTTGGCTTGTAAATTATATTATTGATGTGGAAGACCACACATCGGCAATCCAGAATCCAGTGGTGAACAAAGTTCTTGAAGACAAAGATCCTCTGAGCAGAAGTCTGGTCGGCAGATTCCCAAACTGTGATGAAATACCCATCCGCAACGACGTCAAACGTTGGGTCCAACAAACATGGAGAGGGATTCACAATCTTCAGGTCTTTGATATGAACGGGATCCAATTTTTGTTTGAGTTCCAGTCAAGAAGGGATGCAGAACACATATTAATGGGTGATTGGAAGAGGAAGAATCATCACTTGCAGCTGGACTGGTGGTCACCAACAAATGGGGCTATTCCAGAGCATGTGCAATTTGCTTGGTTCTGGGTTCGCATTCTAGGGCTCCCTCTACAGCTTAGGTCCGACAATGTGATGAAAGAAATAAGTGAGCAATGTGGCGGGTGGATAGAGACAGAGGAGGAACCTCAACTGAAAAACCATTTAAGGTGGGCTCGTTTGCCGGTAAAGGGGCCGGTGGAAAAAATACCATCGCATGTTGAAGTCAATGACAACGACTTTGTTTCTCATTGCCGGTCTGGTGTGAAGCTCCGGCGAGATTCAAAAAGTTCAAGAAAGGTGAGCACCTAAATCGAGGTGTCAGTACGTTGATAGAAAAGGAATAGGCTGTTCCTCGAGACATGGAGCTGGTTATAGAGATTGGTGAGTGTTCTGGAGAAAGAAGCAAAGAGGGTTTAAGGGATATTGCTCCTTTTGGTGTTACAGACCCAATGGACAAAGATGATCATATGCTCATTAATGAGAGTCACGTGGCCACTCTTATTTGAAATTTGGTCCCAAATTTGATTGAAAAGGGATTGGGCTTTGTTAACTGCAAGATATGCAGTGGGCCTGGTGCAACCCATATTCCAACCAAACCAAAAGAAAGGAATCCCACTGCTGAACCTTTTATTGATCAAATTTTTGAAGGCAAGGACCACATGCAATCCGCTCCAAGCCAGTCTCTTCCCTGGGAGGAGCTGGAAACACTAGGGCGACAAAGCCTCTTCAAGTAGTGGAACAGATTGGTATTAGGGGGAGCGAGGGTTTTGATTCTAATGATTCGGACTTGCAAGTGGCCTGTCTAGCGGATACAATATCTGACGACAATTATGAAAGCAATTTCAGAGGAGTTCTCCATGATGAGAACTCTAATGGGCAGATATCATTTGATAACAATCCTCTTCCTCTCCAAATTAATGATTCCTTAACTGGGCAAGAAATTGAAGATAGAGCCTCACTATGGGTCCAGTGTAATGTACTCAGTCTCAGTCAAGTGTTTGGCGCGGCTTTTGAGGGGTTTGACAAAGTGGCTTTTGAGCTTTTCCTAAAAATTGACCAGAAAAGGAGACTGTTGAGACAGAAGAACGAAGAGATCAAAGAAGACAATAACAATAACAAAAACACAATTCCAAAGGAGCTTAGAAACCTGGAGTTTCATGTGAAGTTCAAAGATGGGGAACCAAGAAACAGGGGGAGGATAGCACCTCGCATTGCGCAATGAAGGTTAAAATTCTTTCTTAGAATGTGAGGGGGGTGAATAGGGAGAGAAAAGGGGTCAAATTAGGAGTTTAATTCAACAGTGGGGGGCTGATGTTTATGTCTTAGTAGAGACCAAACTGGTGGGGGCAGAGGCACAAGTGATCAAGCAACTATGGCATAAATAGATGGTTGGGGGAGATACATTTAGATGCTATAGGAAGAAGTGGTGGGATAGTGGTGACGTGGGACAAAAGATTTTGGAAAGGAGAGCTGGTGGAGGCTGGTAATCAAGTGATTACATGTAAATTTGAGGATATTAACCTGGATGTCACCTGGTTTTTAAGTGCAGTCTATGCATCGTGTGATATTATTATCAGAAGAGAGCTTTGGTTGGAATTGACTTCTATAAGGAGTTTATGTGATGGGCCATGGGTGGTTTGTGGTGATTTCAATGTCACAAGATATCCCAAAGAGAGGTCAGAATGTCAAAGAATTACAGGGGCCATGACTGAATTCACCGACTGGATAAATGAGATGGAGCTCTTTGATCCTCCTTTGTTTGGAGGATCCTTCACTTGGAGAAGGGGTGATAATCATATGACAGCTTCCGGGATAGATAGATTCTTATATTCTCATCAGTGGGAGGAACTCTTTACACATATCAAGCAAGATCTTCTGCCTAGACTATACTCAGATCATAATCCTATAATGCTATCTTGTAGAGATTTAAGTTTGAAGAAATCTTACTTCAAATTTGAACAATGGTGGATGGGAGCAGAAGGATTCAGAGACAAGGTCAAGGAATGGTGGATTTCTTTTAGTGTAACTGGAACAGGTTCATTTATTCTGGCCACAAAATTGAAGATGTTGAAAGATAATCTGAAGGTATGGGGTTTGGAGAACATGACCAATTGGAAACAGAAAAAGGAGGATGTCTTGCACTAGTTATCAAGTCTAAAAGAGGTCCAGGAGTAGAGAATCCTAACTGAGGATGAACTTCTCCAAAAAATCCACTTATCCATGGAATTCGAGGAAATATCCTGAGATGAGGAAATAGCTTGGAGACAGAGATCCAGAGTGCAATGGCTCAAGCAGGGGGACAAGAACACCAAATACTTCCATAGCATTGCCACAGCACATAAGAGGTTCAATTCTATTGATACTCTAGTAGTGGATGGGACTTCTATATCAGATCCAGAAGACATAAAAAGGACAATCATCAGTTTTTACCAGAATCTATACAAAGAAACTGAACATTGGAGGCCTGAGTTTAAACTCCAAGGGGCTGAAGGCATTAATATGGAGGAAAACTAGTGGTTACAAAGGCAATTTGATGAAACTGAAGTGTTGGATTGCATCAAACTTTGTGCTAGTGATAAGGCTCCAGGCCCAGATGGGTTCCCAATGAGCTTTTATCAATTTTTTTGGGATCTGCTAAAAGATGATATTATGAATGCTATCAGACACTTTCATGCTCATTAGGTCTTTGAAAAAAGCCTCAATTCTACTTATGTGGCACTTATTCCAAAGAAAACAGGGGCTATTGAACTAAGAGACTCTAGACCTATAAGTCTCATAGGTGGAGTCTATAAAGTTATTGCTAAACTTCTAGCAGAGAGGTTGAAGAGGGTGGTAAGCAAGCTAGTTAATAAGCATCAAATGACATTCATAAAAGGAAGGCAAATTATGGATGCAACACTCATAGCTAGTGAATGTGTGGACTCTAGACTCAGAGGTGAACATCCAGGGATCATGTGTAAGCTAGATATAGAGAAAGCTTATGACCATGTTAATTGGGACTTTCTTCTCAATATTCTCAAACAAATGGGTTTTGGTGAGAGGTGGTTGAAGTGGATTGGTTTTTGCATTAAAACTGTCAGGTTCTCAATTCTGGTTAATGGAGAACCTGCTGGTTTTTTTCCCTCAGTAAGAGGACTCAGACAGGGAGATCCTCTTTCTCCGTTTCTCTTCATATTAGCCATGGAAGGCTTCAACAGTACGATGAGGGTGGCTATCCAAAATAGTTGGTTAAAAGGTTTCAGGATAGGCAACCAAGCATGTGAGGAGATGCAGATTTGTCACTTGCTTTATGCAGATGACACTGTTATTTTCTGTGAAGCTAAGGCAGAACAACTTAGATTTATCAGATTGATTTTGGTGGTTTTCGAGGGTGTTTCTGGTTTAGCTATTAATTGGAGGAAGAACAGTATTTTCCCTATTAAAGAAGTCCGACAAATACGAAGTCTGGCCAACATTCTGGGATGTAAAATTTAGAATTTTCCAACAACTTATCTGGGCATGCCTCTTGGCAATAAACATAAGGAGCTGGAAATTTGGGATGGGATTGTAGAAAAAACTGAGAAGAAACTTGCTAACGGGAAAGCACAATATTTATCTCTTGGAGGAAGGGTCACTCTAATTAACTCAGTTTTGGATTCATTGCCAACTTATGTCATGTCTTTATTCCCCATTCCTTCTAAGGTGGAAGAAAGATTGGATAAATTGAGGAGAGATTTTCTATGGTCGGGCAACAAAGAGAACAAAGGTATGCATTTGGTGAAATGGGAAACTACCCAACTAAGCAGACATTCTGGTGGACTTGGCATTAGAAATTTGGGGTTATAGAATGAATGCTTGTTGACAAAGTGGCTTTGGAGGTTTGTTTATGAGGATCATGCACTTTGGAAGGAAGTAATTATCAACAAATATGGGTAGAGTGTTCATTGGTGTTCTAACATAGTATCTAGCACCTATGGTGTCTCAGTATGGAGGACAATTAGAAATCTATGGACTAAGCTGGTTGGAAGTGTTCTCCACGGGGTGGGGAATGGTACCAAGATCCTTTGCTGGAAAGAGAACTGGATTGGACATGAGCCTCTGATGAACTCATTTCCAGATTTGTTTTCTTTTTGCAGCAATTCAGAAGCATCAGTAGCTGATACTTGGTCCCCTCAAGGTTGGAATCTTACTTTCAGAAGAAACTTGAATGACTGGGAAGTGGGTAGAGTTACTACAACAACTGAGTGGATTTAAAGGCATTTCTACAGAACCAGACACAATAAGATGGAAGTATGATAGCGATGGAAAGTTCTCTGTGGGCAGGCTATATAAAAGGAAGTGATGGAACAACCAGGGGGTATATCAGGTCCATGGAAACAGATTTGGAAGTATAAAGTCCCAACTAAAGTAAAGTGTTTCACTTGGTTGGTGGCTAGAAGAGCATGCCTCACTCATGAAAAATTAAAAAGAAGAGTATTTGAGATTGCTTCTAGATGTCTCCTTTGTAAGGAGATTGAGGAAACCAACAGCCACCTGTTTCTTCATTACAAAGTTACAACACAGCTATGGTCACTATTCCTTAGCATGTCTCAAACTAAGTGGATAATGCCAGAGCACACTGCAGACCTACTCAGTTGCTGGATAAGGAGAGGAGGAAGCAAAAGCCGAAAGAAATGATGGAAGATAATACCATCTTGCATATGGTGGTCAATTTGGAGAGAGAGAAACAACAGATGTTTTGAGAATACTTCTAGTTCAATCCAGAAAATCAAAGAGAATTGTGTCAATATTTTTTTCTTTTGGTGTAAAAAGCAAGGTTTAGAAGAAGCTGAACAGTTAGTAGATTTTTTAGGTTCTCTATAGTTATTTTAGTTTTCTCTTGTTGTTTTGGGCCGATATTTTTGGAGGTCTCCAACATGTCCTTAATGCTGAGGAATACAATATTACCATTCCCCAAAAAAAATAAAAAATAGTAAGCTAATGGTTGAATAGTTAGTTTGGTTATAGAACATCATATCAACAACAACAACAACAACAACAACATACCCAGTTGAATCCCACCGTGTGGGGTCTGGGGAGGGTTAAGTGTACGCAGACCTTACCCCCACCTTGGAAGGTAGGGAGGCTGTTTCAAAGGATAAAATTGTACCAAACATTTTGAAATGATCCTAAATTGAAAGACTGTTGTACAAATTGGAACAGAGGAAGTGGTAATTAGGGTTTATGATCCTGTTTGATAAGATTTTCAGCCTTTTGGGATCACAAATTCAAACTAACTGGCTCATTGCTGGAGATTTCAACAATGTATTATCATCAGAGGACAGAATTGGGCAACCAGTCACTCAAAATGAAACTCTGGGATTCAGAGATCTTATTGACAAGCTTCAGCTGACAACACTTCAATCCAAGGGCTGTTTTTTCACCTGGTGTAATAAGCAACAAGCAAATAGCAGGGTCTATAGTAGAATTGATTAGGTGTTTGGTAATTTCAGTTGGATACAGCAGTATGGCCATGTTGAAGCAGAACTTTTACCACCAGGAATTTCTGATCATTCACCTGCTCTTATCCAATGCTGGCAAAGGGTTATAGCCTGTTTGGCCAAGCTTATTTTTCTCCCAAAAGTACTTATTTTTTCAATAAGTGCTTATTTGAAAAAAAGTGAGGTGTTTGGCCAAGCTTTTGGGAGAAAATAAGTGCTTCTGGAGAGTAGCAGAAGCAGTTTTTCAGAAGCTAAAAAAAACAGCTTTTGCTCAAAAGCACTTTTTTGAAAAGTACTTTTGAGAAAAATACAAATAGAAGTACTTTTTAAAAGCTTGGCCAAACACTAATGACTGCTCCAAAATACTTTTTTAATTAATTGGCCAAACACAAACTGCTTTTCGCCAAAAGTTCTTTTTTGAAAAGCACTTTTTAAAAAAGTACTTTTTAAAATAAGCTGATTTTAGAAGCTTGGTCAAACAGGCTATTAATCTCCACCCTAAGCCATTTAAATTGTACACTCCTGTTATGGAATATTGGGAATTCATGGGGTTGGTCAACAGAGTTTGGCAGCTGAATTTCAGGGGTGATGCTATGACTGTCATTTGGTAGAAGTTGAAGAAGCTTAAAGTAGACCTGAAGGATCTTAACACTTTTATGGCATCCTATGACCAGAAACTGAATCAAGCAAGACAAAGCTCAGAAAGTGTGCAGGCCAGTATTACAACTCAATTATTCTGTCAGTCTTTATTTGACCAGGAAAAGGCCCTTATTGCTGAAATAGAAAAATATAGCGCTGTAGAGGAAAAGGTGCTAAGGCAGAAGTCAAGGGCCTGCTGGATTGATAGTGGGGATTCCAATTCCAAGTATTTTAATGCCCAGATGAAATCAGAGCAAGCAGGAGTACACTGACTTCCATATATGCTGAAAATGGTACCAAAGTTACTGATCCTCTGGATGTAGAAGCAGAATTTGTTTCATTCTTCACAAAGCTTATGGGAAGTGGTACTGAGGAACTTACATGTCCAGATAAAATAGTTACTCAGAGTGGACCTTGTCTCACCAGGGCTCAACAGTTGCAACTAGTTGAAGAGGTAACTAGAACTGAAATAGATAATGCCATAAAGGACATGCCCATGGATAAGGCACCTGGAATTGATGGATATCCCATAGAATTTTTGACAGTAGCAATGGACTGTAGTGAAACAGGATGTATATGCAGCAGTAGAACACTTCTTTGCTACTTGGAAAATGCTGAAATCATGGAACTGCACTGCTGTCACCTTAGTGCCAAAAATTCCATCCCCTACGCAGGTTAAAGATTATAGGCCAATAGCTTACTGCTCTACACAGTACAAGATCATTGCAAAAGTTTTGACTGTGAGGATCAAGAAAGTAATTCATGATATTATTGGATGCTGACAATCAGCTTTTATTGAGGGTAGGAGCATCACAGATGACATACTATTCAGTCATGAACTTTTCAAGGGGTACAACAGAAAGGGTATAACTTCAAGGTGTGTGTTGAAGGTAGATCTCAGAAAAGCTTATGACACTCTTGATTGACAATCCGTGAAGAACATGATGTATGAAATAGGCTTTCCTCATAAGTTTGTAGCTTGGGTGATGGAGTGTGTGTCTACAGTAACATACTCATTAGTGATGAGTGGTGGATTAACAAAACCTTTCCAAGCTAGGAAAGGCATAAGGCAAGGAGACCCTATGTCTCCATACCTTTTTTTTATAGCAATGGAGTACCTGTAGAGGGAAATGAATCAACTGGCTGCTAACAAGGAGTTTGGGTTCCATACAAGATGTAAAAGGCTTGGAGTGGTACACATTTTTTTTGCTGATGATTTGCTCATGTTTTGCAAGGCTGACAGAACATCCCTCACACTATTACAGGAGATTTTTCAGAGATTTTCAGCAGCATCTGGTCTGCAAGCAAAATGCAGATAAGAGTTCTATATACAGTGCTGGTATTTCTTTTGAGGAAAAGGAGGACATACTCCAACTGCTGGGATACACTGAAGGCACCCTCCCCTTTAAATACCTGGGAGTCCCTCTGTCCACAAAGAAATTATCCATCAGTCAGTGCCTGCCTTTAGTTGAGAAAATCACCTCAAGGGTGAACTGTTGGTCAGTTACTTTGTTATCATACATAGGCAGACTCCAGTTGATCAAGTCCGTCTTATTTGGCATGCAAACATACTGGGCACAGATCTTTGTATTGCCCAAAAAGGTGATAAAAATGGTTGAAGCTGTCTGTAGATCCTTTCTATGGACTGGAAATGGTGTGATCTCAAAAAAGTCCTTAGTTCATGGGAGAGAGTCTGTCAACCAAAAGCAGCAGGAGGATTAAATGTTATGAACTTGGGGCTATGGAATAAGGCAGCTATTTTGAAGCAACTCTGGGCTATATCACTGAAAAAAGATGATACGATCCTAATTGGTTCAGTGTTCCTTACCTTCCATTTTTCAGTTAGTAGCTTAATTAGCAGTTAGTTAGCTGATTAGGATAGAATTAGTTGGGCACATGACACGCACGTGGTCCCATTTGCTGTTAACAGGCTGTACCAGAAGTTAGTTATAACTAACTTCTAGAAACTAACATTTGGAGGGAATTGTGCCATTAAATACCTACAATCTTGAATTGTAATAGCTATCTAGAAAATTATCAAGATTAATAAGAAATCCATTACATTTTCTGTTCCATTCGAGTTCACTTGAACTTTCGAGTACTGTTCAAGAACAAGTTGTTTTTTGGGTTCTCAATTCTTTCCCAATTTGGTAATTCAATTGTAAGGAGTCTATCAGTGGTATCAGAGCTCTGATTCTCTGACCAATGAGAGACCATAACACAAGGATGCAAGAGCTACGTAAGGAGGTTGATGTTCTCAAGGGTTCATTGGAAAGTGTGGTGAATTCTGTGACTGAGATTCGTGGTGCAGTTGATAGTCGAGTGGCACAAGCTATGGAGGAGATTAAGAGGATGATATTAAACAATATGAACACTGATACAAACCCTAACCATGGGACCTGCAAATGGAGTTGATCACAATACTGCAAATGGAGTTGGTCTTCAGATGGTGAATTTAGAGGAGAATGTAGCTCCAGCTCGTGTGGGTCAAAGGAATGAGGATTATCAGTTGCCTACTGGGGGTTGACAAGTCGAATTCCCAAAATTTGATGGTTATGCTTTGAAGGATTGGCTTTACAAGGCAGAGCAATTCTTTGATGTTGATGAAACACCTGAAGAATCCAAGGTGAGGCTAGCTTCTTGCAAACTGGAGGGCAAGGCACTTCAATGGCATCAATCTTTCATGAAACAAAGGTTGACTAGAGACTGGACTCGTTGGGGGGAATATGTGAGATGTTTGTATGCAAGATTTGGGTCAGAATTTTTTGATGATCCAATGGGTGATTTTAAGGAACTTAGACAGGTAACTTCTGTCCAAGATTATGTAGATCTATTTGATGAGTTGCTTACTAGAGTAGACTTATCTGAAGAATATGTTGTTAGCTGCTTTGTGAGGGGATTAAAACCAGAAATTGGACTTACTGTTAAGATGCTAGGGCCTAGAACTTTAGCTAAAGCAGTAATAGTACAGAAACAAGTTTTTTTGGAACCAACTGTCTTACCTAACCCAAAAAACAATTCAAGATTCCAAAATTTCTCATCACCCTTACCTACTAGACAAAATTTCTCATTCTGCCAACCCACCAGTCAAAACACCAGGTCCTCAACTTCATTTTCCAAACCACCACCAAACTCCAACCCCTAAAAAACCAACCTAAGGAATGTTAAGATGCTTACGCCTGCTGAAATGGATGAGAGGAGGAAACAAGGGCTATGCTTTAATTGTGATAAAAAATACTCTTTTGGTCATGTGTGTAAAAAGAGAAGACAATTGTTCTTTATGGAGGTAGATGAAGGAGAAGAGATCATTGAGGAGCCTGAGGATACTGCACTAGATCCTGCTGCATTCTTATCTATGATTGGGCAAGGACTAGAAACTGATGAAGAAGGCTCTATCCTACCTCATGTCTCTGTGCATGCTATGAATGGAGTTCATGACTTTAGGACCATGAGAGTGACAGCTTCTGTGAAGGGTAAAGCCATCCATGTGCTAGTTGATACAGGAAGCACTCACAACTTCTTGGATTTAAACACAGCTAAGAAGTTAGGTTGCTTGATAACTGCTATTTGCCCTTTTGGAATAACTGTAGCTGATGGTAAAAAGGTCCATAGTAACTATGTTTGCAAGAACTGAACATGGAGGATGCAAGGTGTTGTGTTTGATTCAGATATGTTAGTTTTGCCTATTGGTGGGTGCAACATGGTTCTTGGCATTTAATGGCTGATCAGCCTAGGGGACATCATGTGGAACTTCAAAAAATTGAAGATGGAATTCAGTCTAATGGGGCATAAAGTCTCTTTAAGAGGTATGCAACCACCCAAATCTAAGTTAATTCAGCAAACTAGTATGGAGAAATTGCTAGGAAAACCAGCTGAATTATGCATGATTTCTGTGGGAGTATTGATGCATGAGGATGCTGATATGGGAGCTAGTTTGTTTTCTATGAAAGCCTCAGAAAACCAGAGTTGCACATGATACTAGAAAACTATAAGGATCTATTTGAGGTTCTTACTGAACTACCCCCTTCCAGGTTACATGATCACAAGATCACTTTGAAAGAGGGCACTTCTCCAATCAACATCAGACCATACAGATACCCAGGCATTCAGAAGGAGGAGATTGAAAAAGTGGTAAATGAGATGCTTAGCAGTGGGGTAATAAGAAATAGCACCAGTCCTTACTCTTCTCCTATTGTCATGGTGAAGAAAAAGGATGGGTCCTGGAGGTTATGTGTAGACTATAGGGAGTTAAATCACAACACAATTAAGGACAAATTTCCTATCCCTGTGATTGAAGAACTGTTAGATGAATTGCATGGGGCCAAATACTTCTCTAAGCTGGATCTAAGATCAGGATATCACCAAATCAGGATGTTTGAACCTGATATTCCAAAAACTGCATTTAGAACCCATCATGGTCACTATGAATTCTTAGTGATGCCATTTGGGTTGACAAATGCCCCATCTACCTTCCAGAGTTTAATGAACCAAATCTTCCATGACCAACTGAGAAAGTTCATCTTGGTATTTTTTGATGACATCCTCATGTACAGTTCTAGTTGGTCTGACCTACATTTGGGATTCTGAGATCTCGTGTCTTGTTTGTCAAGAAAAGCAAGTGTGCTTTTGGGGTACAACAGATTGATTACCTTGGTCATGTGATTTCTGATCATGGAGTAGCAATGGATCAGCACAAGGTTGATGCTGTCCTACATTGGCCTCACCCTGCTACTATTAAAAGTCTAAGAGGTTTTCTAGGCCTAGCAGGCTACTATAGAAGATTCATAAAAGGGTGTGGGGTTATTGCTAGACCACTACATGACCTACTGAAGAAGAACAGTTTCTCTTGGTCCAATGAAGCAACTGGTGCCTTTGAAGCCTTGAAATTAGCCATAACTTCTGCTCCTGTGCTTGCCCTTCCTGATTTCTCTAAGGAGTTTGTGGTGGAGACTGATGCATCTGGAGGTGGTATGGGGGCAGTATTGGCCCAAGATAACAGGCCCCTTGCCTTTTTCAGCCAAAGATTATGTGAAAAAAATAAAGCTTTATCTGTCTATGAAAGGGAACTACTAGCTCTTGTCACTGTTGTCCAAAGATGGAGGCCTTATCTTCTTGGGAGGCACTTTGTTGTCAAGACTGATCACCAGAGTCTAAAGTTCCTTTTAGAGCAAAGGATCACCACCCCCAGTCAACAAAAATGGTTGGTCAAACTGCTTGGCTATGACTATTCTATTGCTTACAAGAAAGGGAAGGATAATGTTGTTGCAGATGCTTTATCTAGAAAGGAGGAAGAAGGTATTCAGCTATGTAGCATCTCTGGCCTACAAACTTCTCTCATGGAGCAAGTCAAGGACTCTTGGACTCATGATCCTCACCTTCAGAAGTTGATCCAAACTATTCAAACTATGGGCACTCACAAACCTTACTACAAGTTTCAGGCTGGAATTCTCAGTAGAAAGGGCAAACTCATGGTGGGTGCTAATCCTGCTCTTAAGCAAGATTTAATGTCCTATAATTGTAGTTCTGTGGGAGGCCATTCAGGAATCAAAGCCACCTTGCAAAGACTAAAACAGGATTTGTATTGGAAGAAAATGAAGCAGGATGTCTACTCTTTTGTGAGGCAATGTGAGGTTTGTCAAAAATGTAAAGGGGAGAATGTGGCATATCCTGGCTTGTTACAGCCACTCCCAATTCCTGCTGGTCTGTGGCAGGATATATCTATGGACTTTATTGAGGGGTTGCCTATAGTTGCTAACAAATCAGTGATTTTTGTTGTGGTGGACAGGCTGAGCAAAGCAGCCCACTTCATGTCCCTCAAACACCCCTATACAGCTTTGGATGTGGCTCAAGTTTTCATGGATTAAGTTTTCAGACTTCATGGGATGCCTAGGACCATTGTGTCTGATAGAGATGTGGTTTTCACTAGCAGATTTTGGAAGGAGCTGTTTACTTTGCAGAAAGTGTCGCTCCTTACTTCTACTTCATATCATCCCCAAACAGATGGGCAAACTGAGGTTGTCAACAGGTGTTTAGAGAGTTACTTGAGATGCATGACCTTTGATAAACCCAAGGATTGGCCCCAGTGGTTGGCACTAGCTGAATGGTGGTACAACACATCATTCCATTCTGCCATCAAGATGACACCATACGAGCCTGTTTATGCTCAAAAGCCACCCCCCCTCCTGCCTTACATGGCTTTTGACTCTCAGCTGGATGCAGTTGATAGGAGCCTGTTGGCTAGAGAGGCCACCTTGAGAACCCTCAAACTTAATCTAGCCAATGCTCAAGCTAGGATGAAGACACTGGCTGATAAGGGAAGATCAGACAGATCCTACTTTGTTGGTGATTGGGTATATGTCAAACTACAGCCCTATAGACAAAATTCACTCAGAGATCATGCTTTTCACAAGCTCTCAGCTAAGTTCTTTGGCCCATTCAAGATTCTAGCCAAGGTGGGAGCTGTTGCATACACTTTGGACCTTCCTCCTGACTCCAAGATCCACCCCACCTTCCACATCTCTCAACTCAAAAAGAGACTTGGCTCTCACACTGCTTCTGTCACCTTGCCTGTGGTTCACACTGAGGCTGGTCATGTGCTGTTGGTCCCTGAAGCTATCCTGGATAGGCGATTAGTTCAAAAGCATGGTAAGGCTGCTGCTCAAGTCCTCATCAAATGGTTTAATGCAGCTGAGGAGGACAGCACTTGGGAGGATTACATTACCATCAAGGATCAGTTTCCTACATTTGATCCTTGAGGTCAAGGATGTTTTGATGGGGGGTGTAGTTGATACGATCCTAATTGGTTAAGTGTTCCTTACCTTCCATTTTTCAGTTAGTAGCTTAATTAGCAGTTAGTTAGCTGATTAGGATAGAATTAGTTGGGCACGTGACACGAACGTGGTCCCATTTGCTGTTAACAGGCTGTACCAGAAGTTAGTTATAACTAACTTCTGGAAACTAGCATTTGGAGGGAACTGTGCCATTAAATACCTACAATCTGGAATTGTAATAGCTTTCTAGAAAATTATCAAGATCAATAAGAAATCCATTACATTTTCTGTTCGAGTTCACTTGAACTTTTGAGTAACTGTTCAAGAACAAGTTGTTCTTTAGGTTCTCAATTCCTTCCCAATTTAGTAATTCAATTGTAAGGAGTCTATCAAAAGACTCTCTCTGGATCAGGTGGGTCCACTATTACTATATTAAACAGAGAGATTTGGAGAATATGGACATATCCAAGACTACAGCTTGGGTAGTTAGGAAAATCATTGCCAGCAGAGACTATCTGAGGCACACTGCAACAAAGACTCTCTAGCATGGAGAAGAATGGGTGTTTCCAGATCAAGAATGCTTATATCAGTATGATGCCCATATATCCAAGGGCACCATGGGAGAGTATCAGTTTGCCAGCTCAAATTCATCCCAGATACAAGTTCAACTTGTGGTTAGCTATACAGAAAAGGCTAGCTACAGTTGACAGACTACAGAAGTTTGGCATTGATGTTCCTAAAGACTCTGTCTTCTGTAGTAGGGGTGAAGAGACTTTTGATCATTTGTTCGTCACCTGCTCATACACCAGCAACATTTGGGCTAGACTGCTGAAATGGTTGGGGCATACTAGAGTTATTGGTAACTGGCAGGAAGAAGTAAAATGGATAAGCAGAATGGCTAGAAGGAAAAATGGAAGGGTTTCTATTACATGCTTGTACTTTTGCCATGATGCTTTACTGCATTTGGCATCTGAGAAATTCCATGAGATTCCAAGGTGCAAGACTGAATACTGAGAAGATATACAGAGAGATTGCTTTGCACATCCATATAAGAGGAAGGAAACTAGCTACCTGGCAGGCTGCTTTGCTTGCTTTGAATTGTTTTCCTTAGCTAAGTTTTCTGTTTTGATGTGATCTGTATGTATTAGGGATGACTTTAGGACCTACATATTCTTGTATAGGTTTCCTAGATTAGATTGAAGTTATATTTTGGAGGCAGTTTGGTCTGCAACTGCCTGATATGTAATGATCACTTTTTGATTAATAGAAATGTCTGTTAAATGAAAAAAATATATATTTTCTTTTATAAGTTAAATGCCTAGGATTAAGATGGAATAGAAGTAATAAAAATTGAATAGCACTTGTAGAGCCTAGTCTTAAGTTCCAAGAAAAAACGTTGCAAGCTTATGATAAAAGGAAGAGAGCTTGGCTAATGACATTCTTGGGTTTTTAAACCAAGTTTTCAGCTGATTTTGATGTTTAATTTATCTATTGTTGTGCTCAGCTTATACAGTCTTCAACTTGTCCAAAATTAGGTAATTTAGTTCTAGAAAGTAGGTCAACCAAAATAAACAAAATTGTGGAGAGTTTGTAGCTTCCCACTTTTTCTCCATCTCTTGTTTGCGATTTCTCATACCTATGCCAACTCCCTGTAATCTATTGATCATTCTCCATGTTATTGCCATCCCTACTGGTGCATTCGGGGGTGTTGGGCACTATGATTTGCTGGAGTTCACAACGGGATGTTGGTGAAGTTACAGGGAGCACTACTTAAAATTTCTATTTTCCCACTGATTTCCCACTGAAAAATGTTTAGTCGCTATTTCCCACCAAATGTCAGTGGAAAAAACCTAAATAGTAGTGTTTTCACACGGAAAAATTAGGAAATTTCCCAGCGTTCCCACCATGTGTTTTCCTAGTGAACTGGTTCGATGGGAATGAGGTGGGAAAATTATGTTTTATAGCACAAATTTCCCCCTGAATGTCTGGGGGAAAAACCCCTATTTCTAGTAGTGGAGTTCGGTAGCTGGAGCAGTTGAAGACAGTGATGGAGGGAAGTAAAAGCTAGTGGAACTTTTGGATTGTGCTTAATCAGATTGACCCTTTAACTGGAGGACTAAGTTGGTTTTTTTCTTTTCTAATAAGACGATGGTAAAGTGTGTTGAGTGCGAGTAGACAAGGAAGGGAAGTAGATTTTCTTTGAGATTTTACTACTTTTAACCATGAAAGGTGATAAGATCTCAGTGCGATTGTAGCGTAATCTCTTGTTGGTTTTTACCTGGTCTGCGTATAGTTCAAACACCTTTTCAATAGTACTCCTTGAAGGAAGGAAGAGAGGATGAAAACATATGTTATACATTTGTACTTGATTAGACTTATCTTTTCAAAGCTTTATCAGCTTTGCTTTATTACTGCTTCCTGATGAGACGTCTAATCCTCAGCTTTTTTGTTCAAAAGGTTAGCAATTTCTCATCCTATTGAACCATTTTCTCAAGAGTTTTAACCTTTCAATAGAATCTTACTGTTATATAGAAGAGCTCCTAGGTGTTATGACTTGTAACGAGCAAAGTGTTTCACTGTTAATGGCTATGCATAGATTGATTATGCAGTAATTGTTTTGGCTCAGTTTACTATTGGCAGTTATTGTCTATCTGTTTGTTAGTTGAAAACCTCCTTCATTACTTGATAATACTTTAACAAAGAACAAGACAATTGCAGTGTATTAACAATGGCTACTTCTGCCTCACATTTCTCTCTCTATGTACCCTTCGTGGAGATATTCTAGTAGATATTTTATTCTTGCAATTCTTTTCCCTGTATGTTGGAAAGAGAAGAAAAGCACCATCATACTAGTATGAACTTTATCTTGTCAGGATTTGGTATTTCGAACTGACTGGTCTCTCATTTTTTTACAGCTTCCGGCTCCTGTCGATAATATGGAAATGCTTGTCACCGTGTAGCCTGGGACTTACTACACCTCTCAAGCCAAAAGTTGCAGCAGCTGGAGATATCATCTACTTCACTTATTCACCTCTTTTAAAGTCGGGTCAGTAGATGTATGATAAAGTAGATTAAGATTCCACGAATATATCATGTAGAACGAATTTAATAATTAGTATGTAGTTTTGATGTATCCTTCTCTTCCTCACCTTCTGCCCCTCCTCCTGTCTTGTTCCCACAAATTCTGGGACAAGAGTTGAGAGGAAAAATATCAGAACTAGACAAAGAAAGAAATGGATAAAACCCAGTGTTGGAGTTGAATTTCCTACTATTAAAGGAGGGCAAATTTGATGAATTTCCCATATTTTTTAGGCATAATTGACCGTTTTCCGTTATGTAAAGTTCCTTTCGTTACCACAAAAAAAGGTTATAGGATTGCACATAGATTGAAGACTAAATTTTTATGGGAAAAGCGCACAAATTTTTCATCCGGGCCTATTGAATTTACCCATTTCGCCTAGATGGCTTTGAATAACCAAGCAGATGATCAAATGGTAACGCCGTGGCTGCAAAGCCTTCTTTTCCGCGAGATGTGGGTTCGAATTTGTCAATTCTTATCTTGCGTTTTGTCCTACTTCTTGAGCTGAGGGTCTTACGGAAATAACTTCCCTACCTTCCAAGGTAGGGGTAAAGTTTACGTATACTTTACCCTCCTCAGACCTCACATGTGAGATCACATTGGATTTTTTGTTGGCTTTGAACCTCACAAACTACCCATTGGGGGGCTTAAAATAATGAGTCCGGAACCAAAATGGCCCAATAAAAGATACATTGAACCAAAATACTTCAGAAAAAAGAGACACAAAAGTACCTTTTTATTGCGTTAAAGGACTTAACCGTAACAACACGATTAAGTCCTTTAACGTTAAAGGATATTGTCTTCTCTTCTTTAGCATAGTAAAATACTGCGCTAAATACCCCGACATTAAAACCTATCGGGTTCCACCACTGGTCCCTTCCACCCTAATTTTTTTTTCAAAAACCCCCCATTAGAGGCCATTTTTTGGTGGACCCCACTTCAAAAACGTCGTTTTCTATTAAAATTTCATCGGAAAAGTTTAGATTCTCGGTATATTCAAGTCAAGCAGCAAGATTCTAAGCTCGAATTTTGGAAAAAAGCGGCGTACAACTCGATTAAAACAACCCTACAACAAACTTCGATCACGATATTCTACTATGAATTTTTTTATTATTTTGTTAAATACATTATATCCTAAGCATGTTTAACATTTAATAGTCGTGAATTTCGAAAAAAAAAAACTTTTTTTTTGTGGTTGATTGCTGGCAGTAGCGTTTTGCTACAGTTAGTTTTTAATTATTATTTGTTAATTGTTTATGAATTGTTAATTTGTTAATTGTTTATGAATTGTTTAATATAGTAATCTACTATTATTTGTAAAATATGCCGTTATAAATTAATTAATTGTTAATCGTTGATTATGAATTGATATTTTGTTAATTGTTTATGAATTATTATTATTTTGTTAATTGATTATGAATTGTTAAATTACAAAAAATATAGGAATCTTCTATTATTTGTTAATTATGGCATTGGTACTTTATTTATTTGTGAAATTGTTTATCCCGTGTTAATTATTTGTTTATCCCATGTTAATCATTAAATAAATTACTTAGTTATTTCTTTAATTGTAGTTAGGAGAACAATTGTAATTAGATATAATTATTCACAAAATATCATACAACATAATTCACATATTCCCTATAAATGACTAATTAGTTAATATAATTTCTCTTTAATTCCAAGAATAATGAATAATTTAGTTTCTACAGACCCGACTCGTTCATGGATCCGAATGTTCACCCGAGGCTCGCTGTTTACCAGGGGCCAGATGATAGATCAGTGCTTTCTTTGCAAGACACTCATAGGTCAGAGTTATTATAGACTGGTGCTATAGGGATAGCGACTAGGCTCCGTCCCCGTAGGCTACAGAGAGCGTGGACTCTTTTACGCAAGCAGCCTCACACCCCCGCGTCTTAGAGATATTATTTCGGGGCTGTATCTATCGTTGCGTGTCCGTTGGTTGGGTACAACATGATTGGGCGCTCATTACAGCCATGGTTGAGCGGTGGAGGCCGGAGACACATACCTTCCATGTTCGCATTGGTGAGGCCACGATTACACTTCAGGATGTGGAGGTCCTGTTTGGATTGCGGGTAGATGAAGAGCCATTATACAGTCGGTACGAGCCTCCTCTTGGTAGGACATGGGTGACGGAGTTGACTAGGCTCACCCACTTCATGCCTAGTTCCGCGACCCATATCTCAGGACAGAGTCGGGTGCAGATTAGTGCACTCTTCACTTATTTTCTCGAAGAGCCTCCTATTGAGGGCGATACTCAGCAGGACGTTGTTGATCATCATGCCCGTTTATATTTGCTTATTATATTCGGGGGCATCTTGTTCCTGAACACATCGGGTGCCTATGTCAGCTTACGATATTTGGTCTTTTTGGAGCATCTGGACCGCTTGGAAGATTACAGCTAGGGCGTTGCTGTTTTGGCGTACCTCTACCGATGCCTATGCTGAGCCTCTATTGGTCGTATCAGCGATGTGTGGATTTTTTGCTCTTCTCCAGGTAATATTTTAAGTGTGTATTCCTTTAATGTAAACAAACCTCTTGAAATGACGACTAAAAAATCGTATTTTCTAATATCGCTTTCAGTTATGGGCATGGGAGAGGATGATGCCTTTTCAGCCCGTATCTAGGCATCACCTCGGTATTGACCTGCCCTATGCGAGGAGGTGGACGACAGGTTTTGACCGGGATGTGGATATGCACCACAATATTCTTCCATTCCGGGACCAGCTTGATCAGATGACAGACAATGCGGTAAAACTATTTAACTTTACATTATTAATCTAATTAAACGTCTTTCCTACTTGGTGATCACTAATTTGTATCTATATTTTATGCAGCTATTTATATGGACGCCGTACGCTGGTATTTTGGATAAGTTGCCGCCTTTTGCAGGGCAGGTCAGGCCGTGTGGAGGTAGCGGTGTCCATTGATACACCTAGACATCTTTGAGGACCACATGCCCGAGGGCGTCTTACGATAGTTTGGGCATATACAGAATATACCCTCCGACGTTCGTCATAAGCTCCGACACTACCAGCGGGACGATTGAGCAGCCATTGATGATGCATTTTTGGCTTTGATGGGTGTCCAGCTCTAGCGTTGGCAGGATAGGTTGGGGACTTTAGCTGTGGTCGGTCATACGACTCCCATCATGGATTACATGCACGGGCATCATGGGATCACACGCCGATTGATTGGCAACCCAGCTTTGCGTCCCGCAAGGGATGTAAGATACGCAGCACTCGCGGGGCAGTACAAGGCGTTGGTAAGTTTATCGCATTTAGATTTATTTAATTGTATTAATTAGTACGTTTTAAAAATAACTATTTTTTACTATTGAACACAAATGCAACTGGTGGCCGTACAACGATTACGCATATTGGGATTAGAGAATATGTCTTACCTCGGGGTTGCGGGGCTTGCGGTGGAGATGGTACGGATATCCGAGGACAGTATCCGCCAGGTAGGAGAGTTTAGGCGCATGAATGATCCTGTTCCAGAGGGTGAGGATCAAGCGGCGCGAGGAGGAGGACGTGGTGCTGCCAGAGGACGCGGTCCCTCTAGAGGACGCGGTGCTGCTGGAGGACCTGGTGGTGGGCGACACCATCTGGTAGATGAGGTAGATGAGTCCGCTCCCATTCTAGAGGTTGTTCCCATTCCAGTCCATCCGCAGCGGTTCCAGGCTAGTGGCAGCTCAGCTGGACAGTCACCTACGTTTACGCCGGTACGCCTACTTGCGGAGATACCTGAGTGTTCATCTCAGCCGAGCCAGAATGCGTACATGGAGGAGCATGATGACATCGATTGGGCGGCGTTTCGCGCATCATTAGATGATGAGCGGCCAGTGAGAAATTTAGACGGACCTAGGATTCTTGATTCCGATGACTTTTTAATCCTGGTTAGTATTTAAAATACTTATTTGATTATTTAAATTATTTATTTTAAATATATATGTTATTATTTTGTAATTTTTCGGTGCCAGTGGGTCCACCACAGCGACCTACCCAGGCATTTTCTCATGGGCTTGCCGAGCCAGAGGCGTCTGCTTATGTGACTGTCGAGCCACAGGTAAGCTTTTTATTAAAATTAATTTTATTCAATATAAGCTGAATACTTAAAATACATATTTGATTATTTAATGTACTTATTTTAAATATATATGTTACTCATTATTTCGTAATTTTTCATATTTTAGGATTCGGGGCCAATGGGTCCACAAGAGCAACCCACTCAGACGTTTTCTCATGGGCCTACCGAGCCAGAGATGTCTTCTCATGAGACTGTCGAGCCATAGATAAGATTTTTAGTTAAAATCAATTTTATCCAATATAAGCTGAATATTTTTTTTGACCTTTATTTGGACCTGGAACAACATCTTGTCCATGAGACTACTTCATATTCTGTACCAGACCCATCTCAGTAGCCTACTCAGGCACCCGTCGATACACAAGTTTGATTATTCAACAAACGTTAATGTATTCAATATAAATAAGAAATGATAGTAATTTTCATATATTTTTCAAGTTCATCCTTCCGCGCCCGCGGTGGCAACTCCCGACGAGGATGAGGTCACGTTTCCAGACCCAGCTCAGCCTGAGATTCTGAGCATACCAGCGGGACTAGATCCGAAGAAGAAGCACGTTATGCAGAAGGGCGCAAGGGCGAAGGATGATCATGGCTTAGAGCGCCCTCTTATTAAGAGGAAAAAAGGGGATAAAGACGATGGCAAGGGCGGTGGGGATGGTATGAGCCTTAGGCCTAAGGATAGTCTCAGGTATACCACATGTGGGACCTACTAGTATATACAATAGTGTTGTACAGTTTAAGTAAATATTATATATTTTTTGCGTATCGATTTATATTTATAAGTACTATCTTAATCTTTATTATTATTTATAGTGTCACATCCTAAATTGATAATAAAAAAAATCGTGACACATTCGAAATAAAGTTACGCATTAATTTAAAAATAACACGAAACCCTAAAACATAAATAACGTAAAGCTAATGACTACAAGTTTTCAAACAAAAATGGACTTCGAGCACTTTTCAACCACTAAAACAACAATCCGAAGTTTTGCGTATCCTTGATGTATTGAGCCTACCTTACTAATCGCACAAAAATAAGTAGGGTTCTATATAAAATATTGAAGTTCTGGAGTCTCGGAGCATGATTAATATATGGCTTAAGTACGTAAAAAAGTGTGAAAATGTAAAAGAAAGAGAGCTTAACCAAAACAAATAGGTCCTTTAACGCAGTATTTTACTGCGCTAAAAGGGAGAGGGAATATCCTTTAGGGCAGTAAAATACTGCGTTAAAGGTACTTTTGTGCCTCTTTTTTTTTCTGGGGTATTTTGGTTCAATGTTTTTTATTGGGCCATTTTGGTTTCGGACCCTAAAATAATTATGTCCTTTACCCATCTATTAAAACTTTAAAAAAAAAAAAAAAAGGAAAAAGAAAAGACTGTACCCTAACTCCAGTCCTCAAATGAAATCCAGTGTTTGACCTCGCAGGCTTACTAATCATCACAAACCTTTGCTCACACAGTGGACAACAATATTCCACTTTGGACTACTCCATGATGCAAGCAAACCAAAAGTAATGACTACAACAATTCAATGTTCCTCAAAAACTGTTAAATAACCCTTTTCTGACAAACATATGCCACAAACCTGCTTTCAGGCTTCCAATTTTAACTTCTTCTTCTAAAGTCACTAGCTTATTTATTAATGTTACACCTCGGAAAAATCTTCCGTTGGTACGCAAGTGAATGAACTAGTAGGGAGTACGAGTGTACGATATGTTCATGAGTAAGCGATGACGCTCGGCGAACTCTAGAAAAGATTTCCAAGATGTTAGAGATGGGGGAAGAGGGTTGCCAAGAGAAGGCAAAGTATTTGATAAGTATCGGAAAGCAATTACGAGTAACGAGTTAGCAAGGACTTAATGATGTCTTGGAGAAGAGTGATAACGTCCCTTGGATTGGTATTGAAGTGTTGAACAAGTGTTAAGAAGGTTCCATAAGGATTGGAGATCAAACGAATCGACGAAACGAACTTCGGATTCACTGGGGATTATACGGCCAAACATACTGGCCGTATAATTTATACGGTCCGTATGTCTAGACCGTATAATCAACCCAGATTGGCTAAACTCTCTGGACCAAACATACGGCCAGAACATACGGTCCGTAGATTTTATACGGACCGTATGTTGGTCCGTATATTTGGTCGGGACTGATTTGGTTCAATAAATGTAAGGGACCAAGGTTATTTCATTTCACTTCCATTTCACCCCCTTCTCTCTAAAAAACATCTCTCCACATTTATTATACAAGTTTTCAAGGATCATAAGTCATCAACAACATTAAACAAGTGAATCAAGAGTAAGAACCCATGAAAGATCATCTAAAGTCAAGAAATCCAAATGGAGGAAAATTAGGGTTTTGCTCAAAGTGGAGTATTATCAACTAAATATTGTTCCTACGACATCTAAGGTAAGATTCATGATATTTATATGTTGTCTAAGATATTGGAGAGTTGAAATACTTGGATTGTAGAAGAATATGGTAAAATGGGTCATGAATGGTGAATAGTGCCATCTTGAGAAATAGTTTGAATTGAGTTATGAATCTTGATGTATTGTGATGCAAATATGTTATAAATGGTGTTGAGAACATGAAATGAGCAATGCACGTGAATGGATATAGTCGTATGTTATAGCCATAGATATGGACAAATGAAAGTAAATTGAGGAATGTGGATAATGTGAATGATTAATGGCCATTGTTATGATATTGTGAATGTACTGTTGACGTTTGGGAGTTGAGTTATGATATGGAGGAATGTGGTATAAATAGAGGAGATGCTGTCCGATTTTCTCTAGCTTTAGTCCTATATGTTAGCCATCGATTCTAATGATAGTATGACCTTAATGAAGGTAGAAACGTGAGCATCGGAGGAGTACGTGCAAGTGTAGAATAGTTCAACGAAAAGGTATGTAAGGCTAACCCTTCTTTCATAAGGCATGATTCTTTGGCCAAATTTCTAAATCCACTATACGAGTATGTTGTCTTCAAATGGTTGATCTTCCGAGCTCGTAAGCTTACGATCCTTGATACGTACTACGATTGTACTGCGCTCCTCATATGACGAGTAAACCTATAATATAGACGTAACGATAATGATGCTAAAGGTGCCTACGGGCTGTTATATGTATGTGTGCCTATGAAGGGATATACTGAAACCCCGAGCTTCTAGTGCCGGGTAGAATATGTTTATATGTATGTGTGCCTATGAAGGGCTATAATGAAACCCCGAGCTTATAATGCCGGGTAGATTATGTGTATATGTATGTATATGGTTATGTAACGCGCGCACACATCTGCAGATGGTACAGATAACCCTGAAGCCTTGGTAGGGCCAGATAGATATAACCTTGAGCCTTGGTTGGCCAAGTATGTATGAAACACCGAACCATCATGGTCGGGTACGCTATATATATCTGTATATATGTGTATATGCTATGTATATGACATCATTAAGAGTACGAATATGTTATGTAAACGATTATTGTCACGACCCAACCCCGTAGGCCGTGACTAGTACCCGATCTGGGCACCCAAACACATATATCCAATGTTATCTCAACTGTTATCAAACGCATTCAAGTATAAAGCAGAAGCCGTCAAGGCTATATTTCAAATTTAGATAATTTCCAGAAAAATTTTGGCAGAGTTTCCTTTGTTTTACAGCCTATCCAAAATAATCCTGCGCACAGAAAATACCAACAAAGGCCACACCGGCCAACAAAGCAACATATAAACGTATGCGGACCGGCCGCCGCGGCGAATGGGGTCTCCCCAAACACAACATATACACACATCCGTACAGAAAGACCCTAACCCACAAACATATCTACAGGCCTCTAACAGACATACAGAGTCATATGACGGGACAGGACCCCGCCGTACCCAGAATTACCATACGTACAGAATGTACAGATGTCAGAAGATATATACCTAAAGTACACGCTCCGGATCAAAGGAGCTCTCCAAAATAGCAGAATCTGAGCCCTAGACTGGCGGCGTGTCTCCAAGTGCGTCTGTACCTGCGGGCATGTAGCGCAGCCCCCGAAGAACCGGGGGTCAGTACGAAAAATGTACCGAGTATGTAAAGCAGAAACATAACAAACATAATCATAGTCTGAACCGGAAGTACAGAAATATAGCAAACGGAATCGTAATCCAACGAACAGACAGAGATATACCGGCAGAGTCGTAGTCCAGGCAGACAGACGGAAGGATACCGGACAGAATCATAATCCATACGGACAGACAGAATCATAATCCAATCAGACAGACAGAATCATAATAGGGCACAAGAACGTGGTCGCCACTCCTTCCTTTGGCGCCACAACATATCATATTTCAGAAGATTTCACATCTTCGAACATCTCCGTCACATAACACATCATATCATAACCACGGTAACCCCGGGGACAAATCACACGCCGGGAAACCGGACACATCATACTTCGTAACATATACACGGTAACCGGGGCGACATATACCACAGTACCCCGGAACCGGACACATCATACTTCGGAATTCATACGTGGGATCCGGCCCCCGACAAGGGACTCGGCGGCCCATCCGCACGATATAAACCGGCCCGGGATCCGGTGAAAGGAATCATAGCACATGCACGAACTGATTAATGAGAAACCATATACATACGGATCATTATACAGACCCAATCAAACTGAAGTAGGCTAAATGGCGAGTCAAATCAGGGTATTCGGATAGCGTTCATAATATGCTCCTATATCCTGCTTGGGAAGGCACGACGGATTATTACCGGAATCAAATTTTCAGATGTCAAAGCCACTTTGTAAAATTTATATAAAAAAAATAGTCATATCATGATCAGAATAATAGTCCAGATGTTGCCTGTGAGAAACAGACAGAAATAGGGCAATTTAGGTCATATAAAGAGTGTCGGGGCCTTGTGGGCCCACCACGGACCAACTTGAGGCGACATACGTAAATTATTGATAATAGACCTTAAGAGGTCATCCATAATCATTCGGGAGTATTCCGACTTCGTTAGGAAGGTTTCATACAAAAGTTCACTTTAGGGACAAATTATAAGAAAAGTGGTTCAGTCTCGCTGAAGGAATTGGAGCGGGTTTCCATCTCGGATTCCGGGGAACGAAGTCGTATTTAAGGCTCGCGGCCGATCCTATTATGTTCAGAACATGCCTAAGAAGGAAGGGATAGGCTTTACATACCTTGGTTGCGTCCTACGCTCGTCCAAACTCGATTCCTGTTTCGCTCAAAAACTGCAAATGGTCACATTTACCCGTTACTATTCATGAGACTTAACATTTCTAACCTTAACCAATACTTGTCTATAAGAATTTGGGCAGCATCTCCCCTATACATATAGCCTCCCCGAGATTCAACTCGGCTCCAAACAACCAACAACAACCCAACAACAACCCAACAACAATATCAACAACATCAACAGTTATCATAATTCATAATATACACAATTAGTCTACTTTACGACATAATACAATAATCCTCATTTCGACTTCACGCTCCTAAATCAATACCAACATTCTCTCATTTATTCTAATCAAAGTCATTACAATACCATTCGAAATCATATCATACCATTTTCACAAGATATACATAGGGTATACACCATATACAAGTTTCCTACCAAAAGCATAATTCGCTCACAACTTCCAATCTTTTAGCAAACATGTTCATGATATACTTCTATCTTTCAACTTCATCAATGCCAACCATAATTTGCCTCTTACTACTTTCATTCCCACATTTACATAAGTTACAATAAACTTGCATAATTTCCTACAACAACTTAACAACTATTCTTCCATGACAACAAGAACCATTATTCTTTCATTCACTTCACAATAACACAATTAACATACTAGAGAAATTTAGTTCATATTCCATCCTACACATAGCACCACATGGCCATACCTTATAATTTCCAACTTTCACTAATTCATTCAACTTTCATTTCTAATACAATTTCCACCATAACCACAACTAGATTACCACATAAATTCAAGTCATCATATACTTACAACACATACATGTACACGGCCAACATGCATATACTTCTAACACACAAAATTTTCATGCTTTTCATTCATTTCCACACACTACATCATACATATACCTTCCATAACATAGCAAAGGCATGAAATCCTTACCTTTCCTTCAAGTTCTTCACTTGACATTAGAGTTGTCCTCTTGCCAAAATAATTATACCAAGTTGTAGAGAATCTTGAGCTTGGTAATAATCTCACAAGAAATGAATTTTTGAACCCAAGATTAGGCTCCAAGAATTTTTCTTTCTTTTCTTTCTCTCTAGGCCGTGACCTCTCTCTTTCTTTTTCTTGTTCTTTCTTGAATGTTCTAAGGATATAGATGACTTATATAAGATAATTCATCACATGGAAATTAATTAATCCATGGGCTTGGATCAAGTGTACATGGCCGGTTGGGCCTCCCTTGCTTGGGCCTCATTTTCTAATTAATTTTTGAGCCCAATTGATGGCTTAATCTTGTAATTCATGAAGCAAGTTCTAAAATTCCAATTTTGCCCTTGGCCTCCTTTCGTACTTCCACACCAATGTATTCATAGTCAACACATTCATACTAAGCAAAGTCCAAATTTGGCCTCACTCATTACGAATCAAAACTATTTCGCATTTTCCGAATATGCAAAAATATCGGATGTAACAATTATGAGGGTAATTAAGTACGGATATGGATGTATGTACGCGGATACGCGCTAGAAACGGAATGTCCCTATGGAAAGAAAGTAAGTGCCATGATGATGATATTATTGTCTCCCCTCCTATGCTATTCATATGTTGTTTATTATGCTTCTATATCGATGTTGATCATGCTTTACATACTCAGTACATTCTTCGTACTGACGTCCTTTTGTTTGTGGACGCTGCGTCATACCCGCAGGTGCACAGGGAGACAGACTTGATCCATAGCTGCTTATCCAGAGATTTCATAGCAGAGCTCCATTTCCTTCGGAGCCATAGCTTTTGGGTACTTATTATTTTGTTTATATAATTATGGGCATAACGGGGTCTTGTCCCGCTTATGTGATATGTTATACTCTTCTTAGAGGCTCGTAGTCACGTGTATGTGGTTAGATATGTCCGGCCTTGTTGGCCCATGTTTTGTATATCATTTTGTCGGCCTTGTCGGCCCATGTACATTGATGTGGCATAAATGCCTATGATGATATAAAGGTGTTGTTGTCCAAATGGGACTAGTTTGATGAATAAAAGGAACGTATGTTAAATTGTGTGGCTCACCTAAATGTAAGCATAGGTGTTAGTTAAGGGGGGTGCCCGGGTGGGCTAGCACTGGGTGCTCATCATGGCCCCCTAGGCAGGTCGTGACAAAAGTGGTATCAGAGCAGTTTAGTCCTAGGGTGTGTCTATGAGCCGTGTCTAGTAGAGTCTTGGTTATGGGTGTGTTGCGCGCCACACTTATAAACAAGAAACTGCGGACATTGTTAGGAATGATTGACCTTCTTTCTTCATAAGAATCATGCGATAGAGCTATGATATAAGAAATTCTTGTTCCTTAATCGTGTGTTGTGTATTTCAGAGATGCATAAAAAGAGAAAGGCTACATCAGCCCAAAAGGGTAGACGGTGGCAGAAAAGCAGGCTGAAAAAGCACCGCCACTGGTTGTAGAGGAAAGTGAGTCCCAGAGTGCGGCTCAATCTCAGTCCTCCCAGACAGTGCCTATTACTGAGGAGCGTGAGTGTCACGACCCAGCTAGGGGCCGCGACGGGTACCCGGAGCTAGTTACCGAGCACCGCTCACTCTACTACTTATCTTGCTCATTTAATATTCTTTTATCAATTTACATACCAGTTGTAGGAAAATCATAATTAAACAAACATAATTACTTTATATACAATTGCCTTTCAGCCATCAAAATAATATACACGCATATGAAAACGTCTTGTGAGACCATCTAACCCACACTGCGTATCTACGAGCCTCTACTAACATACTGTATATACTTGGACGAAACAAGACTCCGTCGTGCCCAAAATATGCATATATACTAAAAGGATAATCCTAAGCACCTCCGGACGATGGAGTGCTTTCAACCAGCTGACTGCTACTGAGGATCTGGGCCAAGCTCTCCTCTCTGTCTACCTGTGGGCATGAACACAGCGTCCGAAGAAAGGACGTCAGTACGGATGTTGTACTGAATATGAGAAGCATAAACAATGAAAGAAAACATCAACAATATAGTGATAACATCAACATGAAATATCTGGATCTGTCTGATAATCATAAAGGAAATCATGCGTGCCATCTTACTCATACTCATACTCATCCTCATAACATATATGCATCATATGCAAGCTGCCCGCCCATGTCGGAACGGTGTGATAATCAATAATATTAGCCCGCGTCCAGGCCTCCCGCATCCGGGGTACCATCTCATGCCGCCCACTAGTGGTGTCTGCCCATGCCAAAGGGTCATGGTGTATCCGTATAGCTGCCCGCCTTAGCGGTGACTGCCCGACCAACTAGGAACGGTGTGAAATGCTCATGTCATGCTTATCATAAAATGCTCATAATAATAATATACTCATCATAAAATACTTATCTCACTGTAATACATGCATAAGGCTCAAGATCAACTTTACTCTATCGGGGTGACGTAAGGTCGTGATCCCCCGATTCCATTATGGAACAACTATTGATACTCTGCCTCACCTTGAAGGAACTAGTACATAAGGTGAGTGTAAGCGATAATTAACATCATCATTATACTAGCATCATCATATCGTATTCCTCATCTTATATAGACACTAAGGAGTTAGACCCTTAGCCTTTCGGACTATAGGAACTCATGAAGAGAATAGGAATTTCGTGCTACAAGATTCATGCCATCAGAAAGAAGGGACTAGCCTCACATACCTTGGTCGCTTAGTTAGGCCATATTATGCGTGATTGCCTCTCAGTGCATGGTAGAGGTAGGACCCAGCCATCAGGGTCGGTAGCCGGATCCTCGGCATCTGTACGCCCTACGGGGCCAGGTTCACATGCGCCAGTCGGCCATGGTAGAGGCAGAGAGAGAGCTCCCAGTCCTAGCGGTCCTCCGCACCATATTTATGCTTTGGATGGACGCCAAGATCTTGAGTCTTCTCCTGACGTGGTTGCAGGTATATTATCGGTATTCTCTCATGATGTGTACGCTTTGATTGATCCGAGCTCCACATTATCATATGTTACTCCATATATCGCGGGTCAATTTATAGTCGAGCCGGAGTCGATCAAACCTTTTGAGGTGTCTACGCCCGTGGGCGAATTGGTAATAGCTAGCCGAGTATATAGAGATTGTGTAGTTATGATTTGTGATCGTCGTACCATGATTGATTTGCATGAGCTAGAAATGGTAGATTTTGATGTCATTATGGGCATGGATTGGTTGGCTTCTTGTTACGCCAATGTTGATTGCCGAATGAAAATGGTTCGTTTCTAATTTCCGGGAGAACCAATCTTAGAATGGAGATAGGCAAGGAAGATGATCACGAAAGGTTGTATTTATCATTTAGTGCGAGTTCAAGATGTAGAAGCTGAGTCGCCAACTCTTCAGTCAGTTCCCGTAGTGAATGAATTTCCGGATGTGTTTCCGGAAGAGCTCCTAGGCCTTCCTCCCGAGCGGGAGATTGATTTTGCTATTGATATGTTGCCAGGCACTAAACCTATATCTATTCCTCCTTACCGGATGGCTCCCGCAGAATTGAAAGAGTTGAAGGAGCAATTGAAAGACTTGCTTGATAAAGGCTTCATTAGGCCTAATTCATCCCCGTGGGGAGCACCCGTATTGTTTGTCTGAAAGAAAGATGACTCTTTAAGGATGTGCATTGACTATCGGCAGTTGAATAAAGTGACGATTAAGAATAAATATCCTCTCCCGAGGATTGATGATTTATTTGATCAATTACAAGGTGCCAAATGGTTTTCAAAGATCGATTTGAGGTCCGGGTATCATCAAGTGAGAGTTAGGGAGAAAGATATTCCTAAGATAGCTTTTAGAACAAGATATGGTCATTTTGAATTCCGAGTAATGTCATTTGGGATAACTAATGCGCTAGCTGTATGTATGGATTTGATGAATAATGTGTTCAGGCCCTTCCTGGATTTATTTGTGATAGTATTTATCGATGACATCTTGGTGTATTCTAGATCCGAGGCAGAACATGCGGATCATTTGCGTACTGTCCTTGGAGTTCTTCGAACTCGAGAATTATTTGCAAAGTTTTCCAAATGCGAGTTTTGGTTGAACTCGGTAGCATTTTTAGGGCATATTGTTGCAGCCGATGGTATTCGAGTGGATAGTCAAAAGATTGAGGCCGTGAAGACTTGGCCAAGGCCCACAACTCCTACGGAGGTTCGTATCTTTCTGGGCTTAGCAGGTTACTACAGGAGGTTCGTTGAGAGTTTTTCTTCTATTTCTGCACCACTCACAAAGTTGACCCAGAAATCGGCAAGGTTTCAATGGACAGATGCTTGCGAGCGTAGTTTCCAAGAGTTAAAGGGTAGATTGACTTCTGCCTCAGTCTTGACACTTCCAGAGGGATTGGAAGGATATGTCATTTATTGTGATGCTTCAGGTGTTGGGCTAGGCTGTGTATTAATGCAACATGGCAAAGTGATTGCGTATGCTTCAAGGAAATTACAAAAACATGAGCAGAATTATCCTACCCATGATATAGAATTGGCCGCGGTGGTTCATGCATTAAAGATATGGAGACATTATTTATACGGTGTCCACGTGGATATTTATACAGATCATAAGAGTCTTAAATACATCTTCAAGCAGAAAGAGCTGAATTTGCGGCAATGACGATGGTTGGAATTGCTGAAAGACTATGATGTTGATATTTTGTATCACCCCGGAAAGGCAAATGTTGTGGCTGATGGTCTTAGCAGTAGATCGATGGGAAGTATAAGTGATGTACGACCAGAGAAGAGAGAAATGGCTCGTGAGATCCGACAGCTAGCCAGCCTAGGAGTCCGAGTAGTGGACTCAGGTAGCAGCAGAGCTACTATTCAGATTCTGCAGTCTCGTCGCTAGTAGCAGAGGTGAAGGAGCGATAATATGAGGATCCCATGTTAATGCAGTACAGAGATACACTCCCTCAGAAAGAGGAGTCAGCATTTGATATTTCAGGAGACGGAGTTCTCCGATGCCGAGGCAGATTATGTGTCCCTGATGTGGCAAGTCTACGCCACCAGATTTTGAGAGAAGCTCATTACTCTCGTTATTCTGTTCACCCCGGAGCGACGAAGATGTATCATGACCTTAAGTCTATATATTGGTGGAAGGGGATGAAGAAAGATATAGCAGAGTTTGTAGCTCAATGTCCAAATTGCCAACAAGTGAAAATCGAGCACCAAAAGCCGGGTGGATTGCTACAAGCTATAGAAATCCAAACTTGGAAGTGGGAAGTGATTAACATGGACTTCATTTTAGGGTTGCCTCATTCTCGACGTAAGTATGATTTCATATGGGTGATTGTGGATAGACTCACGAAGTCAGCTCATTTCTTACCGGTCAGAACGACCTATGTGGCAGAAGATTATGCAAGGCTTTACCTTAAAGAGATAGTGAGACTCCATGGCGTTCCGGTATCTATTATCTCCGATAGAGGGCCTCAGTTTACAGCTAAATTTAGGGAGTCTTTCCAAGAGGTTTTAGGGACCCGAGTTAGCCTTAGCACGACATTTCATCCACAGACCGATGGGCAAACTGAACGTACTATTCAGACTCTTGAGGATATGTTATAGGCATGTATGATAGACTTTGGAGGAAATTGGGATAATCATTTGCCACTCATTGAATTTGCTTACAATAATAGTTATCATTCCAACATTCAAATGGCCCCGTATAAGGCTTTATATGGGCGGAAGTGTAGATCCCCGATTGGGTGGTTCGAAACAGGAGAGGCTCAGTTGATAGGGCCAGACATGGTTCAGCAGGCCATAGAGAAAGTCAAGCTCATACAAGATCGGTTGTTAGCGGCTCAGAGTCGTCAAAAGTCCTATACGGATAATGGCCGAAGAGACTTGAGGTTCGAAGTGAAAGATTGGGTAATCTTGAAAGTGTCGTCTGTTATAGCCCGTACTTTGTACGTTCGGATAATTCAAGATAAATGCGAGAAGTTAAGGGCAAGACTATCTCCAAAATTATTTTAATGTACAAGTTGTTTATTAGTATGGAAAAATATTGAGAAAGACCAAGGGCCAGAACAGCGCGAACGCGCTGAACAAAAATCTGCGGACCAGGTTCGGGATGAAGGTTATACTATAAGAGTGTAATAATAACCTATATATGATATTTGGAGACCATATGGAGTGAATCGGTTCACATAGTACTTAACGGGAAATTCTCGTCGCCAAGTGGGGCCCACACGTCAGGGTTTCATAAAGGACGTATGAAGAGACATATGAGTAGTATATGGAAAGTTGAGCAAGTCCTAAGAAGGACCCATAAGCGAAAAATAAGTGTAGGCCCTCCAAAAGGACAATTTAAGAAAACGTTTTTGGGTGATCCGACTTGGAGGGGCAATAACGGCATTATAAGTTTGGAATTTGGGAAAATGTCCAAAAATATAAGTTGTAGATAATTGAATTATCTTTCCAACCATAGGTCGTGGGGCCTCATACGATATCGGGATTGAGAGTTATGCCTCTTTTACTGAACGAACGCGCAGGCGGAAAATTAAGCCAGCGCGAACGCGCAAGAGGCCACTGGCCAACTCAGCGCGAACGCGCCTGTAGGTGGCGCGAACGCGCTGACCAAATTTTATGTCGGTCTGGGCAGCTTCTGGAACTCTATTTTAGGAGGGCTTAACCTCCATTCTTCATCCAAAAACGCCCAAAGACCCCCAAAATTCTGAAAAAAACCTTCCACAACCCTACAACATCAAATTTTAGCCCGGATCAGGTATAATCTCCCAATTCCGGTCTAGATACCGTATAGTTTTCGCTGCAGAATCATATGACGGGCGTGTGGTGGCCAAAAGTTAGCGTGAAAAGGTGGAGATTAAGCAGTATTAAAGGGAGAAAGGTATGAATCTCTTTCTATTTGTGCAAATACCGGTTTATTTACGAAGAAAGCGTGATTAAATGATTGTATACCGAGTTAATTAGCTGTGGAAAATTGGAAAACAGCGTGTGGGCTGTTTTATGAGATATTTTGATATGGAAATTGATATTATTGATGTTGGTGTTGTTGTTGTGTTGTTGGTTGCTGAATTGAAAATTCGGGCTAGGCATATAAACAGGGGAGATGCTGCCCGATTTTTGGTAGAATATAAAATAGTATAATTTGGAATATGTTATAAATGTGCATTGAAGGGGCTAACATTAGTGTGAATTATCTTAAATGTAGACTTACGAGCTCGGACAAATAAGCGTAGCTAATAAGAGGCGGAACAGGTATGTTAAGGCTCGTCCCTTTCTTTCAAAGGCATGATTCCTACGACTTTAATTCCATGAACGTTTCCACAATCCTCTTTGTGTTCAAACGTTGGACATTTATAATTACAAGGCATGATTACCTTTCCAAAAATCGTTAATGTTTTCCAAAATGTCTATATTTTTCCAAAACGGAGGTTTACGATTTTGTACTGCTTTATGATAACGATGATGGACCTGTTTGATCATGATGACAATGAATGCTAAGAATGAGAGCGTTTTCCTATGATGGATATGATGATGATTCTATGTTTGAAAGGTTCCAAGTTTACGTTTCAATGACGATACAAGAATGTGGGGCTATTTTCTTGACTTCTCAGTTTTATTCATGAACGACAATTATTTCTTAAAGGTTTCAAAGCGTATGAATTGATGCCATATGGGATGATTATTTTACTTTATGTCCTCTCAATGCTATTCTTCCTTGATAGTCTCACCTTATGAGAATTGTTCCTTCAAGGTGAGACAAAGTGACCATGGTTATTCCATAATGTAATCGGAGGTTACCGACCTTACGTCACTCCGATGGGTATATGACTTTCTTTGGGCTCTCATGCATGCTGTTTATATGATATATGTCTATGTATATGATATGTATATGAATATGTATATGTATATGTATATGTATATGTATATGGGGAAACGGGAAAGGGCAACTGTTATATTACCACCTGATTCAGCTGGATTTCGTCCCGGACGCGGGATGCCCGGACGCGGTACATGGGAGAGCCGGACACGGCGTCTGTATATGTGTTGTATGATATGTATGATATGATATGATATGTTGGGACACCGTTGGGGAGGGGGCGGGAGAGCCGATGTACTCGGCGTCTGTAAAATCTGAATAAAGGATACCGTTTTCTGAAATGTTCTGTTTTCTATATATGTGAATAAGAAGTACCGTTTTCTGAAAAAGAGACCAAGCATGCATAGCATCCGCCTAAAAGGCATTCATATATACAGGTTACTTCTATCCCAGGATAAGCTCTATATGTCTATTCCGTCATTATTCATGCTGTACATCCCTTTATTATGTTAGTATTCATGTCTTGCATACTCAGTACATTACTCGTACTGACCCCTTTTCTTCGGGGGCTGCGTTTCATGCCGCGCAGGTACACCTAGATGAGCTGAAGTTATTCTAGAGGATATTCCAGCGAAGTTGGCAAGCTCCACTTGCTCCTGGAGTGTTGCCGAGCCTGAGCTTGTATGCTAGGATTTCTGGACTGATGTTAGAGACTTTGCAGACAGAGTCGTGGGTGTTGGTTGTCAGTTCTGAAGTGGCTCTACCAGCCGATGTGTCATTTGTGTTATGATATAAGTTTCATATGATTACAGTTTTTGTTTGAATTGAGTACAAAGAAAAGAGAAAAAAAAAACTGAAGGTTTAGCTATATTTTATTTCTTGTTGATGTACGAGTCTAAAGAGGTTAAGTATGTAATATGAGTCAGCGGGTTCGCTCGGCTCCGTATATGGGGTCGGGTGCCCATCACACCCTAGTAAGGTCGGGGTGTGACAAAGTGGTATCAGAGCGGGTCGGTCTAAGGGTTGTCTGCAAAGTCGTGTCCAGTAGAGTCCTGTTTATGGGTGTGAAGCCGGCCACATTTATAAACAGGAGGCTGCGGGGCATCTAGGGACTGTTGACCTTCTTTTTGTCTTAGATCGTGCGATAAATTCAAGTCATAAGAAAGTGGAGTTCCTTATATATGCCCTACATACGACGTAAGGAGGCGCGGGATGATATAGGAAGACAGAGAGGTAAGTCTGGATACGTTTGTTCTGTTACTTGAAATTGGGAGCCCTGGGTGGCTGTGACATGATACGACATGATAGATATGGTAAGATATGATACGATATATATATAAAAGTCTTGGATGACTGGAATATGTCGTGTAACCGTATGTTCTGTAAAACATTGTTGATATTTGTGGTGTACAGGCTTTGAATAGTAAGGGTTGTAAAGGGAATTCTGCCAAAGTAGTTTAGAAGTCAGGCCATTTAGTGAGACACGCTTAACAGAAGGAAACGTGGAGAGGAAATACTGTAAATAGGTAATAAGTAAGATGCGTTGTCCCAGAAAGGTTATGGATTTGGCATGACGATGAAAGTGCGATCGCTGCCATCGGGACTCTGGGGATCCAGGACGGGAGGTAACTAAATATGAAAGTGAAAGGTGAACGTTGGAATTGAAAAGGGCAACATAGTAATTGTAAGGAAAATGACGTGTTACGAAAATGCCACGGAAGCTGTAAGACTTCGACTTGCTCCAGAACATGTAATAAAGGTCATGTGAGGAAGCGGACGCAAAAATATCAGCATTAAGACATCGAATTCCAGTGAAGTTTTTGGGTTAAGCGTGCTCAGGTGGAAGCAATCCTATGGTGGGTGACCCCCTGGGAAGTTGGCAAGAAATTTTATAGATTGAGACATAAGAGACAAATGAAAAGCTAGGGTAGTCTAAGGAAAACTAGGATATACGGGATGGTCGGAGACCATAGGAAGACGCGTAGGACGAGGCAAACTAGATCGGTGAAGAGACAGAAAGTGCATCACAACTTTGAAATTAGGATAGGCTTGAACAGTGGTTGGACGTATTTTGTGGACTAGTTGATAGTAAATATGTATATATATAGGAATGTGTGGGATATCCCACATATGATTGTATCGGTGGATATGTGAGTTCCAGAAACTGGCGCTACGGTAAGGAAAGCATTAACCAAGTAAGGGTACCGAAGTTCCAGTGACAAAGTGGAAGGCAAGAAAAATCAAAATGTCGGAAAAAGGTGAAACGTAAGATGCCTCAGTAAGTGAAGCTCCCGAGAGAAACTACCAGCAAAGCACGAGACTATTCAGGCAAGAACTCAAAGTAGGCATGTGAAGAGGATAAAGTGTGGTAATATGAAACAAAAGAGGAATGTGTGAGGTTCGATGAGCGAGGATAGAGAGAGTGCAAACTGTAAGGATTCTGTGCTACGAGCAAAAGTAGTGGGACGTCCGAAAAATATGGACGCACGACTGCAACACAAACGTGTAATTAGAGGAGAACTACGAGTATGTGAGTTAAATGGGTGAAGGATTAATAGTGGATGGAAGAGTATGGAAATGTGAACAAAATGATGATATAGACAGAAAATGAAAGGAAAGCTTATGATAAGAAGTTTTCGATATGATATGCACAGAGTTGGAAAGAAGGACGAGGAGTAAGATATAAACGAAGACTTCACAAAAGGACTGTTGGCGTATAAGGAGCCCTTTATAAACGGGGGAGAATCGCAACACTTTCAGGCTTCAAGTCCAAAGGAGGAAATTTAATAGCTCGAGGTCAGAGTTCAAAACATATCGGCATATTAGGAGAATACATGAAAGAAGTATAAACGAATTGACGATAAGGGTAACTGGACTGCGAAGGATGATAAATGGTTACATTTTTGGATAAATATATGGAATGAAAGATTAAAAGGGATAGTGACAAAGACATAAACAAACAGGAAAAAAAAAACACACCAAAGGCCGATGGATACTTATAGAATAGTAAGCGAGACTGCAATACTGTAGGAAAATAAGAGCAAGAAACAGCCTGTGGCCATATTGGATTGTCAAGTGAAGATTGCGTGCCAAAGACATGGCTTCTATTAAGATGTGGTGGCGAGATAATAACACAGAAGGGGTGACTTGGGAAGGACAAGGATAATAAGTTGGCGTAGTGGATAACCCATGACACAGAACGAGGACTCAAGTAAAGACCCAGAAGTTCGATTATAAGGGGAATAGGGTAAAGGATAAAGAATGGTCATGAAAAAAAAGGACAACTAAAAAGGGGACCCTCCCGAAGCATTATGACACCCCGTGAGGTCAGTTGAACATTCGAGGACGAATGTTCTAAAGGGGGGGAGAATGTTATAGCCCGTACTTTGTACGTTCGGATAATTCAAGATAAATGCGAGAAGTTAAGGGCAAGACTATCTCCAAAATTATTTTAATGTACAAGTTGTTTATTAGTATGGAAAAATATTGAGAAAGACCAAGGGCCAGAACAACGCGAACGCACTGAACAAAAATCTGCGGACCAGGTTCGGGATGAAGGTTATACTATAAGAGTGTAATAATAACCTATATATGATATTTGGAGACCATATGGAGTGAATCGGTTCACATAGTACTTAACGGGAAATTCTCGTCGCCAAGTGGGGCCCACACGTCGGGGTTTCATAAAGGACGTATGAAGAGACATATGAGTAGTATACGGAAAGTTGAGCAAGTCCTAAGAAGGACCCATAAGCGAAAAATAAGTGTAGGCCCTCCAAAAGGACAATTTAAGAAAACGTTTTTGGGTGATCCGACTTGGAGGGGCAATAACGGCATTATAAGTTTGGAATTTGGGAAAATGTCAAGAAATACCAGTTGTAGATAATTAAATTATCTTTCCAACCATAGGTCGTGGGGCCTCATACGATATCGGAATTGAGAGTTATGCCCCTTTTACTGAACGAACGCGCAGGCAGAAAATTAAGCCAGCGCGAACGCGCAAGAGGCCACTGGCCAACTCAGCACGAACGCGCTGACCAAATTTTATGTCGGTCTGGGCAGCTTCTGGAACTCTATTTTAGAAGGGCTTAACCTCCATTCTTCATCCAAAAACGCCCAAAGACCCCCAAAATTATGAAAAAAACCTTCCACAACCCTACAACATCAAATTTTAGCCCGGATCAGGTACTGCTTTATGATAACGATGATGGACCTGTTTGATCATGATGGCAATGAATGCTAAGAATGAGAGCGTTTTCCTATGATGGATATGATGATGATTCTATGTTTGAAAGGTTCCAAGTTTACGTTTCAATTACGATACAAGAATGTGGGGCTATTTTCTTGACTTCTCAGTTTTATTCATGAACGACAATTATTTCTTAAAGGTTTCAAAGCGTATGAATTGATGCCCTATGGGATGATTATTTTACTTTATGTCCTCTCAATGCTATTCTTCCTTGATAGTCTCACCTTATGAGAATTGTTCCTTCAAGGTGAGACAAAGTGACCATGGTTATTCCATAATGTAATCGGAGGTTACCGACCTTACGTCACTCCGATGGGTATATGACTTTCTTTGGGCTCTCATGCATGCTGTTTATATGATATATGTCTATGTATATGATATGTATATGAATATGTATATGTATATGTATATGTATATGGGGAAAAGGGAAAGGGCAACTGTTATATTACCACCTGATTCAGCTGGATTTCGTCCCGGACGCGGGATGCCCGGACGCGGTACATGGGAGAGCCGGACACGGCGTCTGTATATGTGTTGTATGATATGTATGATATGATATGATATGTTGGGACACCGTTGGGGAGGGGGCGGGAGAGCCGATGTACTCGGCGTCTGTAAAATCTGAATAAAGGATACCGTTTTCTGAAATGTTCTGTTTTCTATATATGTGAATAAGAAGTACCGTTTTCTGAAAAAGAGACCAAGCATGCATAACATCCGCCTAAAAGACATTCATATATACAGGTTACTTCTATCCCAGGATAAGCTCTATATGTCTATTCCGTCATTATTCATACTGTACATCCCTTTATTATGTTAGTATTCATGTCTTGCATACTCAGTACATTACTCGTACTGACCCCTTTTCTTCGGGGGCTGCGTTTCATGCCGCGCAGGTACACCCAGATGAGCTGAAGTTATTCTAGAGGATATTCCAGCGAAGTTGGCAAGCTCCACTTGCTCCTGGAGTGTTGCCGAGCCCGAGCTTGTATGCTAGGATTTCTGGACTGATGTTAGAGACTTTGCAGACAGAGTCGTGGGTGTTGGTTGTCAGTTCTGAAGTGGATCTACCAGCCGATGTGTCATTTGTGTTATGATATAAGTTTCATATGATTACAGTTTTTGTTTGAATTGAGTACAAAGAAAAGAGAAAAAAAAAATCTGAAGGTTTAGCTATATTTTATTTCTTGTTGATGTACGAGTCTAAAGAGGTTAAGTATGTAATATGAGTCAGCGGGTTCGCTCGGCTCCGTATATGGGGTCGGGTGCCCATCACACCCTAGTAAGGTCGGGGTGTGACAAGTCGATGAAGGGCGTTATGAGGTTTGGAAAAAAGGGGAAACGTAGTCTCCGGTATATTTGGCCATATGAAATTGTACGAAAGATAGGCAAAGTGGTCTATGAGTTAGGCCTACCTCCGGAATTGGAGTTATTCCATCATGTATTTCATGTCTCGATGCTTCGGAAATGTATTGGAGATCCTACTAGGATAGTCCCGGTAAATGATGTGCAAGTGACAGAGAAATTGACTTATGGAGAGATACCAATTGCCATATTAGACAGGCAAGTACGGAGGCTTAGAAACAAAGAAGTGGCCTCATTTAAGGTTCTATGGAGAAGCAGTAATCGAGAGGAAATGACGTGGGAAGTGGAAGAAAGTATGCGATCCAAATACCCACATTTATTTCAGCCCTTGGAAGAAGTCCAAGACGAGACGTCAAGATCCCAAGGTATATATGCTTTCCTTTTATGCTTTTTGGGTCGTGTATGGCCAAATTTTTATACTATTATGTTGTGGCCCTGTGAGGAATCGATATTATGGGTTGTTGGGACAGGGCGATAGTGCCATATTATAGGGGAAACTTTGGCGAAATTTTTATAGAATTCCCGAACACTTTGACATTCAAGGATGAATGTTCTTAAGGGGGGAAGAATGTTACACCTCGGAAAAATCTTCCGTTGGTACGCAAGTGAATAAACTAGTAGGGAGTATGAGTATACGATATGTTCATGAGCAAGCGATGACGCTCGGCGAACTCTAGAAAAGATTTCCAAGATGTTAGAGATGGGGGAAGAGGGTTGCCAAGAGAAGGCAAAGTATTTGATAAGTATCGGAAAGGAATTACGAGTAACGAGTTAGCAAGGACTAAATGATGTCTTGGAAAAGAGTGATAACATCCCTTGGATTGGTATTGAAGTGTTGAACAGGTGTTAAGAAGGTTCCATAAGGATTGGAGATCAAACGAATCGACGAAACGAACTTCGGATTCACTGGGACTGGCCGTATAATTTATACGGCCAAACATACTGGCCGTATAATTTATACGGTCCGTATATCTGGACCGTATTATCAACCCAGATTGGCTAAACTCTCTGGACCAAACATACGGCCAGAACATACGGTCCGTAGATTTTATACGGACCGTATGTTGGTCCGTATATTTGGTCGGGACTGATTTGGTTCAATAAATGTAAGGGACCAAGGTTATTTCATTTCACTTCCATTTCACCCCCTTCTCTCTAAAAAAACATCTCTCCACATTTATTATACAAGTTTTCAAGGATCATAAGTCATCAACAACATTAAACAAGTGAATCAAGAGTAAGAACCCATCAAAGATCATCTAAAGTCAAGAAATCCAAATGGAGGAAAATTAGGGTTTTGCTCAAAGTGGAGTATTATCAACTAAAGCTTGTTCCTACGACATCTAAGGTAAGATTTATGATATTTATATGTTGTCTAAGATATTGGAGAGTTGAAATACTTGGATTGTAGAAGAATATGGTTAAATGGGTCATGAATGGTGAATAGTGCCATCTTGAGAAATAGTTTGAATTGAGTTATGAATCTTGATGTATTGTGATGCAAATATGTTATAAATGGTGTTGAGAACATGAAATGAGCAATGCACGTGAATGGATATAGTCGTATGTTATAGCCATAGATATGGACAAATGAAAGTAAATTGAGGAATGTGGATAATGTGAATGATTAATGGCCATTTTTATGATATTGTGAATGTACTGTTGACGTTTGGGAGTTGAGTTATGATATGGAGGAATGTGGTATAAATAGAGGAGATGTTGTCCGATTTTCTCTAGCTTTAGTCCTATATGTTAGCCATCGATTCTAATGATAGTATGACCTTAATGAAGGTAGAAACGTGAGCATCGGAGGAGTACGTGCAAGTGTAGAATAGTTCAACGAAAAGGTATGTAAGGCTAACCCTTCTTTCATAAGGCATGATTCTTTGGCCAAATTTCTAAATCCTCTATACGAGTATGTTGTCTTCAAATGGTTGATCTTCCGAGCTCGTAAGCTTACGATCCTTGATACGTACTACGATTGTACTGCGCTCCTCATATGACGAGTAAACCTATAATATAGACGTAACGATAATGATGCTAAAGGTGCCTACGGGCTGTTATATGTATGTGTGCCTATGAAGGGATATACTGAAACCCCGAGCTTCTAGTGCCGGGTAGAATATGTTTATATGTATGTGTGCCTATGAAGGGCTATAATGAAACCCCGAGCTTATAATGCCGGGTAGATTATGTGTATATGTATGTATATGGTTATGTAACGCGCGCACACATCTGCAGATAGTACGGATAACCCTGAAGCCTTGGTAGGGCCAGGTAGTTATAACCTTGAGCCTTGGTTGGCCAAGTATGTATGAAACACCGAACCTTCATGGTCGGGTACACTATATATATCTGTATATATGTGTATATGCTATGTATATGACATCATTAAGAGTACGAATATGTTATGTAAACGATTATTAGGGTAATTAAGTACGGATATGGATGTATGTACGCGGATACGCGCTAGAAACGGAATGTCCCTATGGAAAGTAAGTAAGTGCCATGATGATGATATTATTGTCTCCCCTCCTATGCTATTCATATGTTGTTTATTATGCTTCTATATCGATGTTGATCATGCTTTACATACTCAGTACATTCTTCGTACTGACGTCCTTTTGTTTGTGGACGCTGCGTCATGCCCGCAGGTGCACAGGGAGACATACTTGATCCATAGCTGCTTATCAGAGATTTCATAGCAGAGCTCCATTTCTTTCGGAGCCATAGCTTTTGGGTACTTATTCTGTTTATATAATTATGGGCATAACGGGGTCCTGTCCCGCTCATGTGATATGTTATACTCTTCTTAGAGGCTCGTAGTCACGTGTATGTGGTTAGACATGTCCGGCCTTGTTGGCCCATGTTTTGTATATCATTTTGTCGGCCTTGTCGGCCCATGTACATTGATGTGGCATAAATGCCTATGATGATATAAAGGTGTTGTTGTCCAAATGGGACTAGTTTGATGAATAAAAGGAACGTATGTTAAATTGTGTGGCTCACCTAAATGTAAGCATATGTGTAAGTTAAGGGGGGTACCCGGGTGGGCTAGCACCGGGTGCTCGTCGCGCCCCCCTAGGCGGGTCGTGACAATTAAAACTAAAATTAATTGAATACACACGCACACACACATACATATGTATGTATGTATGTATGTATGCTTGTGTGTGTGTGTTGCGGCGCACAACCCGATCCAAATATATGAGTATGAATGCATGCATGATATTAATGCCAACAAGAGCATATCAATGACAATCCGGCAATACATGGACACATATCCCAATTTCAAGATCAATATCAATTCCTTCCTCTTCACAAGTCAATAACCAATAACTGAGAGATACAAGTTCACAACCATGAATAAGTCACTAAGTATTCATATTAGAGTATCATGAAAGATGAAAATGAGTGTAGTGCATAATGTCAATGAATGATGACAACACATCAAATCAATCGTACCACACAAGGACACAACTCTCAGTATCACTAACAAGTCAAGTTCTTTCCACTATCCAAGATAATACCCATAAGTGAGGGATAGCTATATCTCAATCATGATAAGACGACTAAGAATCTAATCCTAATATATGTACAAATTAGTGTATGCACGATACATCGCCAACGAGAATATAAGAATCAATTGTGCCACACATGGACACATAATTCAATCACAATATCCATATCATAACTTTACTTTCCTTTCCAATAACCTCAACGATGATAAATATACCCTTCAAATCATAAGGCAATCAGTAAGCAACAACTTTAGAATCAATCACGTGGCGACAAGTCACAAACATCAACTCTAGAATCAATCGCGTGGGGACAAGTCAACAATCAGAACAAGCAACAATTCAATAGAACACAATAAGGCGACAAGCCATAGTCAATAACAATACCAACCTAAGAATCCATCCCAACTTCATACCCGAAGGTGTAACATGCTGTCTCCGACAATCAATAACTCTTCATATGTTTGACTAACTGAAGTCTAACCATAAGGTAAGCCGTAATCTACTTGGAATGCCGAGCAGGAGCCACGAACCATCAAACCTTAGACTTTCCCTTTCTTTGTGCCTCCAAATACTCAAAGTCTAATCATATTCGAATTCTACATTAGAAATCAAGAAGAACAATACCCATATTGCTATACTTCTAATTTAGGCCAATTATAACCAAGGAAGATGGGGAAACGGACCCACATGGGTAAAATGGGAAATTCTAAGGTGGAAAAGGCAATTCATGTCTAGATGATCAAAACCCATTAGTCAACTGGTAGATTAACTCAAGATTAAGCCAAATTTAAAATCAAAGTGAAACACCCAATTTGGGTATAAACCCTGACTTTTCAATCCACAAATTAACCCTTAATAATGGAAGATATAAGCTTAACAATAATGAATAAGTAAGAATATATGGTTATACTTAGGGGTGGGCATAAAAACCGAAAATCGAAAAACTGAACCGAACCGAATGAATTCGGTTTTTTGGTTTTCGGTGTTCGGTTTCGAAATTTCGATTTTTCAGTTTTTCGGTTTAACTGAATATTTAATATAATATTTTTTATATCAATATATAATATATATCAATATCAATTTAAAAGTATGAGAAGTCACTGAGATGAATAATACTGTTTGAAATTTAAGATTCTGATTTGTCTGAGAGAAAGAACTTCCTTGTCTACCTATTTCTTCCTCCAAGTTTCAGCTGCTACAGTTGCTGCTGCTGCTGGCTGCTAGGGGTGGGCATAAATACCGAAAACCAAAAAACTGAATCGAATGAATTCGGTTTCGATTTTTTTTTTGAAATAGCAAATTCGGTGTTCGGTTTTGAAATTTCGATTTTTCGGTTTAACCGAATATTTAATATAATATTTTTTTATATCAATATATAATATATATCAATATCAATTTAAAAGTATCCCAAGGCACTGAGATGAATAATACTGTCTTAAATTTAAGATTCTAATTTGTCTGAGAGAAAGAACTTCCTTGTCTATCAATTTCTTCCTCCAAGTTTCAGCTGCTGCAGTTGTTGGCTGCTGCTGCTGCGGTTGCTCCTGCTGCTGGCTGGTGCTGGTGCTGGCTGGTGCTGGCTGCTGCTGCTGTTGCTAGCTAGTGCTGGTACTAAAGACATTCGTGATATGTTGATCATGAATCATTTGGTAACGGGTGACTATTGCTTAACCAATGCCAAAAAACCGAATTAGAAAACCGAAATCGAACCGAACCGAACTTCAAAACACCGTACCGAACCGAACTAATTCGGTGCGGTGTTCGATTTCCACTTAAAAAAAAACCGAAACCGAAATACCGAACCGAACTTTTAAAAAACCGAACCGAACAACCGAACGGGCACCCCTAGTTATACTAGCCAATTTCATCAACAATTTTCACTTAGGAAGTCTAAGCCCATTTTAAGAATTTCTCATGGAAACCCACTTTTTCCTCTTTGATTCTAGCATGGATTAATGATTAGAAAGGGAAAGTAAAGAATTCTAAGGCTAAGGATCTTACCTTTATAAAGAATATAGTCAAAAGCTCTCAAATTCACCCCAAGATGATAAAGAAATGAAGTGATAAGAGTTTTGGGATTTTAACTAAGCTTTAAATAACAAATCTGCCCCGTTAACCACCGCGGCGGTCATAGGACCCGCTACAGTGCACACGCTATGGAAACCATCACCTAAAATCATAAGGCTGCTACAATGGCATGCATGACCACTATCGCGAGCCATCCATGGCGGTTGGCTGACCGCTATGGCGGTTAGTCACCAAAACACCCAATCCGCTATAGCCGTCGGTCCCTTTGCTATGGCGGGACTGCCATGGCGGTTTTGATGCCGCTACGGCGGATACACCAGATACCAAATTTTTTTGGTTTTTGACCAATCTCAAGTCGAAATTCGATTATCACCCCAGGCCCCACAGATACATAACGAACATGCCAACACACATAAAAACGCGCTACAAATTCATCCTCGGCCTCGGAATTTCCAACAGAGGTCTATTTGATCAAGTCAACCCCCAATGGCCTAAACCCAAGTTTCCAACTCAAGTCCCAAAATGCTTCCAAGTGCATTGGGAAACGAACAGAACATACCACCAAGTCATAAATGACCATCCGGGTCTCTTGGAAAAAACAAAATTTCGAAAAAAGTCCGTTTACCCAAACGTCAACTTTGAGTCAAACGGTTTTCACTTAAAGGCTCAAGTTTCCAAAAGTCACACTAGAACTTGCCCGATGACAACGACTGAACGGGTCGTTACATCAGATACCAATTAAACAATCGTTCATCCTTCAACAAAGAAAGAGAGTATGAAAGCTGATGATAACCAAGGAATATTCATCATCACAACACGGAAGCCTCCACTGCACGAAGTTCGCTAAATCACTATTCTATACTCCCATACTCGAAATGCTGTTACAACTAATCCTCGAATAAAAGAACTGCTTTGCTGGAATCCTTTGGCTCACTTTAACCATACTGCTGAACTTGATCAATAGGTCCCATAAACATCCCTCAAAACAACACGAACCTTTAGATATAGGCACAATCATAGTCCACTCTGAACCGGTAGACTACTCTGATCTTGCTAAGCTTTCTTTCACCCATCTAAAGCCATTCCTCGAATGACAATTTCTTAGAAACACATAAACACAAGCCTAAAGCCATGACCTACTCTCGCCAGAAAATAATTCTTTCTTTATCCGAGAACTATACGAAATTCCATCAAAAACTGATCTTACCCACAATCGACTTCTCTAGTCCCAAGTCTTTTTTAAACCTTCAAATCATAATACAAGAAGCATACCACTGAATATCTTGCCGAGAAAATTCCGCAGGAAGCTATCTGATCAGTCTAAATCCCTCTCGCAACCATAGTACCTCCTTAAATCATTTCCAAGTATCGACAAAACCATTATATCTGTCCGAATAGCTGCCCCTGGTAAAATACCATCAACTCCACTCGCAAACCTTGATAAAGCTTGATAGACCTGTCATCCCTCAAACCTGAGCTGAAACTTTTTTTTAAAAAAAATAATTAAAGCCACCATATATTAATAAAAAACCAAACTGTACAAACAAAGAAAAGGAAAAAAAAATGAAGAAAATCCAAAGTGTAAAGTGATGCTAAAACTATGCTAATCCTAATAACACCACAAGAGGAAACTAACTAGTTCCAAGGCCTTGTCTTGCATCCATTTTTCACATCTACTAGTCTCACAGATGGAATGAATCAAGAACTCATGAAGTAGAACTTCAAGATTTTGGTTATGACAAGCCTCTTCCAGTAGTGTTTTTATAAGACTTGCACAGCTTCACCATATAAATCCAAGCTCTCAGATCATAAAGCAAAGGACTGCATATACTGCTCATAACTCTTCCTGCATACTTGATCCTTCAATATGATTACAAATTGTCCAGTTTCCATGCAAATTTTGTATTGCACTTCTTGTAACCATTGTAGTAGTACTGATCTAGCCATCCAAATCCATATCAGTCCAATATCAATCCAACATACTACCAACTAAATATAGTACATCCTTCTGTAGATTGAACATAACATTAATACCACAAACTGAAGACTGCACCTATATTTAGTTTATTCCCTCTTTATGTTGTCTTCATTCAAAACTGATCCTTTGTTCTTATTCTAATGTTTGGAATTTGTACTTTTTCCATGTTGATTAGCCTTCTACCTGTTGATGGAACTTCCTGGAAATTATGAAACTGCATGGTACCAGCAAAATCAAATACAAGGTTAGTGAAAAAATTTGCCAAGCTGTTTCCTTCTCTCAGTACATGAGTCACACCAATCTGCTTTCCTTCTCTCAGCTTTTGTATTCCTTCAACTACCAAAGATATACTCCATGGCACCTCCCATATTCCATTTAATATCTTCTGCATAATCAAAGAATCAGTTTCTACTATCAAAGGTAATAGCTGATGATCTACACAATATTGTATTCCATCTCCAATTGCAACTGCTTCAGCTATTACATTTGTAGTATCTTCCAAGCTTTTTCCTGCTGCATACACTAGATCTCCATTATGTTCTCTAATACAAAAAGCTATTGAACTTGGACCTGGATTACCCCTTGAAGCACCATCAGTATTGTACTTGTATTTCCCCCTCTCTGGTGGTAACCAAGTTACTTTCTTGTGAGTAAATGTCAGTCTCAAGTTCTCTAAATGTTGCACAATGAAAGGCTATCTTTTCGGTAACTGCTTCATGCCAGGAAATAGACTTTATGCCAATAACAATATACCTCTGTTGATCTTATAAATAACCTTATTCACAGTGATAGTACCACCATGTCTCCTTCTATTTCTGCCCTTCCAAAGTTGCCACAAAATGAAAGCTGGAACTGCTTGATATAGGGTCTTCAACTTAGCTTTAACAGGAGTATTCCACCATTTCAAGATTACATGATTTACCCGAATTAGATGTCCTGAAATTCCAGCTGCAACACAATAATATTTCCAAACTTTCATTGAAAATGGACCAGTTAAGAATAAATGATCCATTGTTTCTTGATCACTGAGACAACAAAAACATCTTGAAGCTACAGAAATATGCATCCTTTGTAATACCTCATCAACAGGTAACTTATAAAACCAAACTCTCCAAATGAGAAGTGATATTTTAAAAAGCATACCTTTGATCCAAAACTTTGAACAATAAGAAGAAACCTGCCTTCTTTGCCTTATGTACTCCCATGCACTACTTACTGAAAACTTACCAGAGCTAGTAAGCATCCAATGAGGTTTGTCAATTTCCTGAGGTTCAACCAGATTTCCAAGCTTATTACTGATAAGATGCACCATTTTATCACAAAACAAATGTTGTACTTTTTTCATATCCCACTAATCACCCTCCATTATCTCTGCTAGATCTTTTACACTATCATCCTTGTAAACCTGAAACTGAACTTGTTCATTCAAAGCACCTATCTTTAACCAGTTGTCATACCATATTAATGTAGAACCTTGATGAGGCTCCCACCAGATATGGTGCTCCATATCATTCCTAGCTTCTAACATGTACTTCCATGTCTGAGTTCAACCTTTCCATTAAGCAAGAGTTGGTCTAACCTTCTTACAGTATTTATTCCACATAAAGTTTGACCATAGAGAATTACTTATTCTAAACCTCCACCAAAGCTCAGAGAAAAAAGCTCTTGAAATATCATTCAAAAATCTGAATCCTAAACCACGTTCCACTTTAGGATAACACAATTTGCTCCATTCAGACTAATGCTTACATTTACCATCTTCCGTTGTCTGCCAGAAAAATCTATTAAACAGTTTATACAACTCATTGATGACATATTTTGGAGGAACCATTGCTGATAATAGATATACAGGAATGCTTTGCAGCACACTGTTAATCAGTACAACTTTTCCACGAAAATACAGTGACTTTCCTTTCCATCCTTGCAATTTATCTCTAACTTTTTTCAACACATCTTTATAGAATATCTTCTGTTTTCTTGCGTGAAACACTGGATATCCAAGGTAAATAAAAGGAAATTCACCTCTTGAGAATCCTGTAATCTGCTGGACTTCATGCACCAGTTCACTAGATACTTTCTTATATATGTAGAAAGCACTCTTATGAACATTAATCTTCTGACCAGAAATAGCTTCATAATCATGCAGAATCTTCATAATCCTTTGTAATGACCATTTGTCAGTAGAAGCAAAAACTATAGTGTCATCAGGATATGACAAATGATTCAGATTAGAGCTCCATTTAGGCAATCCATATCCCCTGAACATCCCTTCATCAAGCAAGCTATTTAAAGCTTTTGGTAATACTTCAGCAACCAAGATGAATAAAGCAGGTGATAGTGGATCACCTTGCTTTACTCCCCTTGTAGAATGAAAGAAACTATTAGACTAACCATTAATAAGAACTGAATACCAATTATTAGCTAGGATTCTCCAAATCATATCCACAAACACATCCAAAAATCCCATCCTCTTCATCACTTGAATCAAATAATTCTAAGAGACCCTATCATATGCTTTGCCATGTCTAGTTTGAGAATCACATATGCTGGCTTCCCCCTCTTTCTGATATCTACAACTACCTCTTGAGTAAGTAACATATTCTCTATAATATTCCTTCCTTTTACAAAACCAGATTGGTTCTGAGAGATTAAGCAAGGTAGAATTGATTCCAATCTGTCATGAATAATTCTAGTAATGATCTTGTTGATGAAGTTGCTTAAACTGATAGGCCTGAGATCATAAAAACTGTTAATAATCTCCTTCTTTGGTAGTAACACCAAGTTTGTGTGAGTGACGGATTTTGGAAGAGTTTGACCATCAAAGAAAGCCTTAACTACATTGTATACATCTGCACCAACAATGTCCCCACATTTCTCATAGAAAATTCCTGGTAAACCCTCAGGACCACATACACTATCACCTGCTAACTCAAACACAGCTTTATGCACTTCCTCCAAAGATGGCATAGAGCATAATAACTTATTTTGATCCTGAGAAATAGTTTCCTGCACATGCTCTAAAATGCTATAATCTGATGATGTTGGCTCATATGAGAATTGTTGCTGATAGAAATCTATAGCTGCTGCAATCTGATCCCTATCTTCCAACCAAACACCTATATCATTATGTATTCTATTAAGTTACAATCTCTTCCTTCTTCCATTCACCAAGCAGTGAAAAAACCTTGTATTTCTATCTCCTTTTGATTGCCATTTTACTCCAGCCTTTTGTCTCCAAAACTCTTCTTCAAAATGCAAATATCTTTTGAATTCAGCTTGAGCTTGTTGCAACACCATTCTATTGACTTCAGAAGGATGCTCTTCAAATAACTGCTCTTTGATCTTAACAATATGCTCCCTGATAGTTAATTGCTTAAAGATATCACCAAAAGTCTCTTTACTCTATACTGATAGAGCAACTTTCAACTTCTTCTTTTTCAACTTGAAAGTAACAAAAGCATCTCCAACAAACTCAGTACTCCAATGTTGCCCCACTGTATGCAAGAAAGACTCATGATCTACCCAAAATTTCAGGAATCTAAAAGTCTTATAAAATTGTTGAGCTTGTTCTCCTACTATAAGCACAAAGGTGCATCATCTGATCCAGTTCTAGACAGATGCTCCATCTGTAAATTACCAAACCATTCTTGCAACTGGTTATTGACTATAATCCTATCCAATCTTTTGAATATGCAATCTTCCCCAGCTCTACCATTCCACCAAGTAAAAGGACTGCCCCTAAAGTCATTATCCTGAAGGTCACAAGAATTTATACAAAATATAAAATCCTCAATCTCAGTCTGATAAACTAGCAATCCATCTATCTTTTCTTCTTAATTTAAAATGACATTGAAATCTCCACCTACCAACCATGGAGAATTCATACTGCTTGATAAAGAATAGATATTATCCCACAGTTCCAATCTATCCATCGCATCACACTTTGCATACACTAAAGTAGTGATTAATATTTTTCCACAGTCTAACAAAGAAAGTTTGAGAGTAACCTGTTGATCAGTATTCATCAGTACTTCCACATCAATGCAATCTTTAACAAAAAACTAGATTTTACCATTACAGTTAAAGCCAACCACCCATACCCAATATCCTTTTATATTTGTCAATATGTCTAGAATCTTGAAAAGGCTCTATGAATGCTATCAAGAAGAATTTATGATGTCTATGCAACATCTGAACTCCATGAAAAGCCTTCTGAGTATTCACAGATCTTATATTCCAAATAAATGCCTTCATCATTAAGAACTTAATTTAGAACTTGCACCCATCTTTGGCAGAATCCTGGATGGTTGCTCTACAGTTCTTACTTGCACCTGTATTTCTTTTTGCAGCTGATCTAGTAACTAACAATTCACCATCAGGCTTGCACTTCTTCCCTTTCTTATTACGTTTAGAATTATCATGTGAATATGTTCCCACACACTCCTCCAATATTAGATTACTCTCAACTTGCTTCACATCTGAACAGATTGCTCCTTTCAATTCAGCAATGCAATTTTTATTCTCCAAATCCTGTAGATTATGTGACACTAGATCATGTAATTATTTGCTAGGAGAAGAATTCCTCTGTGCATATACAACATTGGTGTTATCTTTCAGAATTAGATCTTGAGTAGCAGCCTCATGATCCATAGAAACATTCTTATTTGGAAAGCTACAAATAACCACTTTACCTTCATTCTTGTCACGACCCAACCCGCCATGACTGGCACTCATCTAAAACCTAGTGGGCGAACCAACATGCAAGACACCTATCCATTCAATCCGGTTTTATATTAACCAAGTTAAACAATTATTACTCTTTTAAAATAAAAGAACAAGGTAAATCATGCCATAAACACTGAAATAAGTGCGGAAGTTCTAACTATTACAATCCCTAAAATTCAAAAGTCATCGTATAGGACTCTAAGCTAAAAACATGTCTAAGAATCTGAAGTTAACAATTTAGAAATCTATTATGTCCAGAGTACGAAAAGTTATCATAGCAAGAAGATCCTTGGGAGCCTGGCATGGGAAGAAGCTCACCCTAAAATTTGTCAACAAATATCCTCCATGCTAGATGTGAGGACGAGCAACAGTCTCTGTATCAAGATCTATACTCAACGAATGCAGCAAGATAGTATCAGTACAAACACTATGTTCCAGTAGATATCATAGGCCAACTAAGATTAGTATCATGCATATTTCGTAAAATCAATAGAATAAAACAAGCCAGTAACCAGTCATGAATATCAAGAAATCACAGAAAGGCAACCAAGAACAATCACAATCAAATCACCAAGCTATCAAGCATCAAAATCACGTAAGTCATAACAGAAGATAAATTTACCATAATAATGTCACGACCCAACCCCGTAGGCTGTGACTAGTGCCCGATCTGGGCACTCAAACGCATTCTAGTATATGGCAGAAGCCGACAAGGCTTTATTCTAAATTTAGATAATTTCCAGAAAAATTTCGGCAGAGTTTCCTTTGTTTTACGGACTATCCCAAATACCCTGCACGCAGAAAATACCAACAAAGGCCTCACAGGGCCAACAAAGCAACATCTAAATATATCCGGACCGGCCGCGGCGGCGAAGGGGATCGCCCAAACACAACACATACACATATCTGTACAGAAAGATCCCAACCCACAAACATGTCCACAGACCTCTAACAGACCGACAGAATCATAAGACGGGACAGGGCCCCGTCATACCCAGAACAATGTACATATCCAGATAGCAGTGACAGACTGTACCAAAAGTGGGCTCTGAAGAAGAGAGCGCCCCAAAATAGCAGAATGAGGTCCTAAGCGGACGGATCAGCAAACCTGTCGTCGGTACCTGCGCGGCATGAAAACGCAGCCCCCGAGGAAAGGGGGTCAGTACGAAATATGTAATGAATATGTAAAGCCTGAGTTACAGAAATAAAGTCATAACTGGTACAGAACATACAGAAAGTAAACGAAAAATCCAAAGTATCAGATACATATTTCCAAAACATGCAGAGTGTGTACAGAACATATGTCATATCAAATCCGGCCCCTGCCACGGGACTCGGCAGACAGAACGTGGCCAGCCTCCCGACGCTGGTGCCACAACACAGAAGAATCGGAATAGGGGCATAACCCCGTAACATAATATATCATATCAGATGGCCATAGTAAATAATATCAGAACAAGCGTACATGGCACAACATACTCCACAAACCCATGTACGCGTATACCTGCCCCCTCACATCGAGGCACGGCGAACAATGTAGAGGATCGGATCACGCTTGACAACATATCCTGGCCCGGGCTCAGTGTGGGAAACATTGGGGCATCCACGAATAGAGTAGTGAGAAACTAAATGCAGTCAAAATATCATAAATATTTTCAGAGACTCGATGAGGCATATTAATGACAAACAAATCCAATGAAGTCAGACGGAGTCATAATACATGGAGTTCGGATGTCATAAAGAATTACAGAAGCATAATCTTTCTGGAATCGTTCCGGGTGCCAAAACAATTTATAAGACTTAATGGAATATTTAAAACAGTTTTTGTTTAGTAATTAAAAGAGTAGTTAGGACATTTCTTTCAAAAACTGCTCGAAAACAAGCCTTAAGTACAATAAGGGTAAAACCGGGAACAGTGGGCCCACCTCGGGACAAGCAAGGCGGTGGGCTCAAATTACGCATTTTTTTATGCTAATGAGGTCACCTAAAAAGACTCTAGGGCATTCCGTAGTTTTCTAGACCATTTGTGGAAAATATGCATAATTCTCCAAAAAGGACTCTTAAGGTGTTCAATTCCATTGAATGAAAATGCGACAATTTCAATCGCGGATTCCGATGAACAGAATAATCCCCGAGGCGTAAATCCAAGCCTAGTACATCTAGGACATGCCAAGAGAAGAATCGGGATAGCTTTACATACCTTTTGAGCTTTTTATACCTTTCCAAACTCAGTTCCCGTTTCGTCAGAAATCTGCAAATGGTCACATTTACCAATTGTAAATTATGGATTCTACGAATTCACTTAAGTTCACATTTGTCTACCGAAATTTCGGCAGCACTTCCCCTATACATATAGCACCCCCGAGAATTCAACTCGGCTCACAATCATCAACAACAACCCAAACAACAACATCAACATCAACAACAAACACTAGAAACACAATATGGCACAACTAGTTCTACTTGCTGACATAATGCCATAACCTTTACTTTAACCTTAACTTTCAAACTAATATCAATGATTTCACATTCATTAACAATCTAGATCACCACAACATAGGGTAGAAGCATTTCATATGGTTTTCCTTAAATTATACACACGATATACATAATATACAAACTTTCCGCCAAAGTCATAATTTATCCAAAACTCCTAATCTTTGGCATACGTATTCATAACATGTTTCCTTCTTCCAAGTTCATCAATACTTGTCATAATTAGCAACCTAATAACTTCATTTTCATAATGTCGTAAAATCGTACTAAAACAACATAAGCTTCAATATTCCATTTCGATACAAATTATATCATTCTAACTTCATTTACAATACAAACATCACAACAACACTCTAACAAATTAAACAAACTTAATCAATTCCATTCCATAGCTAACATACCACACGGCCAAGAACCCTCTTTGCCAACTTCAACTAAATCATTCAACTTTCAATCCCAATATGCATTTCATCACAATCACAACTAGAATATAACGTGGATTCAATACATTATAGGTATACAATACACCCATACCCACGGCTACATGTACATACCACACACCCACCTTGCAAACTTCCATTTTTCCATACAATCAACACATTTCTAGATACTACAACACAAACAAAACTCAACAACACAATAAAAAGGTAGGAATTCTTACCTTCTCTTCAAGTCTTCTTCACTTGAATAAGTGATCAAATTGAGGCACCAAGTGTTCTTTCTTCCAAAGCAACTACACCAAGTTATAAAGGGTACTCAACTTAGTAGAAATTCACCAAGAGAAAATTTTTAGGAGCAATATTTTTGGAAGTGATTTTTGCTTAGCTAGGGCCGAATGGTTCTTGGTCTTTTGCTCTTGCTTTGCTTGTTTTCTTGAGTCTTCTAATGGATAGGGATGACTATATATAATATAATCTCTTAAGTCAATTAAACACATGGCAATTTAATTACTAACCATGGGTTTGGGCCACTATGTGGCCGGCCACCCCTTAGTATTGGGCCCAAATTTTTCTCTTCAATCTTTCTTGGCCCAATGGATTTAAATCCTTGTTTTACAATTTCCGAAACTAATTTCCAAAATTTCAAAATTGACCTTAACCTTATCCCACATTTCCACGACACTACTCTGTCATGCACAACTCCTATGTTAACTAAAAATCAATTAGTGCCTTATTTCTTACAAGTCAAGATTATTTCTAATTTTTCCAAATGTGCGAAAACACGGGATATAACATCCTCCCCCCTTTAGAACATTCGTCCTCGAATGTTAAATTAATCTTATAGGGTTTGTAAATACTTTGGGGGAAGTTTCTGTTTATAGACAGCACATATGACGCACATTCATTATTGAAACAGAATTAAGTAAGGCTTCTGGATTACCTGTGGCCGTAGGGAACAAATGGGGATATTTCTTCTTCATTTCCTCTTCGGCCTCCCAGGTCATTTCCTCCCTATTATTGTTCTGCCACAGCACCTTAACAGAGGCTACATCTTTGTTCCGGAGCTTTCTTACCTGGCGGTCCAAGTTGGCTACGGGCTACTCCTCGTAAGATAATTGCTCCGTCACCTGAATATCATCTGCTGGAAATATTCTGGAGGGATCACCAATGCATTTGCGGAGCATAGAGACATGGAATACCGGATGTACCGCTTCCAAATCAGATGGCAAATCTAACTCATAGGCGACATTCTCAATTTTCCGCACAATCAAATAAGGCCCAATATAACGCGGGCTAAGTTTCCCCTTTCTGCCGAACCGCATCACGCCTTTCATAGGCGATACCTTCAGAAATACCCAATCACCAACCTGGAATTCCAAAGGACGACGCTGTTTATCAGCGTATGATTTCTGTCGACTCTGGGCTGCCAATAGTCACTCCCGGATAAGTTTCACCTTATCAACTGCCTGCTGGATCATATCTGGGCCGATTAATTCTGTCTCGCCAACATCAAACCAGCCAATAGGTGACCTGCATTTTCTACCATATAAAGCCTCGTACGGAGCCATCTGGATGCTGGAATGGTAGCTGTTATTATAAGAAAATTCAATCAATGGCAAGTGATCCTCCCAGCTACCTCTGAAATCAATAACGCAGACCCGCAACATATCTTCAAGCGTCTGGATAGTGCGCTCGGCCTGTCCGTCACTCTGAGGATGGAAAGCTGTGCTCAGGCTCAGCTGAGTCCCTAATCCTTCCTGAAAAGATCTCCAGAAGTTCGCTGTGAACTGAGCACCTCTGTCAGTGATAATAGATATAGGAACTCCATGAAGCTTCACTATTTCTTTAATATAAAGCCTGGCATAATCCTCGGCGGAATAAGTAGTTCTGACGGGGAGAAAATGGGATGATTTTGTCAGCCTATCAACAATAACCCAGATGGAATCATACTTCCGTGGAGTGCGGGGCAACCTTGTAATGAAGTCCATATTAATGATCTCCCACTTCCACGTCGAAATTTCCATTTTCTGCAACAGTCCACCCGGTTTCTGATGTTCAATTTTGACCTGTTGACAATTGGGACACTGGGCGACGAATTCTGCGATATCCCGTTTCATGCCATCCCACCAGTACAGGCATCGGAGATCATGGTACGTCTTCGTAGACCCAGGATGGACCGAATAGCGAGCATAATGTGCCTCGCTCATAACCTGCTGCCGAAGACCTGCAATATCAGGTACACACAACCTGCCCCTGAATAATAAAGTCCCGTCCGGAGTGAACTCGAACGGAGTCTTCTCCTTATCATAGGCTGTGTCTCTGTACTGTGCCAAAACAGGATCATCATATTGATGCCGTTTGATATCTTCCTTAATAGATGATTCAGAAACCCCTCGGATAGAAATCCGTGTACCTCCAGAATCGGCCAGACGAACCCCAAGATTGGCCAACTGATGAATGTCACGTACTATCTCTCTCCTGTCTGGCTGTAAATCGACCAAGCTGCCCATAGATTTCCGGCTAAGCGCATCTGCAACAACATTAGCCTTGCCCGGATGATACAGAATATCCACATCATAGTCTTTCAGGAGCTCCAGCCACCTCCGCTGCCGCAAATTAAGCTCTTTCTGTCTGAAAATATACTGGAGACTCTTATGATCTGTATAGATATCAACATGAACGCCATATAAATAATGTCTCCATATCTTCAGGGCATGGATCACTGCTGCAAGCTCCAGATCGTGAGTAGGGTAATTCTTTTCATGCTTTTTCAATTGCCGAGAAGCATAAGCTATAACTCTGCCGTGCTGCATCAATACACAGCCCAATCCCACGCCAGAAGCGTCACAATAAATAACATATCCATCGGGTCCCTCTGGAAGAGTCAGAACTGGGGATGTGGTCAGCTTCTCTTTCAGCAACTGGAAGCTTCGTTCACAAGCATCAGTCCACTGGAACTTGGCTCCCTTCTGAGTTAGCCTTGTCAAAGGCGCTGAAATCGAAGCAAACTTTTCCACAAATCTTCTGTAATAGCCAGCTAACCCCAGGAAACTACGTACCTCTGTGGGCGTCGTGGGTCTGGGCCAATTCTTCACGGCCTCAATCTTCTGTGTATCCACCCGGACACCATCAGCTGCAATAATATACCCCAGAAATGCCACTGAAGCCAGCCAGAATTCACATTTAGAAAATTTTGCATATAATTCCTGATGCCGAAGTACCCCCAATACCGCTCTCAGATGGTCTGCGTGCTCTGCCTCGGACCGAGAATAAACCAGAATATCATCGATAAATACAATTACGAACGTATCCAAGAATGGCCTGAATACCCGGTTCATTAAATCCATAAATACTGCAGGAGCATTAGTCAGCCCAAAAGACATAACTCTGAATTCATAATGCCCATATCTGGTCCGGAATGCTGTCTTAGGAATATCGGCCTCCCGTACCCGTACCTGATGATAGCCAGACCGAAGATCTATCTTCGAAAAATACTTGGCGCCCTGCAACTGATCAAACAAATCGTCGATTCTGGGGAGGGGGTATTTATTCTTTATGGTTACCTTATTCAGCTGTCGATAATCAATACACATACGCAACGACCCTTCTTTCTTACGCACAAATAGTACCGGGGCTCCCCAAGGCGAAGTACTGGGTCTAATGAAGCCTTTTTCTAACAGATCCTTCAACTGCTCTTTCAGTTCTTTCAATTCTGCCGGTGCCATTCTGTACGGGGGAATAGATATCGGCTGAGTATCTGGAAGCAAATCAATAGTAAAATCTATCTCCCGCTCTGGAGGAAGGCCTGGAAGCTCTTCTGGGAACACATCCGGAAATTCATTAACCACGGGAACTGACTGAAGAGTCGGCGTTTCTGCTGTCAAGTCTTGTACTCGAACCAGATGATAAAAATAACCCTTTCTGATCATTTTCTTTGCCTAAAGGTATGAAATAAACTTACCTTTCGGCGATGCTGTATTACCGGCCCATTCTATAACTGGCTCCCCGGGAAACTGGAAACGAACTACCTTATTTTGGCAGTCAACATTAGCATAACAGGAGGCTAGGCAGTCCATTCCCATAATAACATCGAACTCGACCATATCTAACTCCACCAGATCTGCCTTAGTGTCACGGCCACATACAATTACAGAACAGTTCTTATATACCTGTTTTGCTACAATAAAGTCCCCAGTCGGTGTGGCTACCTCAAACAGCTCTATAGGTTCAGATGTTATACCAATTTTACAAGCAACCAGAGGAGAAATATATGACAAAGTCGAACCTGGATCAATCAATGCATACACAGACCGAGAGAAAACCAATAATGTACCTGTAACGACATTAGGCGATGCCTCATGATCCTGGCGGCTGGACAGAGCATAGATGCGGTTCGAAGGACCGCTAGTACTAGAAGCTCCACCACGGCCTCTGCCGCGACCCGCTGGTGCTGAAGTACCTGGCCCCGTAGGGCGCATAGCCACTGATGAAGATGAAGACCCGGCGGCTGATCCGGTAGGATGCGCTGCACTACCCGAACTACCCTTATACGGGCAATCTCTCACAGAATGGCCCTGACGGCCACAAGAAAAACATGCACCGGTGGCTCTGTAGCACTCCCCAGGATGGTATCTGCCACAATAAGAACACTGAGGCCTAGGTGGCCTCGTCTGACCAGAACCCCTGTCTGTCCGCGAACCTGAAGCCCTGGAGCTCTGACCTGCTCCTGAATAACCTGGGCTATCAAATCTGCGACCTGTAGGCTGTGGAGGTGCGCTCTGTGCCAGCTGGGATAGATGTCTGTTAGGCTGCTGCGGCTGCTGAGGCTGCCTGCCCCGGAAATCTCCAGAATGCCCAGATGATCTGGCCCTCTTGGGCTGTCTCCGATCCTGGCTCCTATCAGGCTGACGTTCCCTATGCCGGTCCTCCATGCCCTGGGCGTGGGCCTGAATCCGGGAAATATCCATGCCGGGCTGAGCAGCCAATACCAAACAGCTGTCGACAAAATAACGGTCCAGCCCCATAATATACCTGTGCATCCTGTCAGCCATAGTAGCTACCACAGCAGGTGCGTATCGGGCCAATGAGTCAAACTCCATCCTGTACTCTCGAACACTGCGACCCCTCTGTCTCAGCAATAAGAATCTGTCAGCCTTGGCCCGCCGTAACTCCGGGGGCAGAAAATGGCTAAGAAAAGCCTGAGAAAAATCATCCCAAACTGCTGGGGGAGCGCCGTCACCCCTAGATAACTCCCATGACTCGTACCAATTTGCCGCTATATCATACAACCGGTAAGAAGCCAATGTGACTGACTCTGTCGCGGAAGCATTAATAAACTGTAAGGTGCGCCGCATCTTCCTGATGAACTCCTCGGGATCCTCCTCGGGCTTTGTCCCGAAGAACTCTGGAGGGCCACAAGTCAAGAACTCACAGGCTCTCGAACTGTCACGCCTGTAAGCCCGGTCACCTCCCAGTCCGTGCCCCTGAACCTGTCCTGCCACAAGTCTAGTCAATAGCTGGACTGCCTCTCTCATAGTTTGATCCTCAGTCCCTGGCCGTGGAGCTGGAGGCTCAGGTACTGGAATCTAGGGAGCTGGCGGTGGAGCCGCCCCTCGACCTGCAGCTGCTGCTGCTCCATTATCCTCTACGTGTGGCGGTGTGGAAGAGCCCTCTGCCGGGGGCAAAATATCAGGAGCAATATGAGCATGGGCCCTGGTAACCCTCTGGGCCCGACTAGTCTCTCCCACAGCTGCTGCCTTGGCCTTTTGGGCCGCTGTCGCCTTTTTTGGAGGCATAACTGCAAATGTAACAATTCGTTAGGGAGGAATCATCCTGATAAAACAGCTCTATCGCACGATCTAAGACAGAAAGAAGGGTAGTATCCTAAATGCCCTGTAGCCTCCTGTTTATAGGTGTGGTGCACAACACACCGATAAACAAGACTCTACTAGCCACGGTCTGTAGACATTCCGAGGACGAACCGCTCTGATACCACTTTTGTCACGACCCAACCCCGTAGGCCGTGACTAGTGCCCGATCTGGGCACCCAAACGCATTCTAGTATATGGCAGAAGCCGACAAGGCTTTATTCTAAATTTAGATAATTTCCAGAAAAATTTCGGCAGAGTTTCCTTTGTTTTACGGACTATCCCAAATACCCTGCACGCAGAAAATACCAACAAAGGCCTCACAGGGCCAACAAAGCAACATCTAAATATATGCGGACCGGCCGCCGCGGCGAAGGGGATCGCCCAAACACAACACATACACATATCTGTACAGAAAGATCCCAACCCACAAACATGTCCACAGACCTCTAACAGACCGACAGAATCATAAGACGGGACAGGGCCCCGTCATACCCAGAACAATGTACATATCCAGATAGCAGTGACAGATTGTACCGAAAGTGGGCTCTGAAGAAGAGAGCGCCCCAAAATAGCAGAATGAGGTCCTAAGCGGACGGATCAGCAAACCTGTCGTCGGTACCTGCGCGGCATGAAAACGCAGCCCCCGAGGAAAGGGGGTCAGTACGAAATATGTAATGAATATGTAAAGCCTGAGTTACAGAAATAAAGTCATAACTGGTACAGAACATACAGAAAGTAAACGAAAAATCCAAAGTATCAGATACATATTTCCAAAACATGCAGAGTGTGTACAGAACATATGTCATATCAAATCCGGCCCCTGCCACGGGACTCGGCAGACAGAACGTGGCCACCCTCCCGACGCTGGTGCCACAACACAGAAGCATCGGAATAGGGGCATAACCCCGTAACATAATATATCATATCAGATGGCCATAGTAAATCATATCAGAACAAGCGTACATGGCATAGCATACTCCACAAACCCATGTACGCGTATACCTGCCCCCTCACATCGAGGCACGGCGAACAATGCAGAGGATCGGATCACGCTTGACAACATATCCTGGCCCGGGCTCAGTGTGGGAAACATTGGGGCATCCACGAATAGAGTAGTGAGAAACTAAATGCAGTCAAAATATCATAAATATTTTCAGAGACTCGATGAGGCATATTAATGACAAACAAATCCAATGAAGTCAGACAGAGTCATAATACATGGAGTTCGGATGTCATAAAGAATTACAGAAGCATAATCTTTCTGGAATCGTTCCGGGTGCCAAAACAATTTATAAGACTTAATGGAATATTTAAAACAGTTTTTGTTTAGTAATTAAAAGAGTAGTTAGGACATTTCTTTCAAAAACTGCTCGAAAACAAGCCTTAAGTACAATAAGGGTAAAACCGGGAACAGTGGGCCCACCTCGGGACAAGCAAGGCGGTGGGCTCAAATTACGCATTTTTTTATGCTTATGAGGTCACCTAGAAAGACTCTAGGGCATTCCGTAGTTTTCTAGACCATTTGTGGAAAATATGCATAATTCTCCAAAAAGGACTCTTAAGGTGTTCAATTCCATTGAATGAAAATGCGACAATTTCAATCGCGGATTCCGATGAACAGAATAATCCCCGAGGCGTAAATCCAAGCCTAGTACATCTAGGACATGCCAAGAGAAGAATCGGGATAGCTTTACATACCTTTTGAGCTTTTTATACCTTTCCAAACTCAGTTCCCGTTTCGTCAGAAATCTGCAAATGGTCACATTTACCAATTGTAAATTATGGATTCTACGAATTCACTTAAGTTCACATTTGTCTACCGAAATTTCGGCAGCACTTCCCCTATACATATAGCACTCCCGAGAATTCAACTCGGCTCACAATCATCAACAACAATCCAAACAACAACATCAACATCAACAACAAACACTAGAAACACAATATGGCACAACTAGTTCTACTTGCTGACATAATGCCATAACCTTTACTTTAACCTTAACTTTCAAACTAATATCAATGATTTCACATTCATTAACAATCTAGATCACCACAACATAGGGTAGAAGCATTTCATATGGTTTTCCTTAAATTATACACACGATATACATAATATACAAACTTTCCGCCAAAGTCATAATTTATCCAAAACTCCTAATCTTTGGCATACGTATTCATAACATGTTTCCTTCTTCCAAGTTCATCAATACTTGTCATAATTAGCAACCTAATAACTTCATTTTCATAATGTCGTAAAATCGTACTAAAATGACATAAGCTTCAATATTCCATTTCGATACAAATTATATCATTCTAACTTCATTTACAATACAAACATCACAACAACACTCTAACACATTAAACAAACTTAATCAATTCCATTCCATAGCCAACATACCACACGGCCAAGAACCCTCTTTGCCAACTTCAACTAAATCATTCAACTTTCAATCCCAATATGCATTTCATCACAATCACAACTAGAATATAACATGGATTTAATACATTATAGGTATACAATACACCCATACCCACGGCTACATGTACATACCACACACCCACCTTGCAAACTTCCATTTTTCCATACAATCAACACATTTCTATATACTACAACACAAACAAAACTCAACAACACAATAAAAAGGTAGGAATTCTTACCTTCTATTCAAGTCTTCTTCACTTGAATAAGTGATCAAATTGAGGCACCAAGTGTTCTTTCTTCCAAAGCAACTACACCAAGTTATAAAGGGTACTCAACTTAGTAGAAATTCACCAAGAGAAAAATTTTAGGAGCAATATTTTTGGAAGTGATTTTTGCTTAGCTAGGGCTGAATGGTTCTTGGTCTTTTGCTCTTACTTTGCTTGTTTTCTTGAGTCTTCTAATGGATAGGGATGACTATATATAATATAATCTCTTAAGTCAATTAAACACATGGCAATTTAATTACTAACCATGGGTTTGGGCCACTATGTGGCCGGCCACCCCTTAGTATTGGGCCTAAATATTTCTCTTCAATCTTTCTTGGCCCAATGGATTTAAATCCTTGTTTTACAATTCCCGAAACTAATTTCCAAAATTTCAAAATTGCCCTTAACCTTATCCCACATTTCCACGACACTACTCTTTCATGCACAACTCCTATGTTAACTAAAAATCAATTAGTGCCTTATTTCTTACAAGTCAAGATTATTTCTAATTTTTCTAAATGTGCGAAAACACGGGATATAACAAATAACCTCACTTGCTGTACACACATGCTAGCTGATGTCTTAGCCCAATAGCCATGACCTGGAGGGGACCCATGGTGGCCATGTACCACCCGTTCCGGAATACCTCTCGAACTCGAGCACAAACTTCCGTCCCGGAATGAACATCGATCGCGGAACATATCAAAGTACCTCTCGTGTTCGGAATGATCCTTGGACCACGAGCCTATAATCTGGGTCACATGAGTGCCTTTCCATACCTCTTACAGAACAATGTTTCTTACCTTTCCAATATCAATAATCAACTCATCATTTCATGTCACAATACCTTTGAGAAGATTATATTAGCTTCTCATCACAACACGTCCACTGTAGATTTAATCACACAGGAAGTAATGGCATGGAGCCTACACAATCAATCATTCACATTGACGTAGGAATTTAGCCACACAATACCATGCAAGCAAACTAGACATGCTTTCTCCTAAGGAGATCACCAAACATACAATCAACTCACTAAAGTCTAACTTAAGTAAATCGTGACCTACCTCAAAGTAGAGCTGGAACACGCAGGTTACTCTGCTACAACCCTTTCCTTTCCTCAAAGCCTCAATACGTTAACGGTCTAAAAATAGAAGGCTCAATGAGTCACACTGCTCAATTTACAAACACCAAAGCCAGAATACCCTTCCGTTCCCCCATTCTAAGGGTGGATGATTTTCTAGGTGATAAACAATCTATCAAGGCCCCTATTATTCATTTACCATCAATTTATATAACATTATATCTAACATTGCCATTACAAATAATATTCTATGGCAAAGACACCATTTTTATAGAACCCTAGGTTTCAATCAGTTAGTTTACTATTCTAAATGTTCAAGTTATGACAAATAGCAACTAATCAATCCATTTAAATGATAAATAAGCAATAATAACCCCAACCCATCAATTTTAGAAGGTTTGTTGACATTCTAGGGTTTCTACTTCACTTTCACCATTAAAGACGCATGAAGATGATTACCATAACGAAGGGGAAGGGAATGATGGAATGAAAAGAAATGGAACTTACCTCTCAAGATTATCTTGCCCTGGCTTGAAAATACTCTCTAGGTGTTTGTTAGGAAGTGTGTTGGTGTTTTGTGAAAAGAGAAAATAAAACTGAGTATATAAAATTCGGGCTACTATTTTACGTCGGCCGCTGCAGCGGTACCGCTATAGTGATAAAGTGACCGCTATAGCGGCTTACCACAAAACCTCAGTGACCGCTATGGCGGTCCATCTACCGCTATAGCGGTACCGCCATAGCAGTACATTGCTCCCTGCAACAGCCACCACGAAAATGGATGGCCGCTGGCAGGGGTCCACGTACCGCCACCGCGGTACCGCCGCAACAGTACTTCCACCGCCGCAGCAGTTCATTTTGGGCAGTGAGATTGATTTTGTCTAGTTTTTCCCCCTATCACCCCATATTTCATCCAAGGCCTCAAAAACACAACAGAAAACATGCACACATACAAAAAGACGCCTCACTAATCCACCTGCGACCTCAGAATTCCCAACGAGGTCCTAATTTCCCATAACAACCAAAAGGGTCGTTACACCAGATACCAATTAAAACATCGTTCATCCCCGAAAGTACAAAGGTGAGAAAACTAGGGAGGAGTTACCTGACTCGGCAAAAAACTGAGGGTATTTGCTATGCATATCGGCCTTTGTCTCCCAAGTAACTTTTTCCACTGGTTGATTCTTCCATTGAACTTTCACAGAAACTATTTCCTTGCACCTCAACTTGTGAACATCCCTGTTTAAGATAGCAACGGGATCCTCTTCATACGATATATTTTCATCTAACAAAATTGAATCCCAACGGATGATATAGGAACCATCGCCGTGGTACCTTTTCAACATCGACACATGAACCACTGCATGAAAGCTTGATAATCCCGGAGGTAAAGAAAATTTGTAGGCCACCTCTCCCGCACGTTTGAGAATCTCAAACGGACCAATAAACCTTGGGCTAAGCTTTCCCCTCTTCCCAAACCTCGTCACGCCCTTTATGGGTGAGACCTTCAGCAACACTTGCTATCTTTCCTCAAAATCAAGAACTCGGACCTTGCGGTCCGCATACTCCTTCTGTCTATTCTGCGCTGCCAAGAGCTTGGCTTAAATCACCTTTACCTTCTCTGGGGACTCTCTAAGAAGGTCAGTACCCCACGGTATCACCTTGAATGCATCAAACCATCCAATAGGAGACCTACACCTCTGTTACACCTCGAAAAAAATTCATGTCTTTGTGCGGTAAATAGACTAACTCAGGGTAAGATGTATATGATGTCCCTACAAGTAAGAAAGGGTACTTAGCGATTCTAATTAAGATTCCAAAGACATTTGAGGCAAGAGAAGAAAGTTCGTTGAGGAAAGCAGAGTATAAGTCATGTTTTGGAAAGGGTTTTGCAAAGTACCGAGCTAATGTTGATTTAATAATGTCTTGAGGATGAGCTATAACACTCCGTAGATTGTTAATGAAGTATTAAGTAAGTGTTAAGAAGGTCCCATAAGGATTAGAAGTCAAACGAAACAGCGGGAGCAATTTCGAAAATTGTGAGTTATATAGCCCGTATAACTTATATGGTCCGTATAAGGGATCGTATGACCTGTCCAGAGAGGGTTCTATCACTGGAGGTATTATACGGTCACTTATACGGACCGTATAAGGGTCTGTATAATCCTCGTCGGGCAGCTTTTAATTTTTATAAAAAGAGACACCTAAGTCCTCATTTTTCATTTCACTCACTCTCCACACCTCAAGAAAGCTCTAGAACTGTCTTCATACCATTTTAACATATACCCAAGAGAAATCATGGGTTGAACATCAAGAGTTGGTATAATTAAGAATATGAATGCTCACTAGGGTTGATACAAGTCAAGAACTTCTTTAGTGGTGAAGTTAGGGTTTTTCTCAAGTGTACATATTCAAAGGTGAGTTTTGTCCTTATTTCATGTTATTAGAGGTATTGAGTAGTTGAAAGACTTGGATTAAAGGAGAATATACAGTATGAGCTCAAATATGGAAATAATGGTATTTTGAGTAGTAAGTTCAATTGAGTCATGATTCTTAGCATGAAATGAGTATAGTTTTGTTATGAATGATGCTAATGTTGTTAAGGGAGTATTATGTGCAAAATGAATATGTTGTTGTATTGTTGTAATGGGTGTGGATGATTTGAAAGAGAATTGTAGGGATTGAATAATGCCTATCTTGAAGAAGTTATTGATTATGATATTATGGATGTTGTTATTGATGTTTCGGAGCTGTTATATTATGTGGAGAAAGTTGTAGAAACAAAGGAAGTGCTGCCCAATTTTCTTTAGCCCTTAGTCGCCTCAGTTTAGCTTCAAGTATGTTTCCGGTTATCTAATTTTAGTATGAATTCTCTTGAATGTAGAATTGTGAGTATCGGAGGGGAGCACTTATTCGGTAAGGTAGAGCGACGTAAAGGTATGTAAGGCTAGTCCCTTCTTTTCTAAGGCATGATTCCTATGATATGACTTCCTTTTTCTTTCCATGAATTTCTCATATTCCGGAAATTATAAGTCTATGATTACTAAGAGCTATTCATGAGATAATGATAAGAGTCGTGTTATGAATATGATAATGACGACGATGAATCCATGTCTAGAGATGCTAAAGCTTATGATATGATATTCTTATGAAGCTAATGATCCTTATATGATTCCTTGATGTTATTCATTGTTGCTAGGCTCACCTTAGGATGCTAGTTCCTTCAAGGTGAGACATGATGACCATGACTACTTTATAATGGAATCGGGGGCTCTCGACCTTACGTCACCCCGATAGAGTCGTAGCTTTACTTGAGTTCTTATGCATGCTTTGTGATAAGTATAAAACAATGAGATTACACCGTGCCTATATGACCGGGCAGACACCGCTAAGTCAGTCGACATATACACCATGTCTAGATGACATGGACAGACACCACTAGTGGGCGGCATGAGATGTTTACCCTGGACGCGCGAACGCGGGCTAATGATGATCGCACCGTACCTATATGGTCGGGCAGTTACATATATATGCTTACATGATATGATGTTGTTTATTATATGAGTTAGCATGCATGACTCCACCTTAAGAGGCAATCAGTTACAGGTTACCCCTTTACCCTATATTCTTGCATCTCTTTATCATGTTATTATGTATGCCTTACATACTCAGTACATTATTCGTACTGACGTCCTTTTATTTCTATGGACGTTGTGTTCATGTCCACAGGTAGGCAGAGAGGCGGCCCAGAGTCTTAGGAGCTACTCAGCAGATTCACAGGAGCACTCCACTACTCCGGAGGTGCCATTTGTTGATACATTCTTTTGTGTACATATTTGGGTATGATGGGATCCTGTCCCGTCCTTATGCCTCAGTATTCTAGTAGAGGCTCGTAGATACATATGCGTGGGTAGTAGATGTCTCACGAATACACCAGTGTATATTTTGTATTTCATTTTTGCTGCCGTGAGGGCATATGTATATATATATATATATATATATATATATATATATATATATATATATATATATATATATATATATATATATATATATATATATATATATATATATATATATATATATATATATATATGTATGTATGTATTGCCTTGGAGATTATGGTTGTACAAGTTAGGTATGAGGGTTAGCGTGATTAGTGGTGCTCGGTAGTCAGCTCCGGGTACCCGTCATAGCCCACTGGTTAGATCATGACAACCTCTTTCCAAACAATTCCTCAAATAGGGCCATATAAATACTCGAGTGATAGCTATTATTGTAAGAAAATTCGGCTAAGGGCAAGAACTGATCTCAATGCCCACCAAAATTTATCACACACGCACAAAGCATATCCTCAAGAACTTGAATAGTCTGCTCAGATTGCCCGTCAGTTTGAGGATGGAAGGTTGTGCTAAGATCTAACCTCATACCCAACGCCTCATGCAAAAGCTCCCAAAATCTTGATGTGAATGTGGTGCCCTTGTCGGACACGATGGAGATAGGTTTCACGATCCAACCGGAGGGCCGCAACGGGCACCCGGTGCTAACCCACCCGGGCACCTCTTATCATACTTTCACATTTATATCTAGGTGAGCCATTATGTATACATAAAAGCTCATAAGCGTCTTTAGTATCATTACTATCGTCGTTCATTACATCTATACTTAGAGGATTACTCGTCATATGTGGAATTTAGTACAATCGTAACATATCGAGAATCATGAGCTTAGTAGCTCTTAAAGATAGAATCATTTGGAGGACATCATAGGCTTATAGAAGATTAGATATTTGGCCAAAGAACCATGCCTTATGAAAGAAGGGTTAGCCTTACATACCTTTCCGTTCAACTATTTTATCGCTTGAACGTTCTCCTTCAATGTTCACGTTTCTACCTTCATTAGAGTTATACTATCATTAGAAAATCGATAGCTTAGCATACATGACTTAAAGCTAGAGAAAATTGGACAACATCTCCTTTATTTATACAACTTCCTCCATATCATATGTCAACTCCCAAACATCAATAATACATTTACAACATCATGACAATAGTCTTTATTCACCTACATTATCCTTACTTCTCAATTCACTTTGAATAATCCATATCGATGGTCATAGCACACTATTACATTTGCTCATATACAATGTTTATCCCATGTTCTCAATATCATTTATAACATGATTATATTCATAACACATCAAGAATCATTACTCAACCCAAGCTATTACTAAATAATTACACTATTCCCACATTCATGACCTATTTTCTATCTCCTTCGACAATCCAAGTGTATCAACTTCTCAATACATTAAATAACATGGAAAGATTATAAAACTTACCTTAGATGGTGTAAGAATGAAACTTGAGTGGAAATACTTCACTTGAATCAAAACCCTAGTTCACCTCCAATGGAATCTTTTGTGGTCCTTTAACCCTTGGAAGCTTTCTAACACATAAACACTTGATTCTAATATTTTGATCTTTGGGTTCTCTTTAACTTGAGTGGAATGTGCTTAGAGAAGGGTTTTGAGCTCTTAATACTTGTAGAAGATGAAAAATGAAGTAAAAGAACCCAAGGCTTCTATTTATACAAAAACTAAAAATCAGCCCGTCGGGTACTATACGGACATTTATACGGTCCGTATAGTATTGTACGGCCCGTATAAGTGGCCGTGGTTCACCAACCAGAAAATCATCTCCCTGATGGGAGTTATACAGACCCCTTATATGGACCGTATAAGTGGTCGTATAACTCCACTTCTCTGAAATGGTTTCCGTCATTTCGTTCGATCTCCAATCCTTATGGAACCTTCTTGACGCTTGTTTAACACCTTATTAACTATATAAGGGATGTTATAACCCTTCTACAAAACATCATTAAGTCATCATTAATTTGGTACTCGTAAATCCTTTTCGATACCTATCGTATGCCTTGCCTTCTCTTGGCAAACTTTCTTCTCTTACCTCGAATGTATTTGAAATCTTAATTAGGGTCATCAAATGGCATTCCTTACTTATTGAAATACCGTATACTTCGTTCCCTTCGTTAGTCTATTCACTGTGCATCAACGGATTATTTTTCGAGGTTTAACATTCTTCCCCCCTTAAGAGCATTCGTCCTCGAAGGTTAAGTCCTCGGGGATTCTATTAAAATTTCGCCAGAGTTTCCCCTGTAATATCGCACTACCATCTTGTCACAACTGCCCATAATAACAATGCCTCACAGGGCCACAACATAATAGCAATAGAGTTTGGCCACACACGACCCAAATGCATAAAAAGGAAAATATACATATCTTATGATCTTGATGTCTCATCTTGGATCTCTTCTAGGGCTTGAAATAAGTGTGGGTACTTGGATTTCATAATTTCTTCCACTTCCCATGTCATTTCTTCTCGGTTATTGTTTCTCGACAAAACTTTAACTGAGGCCACTTCTTTGTTTGATACCACTTTGTCACACCCTAACCTTACTAGGGTGTGATGGACACCCGACCCTTATTTAGGGCCGAGCGAACCCTCTGACCCTTAGTACACACATAATCTCTTTGGACTTTTAATTCAAATAAGGATGAAATACATAATAAAGCGTTCAGATATTCTTTTTGTTGTTTTCAAATGAAATAAAATCTGTAATCAAATAGAACTTATTTCATAACACAAATGGCACATCGGCTGATGGAGCCGCTTATAGACTGACTTCCAATACCCACGACTCTGTCTGCAAAGTCTCTAACATCAATCCAGAAATCATGACATACATATACTCTAACTCGGCAACACTCTAGGAGTAAGTGGAGCTCGCCAATCCCGCTGGACCATCTCCTGACAAAATCTTCTACTCATCTGGGTGTACCTGCGTGGCATGAAACGCAGCCCCTGAAGAATAGGGGGTCAGTACGGAATATGTACTGATCATGTAAGACGTGAAATACAGAGAACAGAACCAGAATCGAAACAAACAGTACAAGAGTAAGTACATTATATAAATTACCAAACGCTTATTTTCCAATCACAAATCGTGTATGTAGAGGTCATATGTCAGGAAAAGTGCAGATCCAGAATAGCAGAATGTTTATTTCCCAAACACAGATCATATATGCCGGAGTCATCTATCAGAAGGAGTACGGATCCAGAATGTCAGATTGTTTCTTTTGCAGACACAGATCATGTATGCCGATGTCATAGGTCAGAAGAAGTACAGAAGGTACAGAATGCCAAAATGTATACTTTCCAAACACAAATCATGCATATCCGAATCATATGTCATATATATGCATATAACAGATCCCGGCCCTTTCGTGAGGGACGCGGTGAACAGAATCATGTAACAGATCCCGACCCTCTAGTAAGGGACGCGGTGAATGGAGTCATCATGTATGCGGACATCATATATAATATACACATATAACAGATCCCGGCCCTTTAAGGAGGGACGCGGTGGACGGAGTCATATATCATGTATGCTTATAACAGAACCCGACCCTTTAGTGAGGGACGCGGTGAATCAGAATCATGCATGTCAAATCATGTATCATATATGCACATAACAGATCCCGACCCTCTATTGCGGGACGCGGTGGACAGAATCATCATATGCCATCCTGGCCGCCATCCCCATATAATCACATACAGATGTACATATAACAGAACCCGACCCGCAAGGGAGAGGGACGCGTTGAACAATGCAGAGCAGACGCACGATAACAAAACCTGGCCCGGGGCGCAGTGAAGTACATATTGAGGCTTGCACGAACAGAGTAGCGCGGAATCATATGCACACAAATCAAGTCTCGATAGATACGTACACTTACCGACATCTGAAGGCTCAGAAACAATTTTCGGATCAATCGGATTTAGCATAAGAAAGTTATGAACGTTTGAAGTACAGAACGTTCTACAAGTGTTTGAGAAGCTATTTTTGGAAAATCAAAGCAACAATCATATCAAGCACCTTTCGGATATCGTATGGATCAAATCAAATATAACTTTTGGAACCGTAAGTTCGTGAAAGTTACGGACATTTCTACCATAGAATTTTTACGAACATTTCAAAGCAAATCCGAGATCTTTTACGAAAGTTAAGGGCATTAAAACTTACAGAACTCTTTTAGAAACACAATTCTTTATGCTTATCTCATTATCCAATCATATATAAGCTCAATCATATCAGACATACTTGTGTCAGAAGTGAATCAGAGTCATAGACAACCTCGGAAACATATCAAACAGGGCTTCAGAAATCATAGGTACATATCAGAAGGGGAATACCAATCATAAACAAACTCGGAATCACAGAATAGAGTAGCCCCAAGATGCATATCATACCTTATTTGGCTCTAGGACATGCCAAAGAAAGAAATGGTAAGCCTTACATACCTGTGCCACGCCTTATTAGCTACGCTTATTCATCCAAACTTGCTTCTCTACATTCAAGAGAATTGACATAATCATTAGATTCATTGACATATACTCGCCTTAGTCTTTCAAATGAATTCATTTATATTCTACCGAAATTTCGACAGCCCTTCCCCTGTAAATACACCATCCCCGAGAATCTAACTCGGCCAAAATATCAACAACAATACCCACAATCATGCCAACAATATCCACGGTCAATTCAAGACGCATTCTAACATTAGCAACCCTTGTCACATAATTCAACGACATTTCATTTATATTCAGGTCAATCACATATAGTCAAGTTAACACCAATGATCCTACATTCAAATATTAATCCGAAGTCATTCTAACATTATTCAAGAATATTTCAAACAATTCACATAATATTCAAAACAACCCAATCGACATACTACTTCACCCGAAACCTTCCAAACTCAACCAGAACAATAACGACATATTCCTTCTCTTCCAATTTCATGAATTACACCAACAATTCACATACTAACAACATTGTCTTCCATAAATACAAGAAGACTATATTCAAAGCACATTAACTTCTAAAGAAACTCTCCAACCATTACAGCCTCACTAGAATCATTTAACTTTCATTTTCATCATAGAATTCATTACGACTACAACCAAAATACTAGATAAAATTAATTCATCATCCCTATACAACACAACACACACACGGCCAAACTCCACACCACACGGCCACCACACCAACACACTAAATTCATGGTTTTTATTCATTTCACATTATGGAATCCACAACTACAACAATTGAAATACTTAATAAAATCATTTCATCATGTCTACACAATATGGCCCTATTCGGCCACACCCACACCCCCACATATTTCATGAATTTCATTCATTTCTTCACTCTACAACATATACAAATCACCCACAACATATAAAAGAAGATGAAACCTTACCTTTTTCACTTAGTTCTTCAACTTGGCTAGAATTGTGCCTCGCAAAAATGAATGATTTTCTTGCTCCAACAATCATTCCATGTTAATTAGGGCCTTCAACTTGCTTGGAATACTAGAAGAAATATTTTTTTTGATCAAGATTTTTGGTCTTCCATTTCTCCCTCTCTTAGCCGAATAGGCTATTTTTTTTTCTCTCTCAAGGTTTCTTGAAGTTTCTTATGTTGAAGATGATTTTGGTCATCTTTTAGTTACATATATTAATTCCCATATGGGCCTTGGCCCATACCAAGTTGGCCGGCCACTTATGGCCTTTTATTCAAGCCCACTTATTTTTTTTTTGTGTATTTTATCTTGCAATTCATGAAAATTATTTTCCTAATTCCAAATTTTCCCTTGGCCTTCCACAATATTTCCATGAACTCTTTTGTGAATTTTCCTTTTTACCCTTAGCCTTTCTCAATATTTCCATACCAATAGTACTCACAAATAATATTCACAAACAACTTGCACACTAAAATAGTTTTGGAAAATGGTCTCGCCTTCAACGTATCACGACTACCTCGAAGTATCCAAACGTACAAAGTACGGGCTATAACACCTCCGTACTTGCCTATCTAATATGGCAATTGGTACCTCTTCATAAGTCAACTTTTTTGTCACTTGAACATCATTTACTGGCACGATCCTACTAGGATCTCCAATGCATTTACGAAGCATCGAGACATGGAAAACTGGGAGAACTGACTCCAAATCAGGAGGTAGATCTAATTCACAGGCCACTTTGCCTACTTTGCGCACAATCTCATAAGGCCCAATGTACCGGGGACTAAGCTTCCCCTTTTTGCCAAATCTCATTACACCCTTCATTGGTGACACTTTTAAGAATACCCAATCTTTCACTTGGAACTCTAAGTCCCTTCGACGATTATCCGCATAGGACTTTTGACGACTTTGGGCTACTAATAACCGAACTTGTATGAGCTTAACACCATGTCTGGCCCTATCAATTTAGTCTCTCCTACCTCGAACCACCCAATTGGGGATCTACACTTTCGCACATATAAAGCCTCATACGGTGCCATTTGGATACTAGAATGATAACTATTGTTAAAAGAAAATTCAATGAGTGGTAAGTGATCATCCCAATTACCTCAAAAATCTATCATACATGCCCGTAATGTATCCTTAAGAGTCTGAATGACACGTTCAGCTTGTCCATTAGTCTGCGGGTGAAATGCCGGGCTAAGGCTCACTTGAGTCCCCAAACCCTCTTGGAAGGACTTCCAAAAATTTGCTGTAAACTGAGTTCCTCTATCTGAGATAATAGATGCCGGGACACCATAGAGTTGTACTATCTCTTTAACATAAAGCTTTGCATAATCTTGTGCCACATATGTCGTTCTGACTGATAAGAAATGAGCTGACTTCGTGATTCTATCCAGAATCACCCATATAGAATCATATTTACGTCAAGAACGGGGCAAGCCTGTAACGAAGTCCATGTTAATTACTTCCCACTTCCAAGTTGGATTTTCTATAGCTTGCAACAATCCGCTCGACTTTTGGTGCTTGATTTTCACTTGTTGACAGTTGGGACAATGAGCTACGAATTCCGATATATCTTTCTTCATCCCACTCCACCAATATATAGATTTAAGATCATGGTACATTTTCATTGCTTCGGGGTGGACACAATAACGGGAACAATGAGCTTCTCTCATTATTTGGTGGTGTAAACCTACCACATCAGGAACACATAATCTGCCTCGGCATCGAAGAACTCCATCTCCTGAGATCTCAAATGATGACTTCTCCTTCTGTGGGAGTGTATCTCTGTAATGCATTAGCATGGGATCTTCGTATTGTCGCTCTTTCACTTCCATTACTAGCGACGAGACTGCTGAATTCTGAATGGCGGTTCCCCTGCTACCTGAGTCCACTACTCGAACTCCTAGGCTAGTTAACTGCTGGAGCTCACGAGCCATTTCTCTTTTCTCTGGTCTTACATCACACAAACTTCCCATGGATCTACGGCTAAGAGCATCAGCCATAGCATTTGCCTTTCCGGGGTGATATAGGATATCAACATCGTAATCCTTTAGCAATTCCAACTATCGTCGTTGCTGCAAATTCAACTCTTTTTGCTTGAAGATATACTGAAGGCTCTTATGATCTGTATAAATATCCACATGGACACCGTACAAGTAATGTCTCCACATCTTTAATGCATGAATCATTGCAGCCAATTCAAGGTCATGGGTTGGATAATTTTTCTCATGTTTTCGTAATTACCTAGAAACATACACAATCACCTTACCATGTTGCATCAACACACAGCCTAGCCCAACGCCTGAAGCATCGCAATAAACAACATAACCTTCCAATCCCTCCGGAAGTGTCAGGACTGAGGCAGAAGTCAATCTATATTTTAGCTCTTGGAAACTACGTTTACAAACATCTGTCCATTGAAACTTTGCTGATTTCTGGGTCAACTTTGTAAGTGGTGCAGAAATAGAAGAAAAAACCTTCAACAAATCTCCTGTAATAATCTGCTAAGCCCAGAAAGCTACAAACCTCTGTAGGAGTTTGTTAGACCCCGTATTTTATACGTCGAGTTATTCGCGAAGGATTCGACATGAGATAGAAACCCTTAATTCTTAATTTCTAAATTAGAACTAGTTGGTTATAAATTCTTCTTAGTATAAAAATGTTATTGGAGATTAGGAACTACTTAATTGTGGTGTTAATTAAAAATTTGTGACCATAATGAACCAATATGAACATTAACGTGCCAATGCATAAAGATGCGTCAAAGTCATCTAAAATAAGGCTATTATGGAAGACATACAAATGTGCATTTAAATGTTGATTCATCCACTACACTTGCATTGTATTGTGGACAACTAAGTTGGAAGAAAAATACATGTGGGGTTCGGCCAAAGTGGCTGAAAATAGGGGGAGAAAAGTGTGAGGCATGCATTTAAATATTGAAGGCATCCATTATTTTATGAAGGCATGCATTATTTTATGAAGGCATACAAGTTGGAAGAATCATTGCACATTTAAATATTGCCAATTCATCCTTGTATGATTGCAAATGACAAAGGTTAGTGTATGATTCATCCACTACACATGTAATTGAATTGTAAACAATGAAAAGGAGAAAAAAAAGTGAGGCTCGGCCAAGATGTAGCCGAAAGTTGTAGGAGAAAAGAAATAGAATTTTAGTTCAAAGTTAATTGAGTGGCTCAATGTCATGAGTGGAGCATGTGTCCAACTTGTAGGCATCTTAGTTTAATCAAACAGATGACTAAGAGAGCTCATTTTCTCATTTCAACTTCACAACACAAAAATAGAAAACCTAGAGAGGGAGAGAGTGACTCTCGGCCAAGAGGACTAAATTGGAGCTCTTACCAAAAAAATATTTCTTGAAGCATTTCAACCCTTTAGAAGGTACCTAGAAACGTGAAGATAGTCATTGGAGCAACAAGAACCATTATCATTTCAATTCACAAACTCTAGCCAAGTTGAGAAGTCGAATTGTCAAGGTAAGATCTAACTTTCTTTTACATGCGTTAAGGGTGATGTAGATGTGTAAATATAAGTTTCATGCATGAAATGATGTGTGTTGATGTTGGAACATGATAGTAGCCATGGAATTATATATGTTGATGTTGAAGTATGGTTGTAACTTGGTGAACATGAATTGCATGCATAAAATCATGAATGTTGGTGTTGGAATGTTAATGTGGCCGTAGGGACTGTTTTAGTGGCAATGGTGGACTGATTTTCTTTAGTAATTATTGTTGATTCTATCATAGATTGCATGGTAAAAAGAATGAAAGAATTGGAAGGCTAAAGGTGAAGTTGTGTTAGTATGAATATAAATTGAATCCATGAAATTTTGTGTGTGATGTTGAAGCATGTTGAAACCGTGTAGGGACTGTTTTGTGTGGAAGATAATGAACTGATTTTACTTGATATTTTGATTGTTGTTGTCATGAATTTTATGATGGAAATGAAGGTGTTTAATGGTTGGAGTTGGAACTAAAATCGTTTGTGGGTTGTTGTAAGGATTATAGTGATGACAATGTAGCTTAGTTGCGTATGAATTGATGATGTACATGTCGTGTGGTTGCTGGTCATAATTCACTGAAATTATATGAATAGAAGACATGAAATAATGTGTAAGAATCGTATGTGGTTTGCTTAATATGTTCGTAAACGTTTGCAAGAATTCCGAGCATCTTTATGTTGTTGGTTAGGGATTGTTTGGACACGTTGTTGTTGTTCTTATTGAGCTTGGAAGATTAATGATAATTAAGATTATGCATTGTGTTGTATGTTGGATGGGCTGTTATAAAGTTGTTACATGCAAACACTAAGGCTACGAACTATTAGGAATAACTTGAGAATGTAGTAGCCGTATGTGAATCATTATTGAATGTTGTGAATGTGGGCTGTTTGGAATGTTGTGTGGGCTTTCCGGATTGGTATTGAATGTACAATTATTGATGTGGGATTGGTTGTATGTAGTTGGTTTGGCTACAAGAGAAAACGTCGTCTAACATCTAGAAAGGAGTTACTAACGTTAGAATACGTTTTGAATCTCCCCGTAGCTTAACCGTAGTTGTTGGCGTCTTAATATAGGTTGAAGTATTATTGGGCAACGTATACATATTGTGTGACAAATAAGCGCTAAAGGTATGTGAAGCTAACCCTTCTTTCTTTTTGGCATGATCGTTGTGAAATCAATATACGATATATATATATATACGATTCCAAAGGAATTCCTATACCTAGAACCACTAGGATGGCTAATGATCTTGATTCTCATAACTTACATTTTATATATATATTTTGATATGTCCATATGATTTAAAAGTTCCATTTTGATATAATCCACAGGGACATCCGAAAGGTAAATGATATGACTATTATTGAATTTGCGAACAATGGTTCGTGTTGACTATTCTATTGAGTCCTTAAAAACGTTTTGAATTGCATATAGTTTCTCACTACTCTACTCGTGCATACCTCAATATATCTTTCACCGAGTCCCGGGCCGGGTATGTTATCGTGCACAGTTTCACTGCATTGTTCACCGAGTCCCTCACTAGAGGGCCGGGTACGGTATATATGTATATGATGACATGATGATATGATGATATGACGATATGACGATATGATGATATAATGATATGATGACATGTCATGGCGGCCAGGAGGGCATATGATGATCTTATTCATCGAGTCCCTCATTAAAGGGCCGGGTACGATATATATATATATATATATATATGCATACGATATATGAAATTGACAAGTATGATTATGTTACAAAGGAAAGTGTTTTGGTATTCTGGATATTGTACGCATTTACTGTACTCCATATTTCAGTTATGATCCTTTTACTGTATTTCACGCTTTACATGCTCGATACATATTCCGTACTGACCCCCTTTCTTCGGGGGGTTGCGTTTCATGCCCGCAGGTATGGATACGCGTTTTGGTGAACCGCCAGCTTAAGACTTCCCTTCTGCTATCTTGAAAAGTTCCGTTGTTCCGGAGCCCAGACTTTGGTATAGATCCTTTTTGATCTAAATATATGCATATGTTGTTTAAGGGTACGACGGGGCCCTGTCCCGTCATATTTCACTGTTGAAACTCTTAGAGGTCTGTGGATATGTGTGTGGGTCGTATTCAGACGTGATCAGTTGTGTGTGTATTATCAGTATGAGTATTCTATCGTTGTAGCAACCTCGCCGGTTTGCAGATGATGTCATGTTGTGGTACCAGCCTTGTCGGCTTGCATTTATATATAAATAGTTGGGACGTTCCCACATGTTATGACAGCCTTATCGGCTTATGTACTGCGTTATCTGTGGATAGTTGTGGACTGAACATATAGACAACGAGTGTGTATACGAGTGCCCAGTTCGGATACTTAGTCACGGCCTGTGGGGTTGGGTCGTGACAGAGTTGTAGGCCTTGGCCAGGTCTTCACGGCCTCAATCTTTTTGCTATCTACCCGAATACCATCGGCTGCAACAATGTGCCCTACAGATGTCATTGAGTTCAACCAAAACTCACACTTAGAAAATTTTGCAAACAACTCTCGAGTTTGAAGATATCTAAGGACAGTACGCAAATGATCTGCGTGTTCTGCCTCGGACCTAGAATACACCAAGATGTCGTCGATGAATGCAATCACAAATAAATCTAGGAAGGGCCTGAACACATCATTCATCAAATCCATAAATACTGCCGGTGTATTAGTTAGCCCAAATGACATTACGCGGAACTCAAAATGGCCATATCTTGTTCTGAAGGCTGTCTTAGGGATATCTTTCTCCCTAACTCTCACTTGATGATACCCGGACCTCAAATCTATCTTTGAAAACCAGTTGTCACCTTGTAATTGGTCAAATAAGTCATCAATCCTCGGAAGAGGATATTTATTCTTAATCGTCACCTTATTCAATTGCCGATAGTCAATGCACATTCGCAAGGAGCCATCTTTCTTTCGGACAAACAATACGGGTGCTCCCCTCGGGGATGAACTAGGCTTAATAAAGCCTTTCTCAAGCAAGTCTTTCAATTGCTCCTTCAACTCTTTCAATTTTGCAGGGCCATTCTATAAGAAGGAATAGATATAGGCTTGGTGTCTGGCAATACATCAATAGCAAAATCAATCTCCTGCTCGGGAAGGAGGCCTGGAAGCTCTTCTGGGAATACATCCGGAAACTCATTCACTACGGGAACTGACTGAAGAGTCGGCGGTTCAGCTTCTACATCTTGAACCCGCACTAGATGATAAATGCAGCCTTTTGTGATCATTTTCCTTGCCTTTAGATAGGAAATAAACCTACCTTTTGGTGACGCAGTATTCCCTTTCTATTCTAAAACTGGTTCTCTCGGAAATTGGAAACGAACCATTTTCATTCTACAATCAACATTGGCGTAGTAAGAAGCCAACCAATCCATGCCCATAATAACATCAAAATCCACCATTTTTAACTCATGCAAGTCAATCATAGTACGACGGTCACAAATCACAACTATGCAGTTTCTATATACTCGGCTAGCTATTACCTATTCACCAACGGGTGTAGACACCTCAAAAGGTTTGATCGACTCCGGTTTGACTCTAACCCGACCCGCAATATACGGAGTAACATATGACAATGTGGAGCCCGGATCTATCAAAGCATATACATCATGAGAAAATACCGATAATATACCTGTGACCATATCAGGAGAAGACTCAAGATCTTGGCGGGAAAGTTGATGCTTTCTGAGAATGGAGAACCCCGGACGGCCGTGGAGGCCTGAAAACAAGACAGTCCGAAAAAAGGGGTTTGGTTACTACTATTTTAGTGTTCACCCTCTCATCCCAAACTTACCCTTTTTCCATAGAAGCCTCCAGCCAAAGCATAAATACGGTGCTGAGGACCGCTAAAACTGGGGACTCTCCCTTTGCCTCTACCATGGCCGACTGGCGCATGTGAACCTGGCCCCATGGGGCGTACAGATGATGAAGATTCAGATACCGACCCTGAAGGCTGGTTTCCTACCTCTACCACCAACTGAGGGGCAATTACGCATAATATGGCCTGGTCGACCGCATGAATAGAAAACCTCTGAACCCAATCGGCACTGACCCCAATGTAATTTTCCACACTGGGAACATCGTGGCACGGGTGGCCTCGCTTGACCCGAATCACCTCTGAACTGCGAACCGAAAAAACTCTGACTCGGTCCGGAATGAGTGGACCTATCAAATCTCTGGCCTGAAAACCGTGGAGGCGCACTAGTCATAGAATGGCCTGAATGCCTCGAGAACTGCTGTCTGTGCCCGCCTCTATACTCACTCATCGGGCCCGAAGATCTAGCCCTTTTGTTATACCCTCTATCATGCTCACGTGCAATCCTTTGTTGTTGTAGGCTTTCTTCTAAATTTTGAGCATGGGCTTGAATGCGTGAAATATCCATATTGTCCTGAAGGGATGCAGTCAAGCACCTATCCATCAAATGTGGCCCTAGGACTTTCACAAATCAGTGCACTCAGTCACCCATATCCGCTACCATGGTCGAAGCATACCTGGCCAAAGAATTAAAGCAGAGACTATACTCTAAAGCACTCATGCTACCTTGCCTCAAATTCAAGAACTTATCGGCTCTAGGTCGCCAAACCTCTGGAGGAAAATAATGTCGGAGGAAAGCATATACAAATTTTTGCTATACCGGGGGAGGCACATTGGCTCCTCATGAAGCCATCCAAATCGTGTACCAATGAACTGCAACATCCCTCAATATATAGGATGCTAACTCCACCGATTCGGTGTCCGAAGCATGTATCAACCGAAGTGTCCTCAACATTCCATCAATACAATTCTAAGGGTCCTCATCCGGCTTTGATCCATAGAATTTCGGAGGGTTCAAGCTAATGAAATCACGGGCCCTTGCACTAACAGCCGTATCACCTTGCCCTGTACTTTGCCATGTAGTATGAGCAGCAACCAATTGAGTAAGCAAATGAATGGCCTCTTTTACATCTTGGCCCGAAGCATCTGGTGGAGGAGCCGGAGGTGCTGGAGCTGGGGCTGAGGCTCTCTCACGCTCCTCAGAAATAGGCACTGAATGGGGGGACTGAGATTGAGCCGCATTCTGGGACTCACTTTCCTCTACAAATGTTGGCGGTGCCCTTTCAGCCCGCTTTTCTGCCACTGTCTTGCCCTTTAGGGCTGCCGTAGCCTTTCTCTTTACAGGCATTTCTGAAATACATAACACACAGTTAAGGAGAAGGAAGTTCTTATATCATAGCTCTATCGCACGATCTTATGAAGAGATCAGGCCAATCACTCCTAAAATGCCCGCAACCTCTTGTTTGTAAGTGTGGCGCGCAACACACCCATAACCAAGACTTTACTGGACACGGCTCGTAGACACACCCTAGGACTGAACTGCTCTGATACCACTTTTGTCACGACCCAACCGGAGGGCCGCGACGGGCACCCGGTGCTAACCCACCCGGGCACCTCTTATCATACTTTCACATTTATATCTAGGTGAGCCATACATAGGCACATATACATAAAAGCTCATAAGCGTCTTTAGCATCATTACTATCATCGTTCATTACATCTATCCTTAGAGGATTACTCGTCATATGAGGAATTTAGTACAATCGTAACATATCGAGAATCATGAGCTTAGTAGCTCTTAAAGATAGAATCATTTGGAGGACATCATAGGCTTATAGAAGATTAGATATTTGGCCAAAGAACTATGCCTTATGAAAGAAGGGTTATGTCACGACCTGACTAGGGGCCATGACGGGTACCCGGGGCTAACCACCGAGCACCACTCATTCTATTACTCATCATACTCATTAACTGTACTTTCGTTAATATAATACTCAAATCATAGGAAAACCATTTTTCATTTGGAAACATAATTACTTTTATATACATAAGCCCTTCGGCTATCAAAATAATAATATATAAATATATATATACAATAGTAACATCGTGAGACCATACTACCCACACATGCATATCTACGAGCCTCTACTGGAGTACTAGACATATGGACGGGACAGGACCCCGCCGTGCCCAAATATGCACACAAAATAATAAATAAAGTAGCACCTCCGGATGTAAATCTGCTGACAGCTCCTATGGATCTGCACCGTCTCCCTGTCTACCTGTGGGCATGAACACAGCGTCCAAGAAGAAAGGACGTCAGTACGAACATTGTACTGAGTATGTAAGGCATCAACAATAATAATACATCAATGAAGTAAGAAGGCGTCAAATGAGGAGGTACCTGTAACTGACTATCAATTATAAAAGAAATAATGCATGCTGGCTTACTCCATAATCATCATCATATCATGCATGCATATATGTATAAGCTGCCCGACCATATAGGTACGGTGTGATAATCATTAGCCAGCGTCCAGGCCTCCCGCGTCCGGGGTATCATCTCATGCTGCCCACTAGTGGTGTCTGCCCATGCCATCTAGACATGGTGTATACGCTGCCCGCTTTAGCGGTGTCTGCCCAGCCATGTAGGCACGGTGTGATATCATTATGTACATCTCATAGACTTATCATATTCTCATCATACTATTATCATAATGCATGACTGGGGACTTAAGACAACTATGCTCTATTGGGGTGACATAAGGTCGTGAACCCCCGATTCCGTTATGGATGATTCATAAGCATTCTGCCTCACCTTGAAGGAATTAGCATATAAGGTGAGTGTATACAATGAAAAACATCAATGGATTGTAGTTAACATCATTAGCTTTGTAGAAACATCATATTCGTGGACTCTAGAATCTTTGGACTTAAGCTCATCATCATCATGTTCGCAATATCTCTTATTCTTAACTCATACGGCTATTCATGAACATAGACTCTTAGTTTTACGGAATGTAAGAAATTCATGAAGAAGGAGGGAAAATCATGCCATAAGATTCATGCCTTAGAAAAAAGGGACTAGCCTCACCTACCTCTTTCGTTTAGCTACTCTATCACTTGAACGTTCCTCTCCAATATTCACATTGTTGCCTTCAAGAGAGTTCATACTCGTATTGGATAATCGATAACATAAGCGTGTTTGAACTAAAGCTATAGAAAATTGAGCAGCATCTCCTTTGTTTCTATTACTTTCTCCATATCTTATATCAATTCCCAAACTTCCATAACAACATTCACCATATTATAAGTAACAATCATCATTCAGCTACATTATCTACATTTCACTATTTCACTTCAATTCCTCCATAATCATGGTCATGGTTCACCATTGCGTTTTCTCACATATAATACTTACCCCATGTTTTAAATGTCATTTATAGCTTACTTATAATCACCACATACCAATATTCGTGATTCACTCCAAACTACTACTCAAAATGTCACTATTCCTATATTCATAACCCATTTTCTATATCCTTCTACAATCCAAGTGTTTCAACTTTTCAATACCTTAAATAACATGGGAATACCATAAAACTTACCTTAGATAGTGTAGAAATAAGCCTTGATTTGAAATATTTCTCTTGCACCAAAACCCTAGTTCACTTCCATTGATATTCCTTGGCTTGGATGATTTTTTTTTTTGATATCCCAATACCCCCTCTAAAGGTTTCAATATTCTATGGCTAATAATCTAAAAAATAAAATAAAAATAATTGCACACACAGAATAACCAATCGAGCATAAGACAAGAAAAGAAAACAAATGCAGCAACCATTCCTATCTTCTCCTCTCTTTTCTTTAGTTCAGATACTTCCAAGAGAGGGAGGAGAGAACGAAGAAGCGAACGCGAATTTCCGATCTCCTTTCTGATCGGATGTGCTTGAGGGGGCGAGAGAAGTGAATGAAATGGAGATGCACGTTTGAGGTCTAGCGGCGGCCTAGTCTCAAAATGAGACTGCTCGGGCAGTGAGAATCTTTATGAAGACTCCATTTTGCTCTTTCCCAAACAATGAAATTCTCTATCATAAGAACTCATATTCTACTGAAAAAGACTTTTCCAGGTGCAGCGAACTAGGGCTTTAGGTCACGGATCTACTCCTCTTTGAATGAGATGGAAACAGACAGACCCAAAACTAAACTAGAGAGAAACTAGGATTTCAACTTCTGAGTAAAAATAGAGATTGAGCAAGGTTAAAGAAGTGACTTTTAGATGCGATTTAGATGAACTTTAATGTGTTTCTTACACTTAATTTTGTGAGTTTGATGAAGTAGATCTTTAGTTTCACTTGGATTCTTGTATATGAAGTGTTTGGAAGGTTCTAGAGAACTCTTGAGTCATGGAGGAGAAATGGGAATGAAAATAATGAACTTGGGTCTTTTATTTAAAAACTTAAAATCTATCCCGACATAATTATACGGACACTTATACGGTCCGTATAAATTTATATGGTCCGTATAAGTGACCGTGAAATTGCCTCAGCAACTATCCCTTTCTGTGTCAATTATACGGCACATTATACGGTACGTATAATTTTATACGGTCCGTATAAGTGACCGTATAATCCCATCAGTGAGGGACCTTCACTGTGATGATTCTGCGAACCATTATACGGATCGTATAATTGGTCGTATAATCTGTTCCTTCTCCGATTTTGTTCTCGTCACTTCGTTTGACCTCAAATCCTTATGGAACCTTCTTGATACTTGTTTAACACCTCGTTAACAATCTAAGGGATATTATAACTCTTCTCCAAAATATTGTTAAACCATCATTAATTCGATACTCATAAATTCTGCCCGGTACACGACATATATCTTGCTTTCCTTAACAACTTTCATCTCCTACCTCCCATGTCTTTGAAATCTCATTTAGAATCATCAAATGTCATTTCTTACTTATTAAAACATCGTGTACGTCGTGCCCTTTGTTAGTCTACTCACTGTACGTTAACGAAAAAATTTCGAGTTGTAACAGGTTAGCCTTACATACCTGTCCGTTCAACTATTTTATCGCTTGAACGTTCTCCTTCAATGCTTACGTTTCTACCTTCATTAGAGTTATACTATCATTAGAAAATCGATAGCTTAGCATACATGACTTAAAGCTAGAGAAAATTGGACAGCATCTCCTTTATTTATACGACTTCCTCCATATCATATGTCAACTCCCAAACATCAATAATACATTTAAAACATCATAACAATAGTCTTTATTCACCTACATTATCCTTACTTCTCAATTCACTTCCAATCATCTATATCGATGGTCATAGCACACTATTACATTTGCTCATACACAATGTTTATCCCATGTTCTCAATATCATTTATAACATGATTATATTCATAACACATCAAGAATCATTACTCAACCCAAGCTATTACTCAAAAATGACACTATTCCCACATTCATGACCCATTTTCTATCTCCTTCTACAATCCAAGTGTTTCAACTTCTCAATACCTTAAATAACATGGAAAGATCATAAAAATTACCTTAGATGGTGTAAGAATGAATCTTGAGTGGAAATACTTCACTTGAATCAAAACCCCAGTTCACCTCCAATGGAATATTTTGTGGTCCTCTAACCCTTGAAAGCTTTCTAACACATAAACACTTGATTCTAACCTTTTGATCTTTGCGTTCTCTTGATCTTGAGTGGAATGTGCTTAGAGAAGGGTATTGATGTCTCAATACTTGTAGAAGATGAAAAATGAAGTAAAAGAACCCAAGGCATCTATTTATACAAAAACTAAAAATCAGCCCGTCGGGTACTATACAGACACTTATACGGTCCGTATAGTATTGTACGGCCCGTATAAGTGGGCGTGCTTCACCAAAACCAGAAAATCATCGCCCTGCTGGTAGTTATACGGACCCCTTATACGGACCGTATAAAGTTATACGGACCGTATAAGTGGTCGTATAACTCCACTTCCCTGAAATGGTTTCCGTCGTTTCGTTCGATCTCCAATCCTTATGGAACCTTCTTGACACTTGTTTAACACCTCATTAACTATCTAAGGAACGTTATAACCCTTCTACAAAAAATCTCTAAGTCATCATTAATTCGATACTCGTAAATCCTTTTCGATACCTATCGTATGCCTTGCCTTCTCTTGGCAAACTTTCTTCTCTTACCTCGAATGTCTTTGAAATCTTAATTAGGGTCATCAAATATCACTCCTTACTTATTGAAATACCGTATACTTCGTGCCCTTCGTTAGTCTATTCACTGTGCATCAACGGGGAATTTTCCGAGGTGTAACAATAGGAAACCCATGGAGTCTAAGCACCTCCCGAATGTAAACCTTAGCTAATTTTTCTGCATCATAGGTTATCTTCACCGGAATAAAGTGGGCAGACTTAGTTAACATATCAACAATAACCCAGATTGAGTCAAACTTCCCTAGCGTTTTTGGAAGACCCACTACGAAATCCATAGCTATTCTTTCCTACTTCCACTCACGAATGGGCATCTTCTACAATGTACCCCTCGGTTTCTGATGTTCATACTTCACCCTGTTGGCAATTTAGACACTGAGCAACGAACTCTACTAGATCACGCTTCATCCTAGTCCACCAGTAATATTGCCTCAAATCGCGATACATCTTAGTGGCACCGGGATGGATAGAATACCCCGAATTATGAGCCTTTTTCTGAATGGTCTTAATCAAGTCGCCCACACGTGGTACGCACACTCAGCCTTTGATCTGCAGCACGCCCTCCTCATCAATCACGACCTCTTTGGCCTCAACACGCAACACCTTATCATGTATTTTACATACCTTATTATCTTCACATTGCTTAGCTTTAATAGGCTCTAAAAATGATGACCGAGCCACAACACAAGCCAATACCTTGCCTGTGTTATAAATATCCAGTCTCATAAAACTGTTAGCCAGAGTCTGCGCCTCTCTAGCTAATGGACGCTCAGAAGAGATCAAACGAGCCAGATTTTCCACACTAGCTGACTTCCCACTTAATGCATCAGCTACTACATTAGCCTTACCAGGGTGATACAAAATGGTGATGTCATAGTCTTTCAGCAGTTCCATCCACCTCCGCTGTTTAGAGTTCAGATCTTTCTGAGTGAACACATGCTGCAAACTGCGATGGTCTATGTACACCTCACAATGGACACCATACAAGTGGTGCCTCCAGATTTTCAATGTAAACACCACCGCTGCCAATTCTAGATCATGAGTAGGATAGTTCTTCCCATGCACCTTCAACTGCCGAGAAGCATAAGCAATCACCTTCTTTTCCTTCATCAAAATAACACCCAAACCAGAATGTGAAGCATCACAATAAACAACAAAATCCTTGCCCTCAATGGGCAATGCCGGAATCGGTGCTGTAGTCAACAATGTTTTGAGCTTTTGAAGGCTCTCCTCATACTCGTCGGACCACTAAAATGGTAACTCTTTCTGACTCAAACGGGTCATATGAGAAGCAATAGAGGCAAACCCTTTCACAAACCGACGACAGCAGCTAGCCAGACCCATAAAACTATGGATCTCGGTCACTGATGTGGGCTTAGCCCATTCCTTGACTGCCTGAATTTTCTAAGGATCCATCATAATGCCATCTTTCGAAATAACATGCCCCAAGAAAGACACAGAAGACAACCAGAATTCATGCTTGGAGAATTTAGCATACAATTCCTTCTTTCACAGTATTTCAAGTGCAATTCTTTAATGTTTCTCATGCTCTTCCTTACTCCTAGAGTACACCAGGATATCATCAATGAACATTATTATGAATAAGTCTAAATAGGGCTTAAACACATTGTTCATCAAATCCATGAACGCAGCTGGGGCGTTTGTAAGCCCAAAAGACATAACCAAGAACTCATAGTGCCCATACCTAGTCTGAAAAGCGGTTTTAGGAATATCCTCTACCCGAATCTTCAATTGATGGTACCCTGATCTCAAATCGATTTTAGAGAACACCAAAGCTCTCTATAACTGGTCAAACAAGTCATCAATACAGGGAATGGATACTTATTTCGGATAGTTACCTTATTCAGCTGACGGTAATCAATGCACATACGCATAGACCCATCCTTCTTCTTAACAAACAACACCAGAGTGCCCCACGGACAGGCACTCGAGCGAATAAACCCCTTACTCAGAAGATCTTGCAACTGCTCGTTCAGTTTCCTGAGTTCTGCTCGTGCCATTCTATAAGGGGGGATGGAGATAGGACGAGTCCCTAGGCCTAAGTCAATCCTTAAGTCAATGTCGTGATCCGGTAGCATATCAGGCAAGTCCGCCGGCAACACATCCGCAAACTCGCGTACCACTGGAATTAAATTAAGGGATGGAGTATCTGCATTGGTATCACGGATATGTGCCAGATAAGCTAAACAACGCTTCTCCACTAGCTTTCTAGCACAAACAAAGGATATTACTTTTTTTTGAGAGGGGACTAAGGTTACCCTTCCACTCAAGTCTAGGTGCCCCGGGCATGGCCAGTGTAACAGTATTAGAATGGCAATCGAGTATAGCATAATGCAGGGACAACCAACTCATACCCAAAATAACATCGAAGTCTACCATGTCTAAGATCATCAAATCTGCCCAAGTACTATACCCCATAAAAGAAATTGCACACGAAGGGTAGCCGCTATCCACTACCACAAAATTCCCAACAGGAGTAGACACAAAAATAAGGGTATCAGGAGTATCACACATTATATCCAGACTCACAGCAAAATAGGTAGATACATAGGAAAAAGTAGAACCCGGATCAAACAAAACAGAAGCTATACGGTCATAAACGGAGATAGTACCTGTGATAACTGCATCAGAGGCCTCAGCCTCAGGTCTACCTGGCAAGGCGTACAAGTGACCGCGCCCCCCTAGTCGCCTGTGTACTACCGTGATTACCATTACCAGTCTGAGCCCCACCCCTGCCGGGCTGCTGTCCACCTCTACCTGCCTGAGGGCCGCCTCGGTTAGGCTGGGCACCACCCCTACCTGCGATGTAGCCGCCCCGTCCTGCCAGTGCGCGATCCTTACCCCATCGATCTGGTGCAAATGGAGCTCGAAAAGTCTGATACTGAATTCCCTGCCCACTCTGTCTAAGTCTGGGGCAATACCTCTTAATATGTCCTAACTCACCATACTCGAAGCAAGCATGGTCCAGCGTAGGCCGCTGAACAGAAGCTGATGAAGCAGTGTAGCCTCCATGCTGATCGGAAGCTTGATAATTTACCCCTGATGGGCCCCCAGCTGACTCCTGCATCGCCGACTAAACTGGACGTGCTGAATATACCTGCGAACTCTGACGCCTCTAAAAGGAGTTAGTGAATATCCCACCCCTATGGGCCTTTTTCTCAACTTGCCTTGTATAACTCTCATGCCTAATACTCTCAACGATACGGACATGCTTTACCATCTCCTGAAATGAAGCCCCAGTGGCTACAAGCTAAAGAGCTGATAACTGCAGTCTGGTGTTCAACCCCTTCACGAACCGCCGTATCCTCTCCCCTTCAGTGGGCAGCAACTGAAGAACATAACGAGAAAGGGAGTGGAAACGGGATTTATACATTGTAACAAACGAGTTCCCCTGACCAATAGTAACGAACTCATCCTTCCTTCGGTCCCTCAAAGTACGCGGAACGTACTTGTCCAGAAACGTAGAGTAAAGCTGAAGCCAAGTCAACGGAGGAGACCCAGATGGCCTACACTCCATATAAGCCCTTCACCAAAGCTTGACATTACCCAAGAACTGGAATGTCATAAACGTTACCCCGTACTTATCCACGGCCCCCATCTTATGGAGCCTCTCATGACAATCGATGATGAACTAATATGCGTCCTCCGACTCGGTACCATAAAACATAGGAGGTTTCATTTTAGTGAACCTCCAAAATAGGTCATGCTCCTCGCCAGTCATCACTGGCCCTGCAACTGGCCTCGAGAAGGCCTCAAAACTCGGAACCTCATCCAATCTAGGTACCACCGCTGCTGCATGCTGAACCCTCAGAGCCTGTGCTCTGTTCGGATCTGGGGCCGCTACCCTTGCGCCCATACCAGCTGGACCCACTTGTATAGATCCTGCCTGTGCTAACCCATGCAACCAATTCAGCACCTGGGCCATTGCGTCTGGTATACCCTGAGCAGCTGCAGCTCCTGGTGGAACTGGTATTGCTGCTGGCTGACCTGGTGCGGCTGCATCTCCCGCTGCCTTGTTAGGAACCACTGGAGGCATGGGGTCAACCACTAGGATGCCGCCCCCAGCTGGGGCTGCCCTTCTGCCAGCTCCTTTGCCTCCACCTCTACCTTTAGCTGCTGCCTCGCGTGTTCTCGCCATCTGCGAGAGGATGAAGGATAGTCAGATACCAATTTGAATCAGTAGATACCAATTAGAATCAAGTAGCAAGAAAGACAGAAAGAAAATAGAGTTTTACTAGTGTCCGGCAGCCTCTGCAAGATAGGTAGACGTCTCCGTACCGATCTATAAGACTCTGCTAGACATGTCCTTGTACGATGAGATCGACGAACCTAAATCTCTGATACCAACTCTGTCACGACCTAACACGCCATGACTGGCACCCATCTAAAACTTAGTGGGCGAACCAACATACAAGACACCTATCCATTCAATCTGGTTTTATATTAACCAAGTTACAAAATTATTACTCATTTAAAACAAAAGAAAAAGGTAAATCATGCCATAAATATTGAAATAAGTGCGGAAGTTCTAACTATTACAATCCCCAAAATTCGAAAGTCATCGTACAGGACTTTAAGCTAAAAACATATCTAAGAATCTGAAGTCTAATAATTTAGAAATCCATAATGTCCAGAGTACGAAAAGACATCATAGCAAGAAAGATCCTCGGACAGCCTGGCACGGGAAAAAGCTCACCCTAAAATCTGTCAACAAATATCCTCCACGCTAGATGTGAGGACGAGCAACGGTTTCTGTATCAAAATCTGCACTCAAAGAATGCAGCAAGGTAGTATCAGTACAAACATTATGTACAGGTAGATATCATAGGTCGACTAAGATTAGTATCATGCATATTTCGTAAAATCAATAGAATAAAACAAGCCAGTCAACGGTCATGAATATTAAGAAATCACAGCAAGTCAACCAAGAACAATCACAATCAAATCACCAAGCTATCAAGCATCACAATCACGTAAGTCATAACAGTAGATAAATTTACCATAATAACCTCACTTGCTGTATATACATGCTAGCTGATGTCTTAGCTCAGTAGCCATGACCTGCAGGGGACCCATGGTGGCCATGTACCACCCGTTCCGGAATACACCTCGGACCCGAGAACAAACCTCCGTCTCGAAAAGAACATCGGTCGCGGAACATATCAAAGTACCTCTCGTGTTCGGAACAATCCTCGGACCACGAGCCCATAATCTGGGTCACATGAGTGCCTTTCCATACCTCTTATAGAACAATGTTTTTTACCTTTCCAATATCAACAATCAACTCATCATTTCATGTCACAATATCTTTGAGAAGATTATATTAACTTCTCATCAAAACACGTCCACTGTAGATTTAATCACACAGGAAGTAATAGCATGGAGCCTACACAATCAATCATTCACATTGACGTAGGAATTTAGCCACACAATACCATGCAAGCAAACTAGACATGCTTTCTCCTAAGGAGATCACCAAACATACAATCAACTAACTAAAGTCTAACTTAAGTAAATCGTAACCTACCTCAAAGTAGAGCTGGAACACGCAGGTTACTCTGCTACAACCCTTTCCTTTCCTCAAAGCCTCAATACGTTCACGGTCTAAAAATAAAATGCTCAATGAGTCACGCTGCTCAATTTACAGACACCAAAGCAAGAATACCATTCCCTTCCCCCATTATAAGAGTGGATAATTTTCTTGGTGATAAACAACCTATCAAGGCCCTTAGTATTCATTTACCATCAATTTATATAACATTCTATCAAACATTCCCATTACAAATAGTTTTCTATGAAAAAGACACCATTTTTATAGAACCCTAGTTTTCAATCACTTAGTTTACTATTCTAAATGTTCAATTTATGTCAAATAGAAACTAATCAATCCATTTAAATGATAAACAAGAAATAATAACCCAACCCATCAAGTTTAGAAGGTTTATTGGCATTCTACGGTTTGTACTTCACTTTCACCATTAAAGACCCATGAAGATGATTACCATAACGAAGGGGAAGGGAATGATGGAATGAAAAGTAATGGAACTTACCTCTCAAGATTATCTTGCCCTAGCTTGAAAATTCTCTCTAGGTGCTTGTTGGGAAGTGTGTTGGTGTTTTGTGAAAAGAGAAAATAAAACTGAGTATATAAAATTTGGGCTACTGTTTTACGTCAGCCGCTACAAGGGTCATCACGCCACTGTAGCGGTATCGCTATAGCGGCCTACCACGAAACCTAAATGACCGCTATGGCGGTCCATCTACTGCTATAGTGGTACCGCCAGTGCTGTACATTGCTCGCTACAGCGGCCACCATGGAAATGGATGGCCGCTGGCAGCGGTCCACATACCGCCATTGCAGTGCCGCCGCAGCGGTCTATTTTGGGCTGTGAGCTCGAATTTGTCTAGTTTTTTCTCCTATTACCCCACATTTCATACAAGGCCTAAAAAACACAACACAAAACATGTACGCATACAAAAAGACGCCTCACGAATCCACCCGCGGCCTCGGAATTCCTAACGGGGTCCTAATTTCCCATAACGACTGGAAGGGTCGTTATAATTCTCTAAGCTAATAGAATACCTTCCAACCTCACCTTGAACTTCCTCATTAGAAACTTCTTTCACAATCAAAGTACCAACTTCAATACATTCAGAAATCTGATTATCTTGGAGATCTTCATTATTAAATGCCTCCTCTTTATCATGATGCATGCTATTATCATAAACTTTTTCCTTGCATTCTGCTAATTTGTGAACTCCACCATCAATTATCTATTTAATTTCTAGATCTACTACATTAGAATTCTGTGTAATCAGAGTAGAACTATCTTTATCTTCACCTCTATCACCCCTATCTTGCTCTCCTTGTTGCTGAACATCTGTATTTACAAGTGCTGGTATACTGTCAACCTTTACTTGATCCTCATTAACCGACCTATACACCCCATCACCAGGATCATACATAACTTCCAAAGCACCTTTATTCTGATCAACTTCATCTTTGCCCCCATATTGTTCTATAGATTTAGTAACTTCTTCTATATCATCAGGATCTTCATCAATACTTCCATGCACATTAACAGGCTCATGCATATCATCTATGTGATCAGATACTAATCCATCTCTTTCAGCTCAGCAAATTCCACCACACCATTGTAATTCTCCAAATCATCATTATTCTCATGTTTTTGATAATCATGAGCCTCTGTTTATTCATAATGCACAATATCCACCTGAGTTTCTGCATTGTCATCTACCTGTTGTTGATTATTAAGAGTTTTTTCAACGTGATCACTAATAACTTGTTATGTTGTATTAACTGCTACTACACTTTGATTACCAGCCTCATTATTTGGCACCTCATCAAATTCATTATCATCAATTTCACCCTTTTCCAAAGTTATGACCTTGTTCTTTGTCTGGACAATTTCCAGAGATAAAATTGCACCTTCTACACAATCATGCACAATATTAACTTGAACATGATCCTTCAGATCATCAACAATTTTACAAATCTCTTTTTGACCAGTTTCTTGTACAACATGATTATCAGCAATATTCAAATCCTCTTGAGTATTATAGTTATCCTCACCATTTTCACCTGAATTTGCAACAATTGCAACCCTTTGCTCTACAGAGCCATCATTCAATATCTTTGCATTATTATCAAGATCATCCTTATTACCTACTACATCCTCCACAGAACTTTTATTTCCATTATTCTTCTTGCTAGCTTCAATATCATCTACTCCTTGATTCAAGACCTCAAATTTATTTGAAACACTAACTTCTTTGTTTCCATCATCCTTCCAAGTTGAAATCACTTTGTTCTTGTCCTGACCCTTGTTTCCAAGATATGTTACCACCGTACCACTAGATTAAACTTTTGGAAGATATTGTTGCATTGGTTGTTTCCACTCCCTATACCCTCTATATATTCTTTGTTGAAATTGCCTTTGTTTACTTGTTTCTGGCACCTTTGTTACAACTATGGCCTTTCCATTGTTCTGAGCCACTTCTTCCTTTTCTTCCACCTTTTGTTGATAATTTTTCAGCAGTTCTGGATGAAGCACCCAACAATCTTCATTTGAATGACTTTGCAACAAACACTTTGTGTAATACTTTGGTAAATAGTCATACTGAATATTAACTTGAATAGTCCTGATTTCCATTGTAACATCTCTTCAATTTCCATCCACACAGACCTAGGCAAATCTGCAAGCAAATACCCTTGAATCTTCACTCTTGCACTTGTCATGACCCATTTTGCTTAGGTCATGCGGGCACTTAACTTCTCACCTCGGTAAACAGACCCTCAACCCAACAATGAACAATTGCATGAAGAATGAATTAAAATAGCCGAATAAAACCAATACGTAAGTTACACGATATATCTATATATAAGTAGTAGAAAGTGCAGAAAAAATAAACACCCCCAAGGTTTAGACTGAATAATACAATCTGGAACACTAATACATAATATCTATGTCTCTGAAGTAAAAATAAGACATATGATAGGAAAGTCTTCAAGGTCAGCGGACGCCATGCTCACCTTGGAAACTCGAGAGAAAGCTGAAGTGTCGATCAGCCACGGGTCACAGAATTGGATCCGACATGGTACTCTGTATTCATAAAAGAATGTAGCAAGTGCAGGTCTGTATAAACAACAGTACTGGTAGGCATCCGACTAAGCATAGTTAACACAATTTAGATAAATAAACAGATAAGCAAATAAATCAACCAAGCATGAGACAATATAATCGCAACCGAGTATCCGCCATCACCTATGTAAAGCATCTAGACCCGAATGTGTCAAGTTTGGGTATATCTGATCCAATCCAATCATCAAACATCTCAATCAAGTCATAATACAATGCAGTGCAATAATGGTATGAATGTGATGCTATGCCATGCAAATGAGTTGAACACATGTATTCCGGACGGAAATATCGACGTCTCGGTACCACAACCCAGCGAGACTCGCGAAGTCTAAGTGCCACCCGTCCCGGATCTTTGCTCAATAGACAGGCGGGACCCTGGCTAATTGCTCACAGGGGAAGTCTCATCGGCACCAACATGGGCGACTCGCGGAGTCCATGCACTAACAATGATTCTGGGATAACATCGGAATCGGCCATGTAACAGCGATGTCGGAATAGATCATCGGACATCGGCCATCTCACAGTCACTCAAGTAAATGAGGATGTCAAATATCAGTTTCATACAGTTAACGATTCCAAAATTGAACCTCGGACATAGGCCTTCTCATAATCATTGAAGTAAAAAAGTTTATCAAATATCAGTTTCATTTAATCAACGATTCCGGAATGGATCTTTGGACAAAGGCCTTTTCACAATCACTCAAGTAAAGAGTTCATCAAAATATCAGTTTTGCTCAATCAACGATACCGGATCATCACCGGCTATCGGCCATGCATCATGAATATGAGAGAATGCGTATAATGTATATGTAAGACAATAAAGTTCGATACCACAAGTACCACAATAGGGTACACCAACAACGTATCACATCACAATACCAACAATGGGTATGCCAACATATATCAGTAACTCAAGTACCAACAGTAGGTATGCCAGCAATATATCCAAGTACAAATACCAACAACGGGTAGGTCAAAACTATCCAAATCAAGACGACAAAACAGAATCCGATATCTACCAAATACACATAGCATCAAGCCAACACAATGAAACAATCAAGGCACACATAACGGGGTGGCTAGTCCCAACACACATCTGAGCCCAAATCTAAGGCAATATCCATCCCAAATTCATACCCGAAGGTTCCCATGCTGTCTCCAACATTATAATCTAAATATGTGATTCGCTACACGAAGTCTCACCAAAGGTAAGCCATAATCTACTTGGATGGCTGAACCGCAACACTAACAACTCACTCCTTTGCCTTGCCCTTCCGCTGAAGCTCAGAACGAAAGTAGTCTAAGCATAATTGAATTCTATATGAGAAATCATGAAGAATGATACCAAATCTTGCTATTATTTGAATTAGGTCCATTCTAACCCTAGAATTTGGGGAAACAGGCCCACAAGGGCAAAACGGGAAATTCAGGGGCAAAATACCAAATTAAGTACTAGGTAGTCATAACCCAACTACTAATTGTTGATTTAACTCAAGAATTGTCCTAAATGTGATTTCAAGCAAAAACCCCCAAATTGGGTATAAACCCTAAGTCTTTGATTCGAAAATTCAACACTAAAAGTGGAAGATATATGCTTAATAAGCTTAGATTAATCAATATCTAGCATAAACATCACCAATTTATCATTAATAATCTTGGGGAAAATTTTCTTCCAAACCCTTTTTCAACTCTTATCACCATGGGTTTATTAGGGGAAAAGGGAAAATCTAACATGATTATGGCTTAAAGGAAGAATGAAGAAATGAGTAGGAATTACCTCCAAGATTCTCCTCCAAATATCCTTAAGAGCAGTTTCTTCAAGCTCAAATATCAAAATGGGGTAAAATGAGGGTCTACGGCCTTTTAATACTTCATTAATATTATTAACTGCCTGTCACCCACTGTAGCGGTACTGGGACCGCTCCAGCGGCGCCGCCCCAGCGGTCAGCTGATCGTTTCAGCGGTCAACCATAAATGGCTAGGACCGCTTCAGCGGCAGGGCTTCCGCTCCAGCGGTACCGCTGCTGCGGTGCTGGTGCTGCCAAAACGGGCACCAGACACCAGAAACTTAGCCCAAGTTTCACCTTTCCATCCGATTTTCTGTGTCACGACCCAACCCCGTAGGCCGTGACTAGTGCCCGATCTGGGCACCCAAACCCATCTATCAAATGCATTCAAGTATATAGCAGAAGCCGTGAAGGCTATATTCTAAATTTAGATAATTTCCAGAAAAGTTTCGGAAGAGTTTCCTTTGTTTTACAGACTATCCAAAATAACCCTGCGCACAAAAAATACCAACAAAGGCCACACCGGCCAACAAGGCAACATGTAAACACATGCGGACCGGCCGCCGCGGCGAATGGGATCGCCCAAACACATCATATACACACATCCGTACAGAAAGACCCAACCCACAAACATGTCCACAAACCTCTAAACAGACCGACAGAATCATATGACGGGACAGGGCCCCGCCGTACCCAAATAGTCAGATATACAGAAATATATACATAACAAAAGATGTATGTACCAAAAGTGGACTCCGGATCAAAAGGGAGTACTTCGAAATAGCAGAAAGTGGAGCCTACAGTGATGGATCACCTGTGTCAGTACCTGCGGGCATGAAATGCAGCCCCCGAAGAAAGGGGGTCAGTACGAAAGATGTACTGAGTATGTAAAGCATAGAGTACAGAAATATGAGCCATAACTGAAAACAAACAGGATACAAAGGGGAAATACCGAACAGTATATCAAAATATGTATCAAAACCATATATACGTAATGCAAACAAAATCATGCAAAGCTCAGGAACGTGGTCACCACTCCGACGCTGGTGCCACACACAGCATAACACCGGAAGGTTCAAATCTCCGTACATCCCCGAGCACACATATCAGCATAGCATATCACCAGCCATATCACAGCATAACTCCAAACGGAACCCGGCCCTATGGCGAGGTCTCGGGAACCGTAACACAGCATACGGCCGAATTTATCATAGCGCGCACGAATCATAACCGGCCCGGGAACCGGTGAACGAAGTCATAATAAGGGCACGAGCGGAGTCGTGAGCAAACCATGCAACTTATAAGTCAAAACACCTTTTGAAACTTGATAATATCATATGCTAACTCATTAATCAAATAGTTCGAATAACTAGTCAATACGGGGTTCGTTTCACAAAAGTATTTCCAACATAGTATTTATGGTTCAAAATATAGTTTAGAATATCGTGGCAGTCAAACATTATTTTATGATAGCCAAATTCATAACCAAAAGTGTTTTGCCGACATTAGACAAGAATGGGCATAATAGAGCAAACAAAGAAGTCTCGATGCTAGCGGGCCCACCGCGGGTCAAGTCGAGGTGGCGGATATGAATCACAGACATTTGGGGTCTATGGAATCATACATGGAAGTCTCGAGGCAACTTGATTACATTTACAAAAGTTTCGGACATTAGATCACTTTTCAATATAATATGAGTTTTATAATTCAATTCAATTGAATGAATAATACTAAATTTCCAATTCGGATTTCTAGGAACAGAATTGCCCTCGGGGCTCCAATATCGACCTAGTATACCTAAGACATGACAAAAGAAGGAATGGGTAGCCTTACATACCTTATATGCGTCTTACGCTCGCCCGAAACTCAAGTCCCGTTTCGCTCAGGATCTGCAAATGGTCAAAGTTACCAATTAGGGATTTTAAGGCTTAAGAATTCACTTAACCTCATTTTTGTCTACCGAATTTTCGACAGCATTTCCCCCATATATATATATCACCCCGAGACTTAGCTCGGCTCCATATACAACAACAACAACAACAACCCACAGTATCACAATCATCACAAGTCATAACAAAATCACTCTAACGTCAATATTCTTTCTTTCTACATAAATCAATAACTTTCATCCAAACTTCACCACATCCACATTATCATATTCATTTACTCATTCAAAGTTATTCAAACACATTCCAATAATATTCCAAACGATATACATGAATTTAAGCAATCCGCTGCTTTCCATATTCTATTCAAAACGTCCACAACTACGACGAACATACTAACTTGCATTGTTTCATTCCAAATTCATTAACAACAACCATAATTCACATTTAAAGTCTTACTTTCACAATTATATACGAATATACAAAAATCATATAATTTCCCATAAGGACCCGCAACCATTTTCAATGCCAATTCAACTCGTTAAACATTCATTTATGTCATAAATGCCACAACGACGCAACTAACAAACTAAATAAAATCAAAATTAACCTTGCCTTCATCATGACATGGCTCACGGCCACTTCACCACACACACACACACCCACGGTTTCACACACACACCAAAACTACGGAATTCTCGTCTATTCTCAATCCTTATAATATTCTTACGAATTCCATAACACAAAAGTGACAAAATCCTTACCTTATCTTGAAATTCCGACTTGCCGCAAACGTGATTCTTTCGCCAAACAAATTGTATCACGTCGGAGAGCGTCTTGTACTTGCTACAAATATGAGAAGAACAAGATTTTTAGACCACAATCCAAGGCTAGAGAATATTTTTTTTTTTGGAACAAGGGGTTCGGCCGAATGGGGTTCAAGAACTCAAGGATGGGTTTTTAATTTTGTTTCTAGATTTCTCTAAGGATAAGCATACCTATATACATAATTGATTAGTAGGCACATGGAAAGCACATGACCATTAAATGGGTCTTGGGCCAAGGCCTCATGGCCGGCCACCCCATGGTCTTGGGCTTCAATTTTCCTTCAAATTTTTCTTGGCCCAATTCGTTGAAATCTCGTTTTGTAATTCCCGAAACCAATTTCCGGAATTCCAATTTTTGTCCTTAGACTTCCTCCACATTTCCACACCAATATTTTCATAAACAACATAGACATATTAACTAAAATCAAAGATATGTCCTTGTAACATACAAGTCTCGATTATTTTCAAGATTTCCAATTATGCGAAAACACGGGACATAACATTCTCCCCCCCTTTAGAACATTCGTCCCCGAATGTTAAATTACTCTTATAAGGTCTTATGAGCATAACGGGGGAGTCCCTCTCTTGTAAGTAGTACACATAATTCATCCTTCGATTAATACAACAAATTTTAAAAAAGTTTAGATTACCTGTGGGCGTAGGAAACAAGTGGGGATATTTCCTCCTCATCTCCTCCTCCGACTCCCAGGTCATCTCTTCCCGGTTGTTGTTGCGCCATAGGACTTTAACAGAAGGCACTTCCTTAGTGCGTAGTCTCCTGACCTGCCGATCCAGAATAGTTATAGGATGCTCTTCATAAGACAAATGCTCCGTTACCTGAATGTCATTTACTGGGAATATTCTGGAAGGATCACCAATACATTTTCGCAGCATGGACACATGAAATACCGGGTGCACTGCCTCCAAATCGGATGGTAAGTCTAGCTCATAGGCGACCTCGCCTATCTTCCGAATGATCTGATACGGCCCGATATACCGCGGGCTTAACTTACCCTTTTTACCGAATCTCATAACACCCTTCATAGGCGACACCTTCAGAAATACCCAGTCGCCAATCTGGAACTCTAATGGTCGACGTCGTCTATCTGCGTATGCTTTCTGTCGACTCTGTGCAGCCAATAATCACTCCCGAATAAGTTTTACTTTATCCACTGCTTCCTGGATCACATCTGGCCCAATTAATTTGGTTTTGCCCACATCGAACCACCCAATAGGAGATCTGCATTTCCTGCCATAAAAAGCTTCGTACGGTGCCATCTGAATGCTGGAGTGATAACTGTTATTATAGGCAAATTCAATAAGCGACAAATGATCATCCCAGCTGCCTCTGAAATCAATAACGCAGGCCCGCAACATATCTTCCAGCGTCTGAATAGTGCACTCGGCCTGCCCGTCGGACTGTGGATGAAAAGCTGTACTGAGGCTCACCTGAGTCCCTAATCCCTCCTGAAATGACCTCCAGAAATTTACCGTAAACTGGGCACCTCGGTCAGTAATAATAGATACAGGGATTCCGTGAAGTCTGACTATCTCTCTGATATATAATCTAGCATAATCCTCAGCCGAATAAGTAGTCCGGACGGGGAGGAAGTGGGCTGATTTCGTCAATCTGTCAACAATAACCCAAATAGCATCGTACCTGCGTGGAGTGCGTGGTAACGCAACAACGAAATCCATATTAATCATCTCCCATTTCCAGGCTGGAATTTCCATCTCCTGTAATAATCCACCGGGCTTCTGATGTTCAATTTTAACTTGCTGACAATTTGGGCACTGACCAACGAACTCTGCAATATCGTTCTTCATACCGTCCCACCAATACAAACTTCTGAGATCATGATACATTTTAGTGGAACCAGGATGAACAGAATACCGTGCATTATGCGCCTCGCCCATGATTTGTCGCCGTAAGCCTGCAACATCCGGTACACAGAATCTGCCTTCATATGATAATACCACTTCAGGCGAAATTTCAAACGGAGTCTTTTCTTTATTAAGAGCCACATCTCTGTACTGAACCAGAATAGGATCCTCAAACTGTCGCTGCTTTACTTCTTCTATAATAGATGATTCAGCAACTGCACGAACAGAAATTACAGAATCTCCAAAATCTGCCAAACGAACTCCAAGGCTGGCCAACTGATGAATTTCACGAACCAAATCTTTCTTACCAGGTGGTACAACAACCAAGCTGCCCATAGACTTGCGGCTAAGTGCATCCGCTACCACATTGGCTTTCCCAGGATGGTACAGAATATCAACGTCATAATCTTTCAATAATTCAAGCTATCTTCTCTGCCGCAAATTCAGTTCCTTCTGTTTAAAAATATACTGGAGTCTCTTATGGTCCGTATAAATATCAACATGGACCCCATATAAATAGTGCCGCCAAATCGTCAAAGCGTGAATCACCGCGGCCAACTCAAGATCATGAGTGGGATAATTCTTCTCGTGCGGTCTGAGCTGTCGGGAGGCATAGGCTATAACTCGACCGTGTTGCATCAACACACATCCTATCCCAATACCAGAGGCATCACAATAGACAACATACCCATCTGATCCTTCTGGAAGGGCTAAAACTGGAGCTGTAATTAATTTTTCTTTCAACATCTGAAAGCTGCGCTCGCAGGCATCAGTCCACTGAAATTTTGCTACGTTCTGAGTAAGCTTCGTCAGTGGTGCCGCAATAGAAGAACAATTTTCCACGAACCTCCGATAATATCCGGCTAACCCCAGAAAACTGCGAACCTCTGTCGGTGTAGTAGGCCTGGGCCAATTCTGTACAACTTCAATTTTCTGCGTATTGACCCGAATACCATCTGCTCCGACAATATGCCCCAAGAATGCCACAGAAGTTAACCAGAATTCACATTTGGAAAATTTAGCATATAATTTTTGTTGCCGAAGAATACCAAGTACTGTTCTCAAATGATCTGAATGCTCCTCTGCTGATCGTGAATAAATCAAAATATCATCGATAAACACAATCACGAACATATCCAGGAAAGGCCAAAATACCCAATTCATCAGATCCATGAATACCGCTGGAGCATTAGTCAGCCCGAAAGACATCACTCTGAAATCATAATGCCCGTACCGGGTCCTGAAAGCAGTCTTCGGGATATCTGATTCTCGCACTCGCACCTGATGATAACCCGAGCGCAAATCTATCTTTGAAAAATATTTAGAACCCTACAACTGATCAAACAAATCATCAATCCAGGGGAGGGCATATTTATTCTTTATAGTCACCTTATTTAATTGCCGATAATCGATACAAATTCGCAGTGACCCATCTTTCTTTCTTACAAATAATACCGGTGCTCCCCAGGGTGATGTACTGGGTCTGATAAAGCCTTTATCTAATAGATCTTTTAGCTGCTCTTTCAATTCCTTCAATTCAGCCGGTGCCATTCTGTACGGATGAATAAATATAGGCTGCGTATTCGGCAACAAGTCTATAGTGAAATCTATCTCCCGTTCAGACGGAAGACCCGGAAGCTCATCTGGAAACACATCTGGGAACTCACTAACAACCGGGACAGACTGAACAGTAGGTGTCTCGGCTGTAGTATCGTGCACACGAACCAAATGATAGATGTAACCTTTCTGAATCATCTTCTTAGCCTTGAGGTACGAAATAAACTCACCCCTAGGCGATGCCGTAGACCCGAACCACTCTATAACTGGTTCCCCTGGAAACTGAAAACGGACTACCTTTTTCTGGCAGTCAACATTAGCATAACAGGAAGCCAACCAGTCCATACCCATAATGACATCAAATTCCAGCATATCTAATTCTATCAAATCAGCTTTGGTGCAGCGATCACATATAGTCACAGAACAATCCCTGTATACCTGCCTCGCTATAATACAATCCCCGACCGGGGTAGCTACCTCAAATGGCTCTATAGGCTCAGACACTATCCCAATTTTACTAGCAACGAGCGGGGAAATATATGATAAAGTAGAACCAGGATCAATCAGTGCATATACAGATCTGGAGAAAACCAGTAATGTACCTGTGACGACATTTGGTGAAGCCTCCTGGTCCTGACGACTGGCTAATGCATATATGCGGTTCGAGGGACAGCTAGAACCTGAAGCACTGCCACGACCTCGACCGCGTCCCACCGGTGCAGGCATACCTGGCCCCGCAGGGCGTGCAACTGATGGAGCAGATGATGAACCAGCGGCTGATCCCGTCGGCTGAGCTACACTACCAGAACCGCTCGCCAACGGACAATCTCGCATAATATGGCCCTGACCGCCGCATGAAAAACAGGCTCCAGTAAGTCGATAACACTCTCCCGGGTGCGATTTCCCGCAATGGGAACAACGGGGCCTGGGTGGTCTGGGCTGGCTGGGACCTCTGGCTATCTGTGACCCTGATGCTCTGGAGCTCTGACCGGCCCCAGACTGTCCTGCATCGTCAAATCTCCTACCGGCTGGCTGTGTACCCCGGCCTGACGGAGGAGGATGTCTGCCTGACTGCTGCTGCTGAGGCTGTCCGCCTCGAGAATCTCCAGAATAACCTGCGGATCTGGCCCTCTTGGACGACCTCCTGTCCCGATCTCTGCTGGAATAATCAGCTCTATGTCGGTCCTCCATACCCAGAGCATAAGCCTGTAGTCGGGCAATATCCATGTCTGTCTGCAATGCCACCGCCATACAACCATCAATCAAATAGCGGTCTAACCCCATCACGTATCTGTGCATCCGATCGGCCATATCTGCTACTATGGCAGGTGCATACCGGGCCAAAGAATCAAACTCCATATTATACTCACGAATGCTCCGACCCCTCTGCTGCAGATGCAAAAATCGGTCAACCCGCGCCAGCCGTAACTCTGGGGGCAAAAAGTGGTGAGTGAAAGCAGTCACGAACTCGTCCCAAGTAGCTGGGGTAGCACCCTCACCCCTGGATAGCTCCCAGGACTCATACCAGTGAGCAGCAACATCCCGTAGTCTATGCGAAGCCAACTCAACAGACTCAGTCTCTAAAGCCCTGACCAAATCTAGTGAGCGCCGCATCCCCCGAATAAAGTCATGGGGGTCCTCGTCGGGTTTAGACCCGAAAAATTCTGGAGGGCCACATAATAGGAACTCTCGAACCCTCAGGCTGTCACGCCTGTCATCATCGTCGTCATCTCTCCGCCCGCGTCTGCGAGCCTGCCCCGCTACCAGTGTGGTCAATAACTGCACAGCCTCTCTCAGTGTCCTATCCTCCGCCCCTGGCTGAGGAGCTTGAGGCTCGGGTGCGGGAACTCGGGCCCTTGGAGCTGCTGATGGACCTGCTCCAGGCTCCGCTGGTGGTAGTGTAGCGGATCCCTCTGAATGGGGCACAACCTCGGGCAAATCATAAACACGAGCCCGAGTAACTCGCTGTGCCTGACTAGTGCCTGACTAGTGCCTGCCATCCCTGCCTTGCCCTTCTGGGCCGCTGTTGCCTTCTTCGGAGGCATCACTGCAAACACAATAACGGATCAGATCAAAATCGTCCTAATAGCACAGCTCTAACGCACGATCTAAGATTCCAAAGAAAAGTAACACCCTAAATGCCCTGTAGCCTCCTGTTTATAGACGTGGTGCACAACACACCGATAAACAAGACTCTACGAGACACGGCCTGTAGACATTCCGAGGACAAACCGCTCTGATACCACTTTTATCACGACCCAACCCCGTAGGCCGTGACTAGTGCCCGATCTGGGCACCCAAACCCATCTATCCAATGCATTCAAGTATATAGCAGAAGCCGTCAAGGCTATATTCTAAATTTAGATAATTTCCAGAAATATTTCGGCAGAGTTTCCTTTGTTTTACAGACTATCCAAAATAACCCTGCGCACAAAAAATACCAACAAAGGCCACATCGGCCAACAAGGCAACATGTAAACATATGCGGACCGGCCACCGCGGCGAATGGGATCGCCTAAACACATCATATACACACATCCGTACAGAAAGACCCAACCCACAAACATGTCCACAAACCTCTAAACAGACCGACAGAATCATATGACGGGACAGGGCCCCGCCGTACCCAAATAGTCAGATATACAGAAATATATACATAACAAAAGATGTATGTACCAAAAGTGGACTCCGGATCAAAAGGGAGTACTTCGAAATAGTAGAAAGTGGAGCCTACAGTGATGGATCACCTGTGTCTGTACCTGCGAGCATGAAACGCAGCCCCCGAAGAAAGGGGGTCAGTACGAAAGATGTACTGAGTATGTAAAGCATAGAGTACAGAAATATGAGCCATAACTGAAAACAAACAGGATACAAAGGGGAAATACCGAACAGTATATCAAAATATGTATCAAAACCATATATACGTAATGCAAACCAAATCATGCAAAGCTCAGGAACGTGGTCACCACACCGACGCTAGTGCCACACACAGCATAACACCGGAAGGTTCAAATCTCCGTACATCCCCGAGCACACATATCAGCATAGCATATCACCAGCCATATCACAGCATAACTCCAAACGGAACCCGGCCCTATGGCGAGGTCTCGGGAACCGTAACACAGCATACGACCGAATTTATCATAGCGCGCACGAATCATAACCGGCCCGGGAACCGGTGAACGAAGTCATAATAAGGGCACGAGCGGAGTCGTGAGCAAACCATGCAACTTATAAGTCAAAACACCTTTTGAAACTTGATAATATCATATGCTAACTCATTAATCAAATAGTTCGAATAACTAGTCAATACGGGGTTCGTTTCACAAAAGTATTTCCAACATAGTATTTATGGTTCAAAATATAGTTTAGAATATCGTGGCAGTCAAACATTATTTTATGATAGCCAAATTCATAACCAAAAGTGTTTTGCCGACATTAGACAAGAATGGGCATAATAGAGCAAACAAAGAAGTCTCGATGCTAGCGGGCCCACCGCGGGTCAAGTCGAGGTGGCGGACATGAATCACAGACATTTGGGGTCTATGGAATCATACATGGAAGTCTCGAGGCAACTTGATTACATTTACAAAAGTTTCAGACATTAGATCACTTTTCAATATAATATGAGTTTTATAATTCAATTCAATTGAATGAATAATACTAAATTTCCAATTCGGATTTCTAGGAACAGAATTGCCCTCGGGGCTCCAATATCGACCTAGTATACCTAAGACATACCAAAAGAAGGAATGGGTAGCCTTACATACCTTATATGCGTCTTACGCTCGCCCGAAACTCAAGTCCCATTTCGCTCAGGATCTGCAAATGGTCAAAGTTACCAATTAGGGATTTCAAGGCTTAAGAATTCACTTAACCTCATTTTTGTCTACCGAATTTTCGACAGCATTTCCCCCATATATATATATATCACCCCGAGACTTAGCTCGGCTCCATATACAACAACAACAACAACCCACAGTATCACAATCATCACAAGTCATAACAAAATCACTCTAACGTCAATATTCTTTCTTTCTACATAAATCAATAACTTTCATCCAAACTTCACCACATCCACATTATCATATTCATTTACTCATTCAAAGTTATTCAAACACATTCCAATAATATTCCAAACGATATACATGAATTTAAGCAATCCGCTGCTTTCCATATTCTATTCAAAACGTCCACAACTACGACGAACATACTAACTTGCATTGTTTCATTCCAAATTCATTAACAACAACCATAATTCACATTTAAAGTCTTACTTTCACAATTATATACGAATATACAAAAATCATATAATTTCCCATAAGGACCCGCAACCATTTTCAATGCCAATTCAACTTGTTAAACATTCATTTACGTCATAAATGCCACAACGACGCAACTAACAAACTAAACAAAATCAAAATTCACATTGCCTTCATCATGACATGGCTCACGGCCACTTCACCACACACACACCAAAACTACGGAATTCTCGTCTATTCTCAATCCTTATAATATTCTTACGAATTCCATAACACAAAAGTGACAAAATCCTTACCTTATCTTGAAATTCCGACTTGCCGCAAACGTGATTCTTTCGCCAAACAAATTGTATCACGTCGGAGAGCGTCTTGTACTTGCTACAAATATGAGAAGAACAAGATTTTTAGACCACAATCCAAGGCTAGAATTTTTTTTTTTTGGAACAAGGGGTTCGGCCAAATGGGGTTCAAGAACTCAAGGATGAGTTTTTAATTTTGTTTCTAGATTTCTCTAAGGATAAGCATACCTATATACATAATTGATTAGTAGGCACATGGAAAGCACATGACCATTAAATGGGTCTTGGGCCAAGGCCTCATGGCCGGCCACCCCATGGTCTTGGGCTTCAATTTTCCTTCAAATTTTTCTTGGCCCAATTCGTTGAAATCTCGTTTTGTAATTCCCGAAACCAATTTTCGGAATTCCAATTTTTGTCCTTAGACTTCCTGCACATTTCCACACCAATATTTTCATAAACAACATAGACATATTAACTAAAATCAAAGATATGGCCTTATAACATACAAGTCTCAATTATTTTCGAGATTTCCAATTATGCGAAAACACGGGACATAACATTCTGACTAATTCCTGAGGCCATTTTCTCACATACCAGATGTATAGTCCTACATAAAAACGCGCTACGAATGCGCTCGTGGTCTCAAAATTTCCAACGGGGGTCTCGTTGACCAAGTCAACCCCCTATGCCTTAATTCCAATTTCTCATCCTAAGTCCCGAAATGCATCCGAATAAATTGGGAACTGAACCAATTACACATACAAGTTCTAAAAAGCCATCCGGACCTCTTGGAATCGACAGAATTTCGAAAAATGTCCTTTTGCCCAAAAGTCATCTTTGGGTCAACTCTTTTTCACTTTAAGCCTATATTTTCACCAAAGTTGCCCGAATCCGATCTAGACACTTCGGGAAGCGTGTCAATGGTCCGTTCGAGTCAAAAGTGAGCTAATCAATGCTCGAAAATGAACAAAAATGCTGAAAAGAGTATAACGACCAAACGAGTCGTTACAACACTATTTGGCCTAGTTTTATTTATTATAGCAGCATCAAGTTGAATTGGCTTGCCCACAACGGATGCCAACGTAAATAAAGATTCCTTGATAAAAACGGTAAGAAGCAGGTTTCGGAAACGAGATCCAAGCCATAGCAATTGAAATCTCCTTTTCAATACTGAACCTAGAATCATAAATCAAAGGTCTCATTTGGTAACTATGACCATCCTTTGATTTTAACCAAAAAACACTTTTTGACGAGATAGAAATAAAATCTTGTCTTAAATCACATCTTATTAATACATGTCTATCTCTCAAGAAGCCTACACGACAGGTACCCTTCGCACCACACTGTTTAGGTATAATAGTTCTAAGTTCATCTAACTCAGGCCATCCATATGAAAACTTACCAACAATGGCATGTTGTAAATTTCCAATCATCTCCATTCGTAAAACTTCAGAAGAGGACCATCTTACAACGTGTTTACCATATATAATCTCCACCTTCTTCATAGGATTGGGTTCACACGTTTTCATGGGAGTTTCAACAGTTTCATACGTAAGAGTATGAAGATAGTTTGAATCATTGTACGTAATTGTTGTTGGTTGCAGTTGTTGTGGATTGCTGGATGTAGAGAGGGGAGGGAATTGGGAGGAATCATGAAGAGAAAGAGACTGATCAACCGCTAGTAGCCGGAGTGGCCATAGAATGATTAGGGTTTTTAAACTAAGGTTTGCATGGGAGGAGAGAGAACAGAGCGTCGAAGATTAAGTTATATATCACCTTAGCTGAAACTCATCGAATCTATAAAGGTGATTTACTGGGAACTCATAAGTTCTCCTAGAGATATGAACACAGTTCATCAAGTTCGAATAAAACAATACTCACCTGGAATGAATGCACAATCCCTGAATGCCATCAATAGCCACTTGAACTGACTCCAAATTTCCGTAACTAATCACAGTCCCACCAGACATCTATAGCGGCCAATTCTAATCTATTCCTCACGCATAATAAATCATGTCTGCCACCCTCGACTACAAAAGCTGAGTCTTATCCATGCTGTCAACTGAGTACCGAAGAAATCTACCTTACGAATGCAACCATTGAGTTTCTCAACCCTTACCCGATACGCAAATCTGATCCCCCCCACCAGAATTTTCGATGCAAAAACTATAGCCTCCATAATAACCCCTTAACCATCGACCTTCATAGTGTCATACCTCGATATGCCCATAATATTTCCAAAAGCATCAAATCGCAACCTCTTGTGCCAACCTAGCACAACTATTTCCGAGTCCTTAATATCCAAAAGTATTCACCCAAGATATCTTTTCATTATTACTCGTAACATAAAACACTTACCACGAATACAGTCCCATCTCGAGAATATAACTCTAGTCCTCCATAATAGGAATTTTTGGAAATCCTTTCTCTTAAGACCACACTAACTCATCCACTGTAGAGTGTTACAAAATTACCCAACTGAGCACCAGCCAAGCTACTTTCGATAACCTTTAACATGTCGGTTACCTTAAATTCATTTCTCACTAGTCGCTGATCACGAAACCTCACGAAACTTCGTCATATCACTCAATCCATCAAATCACTTAGCCCTTTTTCTGTAGACTTCCTTCTTAAGATTACTCAACGATAATCCCCCACTTGAATTATGTAAGACGACAATACCACAATCTATAAAGACCCAAGTAATTTCGAAGACGTGCCTCATTCTTACCAATTCTAGATCAACTATACCTTTCTTATTCCTTAATTCCCTAATTACATTAAAATGACAATCATCGTCACCACAACCATTTCCCTAACTCACTCAATAGATTACCGTACAATCATAAGTCTTGCAAACTAGTCGAGTCAAACCTAGAGATAGTAGTATGCCACGCACTATACACACTAGAGTTCCCTTAACTCACTCAAATATTAAACTGAATAATTTCTAATCCGGTGTATCGCATACACAGTCCTACTAATGTCCCCACGTACCTCCACCAAGGTGCCTTTGCTCATATTCTCTTAACTGAAATTCCGAAATATTCTCCACAACTCGAATTTACTCAAACCTCATTATTGATTTACCACTTCGAACGTCTCATCTGTCGAACCAAACTCTAACCTTTCGCGTGATTATCCCTTCCATTCGATCAACTCAACCTAATAGCAATACCGGTAATAGCAGGAACTAGCTGAAACTAACACAATAGGTATAAGGCTCTCAACTCCAATCCAATACTAGAGTCATTCTTATTAACCAACCACTGAATCCTATTGGTCTACAACATAACTAAATTTTCCAACTCGACACGGAACCCCTATTTATACTTTACCATACATGATCACAACATAACTACCAATCCAACTAGCCCTTTATTCCATGATATCCTTATCATTCCTCTAGATGCGAAGACGTACATACATCTTTGCTACAAGACTCGAACCCTAACTGCCCAGCATCTCAAGTATGCACTCATCTCAAGTAGTCCTGCTTCCTAATCTAGAACTGATAACCACTTTCTCGAAAGGACCCACTAGCCACTAGCAATAAATCACGTCGAAGCGCAACTTAACCTTTCATGGCCGAATATGAAATCCACTCTCGTACCAATTGCAGCCTTATTCTCACAAGCTTGTCAAATACCAATTTTCCCTTCCTGATAGCGGAGATTACTCTATACAAGTCCTTTTCCTTACACGTCAGTCCTATTAACACGAAAGGTACTCATACCAAAAATACCCTAAGAAATCATACTTCGCTATAAGGATTCCACAAAATTTATCCTTTGTGTATTTTATTCTCAATTCCTCTTCTTTATTACACGTGGTCACTATAATTTTGCCAAAATCTGTTGATCCTTACTAAACTTACACTCGTCCCCTTATATCGATATCTAATACCTTGCCACTGATGAATTGTTGACTTGCCATAGGTACATTCGTGCCATACACACCATCACAAAGCCTTGACGAAGTTAAAACTTTTCCTATAGCCATCATATCATCGAACAAATCATTCTTGTCAAAATAGGAATGCACTTTTGTCCCTTCCGAGCAATCCAAAGCTGAAAATACGGAGATCATTCGACCTTTTGTACCATCCTTCCCATTTCTCAAGAAACCCCCACAATGAATGAGTCTAACTACGATCCCACACAACCGATACCTCAAACAATAGCTAGAAATAGAACTGGTCACACATCCGAGTTAGGACGACACATCTCGTACCATACCACAACACGTCATAACAAAACCAGTCGCGTAAGAATTTAAGCACGAGTTTCCATCCTCTATGGGTGATTAAGATAAAGACATTCAGATACTAATTTGAATGAAGTAGCATGAAGGAAAGAAAGAATTTGAAGTTTCCTAAATGTCTCATAGCCTCTCGCAGATAAGTACGAAACTCATCGTACCGATCCGTAAGACTCTACTAGACATGTTTCTATACTTATAGACTAGGTAATCTAGGGCTTTGATACCAACTTGTCACAACCCAGAATTACTAAATCGTGCAGGCACCTACCATTCCCACCTCGGTAAGAGAACCCTTTTCCCAATTCATATATTCAACAATAATAAAGTAGCTAGAGCTGAATAAATAAATGTCTAAAATCATAAATAATCACAAGTACGGAATTTAAATACAACCCCCAAGGAACTGGTCTGACTCGTATAAGAGAAACTAAGTAATGTCTAGAAAATACTAGTCTCAAATGCTATACACATCTATCTGAATGGAAGAAAATAAAGATAGTGATAGAGAAGTCTCTGAGCAGCGACGCATCAGATGCTCACCCATGATACTCGCAAGCCAGGCCTCGAAAATCAACCTTGAAAGTAGAAGTAGGACTTATCTTAAACTCTACACACCGAATGGAGTGTAGCAAGGTAGCATCAGTACAAACAACTTGTACTGAGCAGGCATCATAGGCCGACAACAGTTAGTTAACATATATAAAGAAAGAGACTGAAGAATAGACATGCTCACAATCAGGTATACACACCACGCAGTCCAAGAATAACGATCAAGCACATAGAGATCAATAACCGAATCATAGCCTATGGTGAAGCCCCTAAACACAAGTCTTTCCATGTTTTTCCATGAGTCCTTAGAATAACCCTAAACACTAGCACAACCAACAATGTTACTCCGTCACCTCAAGTCTCAACCTAGGAGAAGTCTCTACTCCTTGAATCTATCAATTCCCAAATATATAATAATCAAGCACACGACGATCTCAAATCAGTTACCAACTAGGAACTCAATGTTCACGAGCACCTTACAATATAATAAAATGCCACAACAAGAAATCAGTATGTATGAATGAAATATAAATGCAATGCAATGATACACACAGGCTTCGGGCGGATGATGTCTACGCTCCGACAGTTATGACCCATGGGGGACTCGCGAAGTCCATCTACCTGATGTGGCACACAAACCGATCCAATTGTGGAACATGCAAGGCGATCCCAGTTAGTGTTGCAGAACGTGCAACCCGATCCTAGTAAGTATTACGAAACCTGTAGCCCGATCCAATATCTATACGGATGTATGTGTGTGTATATATATATATATATATACACACATATATATATATATCTCTGTGTGTGTGTTGCAGCGCGTAACCCGGTCCAAATATATGAGTATGAATGCATGTATGATATCAATAACAACCGTGCCACACATAGACATATATCCTAAATCAAGATCAATATCAATTCCTTCCTTTTCACAAGTCAATAACTAATAACTGAGAGATGCGGGTTCATAACCATGAATAAGTCACTAAGTATTCATATCAAAGTATCATGAAAGATAAGAATGAGTGCAATTCATAATGTCAATTAATGATGACAACACATCAAATCAATCGTGCCACACAAGGACACATCTCTCGGTATCAATAACAAGTCAAGTTCTTTCCTCTGTCCAAGATAATACCCAAAAGTGAGGGATAACTATATCTCATTCATGATCAGACGACTAATCATCTAATCCCAATATTTTTATAAATGAGTGTATGCACGATACATCGCCAACGAGAATATAAGAATCAATCGTGCCATACATGGACACATAAATTAATCACAATATCCATATCATAAATTTACTTTCCTTTCCAACAACCTCAACGATGACAAATACACCCTTTAAATAATAAGGTAATCAGTTTGCAACAACTCAAGAATCAATCACATGGCGATAAGTCAACTTTCACAACAAGAAACAACTCAATAAAACATAATAAGACGACGATCCATAGTCAACAACAATACCTACCGAAGAATCCATACAAACTTCATACCCGAAGGCATAACATACTATCTCTGAAAATCAAGACCCACCAGTAGAGGTGGAGGTTGAGAATGTCTTTGCAGATATGTTAGATGAGGTGGAATATGCATCTGCTATTGTTCCACCTAAGGTGAATGCCGTAAATTGCAAGATTGATTCCACTATCTACCAGCTTCTAAAACTTGAGGGATATTTTTGAAACTCTAGATGACCCTCATTAGCTCTTGAAGAATTTTGTGGGTGTGTTTGCACAACACATGCAGATTGTTGTTCCTGATGATGCTATTCTGCTAAGAATTTTACAAATATTCTTTAGCAGGCGATGCAAGAATTTTGTTTGAGAAGCTTCGCCACAACACTATTCATACATGGGGAGAGCTAGTTGCTAATTTTTCTCAAGAAGTTGTTTCTGCTGAGCAAGAAAGCTAAAATTCGTTATGATTTCAAACAGATTTCAGGGGAGCAACTATATGAAACTTGGGAGAGATTCAAGAAGTATTTGCAAAATTCTCCAAATCATGGTTTTCCAAAGCATATATTGACGGAGAAGTTCTATAGAGGGTTGGATCCATTAACACAAGAAGTGGCGAATAATGCAGCATGTGGGTGTTTCACTGATAATACATATGCCCAAATCACTCAATTGCTTGATAAGCTTACTATTCACAATAAAGCATGGCATTCTGGTGGTACTGGCAAAGTAGCCTATGGAGCTCCAATAATTCATAATATTTTGAAAGAGAATCAAGAGACTCAGCAGACTCTAGCTCAACTTGCAAAAAATATTTCTTTGTTGACAAAGAGATTTGATGACAGAGAAGCGAAGAAAGTGAATGTTGTTGAAGAAGTTCTGGGAATGCCCAAAGGCATATACTAAGTTGAAGAGGGTCTATATAAAGAGGGGCCTCCTATGCAGTTTGAAGATGCTAGCTATGTGAAAAACTGTCAAGGGGGTTACCAAAGGCAGAACTACCAAGGAGGCTTTTAGAATCAGACTCAGAAATCAATAGAGACCCCAACAGTAACAAGGTAATTACAACAACAACTATGGTTGCTTGAACCAAGGGAACTACAACAATAACAATAATTTTGTAAATGGAGTTCCAATCCTTATACTCCACCAAAGGGTCTTTCGAATGAGCAAGGGAGTTCTAAGTTAGAGAGCATGCTTGAGAAGGTGCTAGCCAGCCAATACAAGGCTGACTGAAAGTGTGGAATCTCACACAGCTTCCATTCAGAAGCTTGAGTCGCAGATAAGAGATATTTCCATAGAATAACACCCTCCATAGAAGGGAGAACTTCCTAGTGACACTATTCCAAATCTAAAGAGTGGTGGAGGTAATTCTCATGAGAGGTGTGCTGCTATTAGCACTCAGAGTGGGAAAGTACTTCAGAGTGTAGAGAAGAAGGTGATTGATCTTGAGCCGATTGCTGAAGAACCAGAGGCTTGCCTCGATGTACCAACTGTTATTGAAGAGCTCCAGATAGATGTTCCTATTGTTATGTAGGTTGATCATATTCCAAAAAGTTTAAAAAAGCATGAAGGCAGTAGTGACACGAGCAAAGCAACGGTAAAAGGTGATCTTCGCCCTGTGACCCAACTATTTAAATCTACACCTTCCTTTATTCAGAGGTTGGTAAAGAAGATAAAAGATACTAAGTGTCAGCGGTTTTATGATCAACTGAAGCTGCTATCGATGAATATTCGGTTTCTTGATGCCTTCCAAGAGATGCCGAATTTTGCAAAAAAATTGATGCTATTGACAAAGAGGAGACGATCAAGCATGCCACTGTGAGTATGAATCATCGTGTTAATTCTATCATATCTACGACTAGGGTTTAGAAGAAAGAGGATCCAGGGGCCTTTACTATTCCGTGTTCTGTTAGCCACCATGATTTTGCTCGTGCTTTTTGTGATAATGAAGCTGTTATTAACCTAATTTCGCTTGCTATCTATAAGCAATCAGGGTTAGATTTTACACCCCGTACCTTAGAGAAGCACTGGTTAAATTTGAATGTAAGTATGTGGAGCTATGGCTAGGTAAAACAACTTTGGATTGTGAGGAACGAAGCATTATTAAGTATATTGTTTAAGTAAAGGATGAATTATGATCTTGTAAGTCATAACCGGGAAGGAAAACCTTGGAACCAAAGGACATGACCATTATCAAGTATGATTAATGATAAATATCATGTATGGAGAGCTTCGGAAGATTTCGGGATCAAGCAATCGAAGAAAATAAGTTTGACGAAAATTTGGAAAAAGTTGGCAGGATTTTGGGCAGATTTTTAGTCAACTTTGGAGGGGTTTATCTCCTAGTATATTAGAAGTTTTAAGGTGTTTGAAAAACCTAAAATAAAGTACGTTGAGTCTAGTTTCCAACACAATAAACAGCTCGTCGATACGACATCGGAGTAGAGAATTATGGACGTTACAAGTTAGGTTGACAGAACAAAAACACGTGCTACAATACTACTACAGTAACCGACTTGCTACAGTACTACTACAGTACTCCTACAGTGACCCGACCCGAATTTAGAACCTTATAAATGGGGAAAAACCCTATTTTGTTCACCAAAAATTAGATTTTAGACCTCTGCAACATATAGGGTCCTTTTGGTCATAAAAAGTTGAGAGAATTGAGTGATTTTAGCTAATTAAGGCTCGGGTGGTGTATAGTTGTGACTATAGCATTATTTTGCTGTGGAATTTGGCATGGATTAAAGGTGAACATCGGAGATATCATCATTTTAATAATAATAAGGTATGAATCTTTCCTTATTATCGTTGTTTTAGGTTTATTTTCGAAGGTAGAACGATTAAATGAGCGTATAGTTAGTTTGTCGGCGGAGAAATCGGACAAAAATCATATGAGGGTTCTTGTGGAGTATTTTTATATTGATGATGATATGGTTGATGTTATTATTGTTGTTGTTTTGTTGTTTGTTGGTATTGTGATTTCGGGCTAGGCATATAAATAGGGGAGATGCTGCCCGAATTTCAGCAGATTCTAAAGGGGTTTAATTTGATGGCTTAAGATAAGAATATGATGATAAGTCTAACAGTAGTATGATTTCTCTTAAATGTAGATTTACAAGCTCGGGAATAAACGTAAGTAGTAGGAGGAAAAAAAAAGGTATCTTAAGGCTATCCTTTTCTTCTTTTTGGCATGATCTATGACAAGTGTGAAGCGTAATGATATCCATAATGAATCCACTCCTAGATGTAAGATATCCTGAGTTCCTTGACTTCTCAAGTCCTGAAGGGGCATCCATAAGTTGTATGATTTCATAACTATGTCTAATTCCCAAAGGGGACATTCTTAAGGTTTTCTTATTCCCATGCATTTCACATTGGATTTTTGAGTCTCGAAGGAGACAAATGAAAAGGGGAAGAAGTTTCCATTTTTAATAAAAAGGGAAAAAGTTCTCGTTTTGAACTAAAAGTTGCTTCGAAAGGAGTCTTTTGATGGTTTCCAAAGATTTTCATGCATTTGCATATTTACATACATGCACGACATCGTTTTATGGGGAAGGGGAAAAGGGATAAGGCGTTATATATGCAAACCACCTGATCAGCTGGTATACGATGATTATGATGCCCGAAGGGGCCATTATGCTATTATGCCTGAAGTGGCTGTAAGCAGGGCGAAGGCATGCATTATACATACATACATACATACATATATATATATATATATATATATATATATATATATATATATATATATATATATATATATATATATATATATATATATATATGTATGTATGTATGTATGTATGTATGTATATATGTATGTATGTATACTCATGACGCATTAAAATTTCATATGCACGTACGTGATTTGTAGTGTTGGTTACAGGTACAGATTGAGACTATTACTTCCTTATTACTCGAGTTGAGATATATATCTTCAGATCTGCCTTACATACTCGATACATTATTCGTACTGATGTCCCTTTGCCTAGGGACGCTGCGTTTCATGCCACGCAGGTGTATACAAATGAGTAGAAGACATGGGCTATAAGACGATATTCCAAGGCTATCAGCTAGATTGGTGAGCTCCATCTCGGTTCGGATTGTTTCCGAGTCAAAGTACTTATGTTATGGTATCTCATATGTTAGAGACTTTTGCAGACAGTGTCTTGTGGATAATGCGTCGGATGTCGACCGTTGTGTAAAGCGACCATGTAGGTCGACGTATTTATGATTTTTTTTAAAGATTTTATTGTGACTAAAGGTTTACTTCGAATTAACGATAAGGGAGAAGTCCCTGATTTGACGAAAGAGCTTTCGTGAAAAGTTTGTCCTGTTTTACTTGACGGAAGCGTCATTTAATAAATTAAAGGTTCAATGGATGGAATGGTAGTATGGCACTCAGCCGAGTAGGGTCTTAGGTGTCAGTCGCGGCCCTCCAGTTTGGGTCGTGACATTAGAAATGCCGAGGCCTACTACCATGCGATTGTAGGTGGTTGATTGATCCATAAAGAGGCTAGTTGGTGTTGTTGATGATGTGCTTGTTCGGGTTGGAGACTTTCTTCTACCGATAAATTTTGTGATTTTTGATTGTGCTGTTGATTGAGATATTTCCATTATTCTGGGGAGACTTTTCATTGACATGGGAAGGGCTCTTTTGTATTCAGAGAAGATCGAGATAAAATTCCATGTTAATGATGTAGAGGTGACCATTCAGGCCAACAAAGAAATGAAACTACCGAGTGCTTGCAAAAATATTTCGGTTATTGATGCCATCGATGTGATAGATGAGGCCGTTGAATTTAAAATGGAAGAAGAATGTTTGGGTGAGGATCTAGTAGCCATATTGGTGAACTTTGATGTTGATGATATGGAAGGTTATGTGGAGGATGTTAATTCTTTTGTGGGGTTGGGTTCCTACTTTTACTAACCAAAGAAGCTGGATCTTGATCTTGAGAATAGATCAACTCCTCCAGCGAAGCCATCTATTGTGGAGCCGCCTAAGCTTGAGCTTAAGCAGCTTACTTCGCATATGAGGTATGAGTTTTTTGGTCCGAATAATATTTTTCCAGTGATTGTCTCTGCATTGTTGAATGATGAGCAGACAAAGAGGTTATTGGAGATTTTGCAAGAGTATAAATGTGCCATGTGGTGGACCATTGCTGACATTTTGGGTATTCCTTCTGGTATTTATGAGCATAGAATTCAGCACGAGGTGGATAGCATACCGAGTGTTGAACATTAGAGGCGATTGAATCCACCTATGCAAGAGGTGTTCAAGAAAGAGATTATTAAGTGGTTAGATTCTGAAGTTGTTTATCCTATTGCAGATAGTAAATGAGTGAGCTTGATACAATGTGTTTCGAAGAATTGTTATCGGGTGGCGTGTTTGCATGGATTATCGAAAGCTGAATTTAGCAACCTGAAGGGACCATTTCCCCATGCCTTTTATTGATCAGATGCTTGATGGGCTAGCAGGAAGGTCATACTATTGCTTCTTAGATTGGTATTCCGGCTATAACCCAATAAATATTGCTTTAGAAGACCAGGAGAAGACAACTTTCACTTGTCCTTATGGGACTTTTGCTTTCAGCAGGATGCCGTTTGGCCTTTGTAATGCGCCGGCTACGTTTCAGCAGTGTATGATGTCTATCTTTTTTGATATGGTTGAGGACTTCTTGGAGGTCTTCATGGATGACTTTCTGTTGTTGGTGATTCATTTGATGAATGTCTTGACCACTTGGGTGGAATGCTGAAGAGATATGAAGTGACTAATCTTTGCTCTTAATTGGGAGAAGTGCCACTTTATGGTGAAGGCAGGGATTTTCCTTGGCCACAAAATCTCTAAAAAGGGGATTGATGTTGATCAAGCCAAAATAGATGTCATTGCCAAGCTTCCTCCACCCATCTTAGTGAAAGGAGTTCAAAGTTTCTTGAGGCACGTCGGGTTCTACCGGTGCTTTATTAAAGATTTTTCTAAGATAGCAAACCCCATGTGCAAGCTTCTTAAAAAAGAGGCTAAATTCGTATTTGATGAGAAGTTCCACAAGGCGTTTGATGAGTCGAAGGAGCGACTTAATTCGGCTCCTATTATTGTTTCTCCTGATTGGTCTCTACCATTCGAGTTGATGTGTGATGTGAGTGGTTTTGCTATTGGTGTTGTTCTTGGTCAAAGACATAGTAAGATCATGCGCCCAATTTACTATGCCAGCAAAACGCTCAATCGGGCACAGATGAACTATACCGTTACTGATCAAGAGTTGCTTGCTATAGTCTATGTATTTAAGAAAGTCCAGGCCTATCTGTTGGGGGTCTAAAGTGGTTGTATACACTGATCATGCAGTATTGAGGTATTTGATGGGGAAGAAGGATGCAAAGCCATGGTTGATTAGATGGGTCCTCCTGCTGCAAGAATCTGACTTCGAGGTGAAAGATCGTAAGGGGTTCGAGAATCAGATTGCAGATTATCTCTCATAGCTTGAGGAAGCTGGGAGACCGTCAGAGGATATAGACGATGCATTCCCAGATGAGAGGGCTCGAGTGGTGTCGTCTGATGTGGCACTATGGTTTGCAGATATCCCCAACTTTTTAATGACTGATCTTATTCCCGATGAAATCAAGACATATAAGAAGAAATAGTTCTTGAGGGACTCTCGTCAATACTATTGGGATGAGTCGTACTTGCTTCGAACATTTGCCGACAACATCATTCGGCGTTATGTTCCCGAAACTGAAGTGATGGATACTCTGAAGGCCTTCCATGACTCTTCTGTAGGGGGTTATCAGAGTGGAAATCGAACTGCTACTAAAGTGCTCGAGTGTGGATATTACTGGCCAGTACTTTATCATGATGCAAACTTGATGGTAAAGTCCTGTGATCAATGCCAAAATCAAGGGGTGATTTCTAAGAGCCACGAGATGCCAATGAATTTTTTGATGGAAGTTGAGCTATTCGATATTTGGGGCATTGATTTCATGGGGGCCTTTGTGAGTTCAGGTGGTATGAAATACATATTGATGGTTGTTGATTACGTCTCAAAGTGGGTAGAAGCAGTGGCTTTACCCAATAATAAGGGGAAGAGGGTCACCAACTTTTTCAAGAAGAACATCTTCACCCGATTTGGCACCCTAGGAGCTATCATCAGTGACGATGGTACAAACTTCTGTAATAAGGCATTAAAAGGATGGTGTCGATCATTAGGTGGCCACTCCATATCACCCACAAACTAATGGCCAGTGGAAGTCTCCAATCGGGAGATAAAGAGTATTTTGGCCAAGACGGTCAATACAAACAGAACCGACTGGGTTCAAAAACTTGATGATGCTCCCTGGGCATACATAACAACATTTAAAACGCCCTTTGGGACTTCCTCTTATCACCTAGTTTTTGGCAAGGCGTGTCAACTGCCAGGTGAACTTGAACACAAGGCTTTGTGGGCACTGAAGAAGTTGAACATTGGACGGGGAAGAAGCAACCAAGCTGAGGTTGTTTCAAATGAACGAAATGGATGAATTCCAATGCCATGCCTATGAAAGTGTGGCCTTGTACAAGGAGAAGATAAAATATTACCATGATGTCAAGATCCTCAAGTGGGACTTCCGAAAGGGTGATGATGTCCTGCTGTATAACTCAAGGCTGAAGCTTTTCCTGGATAAATTGAAATCCAGATGGTTCAGACCCTTTCAATTGGTGAGTGTTTCACCCAATGGCTCAATGGAATTGAATTCCGGAGATATAACTTGGACATTTAGGGTGAATGGCTAGAGGGTGATCACTACCATTGGTGCATTGATGGAGATAGGATCGTTGACAGACGTAGGCTGAAGCATGACTACCCTCCTGACCCGAGTAAAATGATAACACGTCGTGCCGTGACGTTAAATCAAGCGCTGCTTGGGAGGTAACCCAAGGCTTTAAATTCTTGAATTTTACTTTTGTTGTATTTAGTAGTTTTAGTAGCTTTTGTGTGGTTTGATGTTTCCTTTGGTGTAGGACTATAATGCAGGAAAAGTTAAGTGTGAGAGGCAAAAAAATGGCTCGTATTTATTTATATAGACCGTAGTTTTGGGTCGCATCGATGATAAATAAAAAAGTTACTTACTGTTTTGTGCCATCAAAGAAATACGATCGGGAAGTACGAATCGTATTTAGTGTTATGGACCGTAACTGTGGGCGAAATTGTAAGAGAAGAACAAGAGGCACAGTGTTTTCTGCCAACAAAGCTACGACCAAAGGTACGGACCGTAATTAAAAATACGTTCTGTATTTTGTGATGCCACTTCATTAATGCCCAAGTACGTATTTAAGAAATATGGACCGTACTTCAAAGTATGGATCGTATTCCAAGTTGGAGAAGTGAAGGGCTTTTGAACATAACACTCACGACTTTCTCTCTTCCCTACTTCACAGAACTTTAACACCATTCCCATTTCCACTGCCACTAAACCCACGATCTTCCACCTACACTCCACCAAAAGCCAACCCTTAAATTCCCATACCTCTCTCACACCAAAGATTACAAATCCTTATTCCCCCACTACTCATTCATACGAACCCTCTGCTCTGTTCTTGAAGTTTTTTTTGTTTTGTTTTTTGTTTTAGTTCTCAGTAACTCATTTAACAAGTTGATCATTACAGGTATGTTAATGCTCTAATTACCTCTGCTTCACATCTTTTGGTATGATTCATTAGGTAGAATGATTACCATTGTTTGATCCTAGAGTTTACTTGAAAAAATCATGGTTAATGAATTTTTGATTGGTGGGTGAGCAAATTGATATGGTTTAAGACTCACGGGGATGAGTATATCGAAACCCCACTGAGTCTGAGGGCATTTTGATAGACAATTTCTATTTTGGAATCCAAAATTGTTATGCTCGCCAATTATTTGACAAAATGCCAACGATAAGAACATTTCTCAAAATAGGTGAAGTCTGAGTAACCCGACCCATAGGAAGTGAAACCATGAAATTTTTGTGTTGTGTGGTGTGTGGATGTAACCCGAAGCAAAATTGTGAATAGAAAAAAAGTTGTTGTTGATAAGGAAATACTACCCAAAATAAGACTCATATAAAGTTATACAGACCGTATCTTGGGCCGTATTTAGGTAGCCAGATTTTTGATGTTTCTGTCCGACGAGATACGAGAAGAAATATGGACCGCACTTTATTGTGCAGACCGTATCTTTGACCATACTTTATTGTACGAACCTTGTCTTTAACCGTACTTTCAAGAGTGAAACAATACAACCAACTTATGCGGTCCTTCTATTTTTATACGGATCCTAATCCTTTTTTACGACCGTCTAAAAAAAATATAATACAAAAAGATTTTATGTTATTTCTTTTGTTTTAGTTCGATGTAACTAATAACGTCCCTTCATAGTTATGCCTCTGAAAGGCATTGTTTGTAGAGGTTGAGGGTCCCAACCATATGGAAGGGGCCGTCAGAACAGAACAACGATCCACACCTGACTGCAGGATGAACCTTCTGAACAGAAGGACGTGGACATACACGCTAAGAAGAATAGGGGCGTTTCCATATCCGCGCCCTGAAACAGAACATTTTCTTGTGAATCCTCCCAGTTTAAAGAGGAGAGATCTTCCTCCTTAGACTCCAGTGATAAGGATAACGAGGAGATGGAACAGGAAAACGGCTCAACCACCGAGTCTTCTACTACTCCTCCAAATTCTCTGATTCATAGTGAAGAAGAGGTTAGAAGGTTAGAAGTAAAGAGTATATAGTTGGAGGATGATAACCCGAGGTTTGAGGTTAAGAGATCAAAAGAACTATATGACCAGGGGATAGCCCCAACAAAGAGAGCAGGAAAGCAGCAACGAAACATATGGGAAGAGCAACAGATCACTTTTGCGGGATTTACCGCCTATCCCCGCATTGTTGAGGCACTCCACCTTTATCAATTCGAGGGTTTTGGTAACTATCTTGGCGACTATTGCTCATTTATTGTGTGGGAATTCAATGCCTCGTATGGGGCCAGTTTAGTGTCAATGAGACGACTAGGTCAGACTTTACAGCTAGTCTTAGTACTGGCTTCTATTACGGTCTGCAATGTCAAGGTAGACATAAGTAGCAAAGAAATTAACAGAGTCTACTTTGGCAATGATTATGAGGCTCCAGCTAATGAGGCCGAATACTTGGATAAATCCTAAAGGTGAGGATCAGCATCTTGATGAAATGGGTGACTTCTGTAATAGCAAGGAATGATCCACCTTGTTTGACAAATCCGAAGGCCAAGATTCTGAAAAGAACCCTTACATTGGAAGCTAAATTTTGGTGGAGCTTGGTGGGGTAGAGGTTGTGCCCCACACAGAGTGATAATTCCCTCACTTCTGCCCAGGTCGTAATAGTAGCAGCTTTGATGTCGAGGTACACGATGAATGTGGGGCGAGTGATGGCTGAGGAAATGAGAGAGAGAGAGAGAAACACAACCAGTCACCTTATTGATGTTCCCATGCCTAATCACTGAATTGTGCAAAAGAGGAGGAGGGTTGAGCATTCCAAGCTATGATCATAATAGTAAGGTCGCACACGTTGCTGATAGGAGAAAAAGCAAAGATGATGGCACTAGTTATAATTTATTGGAGATTCTTGCTGAAGACACGTAGGCCGAGTCTAGTCTAGGGGTTGTAGTGGATGCCACCATAGAGGAAACTCCCACTGATATTGCTACTGTCCCAACTGCCACTACTATCGCTCCTGTTGAGCTGAGTATTATCCTATCTACCGTTGCTACTGCACCATCTGCCACTGATGTTGTTCCTCTACTGGCAGCATAGAGCGGGGCTGATCCCTTCGCATTCACTAGAGAAAACTTCCGAGACATAGCTATCAAAGCAACAAAGGTTGAGAAGTAGGTTGGCATTATCATGGAACAAATTTCGAAGTTTATGGAAAAAGATATTAAGGTGGCCATTAAACCAGTAAAGGCAGCGACTGAGCAGTCTCATAAGGCTGGTGCTTTAGCTCTATCTGTGTAGGTGGCACAGTCTCGAGATGATCAGAGCGCCTAGTGCACCTCAGGTACCCCTTACCCTTACTTATGCCTATTTTGATGCATTGAGGACATTGTCATAGTTCTTTAGTTTGGGGGTGGAGCTACTGGAGTTATTGTATATGTATATATTTGTTTTGGGCCCTCTAGACTTTTATTTGCCAGCGTTATTTTTCTGAGGTGTTTATTTCTGTTGAAATTGGCATGTTTAGGTTGTTGCTTAGATAGAGTAGTGTAGTAATGACCTATATAGTAGTAGTTTTGAGCTTATGGCATGTTATGTATATTTGGTTGAAATTTTTAAACCCCTCAAAATTTTTGATGCGTGCGTAGGAATTGCTAGTGATTGACATGATTGATTCTTTTTATGACATCATGGTTATTGGGGTATTATGGATGATGAATGATCACTAGGTGGTTGTATTTTCATTACCAAAAGAGATTTTTATGCCATTGTGTGTGTGAGTTATTAGTTTGTGTTCATGCTCTGCATTTGCAATCTAGAACTTGCTCGGTTTGTCATGCTTGAATTCTAAGGATAGTTTGGTTGTTGAGATGATCTTAGGCTTCCTTTGTGTCAATTTAAGTCACTTTGCCTTATAAGCCTTACCCATTCATGTATATATGATCCCTAGTTTTCCCCTTCGAGCCTTTGACCTTTTCCTTGACTAGACGCTAACCAACCCATTCCCTTGTGTTGAAATAATTTCATCTTTTCACCCGTTCCCTCCTTGATGCTACAAGAGAAAAAGAGGCAAAAGTCCTAAGGTGGGGCTGAAACATGTGTGAAAGAAGAGGCATAAAGCCTAAGTTAGGGGTAGTTTGAGTTACATAATAGAGATTCGATATGGTTGCTGTGTAGTTGATGTAAATTCTAAAGTGTTAAAAAAAAGATGAAAAAAAGGAAAAATACGAAATCATTGCACAGAATTGATAAGTTTAGTACATAATGGTTTGTTAAACCACATCAAAGTAGAAGAGGTAAAAAGAGGGAGAACGTAAGGCAAATAATGGAAAGAAGAATGTAGTGTCCACGAACCATGGCCCAGGTGTAACTCGGCACATGGTGCCTTGCTGCATGTGAACGAGCGAACCACATGGCTTGCTGAATCAACATGGGGCATGAGCTAATGCAGAATATGATATAAACCATGGATAGTCTGAATATAACATATGGCATCATAGTAATGCTAAAAATACTGTTTAAATATGATGCGGAAGTAGTCGAAAATATAATAATAAATATTGAGCCAATGCTGGCTATACAACTCTGAACATCTGACATAATATGACTGACTAGTCTATGAAAACTCTAACAAGATCTAACCGCTAAACCGTTTATCAGGACAAGGCCCCAGCATACCTTAAATGCATGACAAAAAAAAAACATAAATAAAGATAACACCTTGAGTAAAATGGGGCTCACCTAAAGCTGATACGTGTAAGGTCCTAACGAGCTGATTCATTGTCCTGTAAATCTGTATCGCGAAATGCAAGCCTCGAGGAAAATAAAGAGAACGTAAGTATAATCGAATTGTACTGGTATGTAAAGCAACTGAGTGAAATAAAGCATGGCACATGAAATAATAGAACTGAAACTGAAACTGTAACATGAGCATGAACATAAGTATATCTGACATGAGTGTATATATATAGCATGAGTAAAACATTTAAGTGGGAGAGCCTTAGTATAATCGAAATGTAATCACCACGTAAGAACGTGGCATCTGATCTCTGCCCGACTAGCTAAGCCATCCTGTACCTCGCCGGGGTACTAGACATGAACGTGAACATGAATAGATCAAATAACCCACAAAGGGTTGACATGAAGGTCCTAACAGGGCGGAGTAATCCTTATCCAATGCTGGCATACGTAGTTTCAGGTTATCTGAGCCTTCTTGGTAATCTGTACAACTCCTAAAATATGAACATGGATATGTAGCCCATGAATTATGTAATCTTGATTGTAAATATGATTCGTGATTGTAATATAACATGAAGATAGATACATAGTATAACTTGTATGAGAACATGGAAGCATGTAGAATTTCATGAAAATAGACGTAATAGTTCATATGTTTCATTTAAGAACCCATGGAATGCAAAGCATGGGGTTTCACAGATTACGGAAAAATTCTCAATAACCAAAATGGAGTATCAAAAAAATAATAACGAAGTAATCATACAAACATGGTATATCATGGTACATGTACTTAGGGTTATCATGAACATGTCTAGAACCTTAGTTTTTGATAAACATTAGTATAATCTAGGAAGAACGTGGCGTGGGAAAAAACAATGATGTTCCCACTTGTAGATATAAACCCTACATACTTGTTAATGCTCCAAAACTTGTAACTAATGGTCTGAACTTGAGAAGAATCCCAAAAACCTTAATCTTGAATCCTTTAGATGGGTTTTCTTGAAAACCCTAGGTTACGAATGATGAACCCTTATTTAATAATCATGAATGTATGTTAGAATTCACTTGAGATGCTTTGAGTAGTCTTAACTTGATGTATTCTAATGGTAAGGAGAGAAGAACTTCGTGTTAGGGCTTGGAAATGTGAAAATAAGATTTTTCGACTGAACCCACATATTTATACTATTTGCTAAAGTGGTGAAAGTATTGGCACAATGTACCTTGTTATGCTAATTTCCAAAAAACCAGATTTTGGGAACGGAAGGTACGGGACAAAGTACGTCACGTACTTTGATGTACGTCCCATACATCTGTCTCGTACCTGGAATTATCAAATACCCATAACTACTGATTTTCCCTTGCGATGTACGTCTAATTTGTATGTCCCGTACAAATTTTACGGCCCATATATTGTGAGGTAACACGTACAACTACCTCCTAATGCCAAATCCAATCCTAACACCTCTCATCTTGGTTTCTGTACCTCGAATCATAAATGTAACTTAGTTAGAGGATACGACGTGTTACAATATCCCCCCCTTGGGATCATTTGTCCTCGAATGATGGATCATGGTTATGAACATGGAAAAACATGGCTTGAATACATTAACGTGAAGGAAACATGGCATGGAACATGGGAACTAAACTGACATGACATGGTTTCATGAAAACATTAGCACTGAAATGTGAGACATGAGTAAAGAGTACATGAACATGAACGTGAAACTTGAGGCATGAATACGTAAGGTACACAACATAGATTCGAAAGGTATTTACCTTGAACGCTTTCTGCTTGCTCTTCAGACAAATACGGGTACTTGGATTTCATGTCTTCTTTGCCTTTCCATGTAGCCTCTTCAACTTTCTGACTCCTCCGTAGGACCTTTACTGAGGCTACTTCCTTAGTTCTCAACTTACGAACCTGACGATCAAGAATTTCCACGGGGATCTCCTCATAGGTTAGGCAATCCTTAACCGTTATAGTATCAGCAGGACAACCAACAGTAGGTCTCCCACACACTTTCTCAACATGGACACATGGAACACTAGATTAATAGCAGCCGACTCTTGTGGAAAATCAAGCTAATATGCTACTTGAACAACACTTCGCAGGATTCTATAAGGTCCAATATATCTGGGACTGAGCATTCCTTTCTTGTTGAATCTCATCACACCTTTCATATGCAAAACCTTTAGGAAGACCAAACCATCAACATGAAACTCTAAGTCTGTACGCCGCACATCTGTATAGGATTTTTGATGACTTTGAGGTGTCCTCAAGTGCGTTGAATCAGCTTAGCTTTCTCCATAGCTTGATAGACCAAATCAGGTCAAATCAGCCAATAGGTGATCTACACCGTCGCCCATACAAAGCTACAAACGGTGCCGTCTTGGTACTAGCATGATAATTGTTAGTACAAGCAAACTCAATTAGAGGCAAGTGATCATCCCAATTACCTTTGAAATCTAGGACACATGCTCTCAACATGTCCTCAAGAGTCTGAATGGTACGCTCTTCCTGACCGTCTGTCTGTGGATGAAAATGTCACGACCCAACCCTATGGGCCATAACTAGTGCCCGAGTTGGACACTCATATACGTACCTGTTAGATATAGCCAAATTGAAACTATGAACAATATGGAAACTTGCAAAAGAACTCCGAAGGTTCATAACGTCATCATATACATATGTCCAGATAACTGTCTCCTGAGGAGTCACAACTGATCAAATCATAAAATGATACGTAAGCCGACAAGGCTGCCACTACATATCAATATCATTGGCAAGCCGACAAGGCTGCCACTACATATGAACATATCCATAGCACATCGTATAGACACAGCTGAACAAACTTATACACAACCCACACATATGTCTATAGACCTCAAAGAGTATCGATAGTGAAATATGACGGGACAAGGCCCCGCCATACCCCTAGATAAACATATATATATACATCAAAAGATCTGTACCAAAAGCCTAGGATCCGGAACAATGGAGCTCTCCAAGACGGCTGAGTAGAAGTCCTATGCTGAAGGGTCACCAAACCGACTATCTGTACCTGCGGGCATGAAACGCAGTCCCCCGAAGAAAGGGGGTCAGTACGAGATATGTACTGAGTATATAAAGCATGAAATACAATAAAGAGGATCATAACTGAAATATTACCGGAAACAAGTATGACTTTTAAAATATCAATACACTTGCCTTATGAAATGAAAATCATGCATATCAATATCATATATCATATCCGGCCCATTATGGGACTCGGTGAATAAGGTCACCACATACCATCCTTGGCGCCATAATCACATCATCACACCATCACATTATATATGTATATATATATATATATACGGTATCCCAGCCCTCTAGTGAGGGACTCGGTGAACAATGCAGTGAAACTGTGTACGAGAACGTATCCTGGCCCGGGACTCAGTGAAAGATGTATTGAGGCATGCACGAGTAGAGTAGTGAGCAACCATATGCAAATTAAATCATATCTGAGACTTAATAAGATAATCAAAATGAACCATCATTTGAAAATTGAGACGATAGTCATGTCAAGTACCTTTCGAATGTCACTACGGATTATATTAAAATAGAACTTCTGGAATCATATACACGTATCAAGACATAATGAAATAGCTTCTGGAAGTCAAGAACATTAGCCATCCTAGTGGCTCTAAGAATAGGAGCTTCTTTGGAGTCATATATATACGTCGTCTGTTTGTTTCATAAAGATCATGCCAAAAAGAAAGAAGAGTTAGCTTTACATACCTGTTATAGGTTAACCGTAACCAAGTTCGCTTCGTCGTCCCTTTAGCCTATTTAATATGAAAGTAACGCTATCGTTAGTAAACTATACTTTCTAGCTTATAAATCTACAACCAATCGCTTATAGGAATCATTCTTTAGTTCAAACTTTCTTGATTAGGATTTTTATTAGTTTAGAACTTAACGGAAATCGGGTAGCATTTCCCCTATATAACTCGCCTAACCCGAACTTCCAATTAATCTCCTGTTATTACAGCAATACCAACAATGACAGTAATAGAAATATTCATATCATATCCTTACAATCCAGCCCATAAACAACTCAAACCACCCAATAACCTTTCTTAATCCTTTTCCAATCCAAATCATTAACATTTAAGATTATACACCAAATAGACCAAGATACGCTTTGTATACGATACGTTATACACTTCATTCTTCCAAATTTAGAAGCCATATCAACGATAACACGACAACAACACGAACAACAACATATGAACATAAACCACACTTTTAATCTTTTCAACTCAACAATTCCACAAAACAACTACAACTCCCAATATCAACGAATTCATGCAATTTCTTACTTCCAATTTCATCTAATAAAATTTTAATCTTTCCATTACAATACCATTAATCCAATTATACCATAAAATGAGAAAATCTTACCTTATTTTAATCGGAGCAATTTCTACACTCACTTGCACCAATTTCACTATTTCTTCTTCCTCAATTCAATACCCAATGTTGCTATCATCTCCTTGGACTTGCAAATCACCTTAGAATTTAATCAAAGCAACAAAACATATTTTTTTCTTCAACAACCATGGCTGGCCGAGAGCAGCAGCCATGGCTATGCTCTTCTTTCTCTTTCTCTTAAGCTTCAATTTGCAAAATGAAATGAATGCTAAATTTGGTCATTAGCTTGACTATTTAAATGAATCCTACTAGCCCTACACGTGCCCTCCATGGTGAATCATCATTTTAATATATTTGTTTATTTTTTTTAATTAAAGAATCGGGTGGGGCCCACTTTAACTATATAATTACCTAACTTAATTAATCTTAATTTAATCACTAATATCCACTTAATAATCTAATCATAGTTAATTAATCCCTAATCTCCATTAATATTTCTATACTAATTGAAATTTATAAACAAATCGTGCACTAATTAAAATCGAGAATTAAAGGCACTTATTTCATATCCCAAAAATAATCCCGTCCTTAACTTATGTCGATTAGCTTACGAATAATTCGACGTTCAAAAAAATTACGGGGTATAACAGAAAAGTTGTGTTGAGGTTAACTTGGTTCCCAGTCCCTCTGAAAGGATTTCAAAAAGTTCGCTGTGAATTGAGCACCATGATCTGAAATAATAGACATGGGGGTCCTATGCAATCTTACAATCTCATGAATATACAACTTGGCATAATCTTCTGCTAAATCGGTGGTCTTAACTGGGAGGAAGTGCGCTGCCTTAGTAAGTCAATCCACAATCACCTAAATAGAGCCATGTCTATGGGATGAACGAGGTAGCCCCGTTATGATGTCCATATTTATCGTCTCCTAATTCAAAACAGGAATATAAATATCCTGAGCTAACCCACCAGGCCTCTTGTGTTCAACTTTCACTTGCTGGCAATTCAGACACTTAGCTACAAAGTATGCTACATTCTTTTTCATATCATTCCACCAATAAATTTCCTTAAGATCATGATACATCTTATTGGAATCTGGATGAAAGGAATACCTAGAATTGTGACCTTTTGACATAATCCACTCTCTAAGCTGATCAACATCTGGAACACATAATGTACCACGGTACCTTAAGGTATCATCATTTCCCCTTTGTTCAAAAGTTGTTGTCTTATGCTTGTGAATTCCCTCTTTCAGTTGTAACAAATAGAGATCCCTAAACTGCTTCTCTTTAAATTCAACCAGTAAGGAGGAATGGGATATGTTCCGAAAAACAAAAACACCATCTTTAGAGTGCAAGAGTCTAACTCCTAGGTTAGCTAAGCGGTGGACTTCCTTGGTCAACATCCTCTTATATGTCTCAACATAAGCTTGGAAAGGTCATAGAACCCTTATAAGGTTAAGGAATACTTTTAACAAGTCCTAATAAAGTGTCTAAAATTTTCGGGATCAATTGAATCGAAGGAATTAAGTTTGTCCAAACTTTGGGAAAACTTGACAAAATTTGGGACAGAAATTTTTGCCCGCACTTTTCCTGAAATTTCTAGAAACTTTAAAGTCGGTGGACAATTTCTTTTTGACCTATAAATTTATTTCCCATGACTTGAGTTCATTTTATTTTCATTAAAACAGATCCTATTGTCTCTCTAAGCTCTCTCTAACACCCATAACCACCCAAAATCAAATCAAGAGAAGATCAAACCATAAAATCCTCAACTAGTTCATAAAAAGTGATTATTCTTGCTTCTACATAGAGTTGTGGTGAATTGGTCTTGAAACAAGTTGTGTAAAAATTTCTTCAAATATAAGGTATGTTCTTCATCTTATCTCTTATGTTGAGTTGATTTAAAGGTTCAGTAGGTTTTAAAAAGTGAAAATGGTTATGTAGAAAAAGTCATAAAGTATTGTGTTATAGTTGTTGAGTTCATGGGCTGTTTTGAGCACGTTGTGGCTATATGGTTGAGCTAATTTCCATGCATATGGATAATACTTAATGTTGTTGGTTTGTTGATGATATTATGCTCCTTGATTGGAAAGAAAGGAAGTGTATATGGTTATTGTATATTGGTATACTTTTGGTTGTTTGGTGTACAGTGAAAGGAGTATTTAAGGGCTTTTGTAAGCTTCTTGTTGTTATTCTGGGTTGTTGTATATGTTGAAGTGATCGGAGAGTAAGGGGAAATGCTGCCCGTTTTACTTTAGAATTAAGTTGTCGTTGATATACGTGATATACTAGCACCATCTAAGCTTATATCTGTATTTCTTATTATAGGATTGGCGTGCTAGTTGTAAGTAACTCGATTGTTGTATTGCTTAGACAACTTGAGGTATGTCAAGGCTATCCCTTTATTTCCTTTGGCATGATCCTTGTGAACCGAACGTACACGTAATGTTAATCCCTAATGCTTCTACTCTTAAAGTTAGGAATGACCCATTTGATTCATGCTCCATAATGTATCTTCAGAAAGTCTTCCTTCAGATTCAGTATGATTTTTGGAGTTACTTGTACTCTTATCATGTCTTACATTGTATTGCATTTATATATACCTATGCATACACAGACCTGTGATACCTCAGGTCTATATATATATATATATATATATATATATATATATATATATATATATGGGGTGTGGGCAAGGTCGGATCAACTGGTCATATAATGATACGATGAGGATGATGATGATGACGCCCACAGATGCCGATACGATACCATACGATAAAATATGATACGATGGGATGCCCACAGAGGCTTGACAAGCATTATATGCATAGTTATATGTATGACCTCATGTATGCATGCACTGTATTTATGTATATTAATGGTCCACAGAGGCAATTCAGACATACAGGTTGCATTCACTTACCTTATAGTTTCTTATGTCTCTCTTATGCTACTCTCATGCCTTACATACTTAGTACTTTATTCGAACTGACGTCTTTTCGTTTGTGGACGCTGCGTTCATGCCCGCAGGTAGACAGGGAGACGGTACAGATTTGTAGACTGCCATCTCAACGTTAGTACAGGAGCACTCCACTTGTTCTGAAGTTACAGTTCAACGTGGTATGAATCGTTTGTATATATATAGGCATGGCGGGGTCCTATCCCATTCTTATTATGTTATGTACTCCTTGTAGAGGCTCGTAAACAGATGTGTATAACTAGATGTTTTATGACCTCCTTAGTCTATATTTTATTATATCCTTTGATAGCCTTATTGGCTTATATATGGGCGCAGTTTGATGATGTACGTTTATATATGCCTTTTTTTTGGGCGTGTATCCCTTCCAGTTATGATATTTATAAGCTAGCTTTATAGCCCACTTAGATATGACTATGAGATGTATGTTTTGAGGTACTTGGTAGGTTAGCTCCGGGTGCTTGTCAGGACCCTCTAGTTGGGTCGCTACATCAACGTGAGCTAAACTCCCCATGGAATGCCGACTAAGAGCATCGACTACTCTATTCACCTTCTCTGGATGACAGAGAATATCTACATCATAATCCTTAAGCAATTTGAGCCATGCTCTCTGCCTAAGATTCAGTTCTCTTTGCTTGAAAGTATACTACAGGCTTTTATGATTAGTGAAGATATCAACATGTACTCCATACAAATAATGATGCCATAGCTTAAGTGCAAAAAACACGACTGTCTATTTTAGATCATGAGTTGGATAATTCTTTTCATGAGCCTTAAGATGTTGAGATGCATAAGCTACAACCTTACCATGCTGCATTAAGACACATCCGAGACCAATTCCTGAAGCTTCACAATAAACTACGAACCATTCAGTTCCCTTTAGTAGCTTTAAAACTGGAGTAGAAGTCAACCTTTTCTTCAACTCTTCAAAACTTTGCTCACATGCATCTGACCACTGAAACTTAACCTTTTTCTGAGTCAACTTAGTCAACAGAGCAGAAATAGAGGAAAATCCCTCAACAAAATGTTTATAATTGACTGCTAGACCCAAGAAACTTCATATATCAGAAACTGAGGTGGGTCTGGGCCAATTCTTTACGACATCCATTTTCTGAGAACCAACCTTCACACCTTCACATGAAATTACTTAGCCTAGATACGTCACTGACTAAAGTCATAATTCACACTTAGAGAATTTCACATAAAGCTCACGATCCTGAAGTGTCTACAACACTATTATGAGATGTCTTGCGTGTTCAGCCTCACTACGGGAATACAAAACAATATTATCAATGAATACAATGACGAATAGATCGAGATAAGGCTTGAAGACTCTGTTCATGAGGTCTATGAAAGCAATTGGTGCATTTTTCAATCCAAATAACATGACAAGAAATTCAAAATGACCATAACGGGTTTTAAAAACGGTCTTCGGAATATCAACTTTTTAAACTTTAACTGACGGTATCCTGATTTGAGGTCAATATTAGAATAACACTGGGCACCCTAAAGTTGGTAAAATAAATCGGCTATCTTGGGGAGAGAATACTTGTTCTTAATAGTGACTTTGTTCAACTGACGGTAGTCAATACACATGCGTAAGGAACTATTTTTCTTTCGGACAAACAAGGCTGGTGCACCCTAAGGTGAGACACTAGGCCTAATAATTCCCTTGTCAAGGAGATCTTTCAACCTGGTCAAGGAGATCTTTCAACCCGGCTTTTAACTTTTTTAACTCTACTGGAGCCATTCTATATGGAAGAATAGATATCGGCTCAGTGCTGGGATGTAGATCCATTCTAAAGTCTATCTCCCTGTCAGGAGGAACTCCGGAAAGATCTTCTAGAAAGACTTCTGTAAACTCATTAACTATTGGTACGGACTGGATAGTTGGGGTCTGGGAATCTATATCCCTGACTCAAACTAAGTGATAGATATACCCTTTGAAAATCACCTTTCTGGCTTTAAGATTGGAGATAAATCTACCCTGAGTACTACTGAATTACCCTTCCATTCTATGACTTGTTCATTAGGAAAATTCAAATCATACAGTTTTGGTTCTACAACCCACTATGGCATAACATAAGGCTAACCAACCATACCCTTGATCACATCAAAGTATACCATCTCTAATTATGCTAAGTTAGCTATGTTTTTGTTGTGATAGACTAAAACTGGGCAACCCCTATAAATGCATCTAGCTATGACCGAATCCCCAACTGGAGTGGATACTTCAAAGGGTTCATGCAACATTTCGGGTTCTATCCCAAATTTCTTAACAATAAATGGGGTTACATAAGATAAGGTGGATCCTGGGTCAATAAGAATATAAACAATAAAAGTGAAGACTATTAGTGTACTTGTGGCAATATCTGCATTTGCTTCTGTATCTTGATTACTTGCTAAAGAATACAAGAGGTTTCGACCTCTGCTTGCATTACCAGACTTAGCTACACCATGCCCTGAGTGGGCTTGAGAATTACAAGGAGCTGCTGAATTTGTGGATTGAGCCACATTACCTCCGGTACGTTGTCTCACTGATGGATTATCTCTCCGAAAATTACCCCACTGGCCATACCCATAGCATATATCCATACCCATACGACACTCCTCTCGGTGCCTCTTACTACACTTCGCATAAATCGGATTATCATAGGTATGTTGAACCACACTAGCCTGAGAATAGGACTAAGCTGGCCTGAAATTTTGTCTCTTCTTATAATTACTAAACCTTGGGCTCGGGCACTGGTTGCAGATGGAGCGGGTCCTGATAATCTTTGCTTGAAGAATTATTTTCCTCCACCTCCCCCGTGACTAAAGTTACCTACAGACTTGGCTCTTTTATTAAATTCCCCGTCCCACTTTTTCTAAAGAGCCTCCTTCTCTTTCTTTGGTCCTCTAGACCATTAACAAAGGCAACCATCTTGGTGATAGTCATTGACCTATTCTGAGCAGCAATATTAGCATCACCATACAATTTGGGTATAAGTCCCAACACAAATCTCCTAACTATGGCTCTCCTGTCAGGAAGCATATACTGAGTAAATGTAGACAAGGAAACTGTTACACCCAAGAAAATTCACCATTAACGAACAGTGAATAGGGTATCGAAGGGCACGACGTATACGATGTTTTAATAAATATGAAATAACATTTGATGATCCTAAACGAGATTCAAAGACATTTGACGTAAGGGAAGAAGGTTGTCAAGGAAAGCAAAGGATATGTTGCGTGTCGGGTAAGAATTATGAGCGACGAGTTAATGATGGCGTAATGATGTCTTGGAGAAGAGTAATAATATCCCTTAGATTGGTATTGAGGTGTTAAACAAGCGTCAAGAAGGTTCCATAAGGATTGGAGATCAAATGAGTCGACGAAAACGAGTTTTGGAGAGGTGGGCATTATACGGCCTAACATACTGGCAGTATAAAACATACGGACTGTATGTCCAGTCGTATGTCTTGCCCAGAATGAGGGTCCTCACTGGACCAGATCTACGGCCAGACATACGGTCAGTATAAATTATACGGACCGTATGTTGGTCCGTAGAATCTGGTCGGGATAGATTTCAAGTTGATATAAGGACCCCTCTCTCTCATTAATTCATTTGATTTCCACTACCCACACTTCAAGAATTCTATAGAAATCTCTCCATTATTCATCCACAAGAAACCAAGGGAAAACCATGATCAACTTCATCAAACCCACAAAATCAAGTGTATGAAACCTATTAAAAGTTCATCTACATCAAGAAATCTCAAGGGAAGTGAGTTAGGGTTTTGGTGCAAGAAGAGAAGTTCCACTCAAGGCTTAATCTTCCATTATCTAAGGTGAGTTTTATGATAATTCCATATTGTTTAAGGAGTTGAAAAGTTAAGACACTTGGATTGTAGAAGGATATAGGAAATGGGTCATGAATGTGTAAATAGTGTCATTTTTGAGTAGTAGTTTGGGGTGAATTATGAATATTGGTATGTTGTGATTGTAAGTATGTTGTGAACCACATTTAGAACATGGAATAAATATTATATGCGAGAAAATGCAATAATGAACTATGACCATGATAATGGAGAAATTGGAGTGAAATTGTGAAATGCAGATGATATAGATGAATGATGATTGTTTCCTATTATATTGTGAATGTTGTTATGGATGTTTGGGAGCTGATATATGATATGGAGAATTTAGTAGAAACAAAGGAAATGCTTCCCAATTTTCTTTAGCTTTAGTAAGCGTGTTCATATAATCGATTAGCTAATGTTAATGCGAATTCTCTTGAAGGTAGAAACATGGACATTGAAGGGGAACAATCAAGCGATAGAGTAGTAAACGAAAAGGTATGTGAGGCTAGTCCTTTATTTCTATGGCATGAATTCGATGGTATGATTTTTCCTTCTTTTCCATGAATCCTCTACATCCCGGTAAGCTAAGAGTCTATGTTCATGAATAGCCAAATGAGATAAGAGATACATCACGAGCCAAATAATGACGATGATGAGCATAAGTCTAAAGATTCTAGAGTTCATGATATGAGGTTCCTATAAAGTTAATGATGTCGTTTATTGTATACACTTACCTTATATACTATTTCCTTCAAGGTGAGGCAGAATACTTATAAATGCTCCATAATGGAATCGGGGGTTCACGACCTTATGTCACCTCGATAAAGTATAACTGTCTTTGAGTTTCTATGTATGCATTATGCTGAATATATGTTGATAATATTACACCGTGCCTATATGGCCGGGCAGACACCGCAAAGGCAGTCAGCGTATACACCATGTCTAGATAGCATGGGCACATACCACTAGTGGGCAGCATGAGATGGTACCCGGATACGGGAGGCCTGGACGCAGGCTAATGATTATCACACCGTACCAATATGGTCGGGCAGCTTGTACATTTATGCATACATGATATGATGATGATTATGAAGTAAGCCAGCGTGCATTATTTCCTTTATAATTGATAGTCAGTTACAATTGTTCCTTATTTGATGCTTTCTTTATCTCATTGACGTATTATTATTACTTATGCCTCTCATACTCAGTACAATGTTCATACTGACGTCCGTTTTCTTTGGACACTGTGTTTATGCCCACAGGTAGACAGGGAGGTGATCTCGATCCAGATTCGTAGGGGCTATTAGCTGACTTAAGAGCACTCCATTGTTCCGGAGGTGCCTTTGACTATTCTTTTTTGTATATATCTATATATATGTATATTTTGGGCACGACGGGGTCCTTTCCCGTCCCTATGTCTAGCACTCTAGTAGAGGCTCGTAGATACGCATGCGTGGGTTATATGGTCTCACGATATTGCTATTATATATACATATTATTTTGCTAGCTGAAAGGCTTTTGTATATAAAAATGTGTATGTTTTCAAATGAAAAATGGTTGTCTTATGATTATGAGATCGTGCGATAGAACTGTATTATAAGATTTTCTCCTCCCTAATAGTGTGCTATGATTTCAGAAATGCTGCAAAAGGGAAAAGCTACAGCCGCCCAGAAGGGCAAAACTACAATGAAAAGGCGGGTAGAAAGAGAACCGCCAATGAATGTAGAAGAGGGCGAGTCATATAATGAGGCTCCACCTAATACTTCCTCCACCCCGCCCAATGTAGAAGAACAAGGAGGAGCATCAGCTCCAATTCCTCCACCGATTGCTTCGGGTCAACAAGTGACCGAGGCCATTCATCTATTGACACAGTTAGTTGCCGCCCAGGCACAACGACAGAATATGAGTTCAAGTGATCGGGAAGCTAGTACCAGAGCTCGTGATTTTATGAGTTTGAATCCTCCGGAGTTTTTCAGGTCAAAGCCGGATGAAGACCCGTAAGGTTTTATTGATGAGATGCTGAGAACATTAAGAATTATTCATGCCTTCGAAACTGAATCTGTGGAGTTGGCATCTTATAGACTTTGAGATGTGGCGGTATTGTGGTACAATAATTGGCTAGCATCAAGAAAAGAAAATGTGCCTCCTCCCGTGTGGCAAGAATTTGTAGATGCTTTCATCCGCCACTATTTGCCACCCGAGGTCCGCCGAGCTAGAGTGGATAGGTTCTTAAATCTAAAGCAAGGAAATATGAGTGCGAAATATAGCTTTCAGTTTAATTCATTGGCTAGATATGCCCCGACTATGGTGGCCGATATGGGAGATAGGGTACACAGGTTTGTGAGTGGCTTAGGGCTACATTTATTCAAGGATTGTTTGATTGCCTCGCTGTAAGATGGGATGGATATTTCCCAAATACAAGCCCATAACAAGAATTTTGAAGGACAACAACCTCCGCCAAGGGGTGATCATGATATTAATAGAAGGCAAAGAAAGAGGGCCAGATCTATGGGAGCAGGTAGTGATTATAGAGGGGGATCAAGGTAGACACATTTTAGACACTCAGGCTAGTCGGTGACTAGTGCACCTCATCGATTTACGGGTAGTAGATTTGATTGATCCTTTCGTTCAGGACAGGGTAAGAGTTCGAAGGCCTCAGATTCTCAGTTTGGGGGGAGATTATAGTCAGAGGATACCACCAGTACCGCGATGCAGCCAGTGCGGTAGATTGCATTCCAGACAGTGTCGCCAAGGTTCAGATGCATGTTATGCATGCGGCCAGGTTGGGCATATGATGCGAGATTGCCCGTCGATGAGTGGTAGAGTTGGGGTTCAACCCACAGGATCAGTGGCTGGTTCATCTTCAGTGTGCCTGGTAGGGCAGACTTCCCAGATCTCAGCAGGTCGAGGTAGAGGCAGAGGGGGAGCATCTACTTCAGGTGCCACTCAGCCCCGTGTGTATGCTTTAGCCAGACGACAGGATCTTGAGTCTTCCCGGATGTGGTTACTGGTACATTATCTGTCACACCCTAACGATGATAGGGCATGACGGGCACCCGACTCTCATCAGAGTCGAGCGAACCCTTAGATATTCGCCCTTAGACATAAAATGTTTCCCATTTGAAAAATCATTATCTATAAATGACTCAACTGATATCACTTTGTCGACATCTCGACAAACATACCACAGGACACTGTCTGCAGAAGTCTCTAAGAAGTGAACTGAACATTATGAGTCAAGACAAAGCCCTGACATACCCATAATCATACATATCTATACATGACTCAGCACAGCTCCAGAATGAGGTGGAACTTGCCAATCCCAGCAGACGTCAGAGCATCCTAACTATATACTTAACCTGCCAAGCAATCTGGGGCTGCGGGCATGAACGCAGCGTCCCAAGGCAAAAGGATGTCAGTACAGACAATGTACTGAGTATGTAAGGTGGTAACAAATCATAATCATAATTTGATTTAGGATAGAAGAAATCACAATCTAACTCAATACCTGCAGCCTTCGCTGGAAGAAACATAAATGTATACACGAAGTCTCAAAACAACATTTAAGTAAATTATGCAATCCAACACACATGCCGCTTCCGACATGTTAACAAAATGGTCCCTTCGGACAACCGCTTCCGACTAGTATCACAATAGACCCTTCGGACGGCCGCTTCCGGCATAATAATACTGGCCCCTTCGGGCAGCCTCTTCCGGCTTAGTAATGATGGCCCATTCGGGCAGCCGCTTCCGGCTTAATAATGATGGCCCCTTCGGGCAGCCGTTTCCGGCTTAATAATGATGGCCCATTCGGGCAGCCGCTTCCGGCTTAATATCACAATTATGTCAACACAAATTTAATCCACTAATATCAATACAAGAAATGATGCTATGGAATGTAAACATAAATCATAAATGAAATGAAATAGTAAAATCTCGCACCCCCTTCGGAGTGGTTTTGAAAATCAAACTTTATGTTCCCTTTAGTATAAAACTAATCTCCTCAAAATCATTAGTAAAACCATATACACAACTCAACTGGCACCTTATGGGTGTTCCCTTCGGAATAGAATAGGAGTACAATATCAATAAACCATCACGAGGAACATATAGACCTTACTCGTCTAAGAATGGAGTCATATGGAGTACATATAGAACGAATAACACAAGAATCATGCCAAAGAAAGAAAAGTTTGCCTTACATACCTTTAGCGCTTATTTGTCACACAATATGTGTACGCTGCCCAATAATACTTCAACCTATATTAAGACGCCAACAACTATGGTTAAGCTACGGGGAGATTCAAAACGTATTCTAACGTTAGTAACTCCTTTCTAGATGTTTAGACGACGTTTTCTCTTGTAATCAAACCAACTACATACAACCAATCCCACATCAATAATTATACATTCAATACCAATCCGGACAGCCCACACAACATTCCAAACAGTCCGTATTCACAACATTCAATAGCGATTCACATACGGCTACTACATTCTCAAGTTATTCGTAATAGTTTGTAGCCTTAACGTTTGCATGTAACAACTTTATAACAGCCCATCCAACATACAACACAATGCATAACCTTAATTATCATTAATCTTCCAAGTTCAATAAGAACAACAACAATGTGTCAAAACAGTCCGCACATTACAACACCCAATAATAGTCTACATGCGATTATGACACGTCCAATTTATTCTTGTTAGTCAATAGTCATAACATTTCATCGAAACGATTCTATAACATCCCAACCACTATGACAACATGATGTATATTCTTAACTATAATTAGTTTTTCCAACTTAGCCAAAACAACACGTCCAAAACAGTCCCTAACCAACAACACGTCCAAAACAGTCCCTAACCGACAACATAACAATGTTCGGAATTCTTGCAAACGTTTACGAACATACTAAGCAAACCACATATGATTCTTACACATTATTTCATGTATTATTTTCATATAATTTCAGTAAGTTATGACCAGCTATCCACACGACAAGTACAACATCAATTCATACGCAACTAAGCTCCATCGTCATCTCTATAATTCTTACAACAACTCACAAACGACTTTGGTTTCAACTCCAACCATTAAACACCTTCATTTCCATCATAAAATTCATGACAATAACAATAAAAATATCAAGTAAAATCAGTTCACTAACTTCTTACAAAAACATTCCATACACGGTTTCAACATGCTTCAACATCACTCACATAAAATCATAGATTCAATTATTCTCATACTAACACAACTTCACTTTTAACCTTCCAATTCTTTTCATTCCCTTTTTACCATGAGATATATGATAGTAACAACCATATTTATTAAAGAAAATTAGTTCATTAATTCCACCAAAAGAGTCCCCTCGGCCACATAGTCATTCCAACACCAACATTCATGATTTTATGCATGCGATTCATGTTCATCAAGTTACAACCATACTTCAACATCAACACCTATAACCTCATGGTTACTATCATGTTCCCACATAAACACACCTTATTTCATGCATACAACTTATATTTACACATCTACATCACCCTTAATACATGAAAAAGAAAGTTAGATCTTATCTTGACAACTTGACTTCTCAACTTGGCTAGAGTTTGTGAATTGAGATGAAAAGGGTTCTTGTTGCTCCAATGACTATCTTCACGTTTCTAGGGACCTTATAAGGTTTGAAACACCTTGGAAAATAATTTTTGGATCAAGACTCAAAGAGCTCAAAAATCAGCCCCTTGGCCGAGACTCTCTCTCTCCAGGTTCTAAGTTTTCTTTCTTTGTGTTGTGAAGTTGAAATGAATTGTGATGGCTGATTACTTAGTCATTATTTGGTTAAATTATGATGCCTACAAGGTGGACACATGCTCCACTCATGACAATGAGTAACTCCATTAACTTTACACCAAAATTCAATTTCTTTTTTCCTACACCTTTCGGCTAGCCTTGACCGATTGTCATCTCTTTGTCTTGTTTCATTTAATTGTTTACAAGACAATTGCATGTGTGGTGGATGAATAATACACTAACCTTTGTCCATTGCAATCATACAAATATGAATGTCAATATTTAAGTGTGCAAGTATTCTTCCTAACATGTGTGTCTTCATAAAATAATGCATGCTTTTATAAAGTAATAGATGCCTTCAATATTCAAATACATGCCTCACATGGATGCCTTAATTTCGGTCACTTGGCTGAATTCCACACTCATTTCTTTCAATTTGGTTGTCCACAATATAATGTAAGTGTAGTGGATGAATCACATTTAAATGTATATTTGTATGTCTTCCATAATAGTCTTATTTAAGATGACTTTGAGTCATCTTTTGGACATGGCATGTTAATGTTCATATTGGCTCATTGTTGCCACTAATTTTTACTTAACACCACAATTAAGTAGTTCCTAATTTCCAACAACATTCTTATACTAAGTAAAATTTGTAACTGATTAGTTCTAGTTTAGAAATTAAAATCCGAGGTTTCTATCTCATGTCGATTCTTTCGCGAATAACTCGACGTATAAAAATACGGGGTCTAACATTATTCATATTTTCCCACGATGTATATGTATTGATAGATTCGGGTTCTACCTTGTCGTATATTACTCCATATGTTGCTGGTCGTATTGGGGTGAAACCTCAGCCAATAAAACCTTTTGAGGTATCTACTCCGGTTGATGATCCCGTGATAGCTAGACAAGTGTATAGAAATTGTGTACTTGTGATATGCAATCGCCAGACTAAAGCTGATTTAATTGAGCTGGAAATGTTAGATTTTGATATGATTATGGGTATGGATTGGTTGGCCTCATGTTATGCTAGTGTAGATTGCTGAATGAAAGTGGTTCGATTTCAATTTGCAGGAGAGCCCATGCTTAAATGGAAGGGTAATACATCATCTCCAAAAGGTAGGTTTATTTCCTACCTTAAGGCAAGAAAGATGATATCTAAGGGCTATATTTATCACTTAGTCCGAGTTCATAATACCGAAGCAAAGTCACCAAATTTTCAATTCGTTCCGGTAGTGAATGAATTTTCGAACGTATTTCCAGATGAACTTCCAGGCCTTCCTCCAGAAAGAGAGATTGACTTCGTTATTGATGTGTTGTCGGACACCAAGCCTATTTCCATTCCTCCTTACCGAATGGCTCCGGCAGAATTGAAGGAGCTAAAGGCATAGTTGAAAGATTTGCTAGAGAAGGGGTTTATTAGACCCAGTTCATCACCGTGGGGAGCACCAGTCTTGTTTGTGAGAAAGAAAGATGGTTCCCTACGAATGTGCATTGATTATAGGTAGTTGAATAAGGTGACAATAAAGAACAAATATCCTCTCCCAAGGATTGATGATTTATTTAATCAGCTACAGGGTGCCAAGTGGTTTTCTAAAATAGACTTGAGGTCAAGTTATCATCAAGTGAGAGTTAAAGAAGAAGATATTCTCAAAACAACTTTTAGAATGAGATATGGCCATTATGAGTTCCGGGTGATGTCGTTTGGGTTGACTAATGCTCCGGCAGTGTTCATGAATTTGATGAATAATGTATTCAAGCCACTCTTGGACTTATTTGTGATAGTATTAATTGACGATATTCTGGTGTATTCTCGCAAAGAATCAGAACATGCCAATCACTTACGTATTGTTCTTGGAATTCTTCAAACCCGAGAATTGTATACAAAATTTTCAAAGTGCGAGTTTTGGCTGAATTTTGTGACATATTTGGGCCATGTTATTTCAGATGATGGCATTCGAGTCGACACTCAGAAAATTGAAGCTGTGAAGACTTGGCCAAGGCCTATGACGCCTACAGAAGTCCGTAGTTTTCTGGGATTGGCAGGGTACTATAGAAGGTTTGCAGAGGGATTTTCCTCTATTTCAGCCCCATTGACAAAGCTAACCCAGAAGTTAGTTAAGTTTCAGTGGAATGTTGCTTGTGAACGCAGCTTCCAAGAGTTGAAAGATAGATTAACCTCAGCTCCAGTCTTAACACTTCCAGAAGGGGCAGATGGTTATGTGGTGTACTGTGATGCTTTCGGTGTTGGGTTAGGATGTGTTAATGCAACACGGTAGAGTCATTGCTTATGCTTCGCGACAGTTGCGGAAACATGAACAGAACTACCCAACTCATGATCTCGAATTAGCTGCAGTCATTCATGCATTTAAAATGTGGAGACATTACTTGTATGGTGTGTATGTCGATATTTATACAGATCACAAGGGTCTTCAATACATTTTCAAACAGAAGGAGTTAAATCTGCGACAGAGGCGGTGGTTAGAGTTATTGAAATATTATGATGTGAGCATTTTATATCACCCCGGAAGAGCAAATGTAGTAGTTGATGCACTTAGCTGCCGATCAATGGGCAACCTGTGTGAAGTTCCTCCGGGAAAGAAAGAAATAACTCATGAGCGTCACCAGCTAGCTAATCTTAGAGTATGTTTAATTGATTCAGGTGGTGCAAGAATCGATATTTATGATCCCACAGTTTCGTCCCTGAATATGGAAGAGAAAGAACGCCAGTATGAAGATTCTCATTTGTGCTATTACAGAGACACATTTCATGAAAAAGAGAAGTCTCTATTTGAAATTTCCATGGATGGAATTCTTAGATACCGAGGCAGGCTATGTGTGCCGAATGTTGCAGAATTGCGCCGTCGAATTCTAGAAGAAGTCCATTATTCTCGGTATTCTATTCACCCAGGTGCAACAAAGATGTATCACGATCTCAAGTTGATATATTGGTGGGATGGCATGAAGAGAGAAATAGCAGAATTTGTAGCTTAATGTCCAAATTTCCAGCAAGTAAAAATCGAACATCAAAAGCCAGGAGGATTATTGCAAGCAATGGAAATCCCTACTTGGAAATGGGAAGTGATCAACATGGATTTTATTGTGGGGTTACCTCGTTCCCAAGGCAAGTATAATTCCATATGGGTGATCGTGGACAGACTCACGAAAGCAACTCATTTCTTCCAGTCAGAACCACATACTCAGCAGAAGATTATGCGAGGTTGTACCTCAAAAAAATTGTGAGACTCCATGGTATTCCAATATCCATTATCACAGATAGAGGAGCGCAATTTACAGTCATGTTCTGGAAATCCTTCCAAGAAGGTCTAGGTACCCAAGTGAAGCTTAGCACGGCATTTCATCCGCAGACTGATGGACAAGCCGAACGTACTATCCAGAACTTGAAGGATATGCTAAGGGCATGTGTACTAGATTTCGGTGGTAGTTGGGATGATCACTTACCTCTGATTGAGTTTGCATATAACAATAGCTATCATTCCAGTATCCAAATGGCTCCGTATGAATCTCTATACGGAAGGAAGTGTAGGTCCCCGATTGGATGATTTAAAATAGGAGAAGTACAGCTAATAGCCCTGAATTGATTCAACATGCGGTAGAAAAGGTCGAGGTGATCCGAGACCGATTACTGACAGCCCAAAGTCACCAAAAATCTTATGCGGACAACCGCCGGCGAGACTTGGAATTTCATGTTGATGATTGGGTATTTTTGAAGGTGTCGCCAATGAAAGGTGTGATGAGATTTGGCAAGAAAGGGAAATTAAGTCCTCGATACATTGGACCTTATAAAATTATCCGCAAGGTGGGTCATGTAGCCTATGAGTTGGACTTGCCTTCAGAGCTTGAATCAGTCCATCCGGTCTTTCATGTCTCAATGCTCTGCAAGTGTGTTACAGATCCTACGAGGATTGTTCCGATAGATGATGTTCAAGTGACAGAAAAGCTAGCCTATGAGAAGTGCCCATTGCCATATTAGACAGGCAAATACGAAGACTCCGAAATAAAGAAGTAGCTTCAGCCAAAATCTTGTGGAGAAATAATAAACGAGAAGAAATGACATGAGAAGCGGAAGAAATTATGAGATCTAAGTACCCGCACTTATTCCAACACCCAGAAGAGATCCCAGATGAAACACTAACATTATGAGGTATGTATGCTTTCTTTTCATGCTTTTGGTCGTGTGTGGCCAATTTATATTTCTATTGTGTTGTGGCCCTGTAAGGAAATATTATTATGGGTTGTTGTAACAAGATGGTAGTGCCATATTACAGGGGAAAATCTGGCGAAATTTTCGTAGAATCCCCGAGTGTTTAACATTCGAGGACGAATGTTCCAAAATGGGGGAAGAATGTTACACTTTAGAAAATTCCCCATTAACGTACAGTGAATAGGCTAGCGAAGGGCACGACGTATACGATATTTTGATAAGTACAAAATAAAATTTTATGATCCTAATCGATATTCAAAGACATTTGATGTAAGGGAAGAAGGTTGTCAAGGAAAGCAAAGGATATGTTGCGTGTCGGGTAAGAATTACGAGCGACGAGTTAATTATGGCATAATGATGTCTTGGAGAAGAGTAATAATATCCCTTATATTGGTATTGAGGTGTTAAATAAGTGTCAAGAAGGTTCCATAAGGATTGGAGATCAAATGAGTCGACGAGAACGAGTTTCGGAGAGCTGGGCATTATACGGCCAAACATACTGGCCTTATAAAACATACGGACCGTATGTCTAGCCGTATGTCTTCCCCAGAATGAGGGTCCTCACTAGACCAGATCTACGGCCAGACATACGGTCAGTATAAATTATACGGATCGTATGTTGGTCCGTAGAGTCTGGTCGGGACAGATTTCAAGTTAATATAAGGACCCCTCTCTCGCATTAATTCATTTGATTTCCACTCCCCACACTTTAAGAATTCTCTAGAACTCTCTCCATTATTCATACACAAGAAACCAAGGGAAAACCATGATCAACTTCATCAAACCCACAAAATCAAGTGTATGAAACCTATTAAAAGTTCATCTACATCAAGGAATCTCAAGGGAAGTGAGTTAGGGTTTTGGTGCAAGAAGAGAAGTTCCACTCAAGGCTTAATCTTCCATTATCGAAGGTGAGTTTTATGATCATTCCATATTGTTTAAGGTGATGAAAAGTTAAAACACATGGATTGTAGAAGGATATAGGAAATGGGTCATGAATGTGTAAATAGTGTCATTGTTGAGTAGTAGTTTGGGGTGAATTATGAATATTGGTATGTTGTGATTGTAAGTATGTTGTGAACGACATTTAGAACATGGAATAAATATTATATGCGAGAAAATGCAATAATGAACTATGACCATGATTATGGAGAAATTGGAGTGAAATTGTGAAATGCGGATGATGTAGATGAATGAAGATTGTTGCCTATTATATTGTGAATGTTGTTATGGATGTTTGGGAGCTGATATATGATATGGAGAATGTAGTAGAACAAAGGAAATGCTGCCCAATTTTCTTTAGCTTTAGTAAGCGCGTTCATATAATCGATTAGCTAATTTTAATGTGAATTCCCTTAAAGGTAGAAACGTGGACATTGAAGGGGAACAAGCAAGCGATAGAGTAGTAAACGAAAAGGTATGTGAGGCTAGTCCTTTATTTCTATGGCATGAATCCGATGGTATGATTTTTCTTTCTTTTCCATGAATCCTCTACATCCCGATAAGCTAAGAGTCTATGTTCATGAATAGCTACATGAGATAAGAGATACATCACGAGCCCAATAATGACGATGATGAGCTTAAGTCTAAAGATTCTAGAGTTCATGATATGAGGTTCCTATAAAGTTAATGATGTCGTTTATTGTATACACTCACCTTATATACTACTTCCTTCAAGGTGAGGCAGAATACTTATAAATTCTCCATAATGGAATCGGGGATTCACGACCTTCTGTCACCTCGATAAAGTATAGCTGTCTTTGAGTTTCTATGTATGCATTATGATGAATATATGTTTATAATATTACACTGCGCCTATATGGCCGGGCAGGCATCGCTAAGGCAGGTAGCGTATACACCATGTCTAGATGGCATGGGCAGACGCCACTAGTGGGCGGCATGAGATGGTACCCCGGACGAGGGAGGCCTGGACGTAGGCTAATGATTATCACACCGTACCTATATGGTCGGGCAGCTTGTACATTTATGCATACATGATATGATGATGATTATGAAGTAAGCCAACATGCATTATTTCCTTTATAATTGACTGTCAGGTACAGTTGTTCCTTATTTGATGCTTCCTTTATCTCATTGACGTATTATTATTACTTATGCCTCTCATACTCAGTACAATGTTCGTACTGACGTCCGTTTTCTTTGGACACTGTGTTCATGCCCACAGGTAGACAGGGAGGTGATCTCGATCCAGATTCGTAGGGGCTATTAGCTGACTTGAGAGCACTCAATTGTTCCGGAGGTGCCTTTGACTATTCTTTTGTGTGTTTGTGTGTATATATATATATATATATATATATATATATATATATATATATATATATATATATATATATATATATATATATATATGTATGTATGTATATTTTGGGCACGACGGGGTCCTGTCCCGTCCCTATGTCTAGCACTCTAGTAGAGGCTCGTATATATGCAAGTGTGGGTTATATGGTCTCATGATGTTTCTATTATATATATACATATTATTTTGATAGCCGAAAGACTTATGTATATAAAAGTGTGTATTTTTTCAAATTAAAAATGGTTGTCTTATGATTATGAGTTTATGAATAATAAAGAAATGCATAATGATTATGATGAGTAACAGAATGAGTGGTGCTCGGTGGTTAGCCCCGAGTACCCGCCATGGCCCCTAGTCGGGTTGTGACAGAAACTAACTTTAGATAATATTCATTCAAGCTCATACTGCTCTGCCCGAGCCTTTCAAATTCATAGGCCTTCACCTTTCTGACCTCAATCGGCTGGCAGTGGTCAATGAAAACATTAACAAACTTATCCTAAGTTGCAGGAGATGTATCTTCCCCGTGAGACTGCTCCCATATCTGATACCAACTATCAGAAAAATACTGTAACTGATAAGCTCCCAACTCTACTGCCTCTGTCTCAGTAGCATGCACAACACAAAAGACGTTTTGAAGCCCATCGATAAAATTCTAGGGATCGTTTCCCTTGATAGACCCTGTGAACACTAGAGGCTTCATGTTCAGAAATTCCTTAGTCCTAGAACTGTTTGACCCACCACCAACACCTATGCTAGGAGATGTTTCCTAACACTGTTCCTGATTAGCAACAATTTGGGTGAGCAGTTGGATAGCTTCCCTAACATCCATGTCAGTAGCGCTGGGCTGCGGAGTAGCTGTGGGATGGACCTCCGCAGGCCTATCTGAACTGGGGTGCAATCGGGGGTACTGCCTCCGATACCAACCCCTGAGCTTCAGTGTGACCTTTCTGAGTCTGAAAGTCCTCAGTAGTAGTCGTTTGGCTAGTAGTAGAAGTCCTTCTGGTGTACTTTCCTTTCACAGGCATTTTCCAAAATACATAATACACACGGGTTAGAAGGATTACTGAAAGCACAGCTCTAACCGCACGATCTAGAGTATGAAAAAAGTGAGACAATCCTAGTTGTCTTGGTGGTAAACTGCTTATATGTGTAGGCACCACACACATGTAAATGTGACCCTACTGGAAAGGATTTCATAGACACCCTAAGACTCTTGAACCTAGGATCTAATACCAAGCTTTGTCACGCACCGAATCATGGCATGGGTGTAACACGACACTTGGTGCCTTGCTGCATGTGACCGAGCGAACCACATGGCTTGCTGAATTAACATGGGGTATGCATTGATGAGAATTATGATACAAACCATGGATAGTCTGAATAAAACATATAACATCATGGTAATACTGAAAATACTGTTTAAACATGATGCAGAAGTAGTTTGAAAATATAATGATAAATACTAAGCCAATGCTGTCAATACGACTCTGAACATCTGACCTAACATGTCTGACCAGTCTATGAAACATCTAACAAGAATCTGACTGCGAAACTATTTACTAAGACAAGGCCCCTGGCATATCTTAACTGCATGACTGAAATAAACATAAATAAAGATAACACCCCGAATAGAATGGGGCTCACCAAAAGCTAATACGTGCAAGGTCCTAACGTATTGATCTGTCCTCCTGTAAATCTGCATCGTGAAATGCAAGGCCCCAGGCGAATAAAGGGGACGTCAGTACATTCGAATTGTACTGGTATGTAAAGCAACCGAATGAAATAAAGCATGGTACATGAAATATAGAACTGAAACTGAAACTATAAGCTGAGCAATAACATTGGTATATTTGACATATATGTATATAGCATGAGTAAAACATTAAGTGGGAGAGCCGTGGTATAATCGACATGTAACCACCACGTAAGAACATGGCGTCTGATCTTTGCCTGATCAGCTAAGCCATCTTACACCATACCGAGGTACCAGACATGAACGTGAACATGAATGGATCCAATAACCCGCAAAGGGTAAACATGAAGGTATCATCCTAACTGGGCGGAGCAATCCTTCTCCTACACTGGCATACGTAGTTTCAGGTTATCTGAGCCTTCTCAGTAATCTGTACAACTCCCAAAACATGAATATGGATATATTTCGCTTAGTAGCCCATGAATTATATAATCCTAATTGTAAACATGATTTGTCATTATGATATAACATGAAGATAGATACATAGTATAACTTGTATAAGAACATGGAAGCATGCAAAATTTCATGAAAATAAACGTAATAGTTCATATATTGCATTTAAGAACCCATGGAATGGAAAGCATGGGTTTTCATGGATTATGGATAGATTCTGAATAACCAAAATGGAGTATCAAAAAAACAATAACAAAGTAATCGTACAAAAATTGTATATCATGGTACATGTACTTAGGTTTTTGGTAAACCTTCGTATAATCATGGAAGAACGTTGTGTGGGGAAGAACAACGATGTTCCCACATGTAGATATAAACCCTACTGTCACGACCCAACCTCGTAGGCCGTGACTAGTGCCCGAGCTGGACACTCGTATGTACCTGTTAACTATAATCATCCACAACTAGCATAATACAGACTTATCAATACCAAGGCAAGACGTTGTCTCAAAACTTTCGCATTATTTAAACGTATCACAACAACCTGTCTCCTGGGGAGGTACAACTTTCAACAGACATTATAGTACATAAGCCGACAAGGCTTTCATAATATATAAGGGAACATCCCCGCCATAAACGAGCCGACAAGGCTATCATAACACATTACTTCTCAAAACATATATATATATATATATATATATATATATACATATATATCTACGCAAGCCGACAAGGCTGTCACTACGAATGGGAACGTCCCAAAACATAAGCCATATAGACACAACTGAACAACATCGATACACAACCCACACATATGTCTACAGACCATTAAGAGTAACAACAGTATCACATGACGGGACAGGCCCCCGCCGTACCCCTAGATAAAATACATATACACCACAAGAGATTCTGTACCAATATCTAAGCTCCGGAACAAGGGAGCTCTCCAAGATAGCTGAATAGGACTCCTAAGCTGGCGGGTTACCAACGTGAGCATCTGTACCTGCGGGCATGAACGCAACCCCCTGAATAAAGGGGGTCAGTACTGAATATGTACTGAGCATGTAAAACATATATACAATAAACATGATCATACTGAAGTGAGGAGTACAGAAAACCAGTACAATAACCAAAAAACCACAAGGCTTACCTTTGAATCATAAATCATGGTATCAATATCAGACTTAACTCGTTATGAAACTTAATGTCACCATTAGAGAATCATCCTGTTCATATGCATATGTATAACGTGTCCCGACCCTCTAGTGAGGGACTCGGTAAATAAAATCATATCATCATCATGTATATATATAACGTGTCCCGGCCCTCTAGTGAGGGACTCGGTGAATAAGATTATCATGTGCCATCTTGGCCGCCATCCCCATATCACCATATCATCATGTCACCATATCATCATATACATATATATAACGTGTCCCGGCCCTCTAGTGAGGGACTCGGTGAATAATGCAGTGGATCTGTGCACGAAAACATGTCTTGGCCCGGGACTCAGTGAAAGATGTAACAGTAAGCACGAGCAGAGTAGTGAGTAACCATATACATACAAATCGTCTTTTGAGACTCAATTGATAAGTAGACTAATCAACTCTCAAGTATCAGGATAATAGCCATATTAAGTTCTTTCTAAATGTCATTACGAACTATATCAAGGAACGTCTCAGGGATCATAGACATGTATCAAATTAATACGAGATAGCTTATGAAAGTCAAGGACACCACTCATTATGGAATTCATTAAGAATAGGAACTTTTATGCATCATATACTAGTCAATCATATAAAAGACTCGAGGGCAATAGCTCAACTATCCTGAGAGTTCTAACATCAAGAAACGAATAAAAATCATAAGTCATGCTCGGAACTAGTGAGTAGAATTACCCCAAAGCTCATATCATATCTTACGTACATCTAGGACATGCCAAAAGAAAGAAAGGACAGCTTTACATACCTTTAGTGTCGAACCTTTACCGATGACCTTGAAACCAACCTTCTCTATATGTTAGTCTTGAATTTGAGCATAAAGGTCCAGTGACGAATTCTGGGGAATTCCACTACTTCACTTAGTTTGTCAAAGGAAGATTATTTGAATGACAATGTGGATCCATTTCCATCATGGAATGCCTCACTAGCTACATCTACATATAGAAAATTGGTGCTGGAGAATTCTTATTGATAATGAAGTTCATACAATCTCATACAAAATGGGATTTCATGGCAGCATATATTCTTGGCTAAAACGTTCATGTCACTGACTACTACTCTATCTAATTAAATATCATTGGCTGACCACAACTAATTGTTAAGGAACGGATAAGCTTATGGAATCAAGTATATGTATATATAACTATGACACAAGAATACTTAGTTGTGAAGGACATCTAGATTTATATAAATGGATGTCTAGCTTAATAGGATCTATAATGAACATTCCAAAATTGTTAATAGTTACTATTTGTATCTTGCCATTAAGCCACATGTAAAGAGGTGTTGTCAACATAGTACTTAGCCCTTCATCTTTATTTCGTTTCTTGTAACCCACTAAACTCAATGTGTAACCAAATTGTCTAGGTGATTGATAATTTCCCTACATAGCTAGACTTTAATATCGCCAATAATCAAATTAGGATACTCTTTCTGTCACGACCCAACTAGGGCCACGACAGGTACCCGATACTATCATACCGAGCACCCCTTATCTATCGTTTTACCATTACTACTGAGTAGGCCGTATGAACTATGCCGTTATTTCTTTACTTAACACTATCATTACTAGAATAATTATAAACAAGGGTTAATAAACTTTGTTAACATATTACACAACCACAAGGACGTATAAGGGTGCAAAGCATCTAACTGTACATATCTGTCTACGAGCCTCTAAGCAAAATACATATAGTAACAAGGAGGGCTGGGCGCTGCTGTGCCCGAACATGTACACAAAAGTAGTACCAATAAGCTGGAGCGCCGGAACAACTGGAGCACTTTCAATGTACCGCTGGAGGATCTCCTAGGAATCAAACCCGTCTACCTGCTTACCTGCGCGGCATGAAACGCAGCGTCCACAAGAAGGGACGTCAGTACGAGTAATGTACCGAGTATGTAAGGCATGAATGATAATATGACAATATGAACAAAAAATGAACAACAGCATAATAAGACAATATGAAGATAAAAGTAAAGGTATAACTGTACTGGTTGCCTCTTAAGGCGGAACCATGCATGCTCACTTTTACTTTCATACATACATAAACTGTCTGAATCAAATAACATCATTAGCCCGCGTCCGGGCCTCCCGCGTCTGGGGTAATCATCGCACGCCGCCCACTAGTGGTGTCTGCCCATGCCAAAAGGTCATTGTGTATCTGTATAGCTGCCCGCCTTAGCGGTGACTGCCCAGCCGCATAGGCGCGGTGTAATCATCACAACTTAAGCATGCACAAGAGTCCAATCAAACGCTATAACTTCATCGGAGTGACGTAAGGTCGGTAACCTCCGATTACATTATGGGATAATCATGATCGTCATGTCTCACCTTGAAGGGACTAGTATTATAAGACGAGACTATCAATGAAGAATAGCATTAAGAGAAAACATAGAATAAGATCACAAGCCTCATAAAACATCAGTTCATGCACTTTGGAGTCTTTAGAAAGTAGAGTCATAATCAAGGAAATGGAATTGAAATCAAGAACTAGCTCATTATTCTTGTATTCATATTGAATCCTTAACTTAAGACTTTTAGACATGAAACCATTCTTGTCATAATCATCCTAGACATATTCTCTTCTTTGACATCATCGTTATCATTACAAAAGCATATTCATCGTTGTAGTCATAAAATTTTACAAACTCATACACCTTTGTCTTGGAAAAGTATAGACTTTTTGGAAAACATTACTGGTTATTAGGAAGGAAATCATGTCTTGGAACCCTATATTTTTAACTTTTGAAGACAAGGAAGGTATGGAAATAATTACGAAATTATAACATCGGGATCATGCCTTGAAAGAAAAGGGGTCGAGCCTTCACATACCTTGCTTGCTTCCTTAGTCAATCCAACTTAGTTCTTGGCCTTCCAAAATCTATAACAATATTAATAAATACAAACATTAGCTATGGATATCTAAGAACCTCATCCGAGACTAACACTTTTGTCTACCGAAATTTCGGCAGCACTTCCCCTGTAAATACACCATCCCCGAGAATCTAACTCGACCAATTTTATCAACAACAATCCGATAATTCAACTCGGCCAAACTATCAACAACAATACAAACAATCAACCCAAGATACATTCTAACATTAGCAACCTTCGTCACATAATTCAACGACACTTCATTCATATTTAATTCAATTTGAATAACATTCAAAATGACTCAATCGACATGCTGCTTCACCCGCGACCTTCCAAATGGAACAAGAACAATAACAACATATTTCCCTTCCTTCCAAATTCATGAACTACACACTAACAACATCATACCAACAACATTATCTTCCTTAAATGCAAGAACATTATATTCAATTCACATATACTTCTAAAATAAGTCTCCAACTACTACAACTTTACTAAGATCATTAAGCTTTTATTCGCAACATAGAATCCACAACAACAACAACCAAAACACTAAATAAAATTGACTCATTCTCTTCTATGCCACACCACAACCACACGGCCACACTACCATATATACGACCAATCTCTAACCCACAAATTATCACAATTTTCATTCATTTCTACCTACTACAACATACACAAACATCCATAACATATAAAAGAGGATGAATTCTTACATTTCCTCTTATCTTCCTTCTTGGCTAGGATTTGTAACTTGTAACAAAGAGAGGGATTCTCGCTTCAACAATTATACCACGTTAAAGAGGACCCTCAAATTAGTAGGAATACTAGAAGAAAATAATTTTTTTGGATCAAATTTGGAGGCTCCAATTTTTCCCTCTATGGCCGAATGGAGTGGTCTTTATTTTTCTCTCCAAGCTTCTTGATTGTTCTAAGGGTGAAGATGAAAAATGATCAATAAGTCATCTTATACACATGGGCATTTAATCCATATGGGCCTTGGCCCATGTAGGTTGGACGGCCACCTTGGTTCAAGTAGTCAAGCCCACTTTTTTTTTTGTTTTGCACTTCATGAAAATTTAATTTTTTCCAAATTCCAAATTTACCCTTCGCCTTCCCCTATATTTCCACGAGTCATATTGCGAATTTACCTTTTTGCCCCTAGCCTTTCTTAATATTTCCACTTCAAAAATTTTATGAACAACTTATGCGCCAAACAAAAATCAAAATTATAACCTTGCTCTTAACTTCCCACAATTATCTTAAATTATCCGAAAGTACCAAAATGGGGGATATAACATCCTCCCCCCCTTTAGAACATTCGTCCTCGAATGTTGAACTGGCCCCATGGCGTATTATAACACTTTGGGGAGGTGTCATTTATAGTTGTCACATACAATCACTTTAGCATACCCGTTTTAGAAGCTCAGGTTGCATGTAGGTCGCGGGCCAATTAACTTAGTTCCGTCAACTCTGAACCAATCGATTTGTGACTTGTACTTCATGCTATACAAAGCCTCATATGGTGCTGTCTCAGTTGTCCTTTTTATATTTGTTGACCTCACCAGGTATCTTCCGTATGTTCTCCCTATATCTGTCTCATATTACACCCGCTGCCAATTTATTTCTACGTCCTTTCGTAACCTTCACGATATGCCAACATACTCCGAACTCTGGCCCTGAGTTAATAAGTCCCCTTTCATGGAGCCGAAATCATCATGGTTCATTTTAAGTCTAGCATGTTCTCCCCCCCCCCCCCTTTATTAAGAGGGTTTATACACGCCTATGCCCTCTAAGTAACCATTGCCTTCCGCGATCTTCTTACAATTGTAGTTCCTTCATTGCGGAGTCAGTCACGTCTATCTCCTTGATAACTATGTTCCCGTATATCACCGTATTAGGGCTTTCCAGCCTTAACTAGTACTAGATCCAGTATCAGTTTTACCCTATAACATCTGTACTTATGTCTTTCACTCTGTCCCTTGAATTCCGTTCGGTTAGTGTCCTTTATATATCGCAACACTGGTTGCTGAGATTCACCCATCGACCGATACAGTCACAATGAGATGTCATATACCCATATATATATTTACTGCCATTCCCCTCACAAACATTTCCAAATGCTATTCAGACTTTCTCTAATCCTAAAGTCGTGTCGTGCCTTCTCCCTTTTCACTAGTCTAGTCCGTCTCAGCCTACGCGACCTCTATAAGGTTTCTAACCCCTCCACATACTCTGATTTCCTTTAGGTTACCCTAATTTCACATTCGTCTCCTATACCTACATTTATGGAATTTTCAGTACACTTCCCAGGGGGTCACCCATCCTAAAATTGCTCTCACTCTAGCATGCTTAACCTCAAAACCTTAATGCATTTCGGTGTCTTAATGCTAGTATTTTTGCCTCCACTCCCCCACACTACCTTTATCACGTAATCTGGGGCAAGTTGGGGTCTTGACAATTTCCGAAACACTCTCGTAACGCATCTTTCCCTTTTAATTACTATTTTAGCCTTCGCAATCCCAAGTATTCACCTTTTACCTATGTGTACGGCTACTTTTCGTCCTGAATTTTCCAAATTCCCAATACGTTCAGCAATAAAAAGAGCGATATATGATAGAGTAGAATCTAGATCAATTAACACATACATATAATAGGAAAATGTTGATAGTGTACCTGTAGCCGCTTCTGGGGAAGGTTCAGGATCCTGCCGTCCCGCCAATGCATATATACGGTGCGGAGGACCGGCTGAACTGGGTGCCCCTCCTCCTATACCTCAGCCACGGCTTACTAGAGCCTGGGAAGTCTGTCCAGGAGGGTGCACAGATGAAAAAGAACCCGCCATCGACCCTGCGGGCTGGCCCCTAACGCTACCAACCATCGACGGACATTCATGCATCATGTGCCCAATTTGTCCGCAGGCATAACAAGCATCTGAGCCTTGACGACACGGACCCGAATGTAATCTTTTACACTGGCGACATCGTGGAACTGGTGGTCTCTCCTAATTGGGAGCTCCTCCAAACTGAGAACCCAAAATTCCCGAGCTTTGGTCTTGTCTTGAATAAATAGGACGGTCAAATCCTTCGTCTGCAAATCGAGGAGGTGCGCTGGCCGCTGATTGGCCTGAATACCTGGATTGCTCATGTGCCTGTCCCCCTCTATATTCACTTCTAGTTCCGAAAGATTTGGCTCTTTTTTTGGAACCCCTATCATAATAACGTTCACCTCTCTGTAACTGATGTTGTTCTTCTAGGTTTTGGGCGTGAGCCTGAATACGAGCAATAGTCATTCCATCCTGGAGTGAAGCCGTCAAGCAGTCCTTAATTAAATGTTGCCCCAACACACTCACGAATCGATGTACACAATCTCCCATATCAGCCACCATGGCTGGGGCATACCTGGCTAAAGAGTTGAAACAGAGACTATATTCCCGGACGCTCATATTCCCCTGTTTGAGATTCAAAAACATATCGGCTCGAGCCCGTCGAATCTCCGGTGCTAAATAATGTCGCAGGAATGCTTCAGTGAAATCTTGCCAAACCGGGGGAGGTGCATTTGCTCCCCTTGAAGATATCCAATTATTATACCACTGGACCGCTACATCCCGCAACTTGTATGAAGCCAACTCTACTGACTCTGTATCCGAAGCATGTATTATCCTCAGTGCCCTCAACATCTCGTCTAAGAAACTTTGCGGGTCTTCCTCTGGTTTCGATCCATAAAACTCCGGAGGTTTCAGGGTGATAAAATCACGGGCTCTTGCACTCACCTCCCTGTCTCCTTGGTCTGCATCTTGACGCTGAGCTTGTGCGGCAACTAACTTGGTCAGCAACTGAATAGCCTCTGCCATCTGCTGGCCCGAAGCTGCTGGCGGTGGAACTGGAGGTGCTGGGGCTAGAGCTGGAGCTCTTTCCTGCTCTGCTGATAAAGGGGAAGCAGGAGAAATCTGGGGAGGAGCCTCGTTATGAGACTCGCCTTCTTCTACTTCCGCCGGTGCCTCCTGTTCAACTCTTCTTCCAGCCACCGTCTTGCCCTTCTGGGCCGCCGTAGATTTCCTCTTCACCGGCATCACTGAAACCATAACACAGGACTAAGAAAAGAACATGGAAACCTGGTAAAATAGCTCTATCGCACGATCTAGAGTACAAAGAAGGTCAGATTTCCTAAATGCCCTGCAGCCCCCTGTTTATAAGTATGGCGCGCTACACACCCATAAACAGGACTCTACTAGACACGGCTCGTAGACAATCCCTAGGATGAACTGCTCTGATACCACTTTTGTCACGACCCAACTAGGGCCGCGACAGGTACCCGATACTATCATACCGAGCACCCCTTATCTATCGTTTTACCGTTACTACTAAGTGGGCCGTATGAACTATGCCGTTATTTCTTTACTTAACACTATCATTACTAGCATAATTATAAAAAAGGGTTAATAAACTTTGTTAACATATTACACAACCACAAGGACGAATAAGGGTGCAAAGCATCTAACTGTACATATCTATCTGTCTACGAGCCTCTAAACAAAATACATATAGTAACAAGGAGGGCCGGGCGCTGCTGTGCCCGAACATGTACACAAAAGTAGCACCAATAAGCTGGAGCTCCGGAACAACTGGAGCACTTTCAATGTACCGCTGGAGGAGCTCCTAGGAATCCAACCTGTCTACCTGCTTACCTGCGCGACATGAAACGCAGCGTCCACAAGAAGGGACGTCAGTACGAGTAATGTACCGAGTATGTAAGGCATGAATGATAATATGACAATATGAACAAAACATGAACAACAACATAATAAGACAATATGAAGATAAAAGTAAAGGTATAACTGTACTGGTTGCCTCTTAAGGCGGAACCATGCATGCTCACTTTTACTTTCATACATACATAAACTGTCTGAATCAAATAACATCATTAGCCCCCGTCCGGGCCTCCCGCGTCCGGGGTAATCATCTCACGCCGCCCACTAGTGGTGTCTGCCCATGCCAAAAGGTCATGGTGTATCCGTATAGCTGCTCGCCTTAGCGGTGACTGCCCGGCCATATAGGCGCGGTGTAATCATCACAACTTAAGCATGTACAAGAGTCCAATCAAACGCTATAACTTCATCGGAGTGACTTAAGGTCGGTAACCTCCGATTACATTATGGAATAATCATGATCGTCATGTCTCACCTTGAAGGGACTAGTATTATAAGGCGAGACTATCAATGAAGAATAGCATTAAGAGAAAACATAGAATAAGATCACAAGACTCATAAAACATCAATTCATGCACTTTAGAGTCTTTAGAAAGTAGAGTCATAATCAAGGAAATGGAATTGAAATTAAGAACTAGCTCATTATTCTTGTATTCATATTGAATCCTTAACTTAAGACTTTTAGACATGAAACCATTCTTGTCATAATCATCCAAGACATATTCTCTTCTTTGACATCATCGTTATCATTACAAAAGCATATTCATCGTTGTAGTCATAAAAGTTTACAAACTCATACACCTTTGTCTTGGAAAAGTATAGACTTTTTGGAAAACATTACGGGTTATTAGGAAGGAAATCATGTCTTGGAACCCTAGATTTTTAACTTTTGAAGACAAGGAAGGTATGGAAATAATTACGAAATTATAACATCGGGATCATGCCTTGAAAGAATAGGGGTTGAGCCTTAACATACCTTGCCCGCTTCCTTAGTCAATCCAACTTAGCTCTTGGCCTTCCAAAATCTATAACAATATTAATAAATACAAACATTAGCTATGAATATCTAAGAACCTCATCCTAGACTAACACTTTTGTCTACCGAAATTTCGGCAGCACTTCCCCTGTAAATACAGCATCCCCGAGAATCTAACTAGGCCAATTTTTTCAACAACAATCCGAGAATTCAACTCGGCCAAACTATTAACAACAATATCGACAATCAACCCAAGATACATTCTAACATTAGCAACCTTCGTCACACAATTCAACGACACTTCATTCATATTTAATTCAATTCGCATAACATTCAAAATGACTCAATCGACATGCTGCTTCACCCTCGACCTTCCAAATGGAACAAGAACAATAACAACACATTTCCCTTCCTTCCAAATTCATGAACTACACACTAACAACATCATACCAACAACATTATCTTCCATAAATACAAGAACATTATATTCAATTCACATTGACTTCTAAAACAAGTCTCCAACTACTACAACTTTACTAAGATCATTAAGCTTTTATTAGCAACATAGAATCCACAACAACAACAACCAAAACACTAAATAAAATTGACTCATTCTCTTCTATGTCACACCACAACCACACGACCACACTACCATATATACGGCCAATCTCTAACCCAGAAATTAGCACAATTTTCATTCATTTCTACCTACTACAACATACACAAACATCCATAACATATAAAAGAGGATGAATTCTTACCTTTCCTCTTATCTTCCTTCTTGGCTAGGATTTGTAACTTGCAACAAAGAGAGGGATTCTCGCTTCAATGATTATACCACGTTAAAGAGGACCCTCAAATTAGTAGGAATACTAGAAGAAAATTTTTTTTTTGGATCAAATTTGGAGGCTCCAATTTTTCCCTCTATGGCCGAATGGAGTGGTCTTTATTTTTCTCTCCAAGCTTCTTGATTGTTCTAAGGGTGAAGATGAAAAATGATCAATAAGTCATCTTATACACATGGGCATTTAATCCATATGGGCCTTGGCCCATGTAGGTTGGACGGCCACCTTAGCCCAAGTAGTCAAGCCCACTCTTTTTTTTTTTGTTTTGCACTTCATGAAAATTTAATTTTTTCAAATTCAAAATTTACCCTTCGCCTTCCCCCATATTTCCACGAGTCATATTGCGAATTTCCCTTTTTGCCCCTAGCCTTTCTTAATATTTCCACTTCAAAAATTTTATGAACAACTTATGCGCCAAAAAAAATCAAAATTATAACCTTGCTCTTAACGTCCCGCAATTATCTTAAATTATCCGAAAGTACCAACATGCGGGATATAACACTTTCAAACCAACCCTTAATTACTTAGAAATCTAATGATATCCCAGCACACCAAACAATTTATAACAACCACCAAACAGTCCACATGATAACAATAATAATTTTTGATTTCCCGCAATTAATTTCGTAGTTCTCGTCTCTCAATTTAACTATGACTTGGACGAATTTAAATATATCTAGTAGGGGAGAATTCTTACGTTATATTCTAAGAAATAATCTTGTTTCACCTTACTTCACTACGAAGAAAACCGGATTCAACAACACCACAAAGCAAAACAACGAGAACGGAGCGGAGAGCAAAAACCCGCTTTGCTGCACTTGAGAATAAATACACGTCGCTGCTCACTTCCCTTGAAAACAAATATTTGTTCAAGTGATTAATGAAGTCTCACTACATTGCTGGAACGTTTTTGTCCCTCCCAAAATAAGGAATTTTCTCTCAAATGTAAACAAAACGCATTTCTTGAAAATTAATCTGCCACCAGACCTCCTCCTTGTGCTAAAATTCATTACCATTCCCCTTTTCTACATTGTACCAACTGAAGCCATACGTTAATAAGGAAAAGAAGGTTATATGTTGTTAGTGGACAGTGGGGTCCACATGCAATCATTTCATAAAATTTGTTATTACATAAGATCCATCATCTGTATATATAAGAGCATAGTCACTACTTTATGCATGCAAAATATCCCACGTGGAGTGCTACATTAACACTTGATCCATTGCCAATTAATAAATTCCTTCCTCCACTATACTCCATATATAGCCAATTACACACATAATTAATTTTCTTGATCTCAATAAAATTCAAGTAGTAGATTATTTTTGACACCCTTCATATACTCATTATCACGATTATGTGATATGGCACTAGTCCATATCCCTTTTGGTACACACAAAATATTATTTCCAATTATCGCCATCACACTTTTTCATCTTAAATCATTTTGGGATTTCATTCCTTGTATACACTGAGTTCTTGATTTTTATGGTTGAATATGACAAAATCCTCGGAACTCGGGTAAATTTTCTCATGTTGGACGGTTCAATTTCCTAGTCCAAAAATACGGGGTATTATAGCTTGGACCGTATTTCCCTCAAATAAACGTTGAACCTTAATGAAAATTATTTTATCCAATTCACTTGACTTCTAATCCTTTCAATACATCTGTATCATCACTCTAACCACCTATGAGCTTGAGGGATAACCTCGCTTCCGTTACTAATGTCATTTAACTCGCATGTTTTCCAATGCACAAAAATACGGGATGTAACATCCTACATAGTTGCTAATGCTCCAAAACTTGTAAATAATGGTTTGAACTTGAGAAGAATCCCAAAAGCCTTAGTCTTGAATCCTTTAGATGGGTTTTCTTGAAAATCCTAGGTTAGAATGATGAAACCTTATTTAATAATCATGAATATAAGTTAGAATTCAGTTGAGATGCTTAGAATAGTCTTAACTTGATGTATTCTAATGGTAGGGAGAGAAGAACTTCATGCTAGGGCTTGGAAATGTGAAAATAGGATTTTTGGACTGAACCCACGTATTTATACTATTTGCTTTAGCGGAGAAATTATGGGCACAATGTATGGCCCTTATAATATTGTGCATCTCGTACATTGTGGGCGTACCTTGTTATGCCAATTTTTAGAAACCCAAATTTTGGGCATGAAAGGTATGGGATAAAAGTACGTCACGTACTTTGATGTACGTCTCGTACATCTAGCCCGTACCTGTAATTGTCAAATTCCAGTGACTACTGATTTTCCCTTGTAATGTACGTCCAAGTACAAATTTGTATGCCCGTACAATTACCGCTTAAAGCCAAATCCAATCCCAACACTTCCCGTCTTGGTTTCTAAGCATCAAATCATAAACGTAACTTAGCTAGAGGGTATGAGGTGTTACAGAGGGTGAGCCACTAATATCAATCCTAACCGTCCCTAAGCAGACATTACAAGCCAAGAAAAAATCCTAGTGCGATCACAACTAAACTGTCTGAAGTTGAAGGCATCTGAAAATTAGGGCAAGCATATGGCATTTGCATTGGTAGTGTATGAACTTCTTTATGAATGTGAGTGTTTCTCTCTTTCATTGTCTTTGTCCTGTTTATTCTTGTACATATGTGTGTGGGACATTCTTTGGTCTGTGTGAAGGCATAAGGGTCAAAAAGGTGAAATTGGAACGGCCATCTAATGCGGAGTTTGTGTGTCCATTGATATTTTCGATAATGTGATGTCATAGATTGAAGCTTCATTGTGAGTCTTAGAAGTATTGAGTCATGTGTTGTATCTTTGATCCTGAAATGAGGTGGTTAGCTGTGAGAAACATGCATGACTGTAGTTCAAAGTCAAAACCATTATAGACATTTTTACTTTGTCGTATCTAAGTTTAGTTGAGTCGTTTGTGTTGTGTTACTTTATTGAGGAAAATCAAAGACTTTGAGTTGGGGGTGTTGATGTGCCGTGAAATTACGGCACAATTGATGCCTTTTGACGAGAAATTTTATTTATTTTTAAGCAAATAAGTGTCATTTTGATGTGTTTTGTGTATTTCAGGTATTTCGAGGTTGGAAGGACAGAAACAATGAAATTGCATTAACTGGCACAAAAAGGTGGTCAAGTTTGAAGAATCAGAGATATGGTCAAGAAATATAGACTGTATATATTTACATGGGCCGTATTCCTGCGTGTACTTCACAGTGGCAAGAAACAGAAGCTCATAAATTAAAGATGAGAAATACGGCCAAGAGTTATGGACCGTATATGTTTTTACGGGCCATAACTTGACTCGTACTTTGAAGAAGAGAAGAAGTGGAGGAACGCAGTTATAGAGCGTACTGCAGAATACGGTCCGTATCATCTGATTGTACATCTGGACCTAGCAGTGATCGTATTTTGATATATGGTCTGTACTTAATTGTACGGACCATATCTTATGCCATTAGGGGCAATTTTGTCTGTTGTAATTTCGTGTTTTTGTTTATAAATAGTTTCTCGTAGGGTTTTATTTACCATTCATTGTCAGACTTTGTCTTTTGATTAGAGAGCATTGAATACCTTATTGTTTTGAAGCTATTGAGGTAAAATACAACTTTTTCATCTTTATTCAATATATAAACATTATGAATTCCTTAATTCTTTGTTGTTGCGTTCTTCAATATGTGCAGTAAATTTCATACTAAGGTTGTGAACCCAATGATGGGTGTTATGTGATTGATATATGCATAACGGATTGTTAGGGTTTACTTATTCTTTATTCTTCATTGTTAGTTTATGGTTGCGAACATTAGCTTACGCCATAACCTTGCTTTATTTTGGAAAATAAGTTAGGGTTTGGTAAGAACAAATAACAAAAACTCGAGGGGTTAACCCTCATTTAATAAATTATCTAGGAATAAGAGGAATTTACTTGGCACGTATTAACCGTTCTTCATATCAACTCTTTTATGTTTGGAAAAATCATAAAGAGACATAATCCTTAACTATTGGGAAATATTAAGGATTTAATTAGAGGTTAAGTGCATTCGTACAATGATCCATTCGAAGTATATCAAGATCAATACCCATAGCATACACTTCATCTAAAGGGGAACAAAGCCTTGGTTTCTTTAATCCAATTATTACAGTCAAAAGAAATTTAGTTAATAAACAAACAATAATTTACAACCCCAACGGAATACAAAACTAGACCACATGAAAGTACTCAACTACATTAGTAACCTTGTCACACCATATTCCTTGTGAGATTCGACCCTAACCTAGTTGGGTTACTATATTTGACATCATCCGCTTTACGCCATTTAATAAGTGTAATTTGAGCTTATCAAGCTCCCCTTTTTCCTTTTGTAGTTCATATTCTGTCACGACCTAACCCAATGAGCCGTGACGGGAGTCAGACCTCTAGCGACCAAACACCTTTAAATAGTTATCGGGGACATACTAAACATCAAAAGCCCATAAATGGCAAAAACTAATCTCATAAAAAGGAAACATCAAAACTCTGTACAATCTGCATATATATACACAACATGCAGAAGAACAGTGCATGTCAGCTAGGCTGCTACATATACTATACACAAAAGAATAGAAGCGGACAAGGTTACATTATCTGACTACTACATACAACTGTCTACAGACCTCTACTGGAATAAAATCTATAGAAAGGACAGGACAGGGTCCTGTCATACTCATAGGCATACACATCTCAAAAGGGGCATACCAAAACTGATTGTAGCTCCGGATTGAATGGAGCGTACTGACCACTGCTAGATCTAGAGATCCTACTGAGCTGGACCACTTGTCTGTCTTCCTGTACCTGCAGGCATGAACGCAGCCCCCCGAGTAACGGGGAGTTAGTACAGATAATGTACTGAGTATGTAAGGTATAAGAACAACATACACATAAATATACATGAGAATCATGGATAAAATCTGAACTCATAAACTGAAATGACTGACTGCATGTACTTGTATGAACTAGTATCTGCCTAAATCTGCATAACTCTGCGTAACTGATAATGCCTCTGTGGGCACATAATATGCATGCTCATACCTATCAATGATAACCGTGCATCTATATGAGTGCATATATAACGCCTGATGTATGGGTGCATATATAACGCCTGATGTATGTGCGTATATAAAGCCTGTAAGCCTCTATGACATTTCGTCATATCATATTGGCTCCTCTGTGGCCATGATCAATATCATCATCATAGTAGTAATGCGTATATAACTCCTTCTAGTCACGGGTCAATGTACATAAATATATAATGAGTGTAATGCATGGATAAACTGTTTGAACAGGACTGGCTACATAAGACTGGACCGATGAACAGAAGGATCACTCATAAATGGGGTACATGAACATCAAAGACAGAAGTACTCCTAATACTTCTAAGAGTAGAGTAATATGAAATCTCGCTTACTCGCTTGTTGGATCATATAATAGGATCATGCCAAAAGAAGGAAAGGTTAGTCTTATCATACCTTGGAATATCACCAATCGCTCAACCTTTACCTCTTGAACTTGCAAGTCTACAATTAAGATAACATAGGGCTTAATTAGGCTATTTACTTCGCTTACTAGCCATCCTAAACACGACTAGAGCTTGACGACTCATGGGAAACATTTTCCAGCTTAACGACTCTTTAACTTCTCATTCGATCCCACATCAATTATAATACTCGTATCAACAATGACAACACACACACACACACACACATATATATATATATATATCAAAATATACGTAAACCCATTTTCAATCATCTCCGAAAACAACCCTATATCACTACATTGCCTTTCATTGACTTAACACTTCCACAATTACCTTCTCTTCACTTAACATAACTAAACTCTTGATAACCAACTTAAATATAAGGGTAGAAAGCATTTACATACCTTGAGGGGTCAAGAATCCCAAGAATCACTTCAACTTCAATCCCCTAAACTACACAACTTGAAGAAACCCTAGAAGCAACTTTCTTCTTCACCATCTCGGGTTTACGGGGTCCGGGTCTTGTCAAATCTTCACTAATATGATAGAAAATATTGGGAGAGAATATATTAGGGTTTTCTGATTTTTTTGAAGGAGGAAAATATGAAATAGGGTCATGGAGCACCAATTTATACTTGGAAGCCAAAAAGGCTACCGAGGTCCGGTTTGACGAGCGGGTCGATGGTCCGTTGACATGCCCGTCGACCTGCGCCTACAGATGCATGGCTGCAGGATCCCATCGATGTCGCACGTCGACGGTCCGTCGAATATGTCGATGGCCCATCGATGATTACTGGTGTCCTGTAGGTTTTTCTGGTTCAGTTCAGATCACGTCGATTCGATTCGCTCAATTTTTAACTCTATAGATTGCCAGGAATATCTGTTGGTACCTTTGTACACGGGGTAAGACATTTTCTACCTCTAAACTCGGGTTCGGGTCCCTATTCCAAGGGCATACCCGACTAGGAAACCATAGGTTCTACCACTACGAACACGAGGGGTGTAACATTCAATCTCATGTGACTTACCGCTTGACCAATATTTACCTAGTTTAATGGTCATCTTAAGAACTTCGGATTTGAATGCTAGGACTGATGAACCAAGTTCATCAACCTATTGTTTCAATAGTGAACTGTCCTTTTCAATAATATCTTTTGAGGCTTCGCAATTCAACAACTAATCCTGTAAGCTCAAACATTCACCTTGTAACTCAACTCTCTTTATGTTCTTCTCTTGATATTCCTCAATGAGGGTGTGCATTAAGGTCATCAATTCTTCTTTTGATATTTGATCTATATTATCCTTTTACCCGTAAGTGATTACCTTGTTGTCCTCCTCTGTGTCTGATTCTGAATATCAGTAGCCATGAGAGCAGTGTGTTCAACCTCATCATCGGAATCATCATCAGAGCCCCAGGCAGCAACCATAGCTTTAGAGGTTTCTTTATTCTAGCTAGCCTAATCTCTCTTTTCCTTTTCAACCATCTCTTTCCATTCAATTTCGCATAGTGGACTATCTTTAATTATGTTATCAATGTTTTCAAACTCAAAACATCCACCTGTGTGGGCTCTACCAAAACTTCTGGTTTTCTAAGAAGTATTTCCCCTTACTGATTGACTTTCCCGCTTTAGAAACTTCCTGAAGTTTCTTGTAATCAAAGCCATGCCTTCTTCATCCTCTCTGTCACGACCCAACCCCGTAGGCCGTGACTAGTGCCCGAACTGGGCACCCGAACACACTCATCCAATCCGAATCACATACAGATAGCGTATACGGGCACAAATATCACACGCTGCCTCAAATTATATCAAACTGTCTCAGACACATTTCAACACAACCATATATATTTATCAGAAGCCGACAAGGCTATCAAATGGCGCAACGGCCCAAAACATATACAAATGCACGTCGACAAGGCTGCCATGGCGAGTGGGATCATACAAACACACCTGTACAGAAGTAGGCACAAACCCACATATACGTCTACAGACCTGTAAACAGACCAACCGAATCATATGGCGGGACAGGGCCCCGCCGTACCCCTGAACAAATATATACATATGCAACGAACGAATATATATACCAAAATGTAGGCTCCAGAATAAGAGGAGCACTCCAAACAGCAGAAGAGGGTGTCCTAAACTGGTGGATCACCAAACTGTGCGTCTGTACCTGCGGGCATGAAACGTAGCCCCCCCCCCCCCCCCCCCCCCCCGAAGAAAGGGGGTCAGTACGAAATATGTACTGAGTATGCAAAGCAGAAGATACAGAAAACAAATCTGAGGCATAAACGAAATAGAAGTACAAAAAATAAGTGCAAGCCCAAAATATCAAAATGTTTACTTTTGAAATATAAGTCATGCATAGGGCACAGAAAATATGGTCGCCCGCCCGTCGATGGCGCCATAACACAGCATAACACCAGAAGGTTTCAAATCTCCGTATCCCCGTCACACATCATAACACAGCATAACGCCAAATGTAAGTGGAACCCGACCCTCTAGCGAGTGGCTCGGTGAACCATAAACACAGCATAACACCGGAGTATATCAAAGTGCGCACGACAACAAAACCGGCCCGGGACTCGGCGAAAGATATAACAAAACGCACGAGCAGAGTCGTGAGTAACCATATGCATAAATCATTATCATGGACTCAATTATAAGTAAAATGACCATACTTGAGAATCGAAATAATAGTCATACCAAATTCTTTCAAGAGTCCTCCGAATTACATAAAGGAAAGTCGCGGGACCCACGGACGGGTATCGACCCAAGTCGGGCCCGCCTATGGAAACCATACTCATCATACGCCATGCAAACTCCTACGAAAATATCGGAGCAATCCGAGCCTTTCTGTGAAAGATACGGCGTCCATAGTTACGGAATTCTTTAAAACAAAACTTTTTGTGCAACATTTGGAAATCAATTATTTCGAAGACATAAGGGTTCGTATTTCATCACATCAAACATACAAATGCCAAGAAATATATATATAAGAGTCATAACGTGCTCGGATTGCGAATTTAGAATTTCCTCGAGGCTCGTGACATAGCCTATTTATAACTAAGGCATGCCAAAAGAAGGAAGGTTTGAGCTTTGCATACCTCGTACGCACTCCAAGCAAGCCCAAATCAAGCTAATCCCAACCTACGCCTCGGGCTCCCCACGGTCTACAAATACGTCAACGAATATCAAACATTAGTCATAGGCACTTAGGCAATTTATTCCAAACTAACACTCAATTATACAGAAATTTGGGCAGCATTTCCCCTGTAAATAGGCCAACCTCGAGAATTTAACTTGGCCAAATCAACAACAACAACAACAATAACCAGCCTAGCAACCCTAATGACCAATCCGAAAGGCAATATAACATTACTAACTCTCTTTTACATCATTCAACAACATTCATAATATTCAATTCGACGGCTTACATTCAAGCCACATCGCCGCTCATACATTCAAATACCAACCCGAACCCATACCAACAATATTCAAGGACATTTTAAACAATTTACACAATATTTCCAACAATCCAACAATTGCTCCAATTTTTCCGAAAACAGTCCCAAACCCGAGAACACAACCATAACCCATTCTTGTCATGCAATATGACCTACATTCGGCCACACTACACATATACATATATTGATGATTCTTATTCTTTTCTCCACACTACACAACTAAATATGCTACATAGAATCAATTCATCAACCCAATCACAACACACACATCTACACGACCATACACACCATACACGGCTCACATCCAACTTACTATATTTCATAAATTTCATCCATATTAACATACTACAACATGCATAAAACATTCACAACACATAAAACAAGATCAAATCTTACCTTTCTTCTTTAACTCCACAAATAGGCTAGGGTTTGCGATCTACTAGACGGATGGTTTGATCGCTCCAACAACACTTCCACGTTACTTAGGGACCTCCAATTAGTGGATTTGCACCAAATAAATATTTTTGGGATGGCTAAAATTGGACTTGGTTTTTCTTGGGTTTGGCCAAGAGGTTGTTGTTGTTGCTCTTCAACTCCTTGATTTTTTTTTTCTAAGTGTAGAATGATAGAAGATGACTTAGAAGTCATCTTTTAATCTCCTAGATGAACCCTCCAAGTGTCCATGGCCCACACATGTGTTGGACCATTTAAAATTGGCCACAAAATGTGTGGGACCAATTTCAAAGCCACACGGCCAAAGGGCCTATTTTTGCATGATTTTCAACTTCCAAGTATATGACTTTTGGTCCCAACTTTTCCTAAGTGTTCCATGCCCACAATTTCATGTACAACTTATGTCTCAAAATAAAATCGAAGGTCAAAAGTCCCGACTTCATGTCCCGGAATGGTCTTGGCCCTAACTTATCATAGTTAATCCGGATTGTCCCAATGTATAAAATACGGGACGTAACACTCTCTATATGTGGCTTTGAGAGCCAATTACCTTTCTGAGCTTGCTTCTTCCATTCTAGTATTCTCCATGTCCATCTCATAGGTCTTTATTTTTCCCGTTAATTCATCTAGCTACATCTTCTCTATATCTTTTGCTTCCCCGATGGCTGTAGCTTTTATCTTGAAGGATTTTGACAGGATTCACAAAATTTTATCCACTGAATCCTCTATGGAGATGACCTTTCCAAGTGAGGTTAATTCATTTACATTGGAAGTATATCTAGTGAACATCTCATTAATAGTCTCTCCTGTTTTCATCCTGAAATTCTCATAATCAGTGGAGAGCATAGCCTTCCTGAATTTCCTTAGTTGGCTTGTTCCTTCATGGGCAATCTTCAAGGTATCCAAGATTTTCTTGGTCGTAGTGTATCCAGAGATTCTATCTTACTCATCTGGTCCAAGCTCACAAATTAGGGCATTTTTAGTCTTTGCATTCTTTTCGAGTATCTTGTCATTTTTTGTCACACCCCTACGAGGAGTATGACCGGCTCTGACCCGTAGGCCAAGAACCACCTGACTTATCCATTACGTTGAACATTATAAACCCAACTCAAAGAACACCTGCATGCAGAAAAGACCCAACATAGAAAGATCCGATCATTCAGCACATATGTACATATACGGACAGACAAAGTCGCAACAACATAACGTATATCATAAAGCCGGCAAGGCTAACAGTAAAGTATCAAGATCTCAAAATAAGGCCGACGAGGCCACCAATATATTATACAATAATATGAACCGGCGGAGCTGTAAAACATCTAACTGTACACACACGTCTACGAGCCTCTACATAGATTTCAAATGATCATCGGGACAACACTAAATAGACTACAGCTTCGGAGTAAGTGGAATGCTTTTGAGAATCCGCTGATAGAACACCTACGGGTCTGATCCGTCTCCCTGCCTACCTACAAGAATGACGCAGCGTCCATAAGAAGGGACGTTAGTACAAATAATGTACTAAGTATGTTAAGGCTATTCCTCTTTCTTTTAAAGGCATGATTCTTTTCCTACCAACCCATACATGAATTCTATAAAAATCCTCATTTCCAAGAATGTTAGAGATTTATGACTCTTAAAGTTTTTATGGTGCTAAAGATGAATAATTCTTTTTTATGATAACCATGACGATGATTATGAGAGATTTATTTATCAAAGCTGAAAGGCATACAGATTTCATGTTATTATGAGATGATTTTATTCATAGAGATTTCCAAGTACATGAGCTTTATATTATTATGAGGTGATTGAGCTAACTTTGCAATTTCTTAATTTCCTTCATCGTTGGTAATCTCACCTTATGACCCTGGTTCCTTCAAGGTGGGATAAACAATGATGGTTGATCCATAATATAATTGGAGGCTACCGACCTTACGTCACTCCGATATAGTTGTGGCTTTTGATTGGGCTCTTATGCATGCTTATGTTGTGATGATTACACCGCCCCAAATTTGGAGCGGCTTGAACTTTTCATCATACTCAGCCTTTTCCTTCTTTACATCCTTTTCAGCGTCTCCCTTCTTTGTGGGATATTTAGTTCCTTCAATGATCCTGTCCTATAACTCGTAATCTTCTACCTATAAGTGGTCCTCCCTGCAAGCCTTCCACCATTAATAGTATTGTTCATTAAACAATGGAGGCGTTCGAGTTGATTGTCCTTTACTATGTCCAGTAGGTGGTGCAACATTCATCATGATCTCATTTGAAGGTGTTAACCTTTTTGAGGAGAACTTATTCTGATACCACTTGTTAGCTTTGCACGACCTGCGTGTCTGTCTCAATGTGTACTTACTTTTCACCTTTGGACAGAACGCGCTACCTAACTTGTTCTACGTATGGTTTTGCAGAATAAAAACAATCAAAAAGGTAAAAACCACGACCTACAGATATGTAGGATTTTCCCCAAACACCACTACAACTGTGAGTCAACTACAAACTAAGTTACAAACTCTGCAACCTAATTCCTAACCTCAGCCTTGTTGTAATACCTCAGACCTTTAACTTAAGCTTTGACCATGATTCTAGACTTAGAAAACCAAATAAAGAATGTGGGAATTGGGAATTCCTCCTCAATTGTAAGATGGGTATTTACGCCCCAGAATACATGTTGTATTTCAGTATACGACTCGTATTTCAAATAGTAATTTGGCATTTAATCATTGTGCATTCTGGAATTTGGCTTGGGGAAATTATATTGTTAAAAACGGACCGTATTTTGGTTTACGCCCATAATTTAAATTGTATTTGAGGAGAGGATTAAAGCAGTCTTTCTGTTTTTGGAACATGATTAATTATGGTTCATAATACGGACCGTAATTTGGAATACGGACCGTATTTTTGTCCGTATTTCCCAATCCACACTAGAACCTATAAATACCGGGTTTCAATTCTAATTTTTATTTTCACAAGTCCCTAAACCCTAGAATGACCTTTTCCTCTCCTCCATCACCAAGAACACCAAGGTAAGTCAATTCTAATTATCCCAAGTGAATTCTAACATAAGATTACGAACATTAAGCATGAATTCAATGTTCTTAACCTAGGTTTTTCAAGAAAACACATTTAAGGGTTCAAGACTTAGGCTTTTGGGGTTCTTCTCAATTTCAGACCAGTAGATACAAGACTTGGAGTGTGTACATGTATGTGGGGCTAACTATCTACGTTAGGGAATATTCATGATTTTCCCTACGCCTCATTCTTCATACTTATCAGTAATTTGACTCAGAATACAATTTATCCCTAGTTTCATGATATGTTGTAGAACTGTTCTCTTCTAGGCTTGCAGTTACAGAATTCATTGATGGTTGTCAATTTGAATATCATGAACTCAGCACGTAACTTTTATATACTCATGTGGTTTCGTAGTCTAGAAATTTAGTATGCCCAGAAACAGTCAATGCTTTCAGTTCACTCCAGCATGTCTATTTTAGTTCAGTATTGTTCATTATTGTTATGGTCTCAGTTTTTATTAATTAACCATAATTGAACATATGTGATTTTTCCTAAGGGCACAGTCTTATTTATACGTATACTTGGACGAGGCTATTGGCTAACGCACTACTAGGCCGAGGCCATAGTGTGCATTTATTATTGGGCCAAGGCGCCACATATACAAACACAGATAAAACAAATGATTCAGATACAGAGCAGGGAGTATTCATATCTCTACTTCCTTTGCTATCACAGTTACAGTTATCAGTTATCAATTTCAGTTCCAATACTTTATTGCTTCAGTTGCTTTACATACCAGTACAATTCAAATATGCTGACGTCCTTTTTATTCCTTGGGCGAGATGCATGCAAGATATACAGGTTGATGACTTAGCTGTTTAGGAGTGAATGTATCAATTATTGGTGAGCCCCAGATTTCTTTTGGGCATTGTCATCTATCTAGTTATTTCAGTTTTTAGACAGTAATATTATTCAGTATTCTTAGAGGCTTCATAGACACAGTCCAGAAAGTCAGATATTTGTTATGTTAGCCTTGTTGGCAGTTATACTTCGTTGTTTAGTTGTTTTGGTTTAGCCATGTTGGCTACTTTAAGATATTTTCAAATTGTCTAAGTATTTCCGTGTTATGTTATTTCAGTCAAACTTCCAGTTAATCAGCATGTGTTTTTATAAATCAGTTATGATTTGGTATCACATGTTAATTCAGCTAGCCAGTTGGTTCGCTTAGTCACATACAGTGTGGCAGCGAGTGCCGTGTTACGTCCCGGCCCAGGTTCGGGGCATGACAAAGCTTGATATCAGAGCCTAGGTTCAAGTGTCTTAGGGAGTCTATGAAGCCGTGTCCAGTGGGGTCACTTTTATAGGTGTAAGGCCCCACACATATAAACAGTTTACGACCAAGACATTCAGGATTTGTTTAACTTCTTTCATACTCTAGTCCATGTAGATAGAGTAATGTTTTTAGGAATTTTTCTAACTCGTGCGAATTACATATTTCAGAAATGGCTCCGAAAAGAAAGTATAACAAGAGAAATACGGCTACTAGCTAGAGGGCTACCGTTGATACAGCGATAGAAGGGGGCACTCAGGCCCAGACAGCCGCCACAGCTAATGGCACAGCTACGCCTCCCAATGCTTCAGACGTAGATATTAGAGAAGCTATTCAGCTGCTCACTCAAATTTTGGCAAATCAGGCCTAGCGATAGGAAAGGCCCCTAGCTCAGGGACTAGTAATGGGTCGAATAGTTCTAGGACTCAGGAATTTATGCGGATGAAGCCACCGGTTTTCACGGGGTCAAAGAAGGATGAAGACCTGCAGAATTTCATTGATGGACTCCAGAAGGTGTTTCGGGTGATGCATGCTAATTATACAGCGGCAGCGGAGCTTGGGCTTTCCAGTTGCAAGATGTGGCTCATATTTGGTATAAGACATGGGAATTGTCCTGAGGGGAGGATGCATCTTCTGCTACTTGGGATGAATCTGCAGACGCTTTTATTGAGCACTTTATGCCAATTGAGGTTAGGAAAGCCAAGGATATTGAGTTTGAGAATCTAGGGCAGAATGACATGACGGTTCCAGATTATTATCTTAAGTTCGTGTCATTGTACAGCCATGCTCCTCACATGATTCCTGATATGAGGGCCATGGTTAGAAGGTTTGTACTTGGGCTTAAACCCAAATTGCACAGGGATGCAAACACAACAACTCAGAATGACAAGATGACTATTTCCAAGATACTGGAATTTGTGCAAGGTAACGAGACTAGGCTGAAGGAAGAAGAAGCCCTGCAGAAGCAGAAAGATAGGGAATTCAGCAAGAAGGCTAAGTCTATAGGATATTTTAGTCAGGGAGGAACTCAGGGAGGCAAAAATTGCCTGTTCTTCAAGAATAGGTCTTCAAGACCTACTCTGTTTACAGTCAGTGTCCCATCACAGAGGTCCATGTTTAGCCAGAAAAGCCATAATTTTAGAGCAGCCACATATCCTACTTGTAGCAAGTGTGGGAGGAGACACTAAGGAGCATACCATTCAGGCACGGGTGGTTGCTTCACGTACGGTCAGTAGGGCCATTATCTGAAGGATTACCCATCCGCAGACAAAATGCTGGGGGAAATGTAGCTCAGTCTACCAATTCAGCGGCTCCCCGAAATTCCTAAGCCCAGCAGAGGCGCGAGGCAGCAAACTTCAGTAATACGGGCGGTGGTCAAAACCATCTGTATGCACTATCAGGCCGTCAGTATACAGAGGCTCGAGGAGATGTTGTCACAAGTATGCTAACAGTCTTCACCTTCGATGTATTTGCTCTTATGGACCCAAGATCCACTCTATCTTATTTCATCCCTTACATTGCTAAGAAATTTAGGATAGAACCCGAACAATTGCATGAACCCTTTGAAGTATCCATGCCAGTTGGGGAATCAGTTATAGCTAGAAGTATCAATAGGGGTTGTCTGGTATTAATCTACCACCGCAGCACTATAGCAGACTTAATAGAATTAGAGATAGTAGACTTTGACGTAATCATGGGTATGGATTTGTTAGAGTCCTGTTATGCCTGAGTGGGTTGTAGAACCAAAACGGTAACCTTTGATTTTCCCGATGGACTTATATAATGGAAGGGTGGTAGATTTTTTTCCTACCTTAGAGCCAGAAAGATGATTTCCAAGGGATATATTTACCACTAAGTTCGAGTCTGGGATGCAGATGCTCAGAATCCGACTCTTTAGTAAGTACCGGTTGTCAATGAGTTTCCAGAGGTCTTTCTAGATGACCTACCCGGAGTCCCTTGTTACACCTCCCGTTTTCGTCGCAAGAAAATCTTTGGCTTATTGATGATTTATACCTTTAGTATAGAATTCGCACCCGAGATTTTGAGATAATAAGTGCTTTACTTTGTGTGCAGAAAAGTATGGCTAAACGTCCTTTGCAATACGATAGGATTAGAAGTTAAACGAATCGAATCGTCGTGAACAGAACGACTCAGGGAACTGGAAGGAACCACTCCTCTTTGACGGACCGTTGACGTGTCGATGGTGGCATCAACCCACGCCATCGACACGCCACCCTCTCTGATTCTCAGGTGGTTGCATTGACGGTGCAAGTCGATGGCCGTCGACCCGCTCGTCCAACCACACCCCTAGAATTTTCTTCAACCATCTATATATGGCTAGCCCTATGACTTTATTTCTTATTTTCTTAGTTCCAAGTTAGAGAAAACCCTAACATATTTTTCCTCTACATTTCCCATCATATTGGAGGAGTTTTAGTAAGATCCGAGCCCCGTAAACCCGAGCTTGTGAAGAGGAAGGTTGTTCCTAGGATTTCATTGAAGTTGTGAAGCTTTGGGAGTTGAATTTGATTCTTGGTATCGTAGTCCCTCTAAGGTACGTACATGATTCTTACCCTTTGGTTTAATTTAATTATCAAGAGTTTTAGTGGCTTTAAGTAAAGGAAATATAGTTATGGAAGTTGTAAGTTGAATAAAGGTAAAGTTGGGCTTGAGGGCTATTTTGAGGGATGATTTGTAGTAGAATTGATTATATTATGATATGTAGGAATTAATATTGTTATGGATAATGTTGTTATTGATGTTTAGGCTATATCAGAATTGAAGGGTTATTAAGTTACAAAGGAGATGTTGCTCGAATTGTGTAAAGTTGTAACTAGATTAAGGTTGGTTATGAGTACGTTCTAGTCTAATACTTGGTAGTTGGTCTTGTGTGTAGATTTGTCAAGCTCGGGATAGTAGCATAGCTAGCTTGAAAAGCGAATAAGGTATGTTAAGGCTGTTCCTTCTTTCATTTTGGCATGATTTTATGACATGAGCGAACAAACGTGTAAACGGGCTTTAAAATTACTCTACTCTTAGAAGCACCAGGAGTATCGTAGTCTTTGATGATCCCATACTCCTTGTTATGATTATTCCTTCTGTTCTTAGGTCCTGAGATTCCATATGTTGAGGATGTTAGCCCAAAAGGTGTTTATCCGAGGCAGTACAACCTTATGGCACTCCGAGAGCTCTAGTTACTCATTATGTTTATGCATTGTATTCATTCTACATATGCATGTTGACCCTTGACTAGAAGGTGTTATATACGCATATATTATATGTATATGGGGTATGGAGAGAGGGATAGGCGTTATATAAGTATTACCACCTGATCCGCTGGTACACAGAGATGATGATGATAATATATGGATTGGGCCTTAGATTCCTCGGCACTATTATATGTTATATGGATCGGGCCGTACATTCCTCAGCACTATTATATGATATATGGATCGGGCCATACGTTCCTAGGCACTATTATATGATATACGGATCGGGCCGTACTTTCCTCAGCACTATTATATGATATATGGATCGGGTTGTACGTTCCACAGCACTAACAGTTCTATTTGACCTATGCATATCAGGCGCCCTTAGAGGCACTTTTATGTTATACAGAGTTATATAGATGTTTACCTACAGATGCATTCATATATCGAGATTGCTTTCATGTTTTAGTTGTCTTTCCTGATTTTTATGTACTTATATTCCTATTCCTTACATGCTCGGTACATGTTCCATACGGACTCCCCTATTGCTTGGGGGGATACATTCATGCTCGGAGGTTCAGGTAAACAGAGAGACGATCCAGCTCAGTAGGACTTTCCCTCAGCTGTAGTGGGTGCGCTCTACTTGATCGGGAGCTGCGATCTATTTTCGTATGAAATTTTGAGATGTATATTGTTATGTCCCATGTTTTCGTATAATGGGAAATCGAGAAATAAGTAAGACCTGTATGTTATAAGGAAATATTTTGATTCTAGTTGACATGACTATGTTGGTTATGAAATCATTATTGTTAGACATCGGGGAAGGCCGAGGGTAAATTTGGAATTTCGGAAATTAGTTTCGGGAATTACAAACGAGAATTTTAACAAGTTGGGCTCAACAAAAACTTAAGAGAATTGAGGCCCAAACAAAGGGTGGCCGGCCATGGTCCATGAGCTAGCCAAGCCCATGGATTAATTGGTCATGTGCCTAGCCATGTGACTTATTATCAAGACTAGACAAATATATTCATACATATCCATAGAAATATCAAGAAACAAAAGAATCAATCAACCTTGGAGAGCAAAAGGCTCTCTGCCGAAACCCCTTAAGAAAAGAAAAACAAATCTTCCTAGCCTTGATCTTGGTCTTAAAAACCTCGTTCTTCTTGTATTGTAGTAAGTTCAAGACGCTCTTCGACGTGATACAATTTGTTTGGCGAGAGATGCACGTTTGCGACAAGTCGGAAATTTAAGAAAAGGTAAGAATTTTGCTATTCTTTTGTTATGGAATTTGTATGAATGTGATAAGGATTGAGAATAGACGAGAATCCCGTAGTTTGGATATGTGTAGAAAACCGTGGGTGTATGTGTGGTTGGTGTTGTAGCCGTGAGCTACATGAAGTGCAAGGCCATGTGAAATTGATTTTGTTAGTTGGTTTGTGGCGTCGTTGTGACATTTATGACGTAAATGATCGTTTAATTAATTGAATTGGTGTTGGAAAATGATTTCGGAACACTATGGGAAAGTGTATACCTTTGGTATTTTTGTGTATATCATTGTATATCTATGATGCTAAAGACTTTAAATATGACTTATGGTTGATGTTAATGAATTTGAAGTGAAACAATGCGAGTTAGAATGTTCGTCGTAATTTTTGATGTTTTGGATGAAATATGGAAAGCAATGAACTTCGGGAAATTTTGTATATGATTTGGAACATATTTGGATGTGATTGAATAATCTTGAATGAGTGAATGAATACAATAATGTGGATATAGATTTGGAATTTTGAAGTTTGAATGAAGAATTGCCAACTTATGTAATAAGGTAGAATTTTGAAGTTAGAATGGTTTGATTATGGTTTATGTTGTTTGATGATGTTTGGGTCGTTGTTGTTGATATATTTTGAGCCGAGCTAAGTCTCGGGGGTGTTAGATATATAGGGGAAATGCTGCCGAAATTTCGGTAGACAAAAATGAAGTTAATGGAATTCTTAAGCCTAAGGATCTCTAATTGGTAACTTTGACCATTTGCAGATTCCGGACGAAACGGGATTTGATTTTAGGGAGAGCATAAGACGTCTATAAGGTATGTAAAGCTCCCCACTTCTTCTTTTGGCATGTCTTAGTATGTTAGGTGAATATTGGAACCTTCGGAGCAATTTTGCTCCTCGAAACCCGATCTACAAAACGGCTACTATTCATTCAATTCAATTGAAGCCTAAAGGCTCTATTTTGGCTAAAATGCAACTAAATGTCCGAAACCTATGGAAATGTTATCGGGTCACTTTGAATCATTATGTATGATCTGTTAGCCTCTAAATGTTCGTAAATTGTGTTCGCCACCTTAATTTGACCCGAGGTGGGCCCGCTAACCCCGAGACGCCCTATTTGTCCTATCGGGCTCTCTTTTTGGATGAACTTCGATATGAGATCTTCGACTTTGAAACTTCCCTCTATGAAATATGTTTTGACTATTATGATATGTTAAGTTCCGTTTGAGCCATACGTACCGCTTTGGAAACATTTCGTGAAATAAATTTCCGTATCAGGTAATCACTTGTCTATTTTGGTTTATGAAATGACTTATGAAATTATTAAGTTTTGAAAGGCTATTTTAAAATATGATTTGCATTTGTTCGCTCACGACTCCGCTCGTGCCTTATTATGACTTCGTTCACCGGTTCCCGGGCCGGTTATGATTCGTGCGCCCTATGATAATTCGGCCGTATGCTGTGTTACGGTTCCCGAGGCCTCGCCATAAGGATGGGTTCCGTTTGGAGTTATGCTGTGATATGGCTGGTGATGCGATACGCTCCCATATGTATGTGTTCGGGGATGTACGGAGATTTGAAACCTTCCGGTGTTATGATGTGTGTGGCACCAGCGTTGGAGTGGTGACCACGTTCTTGAGCTTTGCATGATTCGTTTGCATTATGTATATGTATATGATTTTGATACGGATTTTGACATACTGATTTGTACTTCCCTTTGATATCCGGTTTGCTTTCAGTTTTGGCCCATATTTCTGTACTCCGTGCTTTACATACTCAGTACATATTTCGTACTGACCCCCTCTCTTCGGGGGCTGCGTTTCATGCCCGCATATACAGACATTGGTGATCCTCCACCGTAGGCTTCACTTTTCTGCTATTTCGGAGTACTCCTCCTTGATCCGGAGTCCACTTCTGGTACAGACATCTTTTGCTATGTATATTTTGTACATTTGACTATTCGGGTACGGCGGGGCCCTGTCTCGCCATATGTCTTTGTTTTGGATTCGTAGAGGCCTGTAGTCATGTTTGTGGGGCGAGGGTCCTATAAGTGTTTGTTTGACTTTGATATTTGGTCTTAAAGCTGTCCGTTTGTTATGATGGCCCTAAATGGCCCTTATGCTTATATTTGCACTTATGACCGGCGATGTCTATTCCGCCGCTCCTTTCGGATTCGATATGATATTTTGATATGTGCGACCGCTTAAGACATAGTTTGATATAAATTATGTTTGATATGACTTTTATGAAATTTTGAAATAAGTTTGGATTCGGTGAATGAATGTGCGATTTGGTCTGGGTACCCAGGTAGGGTGCCAGTCGCGGCCCACGGGGCTGGGTCGTGACATATATCTATACATAGGTATGACGGGGCCCAGTCCCGTCCTTTCTTCAGTTTTTTATTCCATTAGAGGTCTGTAGACAGTTTTATGCATTCGGTACGTGATGTTGCCTTATCGGCTCTCATTCTTTTGTCGACAACATATGCAGCAACTTAGTCGGCTTGCATTGTTCTTTTCGATATATATATGCAGATGATTGATAGTTCTTAATGTATATCTCTTGGTGTTGCTATAGTATGAGTCAATATAGTTCATATTGTGTTATCTATAGGCCCTTGTTATTCAGTGTTATCTAGGTACGATTATGGGGGTGTTTTGTCACTAGAGATCAGACACTCATCAGGACTCATCGGTTTGGGTTGTGACTGAAGTGGTATTAGAGTAGTTTCGGCCTGGGGTTGTCTACAAATCGTGTCTAGTAGTGTCTTGTTTATGGGTGTGTCATTGTCACACCCTAATTCCGATAGGGCATGATGGGCACCCGACCCTCACTTAGAGCCTAGAGAACCCGCTAGTTCTCATTATACTCATATTCTTACTGGACTCTTGATCGTGAAATAATGTGCAAAATGAAGGCCTTTGAAAACATTATTTCATCTTTCTTAACTCAAGTAAAAATCTATAATAGTATGAATCCGTAAAGAAATGCATAATGCTACATCGGCCTGCATAGCTGCTTACAAGGCTAATGTACTGTATACATGACTCTGTCTTCAAAAGTCTCTAACATAAGATATGATATCGAAACCTATGTTGGGACAGGACCCCAACATACCCATAATGTGCGTGACTCAGCTCATGAGAGCATACTCCGACGCGGTATCACTCCGAACCGAATGGAGTCTACCAATCCAGATAATATCCTGGAACATCCTATAGTCAAACTCCTGGACAACTTTCCGGCAAAGCAATATGAGGGCTGTGTGGCATGAAACACAGCACCCCCAGACAAAGGGACATCAGTACGGATAATGTACTGAGTATGTAAAGAATAATCAATAGCGTAATGAAAGCATATGAAATAACATAATATGGACGCGTTAGGAAATGAGAGAGAGCTAGGTATACCTCTAGCGATGCTCGTTATACTTACTTATCCTCTTTCTACTAGGAAACTTCCTTTTCATACATTTGGAATACATAGTTGTATCATACCCGACCATCTAAGTTCGGTGTCTTACGTACCCAGCCATAATAAAGCTTGGTGTTATACATACATAGCCCTACCAAGGCTCATTGGTATCCGTACCTGGTCCTACCAAGGCTCAGTGTTATAGGTACCCAACTGCAGTGGTGTGCACGCAATAGATATCATACCCGGCCATATAGGCTCGGTGTCACAACATAGCATTCATACTTTTATAACATACATATGTATCCGAGAGAAACATTTCGACACTATCGGGGTAACACAAAGTCTATAAACTCCCGATTTCTATTATTGAATCACCATCATATTTATCGTCATCACTATTATCATCGTCATCATTATTATTATGACCATTATCGTCGCCATCATTATCGTTATCGCTATTATCGTCGTCATCATTATCATCATCACCATTATCGTCGTCATCATTATTGTTATCACTATTACCGTCGTCATCATTATCATCATCACCATTATCGTCGTCATCATTATCATTATCACTATTAACATCATCATCATTATTATGATCACTATTATCGTCGTTGTGCTCGTAACATATCTTTTACATTTATCTCATATGAAGCCCTTTATGAACATAGACTCGTAATTTTCCGGAATGTAAGAAAGTTATGGAAAATAGAAAGATTTATGCCATCGGAGTCATGCCTTAGAAGGAAAGGGCTAGCCTTACATACCATTTCGTTTAGCTATTCTATCGCTTGATCGTTCCCCTTCAATGATCGCGTCTCTACCTTCAAGAGAGTTCGTATTAACATTAGCTAATCGATCACATAAACATGCTCAACTAAAGCTAGAGAGAATTGGGCAGCATTTCCTTTGTTTATACGACTTTCCTCACATCATATATCAACTCCAAAACATCTATAATAACATTCACAATATCATAACAAACAATCTTCATTTACTCTACATTATCCACATTTCACAATTTCACTTCAATTCCTCCATAATCATGGTCATAGTTCACTATTACATTTAGTGACATTTAATGCTTATCCCATATCCTTAATATCATTTATAGCATAATCATAATCATAACATATCGAGAATCGTGACTCATCCCAAGCTACTACTCAAAATCTCATTATTCTCATCTTTGTAACCCATTTTCTATCTCCTTTCATAATGTAAGTCTTTCAACCTCTCAATATCGTAAACAACATGGAATGATCATAAAACTTACCGTAGATAGTCTAGGAATGAAATTTGAATGGAAGTACTTCACTTGAGCCAAAACCCTAGTTCACTTCCGATGGAGTTTCTTGACTTTGATGAAGTCCAAAGAGTTTCTTACACTTGGTTTTCTTGGTTTGATGAAGTTGATCATAAATTTCTCTTGGATTCTTGTGGGAGAAGTGTGGAGAACTTTCTAGAAGCCTTGAGAGAGATGAAGGAGTGTGGGAAATGAAATTGGTGAAGTGGAATCACATTTATATAATTGAAATTAACTCAGCCCGTCGGGACTTCCACGGACAGTTATACCGTCCGTATAACATTGCACAGCCCGTATAAGTGGTCTTGGTTCACCACCAGGCAAACATAATCTCTGCTGGGTGTTATACGGAGCCTTATACGGACCGTATAATGTTATACGGCCGTATAAATCGGTTGTATAACCCCATTTCCCTGAAATGTTCTCCGTCGTTCGTTTGATGTCCAATCCTTATGGAACCCTCTTGACATTTGTTTGACACCTCGTTGACAATCTAAGGGACATTATAACTCTTCTCCAAAACATCATTAAGCCATCATTAATTCGATACTCGTAAATCTTGCCCGACACACAACCTATACCTTGCTTTCCTTAGAAACTTCCATCTCCTGCCTCTCATGTCTTTGAAATCTCATTTAGAATCATCAAATGTTATTTCTTACTTTTTAAAATATCGTATACGTCATGCCCTTCGTTAGTCTATTCACTGTACGTTAATGGAAAATTTCCAAGGTGTAACATTCTTTCCCTCTTTTGGAACATTCGTCCTCGAATGTTGAACCGACCCTGTATAAGTATACTGGTTATGATGATCTTATAACGAATCAATTCTAACTAGGACTTGTCTATCATGTCGTGCCCCTCTTTGCTTAACTTAATACCATTTTCCACCTGACTTCAATTGATTTTGTATTTCCAAAGAAAGTGGTTATAATTTAACTACTTCCGTAGTTGACTACCACTTACTATATCCATCTACACTTAAAACTTAAGTTGAGTCTTTCTCGTTCTGAATTCATCTTTTTCAGTAACAATGTAGAGTCGAAGCTGTTTAGGTAGGTTTTCCACCGCATATTGGTCTCTCTTGTTTTCTCTTCCAATCCTTATAGGTCTACCTCCATCATCCTTCTTGAAGTCTTCCCTTTTAATCCTCTGACATGTACTATCTATAACATTCCCTTGATTCCTCAGAAACATCATTTTGAGGGACATAAGTGAGTCACTTTCCTGATATGATCCTCCTTGATACTAGGGCTATGGTATTAAGCCTCACATGGTTTGAGAATCTCTTCCATCTCTCTTTTCTTCCATATGACTATGATAATGGTATTAATTCACATCTGTAGAGTCTACATAAATTCAGTCTGTGGTGTCCTGTCATAGGTGTCCGTCGTCGACCTATCAAAGGCCTCATAATTTTTCGAGAATTTCATAACCCTCTGGTAACTATTTAAATTTCTCTATAACCATAATGATGCAAGAATGAAAGTTCCAGGGTGTAATGTTATTCTGGTAGAAGCCCCCTCTTCCTTCAGTGATCTTATTACATTCGTAAGTTGTCACATCCCAGGGCTACCGTAGGAAGCATATAGCATGTACTTATATCATATTCCAAGTAATTGTCATATTTATCCTTAATGATAATCCCAACTCAACATTTCAACTCAATTCACCATATATTTTCCTTCAACTGACCCGGAGTATCATGTCCACACTATTCTTGTCTACCTCTTACTCCTCTTTTTAAGTACCCCATTGGTTTCATTTGCGACGTATAAATACTTGCAAGTTCTGTAATCGTTCTTGCGTGATTTGTGTACATATATATCTGTACATATACATATATCCATATCCGTATCCATATTCGTATCCGTATTCGTATACATATTTATGTCCATATTCATATCCATAGCATACCCGACCTTGAAGGTTCGGTGGTTTCGCATACCCGGCCATGACAAGGTTCGGTGTCATACAAACCAAAACTCTTTTGCCTATCTGTAGTAACTTATCTCGTCATACTCTTTTCTTTCCTTTATTTGTCCCTTGATTATCACATCTTATGTCCTACTATAGAAAACTTTAGGTCCCTTCTTAATTGTCACTTATAAATAGCAATATCATTAACAACGACTCTACCGTCAGTGCCTTTGCCTCTATTCTAGTATAGCATCGCTATCTTTCACAATATTCCTTGAGTTATTTGCTCTCAATGTCATGTTATTCAAGGTCTTCACGAATGATTTACAGTACAGTCTCAGATACCCGCTCAATTCTTGTTCATTTATTCACTAGCTATTAGACTCCTTTCCGCATAACTCTCACTTTTCGTTTGAGAGTCTATATCTATCACATCTTAAGATTCATCATTTCAATCTGTATACTGGTATTTTCCTCACTCACTTCCCCCCTTTAAGGGTCTTACTTCTACCATTATATAATCCGTTTCCTCACTTTCAAATCTTGAATTCATATATCCTTTTCCTCAATTCCCTCGTTATACCGCCTCATATTCATGTCATTTCCCATACTTTATAGCCGCGGTAATTTATATGTGAAATTTTAACATACTCATCTTGCAGTTTTTGTAATCAAGTAATACAACTGACATCGCAATCCACACAAGGATGCGTTTTGCTTAGCTCAACCGTTAGTTATGAGTCAATGTCTATGTCTGCTCCAAGTAATAACTTCTGTCCCATAGGGATACTCGAAATAGTAGTATATCTAGCTATCCATGCCATTCATGTATTGTCACTTATCCCATTCTTCGATACTCAGAGTTCAATTATAGCGTCATCTTTCCCTTAAACCTGCCATCTTCGTTTTGAAGGATCTATGTCTCAGGCGCAACTAATACCTTTTATGCCTCATACTGTTCTACCCTCGTGTTGTACTCAACATTGATTTCAAAACCAATCATGATAATATCGTATTTGTCGTTGATGATCGCCTGGCTTTATCGCTTTAGTGTCGTACGGTAAACTCTTAACTCCTCTTTAGCATATCAATGTTGATCTCATAATTACCGTTACTATCAATTCAACAACATTTATCTCATCTCTTGTAGTTGTCAATGATATTCCTAAATTAATCCCGTCCATCCACTTTTTTTTACCCAACACCTTTTTCCCGTTAGGACTTATTACAAGCTTACATCCTATCTTCTTTAAATTATAGGAAAATTTCGACAGAGTTTCCTCTATATTTCTTACTATCCAAAACCTGCACACAGCAAATACTAGCAACGCCTCACAGGGCTAGTATGTATATACACAACATATCTTAGCCACACAGGGTTCCCACTTTCAAGTAAAAGCACAAAGATGTCAAAACTTACCTCATATAACACACTTCGAGATGTACCTGATCCTTTAGTGATCTGCCCTGCTATCCTTTCCTATTTACTTTCCCGTTCATCCTTCAGCTTTACATTTCAATCATACCTCAATATTCTTACCTTATTCGACACACATCTTTCGTACCGTCGCTTACCTTTTTTCTGATTCATTCAATTTGCTTAGTTCACAACTTATAACTGAACTTATCATCAAGAGACACATTTAATCAATTCCTCTATCATATGAACACTGACTTACCTCTGTGACAACCAAACATATGAATACGTACCCTGATAACGTAGTCTCAACGAAGTGACTTACCTCTGTAACGTCAACATTATCAATCACTTTCTTCCATCGATGCTGTCCTTCTGCTGAAATCAAGGGTTAGTATAAGGAATCTCATTTCCTATGGCTTAGCTCTATCGCACGATCTTAGAGATGAAAGAAGAGTAACTATTCTAACTGCCCTGTAGCCTCCTGTTTATAGATGTGGCGCGTAACATACCATAAACAAGACTCTACTAGACACGACTTTGGAGACAACCCTGAGGATGAACTGCTCCGATACCACTTTGTCACACCCTAATTCTGATAGGACATGATGGGCACCCGACCCTACCTTAGAGTCGAGCGAACTCGCTAGTTCTCATTATACTCATAGTCTTACTAGACTCTTAATCGTGAAATAATGTGCAAAATGAAGGCCTTTCAAAACATTCTTTTCATCTTTCTTAACTCAAGTAAAAAGCTGTAATAGTATGAATCCGTAAAGAAATGCATAATGCTACATCGGCTTGCATAGCTGCTTACAAGGCTAATGTACTGTACACACGACTCTGTCTGCAAAAGTCTCTAACATAAGATATGATATCAAAACCTAAGTTGGGACAGGACGCCAACATACCCATAATGTGCGTGACTCAGCTCATAAGAACATACTCTGACGCGGTATCACTACGAACCGAATGGAGTCTACCAATCCAGCTAATAGCCTGGAATATCCTATAGTCAAACTCCTAGACAACTTTTATGCAAAGCCATATGGGGTTGTGTGGCATGAAACACAGCGCCCCCAGACAAAGGGACGTCAGTACGGATAATGTACTGAGTATGTAAAGCATTATCAATAGCGTAATGAAAGCATATGAAATAACATAGTATGGACGAGTTAGGAAATGAGAGAGACCTAGGTATACCTCTAGCGATTCTCGTTATACTTACTTATCCTCTTTCTACTAGGAAACTTCCTTTTTATACATTTGGAATACATAGTAGTGTCATACCCGACCATCTAAGTTTGGTGTCTTACGTACCCAGCCATAATAAAGCTTGGTGTTATACGTACCTGGCCCTACCAAGGCTCAGTGTTATATGTACCCAACTGCAGTGGTGTGCGTGCAATAGATATCATACCCGGCCATATAGGCTCGGTGTCACAACATAGCATTCATACTTTTATAACATACATATGTATCCAAGAGAAACATTTCGACACTATCGGGGTAACACAATGTCTATAAACTCCCGATTTCTATTATTGAATCACCATCATCTTTATCGTCATCACTATTATCATCGTCATCATTATCATTATCATCATTATCGTCGCCATCATTATCGTTATCAATATTATCGTCGTCATCATTATCATCATTACCATTATCGTCGTCATCATTATCGTTATCACTATTATCGTCATCATCATTATCATCATCACCATTATCGTCGTCATCATTATCATTATCACTATTAACATCGTCATCATTATTATGATCTCTATTATCGTCGTCGTGCTCGTAACATATCTTTTACCTTTATCTCATATGAAGCCCTTTATGAACACAGACTCATAATTTTCTGGAATGTAAGAAAGTTATGGAAAATAGAAAGATTTATGCCATTGGAGTCATGCCTTAGAAGGAAAGGGCTAGCCTTACATACCTTTTCGTTTAGCTATTCTATCGCTTGATCGTTGCCCTTGAATGCTGGCATCTCTACCTTCAAGAGAGTTCGTATTAACATTAGGTAATCGATCACATGAACATGCTCAACTAAAGCTAGAGAGAATCGGGAAGCATTTTCTTTGTTTATACGACTTTCCTCACATCATATATCAACTCCAAAACATCTATAATAACATTCACAATATCACAACCAACAATCTTCGTTTACTCTACATTATCCACATTTCACAATTTCACTTCAATTCCTCCATAATCATGGTCATAGTTCACTATTACATTTACTCACATTTAATGCTTATCCCATGTCCTTAATATCATTTATAGCATAATCATAATCATAACATATCGAGAATCGTGACTCATCCCAAGCTACTACTCAAAATCTCATTATTCTCATCTTTGTAACCCATTTTCTATCTCCTTTCATAATTTAAGTCTTTCAACCTCTCAATATCGTAAACAACATGGAATGATCATAAAACTTATCGTAGATAGTCTAGGAATGAGCTTTGAGTGGAAGTACTTCACTTGAGCCAAAACCCTAGTTCACTTCCAATGGAGTTTCTTGACTTGGATGAACTCCAATGAGTTTCTTACACTTGGTTTTCTTGGTTTGATGAAGTTGATCATAAATTTCTCTTGGATTCTTGTGGGAGAAGTGCGGAGAAATTTATAGAAGCCTTGAGAGAGATGAAGGAGTGTGGGAAATGAAATTAGTGAAGTGGGATCACATTTATATAATTGAACTAAACTCAGCCCGTCGGGACTTCCACGGACACTTATACGGTCTGTATAACATTGCACGGCCCGTATAAGTGGTCTTGGTTCACCACCAGGAAAACATCATCTCTGCTGGGTGTTATACGGAGCCTTATACGGTCCGTATAAGTCGGTCGTATAACCCCATTTCCCTGAAATGTTCTCCGTCATTCGTTTGATCTCCAATCCTTATGGAACCTTCTTAACACTTGTTTACCAACTCATTAACAATCTAAGGGACATTATAACTCTTCTCCAAAACATCATTAAGACATCATTAATTCGATACTCGTAAATCTTGCCCGACACAGCCCCTATACCTTGCTTTCCTTAACAACTTCTGTCTCCTACCTCTCATGTCTTTGAAATCTCATTTAGAATCCTCAAATGTTATTTCTTACTTATCAAAACATCGTATACGTCGTGCCCTTCGTTAGTCTATTCCCTGTACGTTAACAGGAAATTTCTGAGGTGTAACAGTCGTGCACCACACTTATAAATAGGAGGCTGCATGACATTTAGGAAATTGTCATTCTTTCTCTCTTAGATCATGCGATAGTGCCATCTCTTAAGAGTTCTCTTTCTAGTAATTTGTTCTGATTTCAGCGTTGCCTAGCAAGAAAGCTACAGCTACCCAGAAGGGCAAATGAGTGGTTGGTGAGGCCACCAGCCGTACTCAGCAGGCTACCAGGGCTGAGGGCGAGTCCTAGAGTTAGAGCCCATCTAAGACTTTGAATACATTTCCCCAGTGCCCCCAGCACCTGCCCCAGTGCTCCCAGTTCCTCAGCCAGATGCACCACGCTAGGATATGTGGGATGCTATACAGTTATTGTCTAGGTTAGTAGCCGCTCAGGCTCGGCATCAGGGAGTTGGTACTGAACAGGTAGATTGAGCTGGTAGTGCGAGGGTTAAGACTTTTCTCGGGTTAGATCCTCCAGAGTTTTCCATGTTAAAGCAAAATATGGACCCTCAATACTTTATTGATAGTATGCAGAGGACTTTGAGGGTTATGCACGCTGATGAGGTCGAGTCAGTGGAGTAAGCTTCTTACAGGCTCTGTGATATTACAGTGCAGTGGTATCAGACGCGAGAGCTGTTTAGAGGAGAGAATGCCCCTCTAGCCGTTTGGCGAGATTTTACAAATGCTTTTATTCGTCATTATTTGTCGCCAGAAGTCCGATGGGTTCAGCAGATAGGTTCTTACGTATTGATCAAGGCAACATGAGTGTTTAGGAGTATTGTGTACACTTCGATTCCTTGGCTAGATATGCCCCTGCTACGGTGTCTGAGAAGGAGGACAAAGTCTATCGTTTCGTGGCTGGTCTAGGGCCACATTTGATTGATGAGTGTATGACAGCCGCGTTGCAGCCGGGCATGGATATTTCTTATATACAGGCATATGCACTAAGTTCCAACGGAGGACAGAGCGTGAGCGTGACCGGGGCCATGGTAAGAGGGCTAGATCTTTAGATATGGTTGGTGAGTTCAGGGGAGGACAAAGATAACAGCATTCCCGATATTCATTTCATTCAGCAGGGAGTGCACCTTCACCAGTTTTAGGTTAGTGGTTTGATCAGTTTTCTTATCCGGAGCGGGCCAAAGTTCTAGAGCATCAGGTTCTCAGTACAGACCAGAGTCAGGCCAGGTGAAACCACCTTTTCCCCATTGTACCCAGTGTGGTAAGTTACACGATGGACAATGTCGACTGGGATTAGACGCTTGTTATGCTTATGGTTAGCCTGGCCATAAGATGAGAGAGTGTCCGATGAGGGTTGGTTCAGGCATCGTTCGGCCTACAGGGTCTATAGTTGGTTCTTCTTCATTAGTACTCTCTTCAGGGCATGTTTCTCAGATACCAGCAGCACGTGGTAGAGGGAGGAGTAGAGCATCTAGCTCGAGTGGGCCTCAGCACCGCATCTATGCATTAGCCGGTAGACAGGATCGTGAGTCATCTCCTGATGTTGTTATAGGTATATTATCAGTTTCCTCCTATGATGTATACACGCTGATTGATCCAGGTTTTACCTTATCATCTGTTACACCATTTGTTGCTAGCAAGTTTGGGGTAGATCCTGAATCGATTGAGCCGTTTGAGATGTCGACGCCAGTGGGTGATCTAGTTATAGCTAGGCGAGTATACCGAGGCTGTGTAGTGATAGTCTGTAATCATCATACCCTAGCAGATTTAATTGAGTCAGGCATGATTGATTTTGATGTCATTACAGGTATATATTAGTTGGCTTCTTGGTATACTAATGTTGATTGCAGAACAAAGATAGTTCAATTTCAGTTTCCCGGCGAGCCAGTCCTAGAGTGAAAAGGTGATGCTGCTTCTCCGAGGGGTAGGTTTATTTCCTAACTCAAGTCAAGGAAGATGATCAGAAAGGGGTATATTTATCATCTAGTTCGGTTCCAGAGTGTGCAAGCAGAATTGCCGACCCTTCAGTCTCTCCCTGTGGTCAATGAGTTTCTAGAGGTATTTCCAAATGATCTTCTAGGAATTCCACCAAAATGGGAGATTGATTTTACTATTGATCTGTTGCCAGATACTCATCCAATATCCATTCCTCCTTATATGATGGCACCTACGGAGTTGAAAGAATTGAAGGAGCAATTACGGGATTTACTTCAGAAAGGCTTTATTATGTCCAGTACATTGCATTGGGGAGCGCCGGTATTATTTCTAAGAAAGAAGGATGGCTCCTTGCGAATGTGTATTGATTACATGATATTGAATAAGATGACCGTAAAGAATAAATATCTACTTCCAAGGATTGATGACTTATTTGATCAGCTGCAGTGATTCATGTCTTGAGATCGGGGTATCATCAGGTTAGAGTGAAGGAAGAAGACATTCCGAAGAAGGAATTCAAGACTAGATATGGGCAGTTCGAGTTCCGTGTTATGTCATTCGGGCTAACTAATGCTGTAGCGATATTTATGGACTGAATCATGTTTTCAAACCCTTCCGAGATCTGTTCGTGATTGTGTTTATAGATGATATTTTGGTTTATTCACCATCGGAGGCTGAACATACAGAACATTTACGTGCACTGCTTAGAATTCTTCGAGATAGAGAGTTGTATGCCAAGTTCACCAAGTTTGTGTTCTGGTTGAACTCTGTGGATTTTCTGGGTTACATTATTTCAGACGAAGGCATTAGATTGGATACTCAAAAGATTGAAGCTGAGAAGAATTGGCTGAGGCCTACGACACTGATGGAGATACGTAGTTTCTTGGGCCTCGTAGGATATTATAGAAGGTTCATAGAAGGATTTTCTTTTCTTTCAACCCCATTGACCAAGCTGACTCAGAAATTAACTAAGTTCCAGTGGACGGATGCATGTGAGTAGACTTTTCAAATATCAAAGGACAAGTTGACTTCAAAACATGGCTTAACTCTTCCAGAGGTAACAAATGGCTATGTGATATATTATGATGCTTCAGGTATTGGTTTGGGCAGTTTATTAATGCAGCACGACAAGGTTGTCGCTTATGCTTCTAGGTAGCTAAAGCAGCACGAGAAGAATTATCCAACCCATGATCTGGAGTTAGCTGCAGTGATTCATGTCTTGAAAATATGGAGGCACTACTTATACGGTGTTCATGTCGATATCTATACTTATCATAAGAGCCTCCAGTACATCTTTAAGCAGAAGGACTTGAATTTACGCCAGAGATGATTGCTAGAGTTGTTGAAAGATTATGATGTTGATATTCTATACCATCCTGGAAAAGCTAATGTAGTGGCCGATGCTCGTAGTCATAAATCCATAGGTAGCCTGTCACATGTACAGCCAGAGAAAAGGGAGATAGTCTGTGAAGTTCATCAATTAGCTAGCCTTGGAGTTCAGCTGTTAGTTTTAGGTGATACAGGGGTTTCTGTTCAAGATATCGTGATGTCATCTTTGGTAGTGAAGATAAAGGAACGTCAGTACGAAGATCCTGTTCTAGTCCATTACCGAGATACGACACATCAGAAAGAAAAGACACCTTTTGTGATTATCGGAGATAGAGTACTTAGGTATCGAGGTAGATTATATGCTCCTGATGTTGGAGGACTTCTTCAGCAGGTTATGGGAGAAGTTCATATTCACGGGCACAACAAAGATGTGTCATGATCTCAAGGAAGTTTATTGGTGGGATGGAATGAAAAGAGACATAGCAGAATTTGTCCCTCAATGTCCGAATTGTTACCAAGTCAAGATAGAGCACCAGAAGCCTGGAGGTTTATTACAGGCTATGGAGATTCCAATATGGAAATGGGAGGTAATCAATACGGATTTCATTATAGTTTTTCTCTATACTCAGCAGAAGTATGATTCGATATGGGTCATAGCTGATAGGCTTACAAAGTCAGTCAACTTCCTGCCTGTCAGAACTACTTATGCAGCTGAAGAATATGTAAAGCTTCATCTTAAAGAGATTGTATGACTTCATGGTGTTCCTACAACCATCTTTTTCGATAGAGAAGCGCAATTTACAACTAACTTTTGGAAATCTTTTCATAATGGATTGGAGACTCAGGTGAGTCTTAGTATTGCATTTCATCCACAGACAGATGGACAAGCAGAGTGTACTATACAGACACTTCAGGACATGATGAGAGCTTGTCTATTTGACTTCCGAGGTAGCTAGGATGATCATTTACCTCTTATTGAGTTTGCATATAATAACAGTTACCATTCTAGCATTCAGATGGCTTCTTATGAAGCTTTATACGGGCAGAGATGTAAATCGCCTATAGGATGGTTTGATGTTGGAGAAAATCAGTTAATAGGTCCATACTTGATACAACATGTGGTCGACAAAGTGAAAGTGATTCAATAAAGATTACTAGCGGCGCCGAGTCGATAGAAATCCTATGCAGATAACCGGCGGGGCAAGTTAGAGTTTGAGATAGGTGATTGGGTTTACTTAAAAGTTTTCCTATGAAGGGAGTTATGAGATTTGGAAAAAAGGTTAAGTTAATCCCTCGATACATTAGGCCATATAAAATTGTTCGTACAGTGGGTAAGGTGGCATATGAATTAGAGCTACCCTCTGATTTAGAGTCTGTGCATCCGGTATTCCATATGTCCATGCTTCGTAAGTGCATAGGAGATCCTTCGAGGGTTGTACCAGTAAATCATATCTTGGTGACTGAGCAGTTAGCATATGAGGAAATTCTAGTGGCTATATTAGATAGACAGGCTCATCGATTGCGAACTAAAGATGTGGCTCTTGTTAAAGTACTCTGGATAAATAATAATGTTCAAGAAATGACTTGGGAAGCTGAAGAGAAAATGAAGGCTAAATACCCCCTACTTATTTTCGTCATCTCAGGAGGCTCAGTCTGAGGCATCATCTTCCCCAGGTATTCGTTTCATTTATATTTATTGTGATTGGTCGTGTGAGGCCATAGTGTTGTATATTTTAGGACGCGGCCCTGTGTGGCATTATCTTGGGTTTCTGTGCACAGGTTGGATTAGTATATTTACAGGGGAGACTCTGCCAAAATTTTTATAGCCCATGACTTGTATGAACATTTAAGGACGAATGTTTCTAAGGGGGGAGGATGTTACACCTCCCGTTTTCTTCGCAAGAAAATCTTTGGCTTGTTGGTGGTTTAAACCCTTAGTACACAATCCACACCTGAGATTTTGAGATATGAAGTGCTTTACTTCACGTGCACAAAAGTATGGGTAAATGTCCTTCGCAATATGATAGGATTAGAAGTTAAACGAATCGAATCGTGGCGAACTGGAATGACTCAAAGAAATGGTAGGAACTAGTCCTTTTTGACGGACCATCGATGTGTTGATGGTGGCGTCAACGCACAACGTCGACATGCCGCCCTCTCTGATTCTCAGATGGTTGCATTACCGGTGCAAGTCAACGGCTGTCGATGTGCCGACAGGCAGTCGACCCGCTCGTCCAACCGCACCCTTGGAATTTTCAGGAACTATCTATGTATGTCAAGCCCCATGACTTTTTTTTCTTATTTTCTCAGTTCCAAGTTAGAGAAAACCCTAACAAATTTCCCCTCTACATTTCCCATCATATTGGAGGAGTTTTAGTAAGATTCGAGCCCCGTAAACCCGAGCTTTTGAAGAGGAAGGTTGTTCCTAGGGTTTCATTGAAGTTGTGAAGCTTGGGGAGTTGAAGTTGATTCTTGGTATCCTAGTCCCTCTAAGGTACGTACATGATTCTTAGCCTTGTGTTTAAGTTAATTATCAAGAGTTTTAGTGGCTTTAAGTAAAGGAAATATAGCTATGGAAGTTGTAAGTTGAATAAAGGTAAAGTTGGGCTTGGGGGGCTTTTTTGAGGGATGATTTGGAGTAGAATTGATTATATTGTGATATGTAGGAATTGATATTGTTATAGATGATGTAGTTATTGATGTTTGGGCTGTATCAGAATTGAAGGGTTATTAAGTTACAAAGGAGATGTTGCTTGAATTGCATAAAGTTGTAACTAGATTGAGGTTGGTTATGAGTACGTTCTAGTCTAATTCGTGGTAATTGGTCTTGTGTGTAGATTTTTTAAGCTCAGGATGGTAGCATAGCTAGCTTGAAAAGCGAATAAGGTATGTTAAGGCTATTCCTTATTTCATTCTGACATGATCTTATGACATGAGCAAACAAATGTGTAAACGGGCTTCCATATTACTCTACTCTTAGAAACCCCAGGAGTACCGCAGTCTTCGATGATCCCATACTTCTTGTTATGACTATTCCTTCTGTTCTTGGGTCTTGAGATTCCATATATTGAGGATGTTAGCCCAAAAGGTATTCATCAGAGGCAGTACGACCTTATCTCACTCCGAGAGCTCTAGTTACTCGTTATATTTATGCATTGCATTCATTATATATATGCATGTTGACCCTTGACCAGAACGCATTACATATGCGTATATTATATGTATATAGGGTATCGGGAAAGGGATAGGCTTTATATACACATTACCACCTGATCAGCTGGTATATAGAGATGATGATGATAATATATAGATCGGGCCGTACGCTCCTCGGCACTATTATATGATATATGGATCGAGTCGTACGTTTCTCAGCACTATTATATGACATATGGATCGGGCTGTACGTTTCCAGTACTAACAGTACTATTATGACCTATGCATATCATGCACCTTCAGAGGCACTTTCATGTTATACAGATGTTTTCAGATGTTTACCTACAAATGCATTCATATATCGAGATTGCTTTCATGTTTCAGTTGTTTTTCATGATTTTTATGTATTTATGTTCCTATGCCTTACATGATCAGTACATGTTCTATACTGACTCCCCTATTGCTCGGGGGGATACGTTCATGCTCGCAGGTTCTGGTAAACAGAGAGACCATCTAGCTCAGTAGGACTTTCCCTCAGCTGTAGTAGGTGCGCTCCACTTGATCCGAAGCTGCGGTATATTTTTGTATGCCATTTTGAGATGTATATCTATATATGGGTATGGCGGGGCCCAGTCCCATCCTTTTTTCAGTTTTCTATTTCATTAGAGGCCTATAGACAATTTTATGCCTTTGGTACGTGATGTTGCCTTGTCGGCTCTCATTCTTTTGTCTACAACATATGCAGCAACTTAGTCGGCCTGCATTGTTCTTTTCAGTATATATATATATATATATATATATATGCAGATGGTTGATAGTTCTTAATCCATATCTATTGGTGATGCTATATTATGAGTCAATATAGTTCATATAGTTTAACTTATTTTTCTTTTTTCTAGTTGAGTTCTTATATCAAATCAAAATGCTTATACATATCAGATACAATTCAGACACCTTCTTTATTGTCTTTTCAATTCTACCCTTCATGACTAGTAATCCTTCTAGGCTAATAAATTAATGGGGACATCGGAATTCATTTGGCCCCTTAGGGAGTGTCCAACTATACCACGCTTCTTTAGCCCTAGTCTTTTGTCCGTGACTATCTTCTTAACATCCTTGAAATTCTCCTTGCTCTGGGTTCGCAATTCTGATTAGGTTTATACTATACCATTAAAATTTGATACTCCACACCATCCATTACCACGACTCGTCTTTTCATTAGCTTAGCTCATTTGTCCTGTATTTCTTCTTAACTACTTGTTTGCCTCACAGCTAGGCATTATAGTCCTATTAGTGTTCTATCGGTTCTTGTTCTTATCATGAAATCCTCATAAGGTACCCTCTTTTCTTTTTTCTTTCGTCAAGTCTTCATCTTCCTTTATGATACTACAACTTATACACACACACATACACACACACACACACACACACACACACACATATATATATATACACACATCTCGAATTTCTCAATGATCTTCATGATTGCATCCTTCACACAACCATTTTCTTATAATTTCAATTTGTGTTCCTTTGGGCAAGCCTACTGACTCATTAACCTTCTCCTTATTGTCGGCGACTACATAATTCCCTTTAACCATTTCGTTAACACCTCCTCCTTCCTTTGGTTCTCATAGTTTCTTTTACTTGTAAAATGTCTGTTTCTATTAGTCCTCCTTTACTCCTAGGTTAGGAAACTTTGGAGTGTTTGTTCTTAAGACTATAAGACGGATATTTAGTGGTCTTAGAATGCATATGTTAAGATTTTGAAGTTATATGAATTGATGAAATAAGGATTTATAGGGACAAGTGGAGTATAAGTGGGGTTTAGGAAAGGTTTCGTAAATTATTGCGTTAAGGGTTGTTAGGTAAGGCCTCGAGGACGAGTTGTTGGATGTTTAGATTGTTAATGAAGAATTAAACAAGTGTCAAGAAGGTTCCATAGGGATGGGAGATCAAACGAGTCGACGAGAACGAACTTCGGAGAGCTGGGCATTATACGGCCAAACATACTGGCCGTATAAAACATACGAACCGTATGTCCAACCGTATGTTCTGCCTAGAATGAGGGACTTCACTAGACAAAACATACGGTCCAGACATACGGTCAGTATAAAATATACGGACCGTATGTTCGTGTCGGGTCAGGTTCTAAAACGATACAAGGACCCTCTCTCTCATTTAATTCATTTCATTTCCACACTCTACACTTCAAGAACACTCTGGAATTCTCTCCTGTTATATCCCGCATTTTATGCAATCGGATAATTCAAGACAAATGCGGGAAAACAACAAGCAAGGTAATATTTTATTTTGTTTGGCACATGAGTTGCTTATGAAGAGTCTAGAAGTGGAAATATGGAGAACGACGAAGAGCAAATTTGGAAGTTGGAAAAATTGTTTCCATAAATTACAAGAACTAGCTAAGAATATAAAGTGGGCTTGACATTTTTTTTAAGGAAATTTGAGGCCCAAACGTCCATGCATATGGGTCAAGCCCATATTGAATAAAAATTTGGTCAATAAAAAGATGACTAAGTCATCCTTATCACAACAAGCTCTAGAAATTTCAAGAAAATCAAGAGCAAAAGAAAGAAGGAGAAAACCCTAAGGCATTTCGGCCATAGTAAAATTTCCCAAGGAAAATTGATAAAATTCTTCCAAAAATCATTTCCTACCAAGCTAAAGGTTCTTAACAAGGTGGAGTTATTGTTGGAGCAAGAACAACTCATAATCCTACAAGTTGCCAAAAGATAGGCAAGTGAGAAGTTGAAGAAGAAAGGTGAGTATTGATCTTGTTTTATGAGTTATGCATGGTTTATATGTGTAGTAGTATGTTAAAATTGATGAAAATCATGAAGGAGAGGAATATGAATCATGGCCGTGTATGTATATGTATATATATATATGTGTGTAGAAAGTGTGTTTTAATTATCTTGCCTAGTGTTGGTTGTTATGGTTGTGAATGAAATGTGGAAAATGGAAGTTGAATGAATTTTAGGAGAGATTGTAGTATGCATGCATGTGGCCGTGTGTTGTGTGTAGTGGTGTGGCCGTGTGGTTGTGGTATAATATGGAGGAGAACGAGTCAATTTTATGTAGTGCTTTGATTGTCGTTATGTTGCGGATTCTTTGTGTTAATGATTATCTATGAACCTTAGCAAAGTTGAAATGGTGGAGACTTGCTTTAGAAGTTAAACGAATGGAATGTAATGTTTCTTTGTATGCATGAAAGACTATATGATTAGTGTGAGGTCGTTGGAACGTATACATGAGCTCGTTATTGATTTTATCGAAGTTGGACGGTTTTTGAAAAAAAAAGTAGTGAATTGTTTCAATATGGAAGTTGCTAGTGTAGTCGTTGAATTCATATCGATAGTTTGGCCGGGTTTGAATTCCCGGATTGTGATTGATGCGAATTTGAATATGTTGAATGTCGAGGATGGTGTATTTACAGAGGAAATGCTGCCGAAATTTCGGTAGCCAATTGTTTCCTTAAGGTGTTAACTCTAAGTATGCTAATGAGAGTTTTGGTAAAAATGACCAAATCGCAGATTTTGACGAGATTGTGACTCGAATTTGGAGTAGCTAAAGGAGCGGAAAGAGGTATGTAAGGCTTCAACTTTCTTTCTATGGCATGTCTTAACTAAAAGAAGTCGGGTACGAGCCTCGGGGACAACCCTAATCCCTGGAATCCGCACCTAAAGTTTTCAACTTTTCGTTCAATTGAATTGAAGTAGAAAGTGTGCAAAATGATGAAAAGACCTTCTAGACCCCTATAACTTGCCTAAGTGGGACCCGATTACCCTAAGACTCATACAAGTAACGTTATGACACGTAATATGGGTAAATTATATACGCTACCTCGTCCGGCCCGAGGTGGGCCCGTTACTCTCGGATTTTCCTATAATCTTGGTTAACGTACATGAAGTGAATCAAAAGGGGGCCTTTGATCCCGATTTCGTCACCAAGTGATAAGTACTATGACTACTCCAGCGAGAGTGTTTCTATGATGATAATGATAATGACAATGTCGGACAAGAGAATTTAGCTATGATAAGTACGACCGGAACGACTCTACGACTAAGCCAAGTACTTCATATAAACATGAAAGCGATAAACTAATTGTTGAATCATATTTATATTTTCTAGTTATAACTTTATTTTCTAAAATACCTAAGATTTCATTTTCGGTTACTGTAACACTATTATCCGTTGATAGTTTCACCTTAAAATACTTGTTCCTTCAAGGTGAGACAAAGCTATCACTAGCATTCCGTAATGTAATCGGAGGTCACCGACCTTATGTCACTCCGATGGATACATGATTTTCCTTGGCTCTCTTGTGTGCTTATATGATATAGGTACATAAAACGGGTATACGTGTATGGGTATGTATATATATATGGTAAAGTAAATGTATATAAGACATGTATATGCATAAAAGATGAGTAAATGTATATGTATGTGTATGTGGGGAAAAAGGGAAGGGCAACTGTTATATCACCACCTGATTAAGCTGGATTCCATCCTGGACGCGGGATGCCCGGACGCGGGATATGGGGTGAGCCGTACGCGGCGTCTGTATATATATATATATATATATATATATATATATATATATATATATATATATATATATATATATATATATATATAATGTGTGATACATATGTGATGTAATATGTTGGGTCATCATTGGGGAGGGGGTTGGGGGAGCCGTCTGTAAATGTAAATGAAAGATACCGTCTACTGAATTGTACTGTTTTCTGTATACATGAATAAGGGACACCGAGGGGGGGTTGGGAGAGCCGATTGTATTCGGCGTCTGTAAATGTGAGCAAAAGATACCGTTACTGAAATGTACTGTTTTCTGTACACGAGAATAAGTAATATAAAAATGTTGATTCCTATGCCTATGAAAAGAAACGTTTCAAAGATGAAAAGAAAAGCCTACATGACAGCCGGCCTAAAGAGGGGCCTTCCTATGTACAGTTTACGTTCTTGCCTCGTTATACGCCCTATGGCTCCGTGATATTATTATTGATCGTACTTCATGTTACTGCTTGCATTGTTTTCCATGCCTTACATACTCGGTACATTATTCGTACTGACGTCCCTTCTTGTGGACGCTGCGTTTCATGCCGCGCAGGTCAGCAGGTATACGGACCAGCTTCCTAGTGCCCTATCAGCAGCATTCGACAGCGCTCCAGTTGTTCCGGAGCCTTATTTCATCGGTACTATTTTGTGTATGTATTTTCGGGCGCGACAGTACTCGGCCCTTTCTCTGTGTAAATGTACTATGTCTAGAGGCTCGTAGACAGATATACACAGTCAGCTATGTACAGTTTAATGTATTTTATTCCGAATGATCCGCGTTCTGGTGTAACGCGATATTAGAAAGTTTACTGCAAATGTTAATGTTTAGAAAAAAAAAATATATGGCACTGTTTATACAGGATAGCTAAGGGGTGCTCGGTACAAGTATCGGGTACTCGTCACGGCCCCTGGTCGGGTCGTGACATCTCCACTCTCCATCCACAAGAACCTAAGATAAATTGATGATTAACTTTATCAAACCCACAAAATCAAGTGTATGAAACATATCAAAGTTCATCTAAGCCAAGAAATCCCATAGGAAGTGGACTAGGGTTTTTGTGCAAGAAGAGAATTCCCACTCAAGGCTTATTCTTCCATTATCTAAGGTGAGTTTTATGATCATTCCTTGTTGTTTAAGGTGTTGAAAGTTAAAACACTTGGATTGTAGAAAGATATAGAAAATGGGTCATAAATGTGGGAATAGTGTCATTATTGGGTAAAGGCTTGGATTGAGTCATGATTATCGATATGTTGTGATTGTAAGTATGTTATGAACAACATTTAGAACGTGGAATAACTATTATATGTGAGAAAATGCAATAATGAACTATGACCATGATTATGGAGAAATTGGAGTGAAATTGCGAAATGTAGGTAATGTAGATGAATGATGATTGTTGCTTGTGATATTGTGAATGTTGTTATCGATGTTTGGGAGTTGATATGGAATATGGGGAAAGTTGTATAAACAAAGGAAATTCTTCCCAATTTTCTTTAGCTTTAGTAAGCATGTTTAAGTAATCGATTAGCTAATGTTAATGTGAATTCTGTTGAAGGTAGAAACGCGAGCATCGAAGGAGAACAATCCAGCGATAAAACTATTAAACGAAAGAGGTATGTGAGGCTAGTCCTTTCTTTCTAAGGAATGAATCCTATGGCATGATTTTTCCTTCTTCTCCATGAATCTTGTTATATCCCGTATTTTATACAATTGGATATTTCAAGGTGGTTGTGAAAAGTTAAAGGCAAGACTATCTTCCAAATTGTTTTTTTTAATGTACAAGTTGTTATGAATATTATTTATGAATATTATTAGTATGGTAATATTGAGAAAGGTTAAGGGTAAAAAGGGAAATTCACAAAATAGCCCATGGTAATATTGCGGAAGGCTAGGGGCAAAATGAGAATTTCATAAAATATTCGAGAAGGCTCTTGGAGGGGCCATGTTGGCCGTGTGGCACATGCCATAATTTATTAAATGGGGGCTAATTATAAATATATATGGACTAAGCTTACCTAGCAAGACAAGTTGGTATATTTGATTATTTTTAAGAAACTTCAAGAAAAATAGAGAAGGGACATGTGTCCACCCTTCTATTTGTTGGAACTAATTATAAATATGGACAAGGCTTACCAAGCAAGACATATTTTTCATGAAACTTCAAGAAACTTGAAGGAAAGAAACACCAAGGCATTCGGCCAAGGGTTGGCCGAACTTGGCCATGGGAAATTTGGTCAAGAAAAAATATTTTCTTTTAGAACTTCAACTAATTTGAAGGTCCTCTTTAACATGGAGTAATTTTTGGAGTAAGTAGAGCACTTATTGTGCAAGTTGGGAACCTGGCCGAGCAAGAAGAGTTAAGTGAAGAAGGTATGTGTTCAATCTTCTTTTACATGTGTTATGAATGATTTATGTATGTTGAAGTATGTAGAAATTAATGGAATTCATGAAGTATATATGTATTGTAGTTGGCCGAATATAGAGTGTGTTGGTAAGATGAGATGAATTGATTTTACTTAGAATTTTAATTGTTGTTGTGGAAGATTCTATGATGAAAAATGAGGATTTAATGGTTAGAAATGAAGTTGTGATTGTTTGTGGATTATGGAAGAAGTTAGTGTAATATTAGTATGGTTTCTTATATTTGTAGGAATGATATTGCTAATGTGTAAGTTGTAAATATAATTTATGAACTTGGAAGTGAGACATTTGTTTGGAAGATTGTAAGTTGGGTTGTGGTGATGGAATTTGAAAGAAGGAAATAGGTTGTTATTGTTCTTGTTGAATTTGGAAGGTGTCGGGTGAAGTAGTATGTTGATTGAGTCACTTTGAATGTTATGTGAATTGAATTGAATATAAATGAAATGTCGTTGAATTGTATGACAAAGGTTGTTAATGTTAGAATGTGTCTTGAATTGATTGTTGATAGTTTGGCCGAGTTGAATTCTCGGATTGTTGATTGACGATTTGGGCCGAGTTAGATTCTCGGGGATGGTGTATTTACAGGGGAGATGCTGCCGAAATTTCGGCAGATCATAAGTGAATTTATTTGAAAGACTAAGACAAGTGTGCGTGACGATGAATCTAATGATTATGTAAATCTTCTTGAATGTAGACTAGCGATAACGAGCTTTGACAATTAAGCGTAGCTAATAGGACGTGGAACAGGTATGTTAAGGCTCGTCCCTTTCTTTCAAAGGAATGATTCCGATGTTATGATTTCATAATTGTTTCCATATCTTCCTTGTTTTCGAAAGTTAGATGTTCATGATTTCAAGGCATGATTCTTTTCCCGATAACCCGTCAATGTTTTCCAAAAATGTTCGTATCTTTCCAAAACAAAGGTTTATGGTATTGCAAGCTTTTATGACAATAACGATGGATATGTTTTACAACGACATTGATGATATCAAGGATGAGAGTATTTCTATGATGACTATGATAAGAATGATTTTCCAAAAATGGCTTCTGAAACGTTCGTAGAAGGTTCTGTACTTCAAACGCTCATAACTTTCTTATACTAAGTCGGATTGACCCGAAACTTGTTTCCGAGCCTTCATGTGTCGATCTATGTACGTACCTATCGAGTCTTGAAAATTGGTTCTATGTGCATATGTATATGATTTGGTGCCTTACGAGATTTGTGATCTTATTCTACGTCCTCTTAATGTTATTCTTCGTTGATAGTCTCCCCTTATAATTATCGTTCCTTCAAGGTGGGGACAAAGCGACCGTGGTTATTCCATAATGTAATCGGAGGTTACCGACCTTACGTCACTCCGATGGTTACATGACTTTCTTTGGGCTCTCATGCATGCTGCTTATATGATATATGTATATGACATATGTATATGTATATGGGGAATATGGGGAAAGGGACATATGTTGCGCTATAGACGCGTTGCCACCTGGTCAGCTGGCGTAATTATCATCCCGGACGCGGGAGATATGTGGGGGAGCCGACGTGGTTCGGTGCTATGATATGTCCTATTTTCTATATATGAACAAGGAATGTTTTTCAAAGAAAGCTAAGCATGCATGGCATCCGCCCTAAGAGGCGCTCAGATGTACAGGTTACTCTTTTATCTCATGATAGGCTCTATGTTTCCATTCTGTTATTATTCATAATTACATCCCTTACTATGTTACTATTCATTCCTTACATACTCAGTACATTGCTCGTACTGATGCGTTTCATGCCGCGCAGGTACGCCCAGAGGAGTAGAAGCTATTATAGAAGATGTTCCAGCGGAGTTGGCAAGCTCCATTTGCTCTGGAGTGTCGCCGGGTCAGAGTACTATGCTATGATGTCTTGTCCGAAGTTAGAGACTTTGCAAACAGAGTCTTGGGTGTAGTATGTCAGTCTTGAAAGCGGCTTCATCAGCCGATGTGTCTTTATATATTATGTTACAGATTCCACATGACCATAGATTCTGTTCGATTTGAGTATGATGGAAAAGAATGATTTTGAAAGCTTACTATGTATTTCATTCTTATTTGATTTAAGAGTCCAAAGATATTATGCATGTAATATGAGTCAGCGGGTTCGCTCGGCTCCGAATATGGGGTCGGTTGTCCATCACACCCTAGTAAGATCGAGGTGTGACAAATCTCCTACATCCCGGAAAACTAAGAGTCTATGTTCACGAATAGCCACATGAGATAAGAGATACATTATGAGCCCAATAATGATGATGATGAGCTTAAGTCTAAAGATTTTAGAGTTCATGATATGATGTTCCTACAAAGTTAATGATGTTGTTTATTGTATACACTCACCTTATATACTATTTCCTTCAAGGTGAGGCAGAATGCTTATAAATGCTCCATAATAGAATCGGGGGTTCACGACCTTATGTCACCTCGATAAAGTGTAGCTGTCTTTGAGTTTCTATGCATGCATTATGATGAGTACATGTTGATGATATTACACCGCGCCTATATGGTCGGGCAGACACCGCTAAGGCGGGCAGCGTAAAACCATGTCTGGATGGCATGGGCAGACAGCACTAATGGGCAGCATGAGATGGTACCCAAGACGCGGGAGGCCTCGACGCAGACTAATGATTATCACACCGTACCTATATGGTTGGGCAGCTTATACATATATGCATACATGATATGATGATGATTATGAAGTAAGCCAGCTTGCATTATTTCTTTCATAATTGATAGTCAGTTACAGGTTGCTCCTTATTTGATGCTTCCTTTATCTCATTGACGTATTATTATTACTTATGCCTCTCATACTCAGTACAATGTTCGTACTGACGTCTGTTTTCTTTGGACGCTATGTTCATACCCACAGGTAGACAGGGAGGTGACCCAGACTCGTAGGAGCTATTAGCTGAGCTAAGAGCACTCCATTGTTTTAGAGGTGCCTTTGATTATTCTTTTGTGTATATATATATGTATGTATATTTTGGGCACGACGGGGTCCTGTCCCGTCCCTATGTCTAGCACACTAGTAGAGGTTCGTAGATACGTATGTGTGGGTAGTATGGTCTCACAATGCTACTATTGTGTATGTATTATTATTTTGATACTCGAAAGGCTTATGTATGTAAAAGTAATTATGTTTCCAAACGAAAAATAATTTTTTTCTATGATTTGAGTATGAATTTGATAAAAGAACGCTTAATGAGTATGATGAGTAATAGAATGAGTGGTGCTCGGTGGTTAGCCCCGGGTACCCGTCACAGCCCCTAATCGGGTAGTGACAAAAGTGGTATCAGAGCAGTTCAGTCCTAGAAAGTGTCTATGAGCCGTGTCTAGTAGAGTCTTGTTTATGGTGTGTTGCGCGCCACACTAATAAACAGGTGGCTACAGGGCATTTAGGAAAAATGGCCATCTTTCATCTTAAGAGATCGTGCGATAGAGTTTTATTATAAGATTATTTCCTCCTTAATAGTGTGCTATGATTTCAGAAATACCGCCAAAAGGAAAAGCTACAGCCGCCCAAAAGGGCAAGACTACGACGAAAAAACGGGTAGAAAGGGAGCCGCCAATGAACGTAGAAGAGGGTGAATCACATAATGAGGCTCCATCTAATGCTTCTTCCACCACACCTATTACCGAAGAATAAGAAGGGGCTTCAGCTCCAGCTCCTACGCCTCCAGTTCCCCCACCGGCTACTTCGGGTCAACAAATGACCGAGGCTATCCATTTATTGACGCAGTTAGTTGCCGGCCAGGCACAGTGGCAGACTGCGGGTTCAAGTGATCAGGCAGCTAGTACCAGAGCCCCTGATTTTTATGAGTTTGAATCCTCTGGAATTTTTCGGGTCAAAGCCGGATGAAGACCCACAAGGTTTTATTGATTAGATGCTGAGAACATTGAGCATTATTCATGCCTCTGAAACTGAATCTGTGGAGTTGGCATCTTATAGACGCCGAGATGTGGCGGTATTGTGGTACAATAATTAGCTAACATCAAGAAAAAAAAATGTGCCTCCTCCCGTGTGGCAAGAATTTGTAGATGCTTTCATCCTCCACTATTTGCCACCCGAGGTCCGCCGAGTTAGAGCAGATAGGTTCTTAAATCTAAAGCAAGGAAATATGAGTGCCCGGGAATATATCCTTCAGTTTAATTCATTGGCTAGATATGCCTTGACTATGGTGGCCGATATGGGAGATACGGTACACAGGTTTGTGAGTGGCTTAGGGCCACATTTATTTAAGGATTGTTTGACGGCTTCGTTGCAAGATGGGATGGATATTTCCCGAATACAAGCCCATGCCCAGAATTTAGAAGGACAACAACCTCCGCAAAGGGGTGATCATGATATCGATAGAAGGTAAAGCAAGAGGGCCAGATCTATGGGGGCAGGAAGTGATTATAGAGGGGATCAAGGTAGACACATTCTAGACACTCAGGCCAGTCGATGACTAGTGCACCTCCATGATTTACGGGTAGGATATTTGATTGCTCCTTTCGTTCAGGACAGGGTCAGAGTTCGAGGGCCTCAGATTATCAGTTTGGGGGAGATTATAGCCAGAGGAGACCCCCAGTATCGCGATGCAGCCAGTGCGGTAGATTGCATTCCGGACAGTGTCGCCAAGGTTCGGATGCTTGCTATGCCTGCGGCCAGGTTGGGAATACGATGTGAGATTACCCATCGGTGAGTGGTAGAGTTGGGGTTCAGCCCACAGGATCAGCGACTGGTTCCTCTGCAGCGCGCCCGGTAGGGTAGACTTCCCAGATTCCAGCAGGCCGAGGGGGAGCATCTACTTCAGGTGCCACTCAGCCCTGTGTGTATGCTTTAGCCGGACGATAGCATCTCGAGTCCTCCCCGGATGTGATTAATCTGTATTTTTCCATTATGTGTATGCATTAATAGATCCGGGTTCTACGTTATCTTATATTACTCCGTATGTTGCTGGTTGTATTGGGGTGAAAACTGAGCCAATTAAACCTTTTGAGGTATCTACTCCGGTTGGTGATACCGTGATAGCTAGACAAGTGTATAAAAATTGTACAATTGTGATATCCGACCGCCAGACCAGAGCTGATTTATTGAGCTGGAAATGTTAGATTTCGATGTGATTATGGGTATGGATTGGTTGGCCTCATGTTATGCTAATGTTGATTGTCGGATGAAAATAGTTCGATTCCAATTTCTGGGAGAGCCCGTGCTTGAATGTAAGGGTAATACAGTATCTCCAAAAGGTAGGTTTATTTCCTACCTTAAAGCAAGAAAGATGATAGCTAAAGGCTATATTTATCACTTAGTCCGAGTACATGATACCGAAGCGAAGTCGCCAACTTTCCAGTCCGTTCCGATAGTGAATGAATTCCCTGATGTATTTCCAAATGAGCTTCCAGGCCTTCCTCCAGAAAGAGAGATTGATTTCGCTATTGATGTGTTGCCGGACACTAAGCCTATTTTCATTCCTCTTTATCGAATGACTCTGGCAGAATTGAAAGAGCTAAAGGCACAGTTGAAGGATTTGCTTGAGAAGGGGCTTATTAGACCCAGTTCATCACCGTGGGGAGCACCAGTCTTTTTCGTGAGAAAGAAAGATGGTTTCCTACAAATGTGCATCGATTATAGGCAGTTGAATAAGGTGACAATAAAGAAAAAATATCCTCTCCCAAGGATTGATGATTTGTTTGATCAACTACAGGGTTCCAAGTGATTTTATAAAATAGACTTGAGGTCGGGTTATCATCAAGTGAGAGTTAGATAAGAAGATATTCCTAAAACCGTTTTTAGAACAAGATATGGCCATTATGAATTCCGAGTGATGTCGTTTGGGTTGACTAACGCTCTGGCAGTGTTCATGAATTTGATGAATAACGTATTCAGGCCTCTCTTGGATTTATTCGTAATAATGTTCATTGACGATATTCTGGTATAGTCTCGCACAGAATCAGAACATGCAGACCATTTGCGTATCGTCCTTGGAATTCTTCGAACCCGAGAATTGTATGCTAAATTTCAAAGTGCGAGTTTTGGCTGAATTCTATGGCATTTCTGGGCCATGTTATTTTAGATGATGGTATTCGAGTTGATACATAAAAAATTTAAGCTGTGAAGACTTGGCCAAGGTCTACGACGCCTATAGAAGTCCGCAGTCTTCGGGGATTGGCAGGTTACTATAGAAGGTTCGTAGAGGGATTTTCCTCTATTTCAACCCCATTGACGAAGCTAACCTAGAAGTCAGTTAAATTTCAATGGAATAATGCTTGTGAACGCAACTTCCAAGAGTTGAAGGACAGATTAACCTCAGCTCCAGTCTTAACACTTCCAGATGGGCCAGATTATTATGTTGTGTACTGTGATGCTTACGGTGTTGGGTTAGGATGTGTGTTAATGCAGCACGGCAAAGTCATTGCTTATGCTTCGAGGCAGCTGCGGAAACATGAAAAGAACTACCCAACTCATGATCTCGAATTGGCCGCAGTTATTCATGCATTAAATATGTGGAGACATTACTTGTATGGGGTACATGTTGATATCTATACAGATCATAAGAGTCTTCAGTACATCTTCAAACAGAAGGAGTTGAATCTGTGACACAGGCGGTGGTTATAATTATTGAAAGATTATGATGTGAGTATTTTATACCACCCCGGAAAGGCAAATGTAGTAGCTGATGCGCTTAGCCGCCGATCAATGGGCAGCCTATGTGAAGTTTCTCTAGAAAAGAAAGAATTGATTCATGAGCTCCACCAACTAGCTAATCTTGGAGTACGTGTAATTGATTCGGGTAGTGCAGGGATTGGTATTAATGATCCCACAGTTTCGTCCCTGAAAATAGAAGTAAAAGCGCATCAATATGAAGATCCTCATTTGAGCATTACAGAGACACATTTCATGAAAAAGAGAAGTCCCCATTTGAAATTTTCGCGGATGGAATTCTTAGATACCGAGGCAGGCTATGTGTTCCGAATATTGCAGAATTGCGCCGTCGAATCTTAGAAGAAGCTCATTATTCTCAGTATTCTATTCACCCAGGTGCAACAAAGATGTATCATGATCTCAAGTTGATACATTGGTGGGATGGCATGAAGAGAGATATAGCAGAATTTGTAGCTCAATGTCCAAATTGCCAGCAAGTGAAAATCGAACATCAAAAGCCAGGAGGATTATTGCAAGCAATTGAAATCCCTACTTGGAAATGGGAAGTGATCAACATGGATTTTATTGTGGGGTTACCCTATTCTCGAGGCAAGTATGATTCCATATGGGTGATCGTGGACAGACTCACGAAAGCAGCTCATTTTCTTCCTATTAGAACTACATACTCAACAGAAGACTATGTATCTCAAAGAAATTGTGTGACTCCATGGTATTCCGATATCCATTATCACAGATAGAGGAGCGCAATTTACAGCTAAGTTCTAGAAATGTTTCCAAGAAGGTCTAAGTACTCAAGTAAAGCTAAGCACGGCATTTCATCCGCAGACTGATGGACAAGCCGAACGTACTATCCAGACCTTGGAGGATATGCTAAGAGCAGGTGTTCTAGATTTCGGTTGGAGTTGGGATGATCACTTACCTCTAATCGAGTTTGCATACAACAATAACTACCATTCCAGTATCCAAATGGCTCTGTATGAAGCTTTATATGGAAGGAAGTGCAGATCCCCAATTGGATGGTTTGAAATAGGAGAAGTACAACTAATAGGCCCTGTTTTGATTCAACAAGCGGTAGAAAAATTCAAGGTGATCCGAGACCGATTACTGACAACCCAAAGTCGCCAAAAATCATATACAGACAACCGCCGGTGAGACTTAGAATTTTGAGTTGATGACTGGGTATTTTTTAAGGTGTCGCCAACGAACGGGGTGATGAGATTTGGCAAGAAAGGGAAATTAAGTCCTCAATACGTTGGACCCTATAACATTATCCGCAAAGTGGGTCAAGTAGCTTACGAATTGGACTTGCCTTCACAACTTGAATCGGTCCATCCAGTTTTCCATGTTTCAATGCTCCGCAAGTGTGTTGGAGATCCCACGAAAATTGTTCCAATAGATGATGTTCAAGTGACAAAAAAGCTAGCATATGAAGAAGTGCCCATTTCCATATTAGATAGGCAAGTACGGAGACTTTGAAACAAGGAAGTAGCCTCAGTTAAAGTGTTATGGCAGAATGACAACCGAGAGGAAATGACTTGGGAAGCAAAAGAGAGTATAAAATCCAAATAGCCGTATCTATTTCAGCCCCCAGAGGAGATCTAAGATGAAACACCAAGAGTATAAGATATGTATGTTTTCATTTATGCATATGGGTCGTGTGTGGCCAATTTTTATTACTATTGTTTTGTGGCCCTGTGAGGCAATGTTATTATGGGTTGTTGTGATAGGATGGTAGTGCCATATTACAAGGGAAACTCTGGCGAAATTTTTGTAGAATTCCCGAGTGCTTAACATTCGAGGACGAATGTTCAAAAAAGGGGGGAAGAGTGTTACACCTTGGAAATTTCATGTCGTCGTGTAGTGAATGAACCAATGCGAGATTAAGGGTAACAGGAAGTTATTAAGACTATAAGACAGATATTTAGTGGTCTTAGAATGCATACGTTAAGATTTTAAAGTTATATGAATTGATGAAATAAGTATTTATAGGGACATGTGGAGTATAAGTGGGGTTTAGGAAAGGTTTCATAAATTATTGCGTTAAGGGTTGTTTGGTGAGGCCTCGAGCACGAGTTATCGAGATGTTTAGATTGTTAATGAAGAATTAAACAAGTGTCAAGAAGGTTCCATAGGGATTGGAGATCAAACGAGTCGACGAGAACGAACTTCGGAGAGCTGGGCATTATACGGCCAAACGTACTGGCCGTATAAAACATACGGACCGTATGTCCAACCGTATGTTCTGCCCAGAATGAGGGACTTCACTGGACCAAACATACGGTCCAGACATACGGTCAGTATAAAATATACGGACTGTATGTTCGTGTCAAGTCAGGTTCTAAAACGATATAAGAACCATCTCTCTCATTTAATTCATTTCATTTCCACACTCTACAATTCAAGAACACTTTAGAATTCTCTCCACTCTCCATCCACAAGAACCTAAGAGAAATTGATGATCAACTTTATCAAACCCACAAAATCAAGTGTATGAAACATATAAAAGTTCATCTAAGCCAAGAAATCCCATGGGAAGTGGACTAGGGTTTTTGTGCAATAAGAGAATTCCCACTCAAGGCTTATTCTTCCATTATCTAAGGTGAGTTTTGTGATCATTCCTTGTTGTTTAAGGTGTTGAAAGTTAAAACACTTGGATTTTAGAAACATATAGAAAATTGGTCATAAATGTGGGAATAGTGTCATTGTTGGGTAAAGGCTTGGATTGAGTCATGATTATCGATATGTTGTGATTGTAAGTATGTTATGAACGACATTTAGAACATGGAATAACTATTATATGTGATAAAATGCAATAATGAACTATGACCATGATTATGGAGAAATTGGAGTGAAATTGCGAAATGTGGGTAATGTAGATGAATGATGATTGTTGCTTGTGATATTGTGAATGTTGTTATCAATGTTTGGGAGTTGATATGGAATATGGGGAAATGTTTATAAAAAAAGGAAATGCTACTCAATTTTCTTTAGCTTTAGTAACACGTTTAAGTAATCGATTAGCTAATATTAATGCGAATTCTCTTGAAGGTAGAAACGCGAGCATCGAAGAAGAACAATCCAGCGATAAAACTTTTAAACGAAATAGGTATGTGAGGCTAGTCCTTTCTTTCTAAGACACGAATCCTACGGCATGATTTTTCCTTCTTCTACATGAATCTCCTATATCCCGGAAAACTAAGAGTCTATGTTCACGAATAGCCACTTGAGATAAGAGATACATTATGAGCCCAATAATGATGATGATGAGCTTAAGTCTAAAGATTCTAGAGTTCATGATATGATGTTCCTACAAATTTAATGATGTTTTTTATTGTATACACTCACCTTATATACTATTTCCTTCAAGGTGAGGCAGAATGCTTATAAATGCTCCATAATGGAATCGGGAGTTCACGACCTTATGTCACCTCGATATAGTATAGCTGTCTTTGAGTTTTTATGCATGCATTATAATGAGTACATGTTGATGATATTACACCGCTCCTATATGGCCGGGCAGACATTGCTAATGCGGGCAGCGTATACACTATGTCTAGATTCCATGGGCAGACACCACTAGTGGTGTTATATCCCGCACTTTCGCATGTTCGGGAAAAAAAAATCGAAATGGTTTTGAATTGTAAGGAATAAGGTCGTATGTTGATTTGAATTCATATATGTGTGTGTGTTGTTCATGAAAGATGTTGCTGTGGAAATACGGAGGGAGGCCAAGGGAAAATCGGAATTTCGAGAATTAGTTTCGGGAATTACAAAACAAGATTTGTTACAATTTGGGCTTACAAAATAAAAAGAGAAATTAAGGCCCAATGCCAAAGGGTGGCCGGCCAAGGCCCTTTAAGAGGAGCCCAAACCCATAAAAATTTGATCATGTGATTTATTATATATGAGAGTTGAGTCTTCAAGAAGGTTCAAGAAAAACAAAAGCAAGAACAAGAAAACAAAAAGAGGAGTAAACGGCCTAGAGAGAAAAAAAAAAGAGAAAAAGAAAGAAAAAAATCTTGGAGCCCTCAACTTTGATTCTAGAATTATAATTTTCTTGTAATCATACCAAGTTCAAGATTCTCTACAAGGTGGTATAATTATTTTGGCAAGAAACTACCTTTTGTGGCAAGTGGAAGAATTGAGAAAAGGTAAGAATTTTATGTCCTTATTATGTTATGGAAGATATATACATGTTGTAGTATGCGAAAGTGAGTGTAAAGTATGAAACTTGTGTGTTGAGTGTGTGCATGTGTGTGGCCGTGGGGTGTGGTGCATGTAGGGGAGCGAATTTATTTTGTTTAGCATCTTAATTATGTTGTTGTAGCCTTGTGATGGAAATGGAAGAATAATGGGTTAAGTTAGCATGAAAAATTTGTTGTTGAGTTGCTATCGGAAAGCATGCGATTTTGTTATAAATTATGTAATTAAGAAAATGAAGTTCTAAGATGTAAGTGGTGATCGTTGTAGGTGAAATTGGAAGATAAAAAGGTGTGGTGAATATTCATGTTGAGAATTGGAGGTTTTGGGTGGATTATGGTTCGGTGGAACGTTTGCATATTTTGTAGAATAATGTGAAATATTTTTAAATTGTATTCGATTGGTCTTGAATTATTAAATAAATAGGAAAACGTTGACATTAGTTTGAAGGTGTGAAGTTGGAATGGGAATGGTTGCACGATGAAGAAAGGAAGAACATTTATATTAGAATGTATTTTGTTGTAGTTGTTGATGTTGTTGGCATTGTTGTGTTGTTGTTGTTGATGTTTTTGGCCGAGATGATTCTCGGGGACGTTAAATTTATAGGGGAAATGCTGCCGAAATTTCGGTAGACAACATGAGTTTAAGATTGGAATTCTAAAAGCTTATAACTTACATTTGGTAACTATGACCAATTGTAGATTCTGGACGAAACGGGAGTTGAGTTTGGACGAGCGTAAGAAGCGCAAAAGGTATGTAAAGCTATCCTTTCCCTTCTCTTGGCATGTCCTAGATGTACTAGGTCTTGATTTGAGCCTCGGGGATCATTCCTTTCATAGAAATCCGAGTTTGACTTTTGGTACTATTCATTCAATGGAATTGAACTTTAAAGGGTGCTTTTTGTTGGAAAAATGGTTAAACCTCCATAACTTTCACAAATGTACTCCGATCGCTCCGAGACTTCCACGGAGAACTTCCCAAGGCCTAATGCACGTAATATTTGTACGTCACCTCGACTTGACCCAAGGTGGGCCCACAAGTCCCGAGACCTTTTGTACTGCTCCATTTGACTTAGCTCGGTACGGTAACTAAAGGGAACTTTGGGTTAACGTCCCTAGGTTTTGTAGACGGACTCGAATCGCCTGAAGATAGTCATAGAGGTTGCATGATGAATGATGTCCGTGACGATAATTGAAAGGCACTTAGTTCTCACCACTTCGCATATGTATACGGTTGTTAAACCCTCATGCTGAATTGGATCTATTGAAACTTGGTTGTGGATTACTAGTGAATTCAAAAAAAAAAAAAGAAATTTATTATTGAAATTTACTAATTGTTAGTCTCAAGCTAAAGGGAATATAAAGCCGATTTCAAAACCACTCCGAAGGGGGTGCGATATTTTATTATTTAGACTTTTCAAAACCACTCCGAAGGGGGTGCGATATTTTATTATCTAGACTTTTCAAAACCACTCCAAAGGGGGTGCGATGGCCTCAGCTCATGTCTGAGCGCGCTATGGCCCCAGCTTATGCCCGAGCGAGGTATGGCCTCGGCTGATCACTGAGTGAGCTATGGCCTCGGTTTACGCTTGAGTGTGCTATGGCCTCAGCTTATGTCTGAGTGTGTTAATTTCAAAACCACTCTGAAAGGGGTGCGAGGTTTTACTACTGCTTTTCATTTACGATCTATTTTAATTTATATATTATATTATTATGCCGGAAGCGGCTGTCCGAAGGGACTATTATATTATTATGCCGGAAGCGGCTGTCCGAAGGGACTATTATATTATTATGCCGGAAGCGGCTGTCCGAAGGGACTATTATATTATTATGCCGGAAGCGGCTGTCCGAAGGGACTATTATATTATTATGCCGGAAGCGGCTGCCCGATGGGGCTATTATTGATATTGAGCCGGAAGCGGCACGCACGTTGTATCGTATTATTTACTTGAAAAGAAGTGTTAGACTACATTGCTTATTTGAATATGTTGGTTGGATTGCGTTATTTACTTAAGGATTGTTTGAGACTTTATGTACACATTTCTATTTTTACCAGCGAAGGCTGCAGGTACTGGGTTTGCCATGACTACTTTTTCCCTAAATTATGCGATAGTTATAATGTATTACCGCTTTACATACTCAGTACATATCTCGTACTGACCCCCTTTCTTCGGGGGCTGCGTTTCATGCCACGCAGGTCCAGGGACGCGACCCGGCGATCCAGCTACTTAGGGGAAGTCAGCACTGGGAGTCAGGCAGCTCCACTTGTTCCGGAGGCTGTTCCTATTTCGGTATAATCTTGTATATATGTCTTGCAGGTCATACTCTTTAGAGTCTGCGAACAGCGTGGGTGTCATGGGTACTGTTTGGTTTTGTCGATCGATGCGTTGTTATAAAGTAATGGTGTAAGCCCCTTTGGCTCGCTTAGTCTTATGTCATGTATATGTATGTACATATGTAACACGCCTTGAGACGTTTTGAGTAATGTGTTGACATTGGTATAGTATTTGTAACAAAAACAAATGCCATAAATGAGATCAAGTATCGTAAGTTGGGACATCGGGCAGGGTAAGCTCGATCGCTTGTCATGGCCCTAGTTGGGTCGTGACAAAAGTGGTATCAGAGCAGTTCAGTCCTCGGCATGTTCGCAGACGGTGTCTAGTAGAGTCTTGTTTATCAGTGTGTTATGCACCACACCTATAAGCAGGAGGCTACGAGAAATTAATAGGGTGTCATCCTTCTTTCCTGGTAAAGATCGTGCGGATAGGGCCGTGTCATAAGTAAAGTCCCTAACCCAATTATCGATTTCATTTCAGTAATGGCTAGGAAGGGTAAAGCGACGGCAGCAAAGAAGGGTAAGGCGGTTGCAGACGAGGCAACCAGCCAAGCCCCCAGACCTACCAGAGCTCAGACTTACACGGGGATACATATTCGGTCTCAGAGTTCTCCTACTTCCCTATCTCCGGAAGGGCCCAGGGGGGCATCTGATCCAGCCCCAGCTCCAGCACCAGTACCGGTGCCTCCAGTTCCTCAGCCGGATGTTCAGAGTCAGGAGATAAGAGAGATGAAGGATGCTATACACTTGTTAACTCAGATACTTGTTGCCCAAGCTGGGCGACAGGATAGGGGCCATGAGTATTCGGATAGGGCCGCTAGTGCCAGGGCCCGAGACTTTCTTGCCTTAAATCCCCCAGAATTCAAGGGCACGGACCCTAATGCTGACCCTCAGGAGTTCATAGATGGCATGCATCGTACTTTAGATATAATGAGGGCATCAGCTACAGAGTCTGTTCAGCTAGCTTCCTACAGGTTACAGGGCATAGCAATTAACTGGTTTCAGTCATGGAGGCTATCGAGAGGTAGGGATGCCCCTCCGCCGACTTGGCAGGAATTCTCGGATGCTTTCTTGCGCCATCATATACCGCCTGAGTTAAGGCGGGCAAGAGTTGATAGGTTCCTTAACCTGCGACAGGATAACATGTCTGTTAGAGAGTACAGTGTGGAGTTTGATTCTTTAGCTAGATATGCCCCTGCTATTGTGCAAAACATGGAAGATAGAGTTCACCGATATGTGATGGGATTAGAGCCAGAGCTGCAGGAGGCTTGTATGGCCGTGGCAATGCAGCCAGGTATGGATATAGCTCGTGTTCAGGCCTATGCTCAGGGGTCAGAAGATTGAAAGCGTCAGCGCGAGGCCACCTCAGAGCGGAGTAGTGACCAGTCCAAGAGGGCCAAGTCAGAGCGTCAGAATACAGGTTCCACCAGAGGAAGCAGACCCCAGTACAGCGCACCCTCGCAGTTTCATGGATCCCAGCGGGGTAGGGAGGCCTTCCCTAGGCAGAGACAAAATCCTCCTTATGCATCGGGTTTTCAGCGGCCGGCAGGGTCAGGGCAGAAAGTGATGCCCCATCCTCAATGTGCGACTTGCGGGAGGTGTCACGTAGGACGATGTCGACTGGGTGTATGCTATACTTGCGGGGACCCAAGCCACTATGCTAGAGACTGCCCGCGGAGTAGTGCCATTCCTGGAAATTCGGTAGCAGCATCGTCACCCTCAGTGAGAGCGCCTGAAACAGGACCCCAGACTTCTTCCGGCCGAGGTAGAGGCGGAGGTAGAGTACCTAGTTCCGGTACGGGGCCACATCGTATTTATGCGCTAGGTGGGAGACCGGCTCCAGAGGCATCGCAGGATGCGCCACCAGGTATATTCTTCTTCAGATAACCTATTGGTAGACTTAATTTATGTGCGAGCTGCCTCCTATAACCGTGACATGATGTATTACAACACCAGCTAGAACATGAGCCTAGCGGCTAATAGAGTGGGTCGAGGCAAGAGGCTTCGTAAAACCCTTAGTTGAAACCTTAAGGGTGGAAGGGCCCCTGATATAGCAAGACCATAGCTATAAATCTGAGCCAGAGAAGCGGATAAAAAAAAAAGGCTACCTTTGACAGAATCCTAAGAGGACAAATCCAACATTCGAGGACGAATGTTTTAAAGGGGGGGGGGGGGGGAGGATGTTATATCCCGCACTTTCGCATGTTCGGGAAAAAAAAATCGAAATGGTTTTGAATTGTAAGGAATAAGGTCATATGTTGATTTGAATTCATATATGTGTGTGTTGTTCATGAAAGATGTTGGTGTGGAAATACAGAGGGAGGCCAAGGGAAAAATCGGAATTTCGAGAATTAGTTTCGGGAATTACAAAACAAGATTTGTTACAATTTGGGCTTACAAAATAAAAAGAGAAATTAAGGCCCAATGCCAAAGGGTGGCCGGCCAAGGCCCTTTAAGAGGAGCCCAAACCCATAAAAATTTGATCATGTGATTTATTATATATGAGAGTTGAGTCTTCAAGAAGGTTCAAGAAAAACAAAAGCAAGAACAAGAAAACAAAAAGAGGAGTAAACGGCCTAGAGAGAAAAAAAAAAGAGAAAAAGAAAGAAAAAAATCTTGGAGCCCTCAACTTTGATTCTAGAATTATAATTTTCTTGTAATCATACCAAGTTCAAGATTCTCTACAAGGTGGTATAATTATTTTGGCAAGAAACTACCTTTTGTGGCAAGTGGAAGAATTGAGAAAAGGTAAGAATTTTATGTCCTTATTATGTTATGGAAGATATATACATGTTGTAGTATGCGGAAGTGAGTGTAAAGTATGAAACTTGTGTGTTGAGTGTGTGCATGTGTGTGGCCGTGGGGTGTGGTGCATGTAGGGGAGAGAATTTATTTTGTTTAGCATCTTAATTATGTTGTTGTAGCCTTGTGATGGAAATGGAAGAATAATGGGTTAAGTTAGCATGAAAAATTTGTTGTTGAGTTGCTATCGGAAAGCATGCGATTTTGTTATAAATTATGTAATTAAGAAAATGAAGTTCTAAGATGTAAGTGGTGATTGTTGTAGGTGAAATTGGAAGATAAAAAGGTGTGGTGAATATTCATGTTGAGAATTGGAGGTTTTGGGTGGATTATGGTTCGGTGGAACTTTTGCATATTTTGTAGAATAATGTGAAATATTTTTAAATTGTATTCGATTGGTCTTGAATTAGTAAATAAATAGGAAAACGTTGACATTAGTTTGAAGGTGTGAAGTTGGAATGGGAATGGTTGCATGATGAAGAAAGGAAGAACATTTATATTAGAATGTATTTTGTTGTAGTTGTTGATATTGTTGGCATTGTTGTGTTGTTGTTGTTGATGTTTTTGGCCGAGATGATTCTCGGGGACGTTAAATTTATAGGGGAAATGTTGCCGAAATTTCGGTAGACAACATGAGTTTAAGATTGGAATTCTAAAAGCTTATAACTTACATTTGGTAACTATGACCAATTGTAGATTCTGGACGAAACGGGAGTTGAGTTTGGAAATCCGAGTTTGACTTTTGGTACTATTCATTCAATGGAATTGAACTTTAAAGGGTGCTTTTTGTTGGAAAAATGGTTAAACCTCCATAACTTTCACAAATGTACTCCGATCGCTCCGAGACTTCCACGGAGAACTTCCCAAGGCCCAATGCACGTAATTTTTGTACGTCACCTCGACTTGACCCAAGGTGGGCCCACAAGTCCCGAGACCTTTTGTACTGCTCCATTTGACTTAGCTCGGTACGGTAACTAAAGGGAACTTTGGGTTAACGTCCCTAGCTTCTGTAGACGGACTCGAATCGCCTGAAGATAGTCATAGAGGTTGCATGATGAATGATGTCCGTGACGATAATTGAAAGGCACTTAGTTCTCACCACTTCGCATATGTATACGGTTGTTAAACCCTCATGCTGAATTGGATCTATTGAAACTTGGTTGTGGATTAATAGTGAATTCAAAAAAAAAAAGAAATTTATTATTGAAATTTACTAATTGTTAGTCTCAAGCTAAAGGGAATATAAAGCCGATTTCAAAACCACTCCGAAGGGGGTGCGATATTTTATTATTTAGACTTTTCAAAACCACTCCGAAGGGGGTGCGATATTTTATTATCTAGACTTTTCAAAACCACTCCAAAGGGGGTGCGATGGCCTCAGCTCATGTCTGAGCGCGCTATGGCCCCAGCTTATGCCCGAGCGAGCTATGGCCTTGGCTGATCACTGAGTGAGCTATGGCCTCGGTTTACGCCTGAGTGTGCTATGGCCTCAGCTTATGTCTGAGTTTGTTAATTTCAAAACCACTCCGAAAGGGGTGCGAGGTTTTACTACTGCTTTTCATTTACGATCTATTTTAATTTATATATTATATTATTATGCCGGAAGCGGCTGTCCGAAGGGACTATTATATTATTATGCCGGAAGCGGCTGTCCGAAGGGACTATTATATTATTATGCCGGAAGCGGCTGTCCGAAGGGACTATTATATTATTATGCCGGAAGTGGCTGTCCGAATGGACTATTATATTATTATGCCGGAAGCGGCTGCCCGATGGGGCTATTATTGATATTGAGCCGGAAGCGGCACGCACGTTGTATCGTACTATTTACTTGAAAAGAAGTGTTAGACTACATTGCTTATTTGAATATGTTGGTTGGATTGCGTTATTTACTTAAGGATTGTTTGAGACTTTATGTACAGATTTCTATTTTTACCAGCGAAGGCTGCAGGTACTGGGTTTGCCATGACTACTTTTTCCCTAAATTATGCGATAGTTATAATGTATTACCGCTTTACATACTCAGTACATATCTCGTACTGACCCCCTTTCTTCGGGGGCTGCGTTTCATGCCACGCAGGTCCAGGGACGCGACCCGGCGATCCAGCTACTTAGGGGAAGTCAGCACTGGGAGTCAGGCAGCTCCACTTGTTCCGGAGGCTGTTCCTATTTCGGTATAATCTTGTATATATGTCTTGCAGGTCATACTCTTTAGAGTCTGCGAACAGCGTGGGTGTCATGGGTACTGTTTGGTTTTGTCGATCGATGCGTTGTTATAAAGTAATGGTGTAAGCCCCTTTGGCTCGCTTAGTCTTATGTCATGTATATGTATGTACATATGTAACACGCCTTGAGACGTTTTGAGTAATGTGTTGACATTGGTATAGTATTTGTAACAAAAACAAATGCCATAAATGAGATCAAGTATCGTAAGTTGGGACATCGGGCAGGGTAAGCTCGATCGCTTGTCATGGCCCTAGTTGGGTCGTGACAAGTGGGCGGCATGAGATGGTACCCCGGACGCTGGAGGCCTGGACGCAGGCTAATGATTATCACATCGTACCTATATGGTCGGGCAGCTTATACATATACGCATACATGATATGATGATGATTATGAAGTAAGCCAGCATTCATTATTTCTTTTATAATTGACAGTCAGTTATAGGTTGCTCCTTATTTGATGCTTCCTTTACCTCATTGACGTATTATTATTACTTATGCCTCTCATACTCAGTACAATATTCGTACTGACGTCCGTTTTCTTTGGACGATGTGTTTATGCCCACAAGTAGACAGGGAGGTGACCCAGACTCGTAGGAGCTATTAGCTGACCTGAGAGCACTCCATTGTTCCGGAGGTGCCTTTGATTATTCTTTTGTGTATATATATATGCATATTTTCGGCACGATGGGGTCCTGTCTCGTCCCTATGCCTAGCACTCTAGTAGAGGCTCGTAGATAAGCATGTGTGGGTAGTATGGTCTCATGATGCTACTATTGTGTATGTATTATTATTTTGATAGCCAAAAGTCTTATGTATATAAAAGTAATTATGTTTCCAAACGAAAAATGATTTTTTTCTATGATTTGAGTATGAATTTGATAAAAGAACGCTTAAAGAGTATGATGAGTAATAGAATGAGTGGTGCTCGGTGGTTAGCCCCGGTTACCCGTCACAGCCCCTAGTCAGGTTGTGACAATTAATACCCAAAGTAACTTAACCATAATGATTCTAAGAATAGTACCAACTATCAAATACTCAGAATCCCTTGAAGTCGAATGACTGGTGACTTCCAAATCCCAATTTAAACCCACATCATCTAGGAAAGTCTGATAAATGAGTCTGTGTGCCTGTCATCAACCTGTCTTAATCATATGTAGATATGTATAAACTTCTAGAGTAAAATTTTTCCTTACTCGTTAACTTCCTTTCCCTTATCTATATCTCTTTGTTATCTCTTACTCACCAATCTATAAATCGTAATACTCCACTTGAATTCTTAGTGCCAACTTTCCCTATATCTCCAATAATCTCAATTTTCTTAATTCTCAGATGCACTCATTCCAACTCCTTTAATTACTAATCATTTTTCCCCTTCAGGGTTCTTCCCTTGAATTTAAAATCATTCTAAAACTTCTTTTGTCACATTTTGCCTTCATTCTTTCTCTATAGCCTAGACATTCAAATAATTCAATTTTTTAAAATTTCAACAGAGTTTCCTCTATACTTCTTACTGCCTCATTCCTGCACACAGCCCAGAAAACACGTCCAATGCCTCACAGAGGAATCATAAATACTCGTAGCATCTAGCTCGAGCTCTTCTATCAAAGTCTATCAATATCAATAAGGCAGGAAACACACCTTTTGGAATAACAACTTCAATTCTCATCAATTACGTCATAGCGGCATAATCAACTGCTCATCCACAATCAAAATATTTTGGATTAGAATCAGGGACATCACATCCTATAATTTAGCTCTACGTCACGATCTAAGATGAGAAAGAAGGGTCAATTATACCTAAATGCCCTGCAGCCTCTTTTTTATAAGTGTGGCGCACTTCACACCCATAAACAAGACTCTACGGACACGGTTCGTAGATACACCCTAGGACGAACTGCTCTGATGCCACTTTTGTCATAGCCCAACCGGAGGGCCATGACAGACACCCACAAGTTGACCTCCTAGATGCCATGGTTTGAGCACGTAGTTGTGTGGGATCGTGGTAAAGACTCATATATTGTGGAGGTTTTCTTGAGAAATAAGAGAAATAGTGCAAAGGGTCAAATGATCTCCATATTTATGGCTTAACAAGAATTATTTGTTCGAAGTATGATTGGCTTGGAAAAAGTTTCCATATCGTCAAGGTATTATGATGGTTTGCATGACATGGGTGTACTAACAGAAGGTCAACAATTCAGTAGTGGCAATGTATTAGATGTCAATTTCTGAGGACGAGTGTAAGTTTGGTAAGGACCATCGGATTTGGAAAAAGGATAGTGACCACGTGTAATAAGAAGGGAAGTTGAGAATAAGGACATGAAGGACGATGTTTGTGGAAAATGTGCAACAAAGTTAGATTTCTTAAGGGTTTATTGGTAAGAGTACTCTTTGTGTTATGGGACGGAGGTGTAACGGGTGGAGATTAAGATGTTGGGCAGCTATGGTTCTTATCCTTCAGTAAAGGGTATGTTCACCGGGTCTTCATGTTTATAGGAATGGTAAGGATATCGTGGAATCAAGAGCTAGTTGATTTGAGAGTTATGTTGTGGTCATACATGGTAGAATAGACATAAGGGTTTAGTGTTGAGTTGGTATGTTTGGTTATGCTATGGGCCAATAAGGGCCAGTGGTTGACTAGTAAGAATGACTCTAGTGTTGGACAAGTGTGAAGTTCTAGTACTCAAGGAGCTATCAGGTGTTACATCTAATATTGGATTAGGGTTGAGAGCTTTGTACCTGTTGTGTTAGTTTAGGCTAGTTCCTGCTATTACTGGTGTTGCTACTCGGTTGAGTTAATCGAATGAAAGGGATAATATTGGGAATGGTTAGAGGTGTTGTGGTTCGACAATTAGGACATTCGAAGTAATAAATCAATGATGAGGTTTTGACTTAATTCGAATTGTGTAGAACATTTGGAATTTGAGTTAAGGGAATTTGAGCAAAGGCACCTTGGTGGAGATACGTTAGGACATTCGTAGGACGGTGTATGTGATATGCTGGGTTTAGAAAGTAATCAATATAGAGTTGAGTGAGTTAAGGGAACTCTAGGGTGTAGAGTGTGTGGCATGCTACTATCTCCAAGATTGACTCAGCTAGTTTGCAAAACTTATGAGTATACGGTGTACTATTGAGTGGGTTCGAGTAATGGTCAAACGATGGCGATGTATGTGAACTTATAAAAATTGAGGAAAGGTCAAGAAAAGGTATAGTTGATTGAGAATCGATAAGAAAGAGGTACATCTTCGGGATTACTTAGGTCAGTATAGATTGTGGTGTTGTTTTCTTGCATATTTAAGATGGGGTGTGATTGTTGAGTACTCTTAAAGAAGGAAGTCTATAGAAATGGACTAAGTGATATGACAGAGTTCCGTTTTCGTGATCAGCGACAAGCGAGAAGCAGATTTTAGGTAACCGATATACTAAGGCTTATGAAAGTGGCTTGTATGGTATACAGTTGGGTAATTTCGCAACACTCTACAGTGGATGAGTTAGTGTGGTTTAAGGGAAAGGAAGTCTGGAAATCCCCATTATGTGAGGGCTAGAGTTATATTTTGGAGATGAGACCGTATTCCTGGTAGTGTATTATGTTACAAGTAATATTGACTGGATAGCTTGGGTGAGCCCTTTTGGATATTAAGGACTTGGGAGTAGTTGCGTGAGGTTTAGAGAGATAGTTGTAAGATTTGATACTTTTGAAATGGTTATGGGCATATCGAGGTGTTACAATGAGACATTCGATGGTTAAAAGGCTATTATATGAGGCTACCGATTTTGCATCGAAAAGATTCGGGTCATATCACATTTGCTATCGAGTAAAGGTTGAGAAAGATGATGATTGCAATCATAAGGTATGGTTCTTCGGTACTAAGTTGACAGCTTGGATAGGACTCAACTTTTGGAGTCAAGGGTGATAGACATGATTGATTATACATGAGGAAAGGACAAGAATTGGTAGCTCTAGATGGGTGACAGGACTATGATTGGTTTCAGATTGTTTTTGTCAGTTCGAGTGACTATTGGTGGTATTCAGGGGTTGTGCATTCATTCAGGGTCAGAACTATTTGAATTAAGCTTAATGGACTATGTATATGTTTTCCAGACGGACTTATGGGTTTTCTAGCAAAATCACCTTCATAGATTCGATGGGTTTCAATTCTGATTTGAGGTATGACAACTTTACCGAGCTTTTTTGGGGTTTTCAAGTAGACTTGATGATATTTTATTAGGTCAGTTATTCTGACAGTTATAATGGTTTATGTCAGAGCTTGTTAATGATTTAAGAAGGTACTGTGATTGCGAGAGGTCTTTAGAGTGATCAGATGGTTTCCTATAAGCTTAGCTCAGCGAGGTATTCAGTGGGTGTGCTTCCAGTATGGTGATTTGAATATTTAAGAAGACTTGGAACTAGGCAAGTAGGCTGTGAGTAAGATCAATTTTGATTGAATTGCGTAGAGTTCTCAGATGGAGCAAGGATTCTTTTCTAGCAAGAGTAAGTCATGGTTTTGAGCTTATGGTTCTTGTTTATGTGTTCCTAAGAAATCGTGATATGAAGGACGGTTTAGAAGGTGTGAAAGAGGGGTTAGCAGAGTCAGAATATATTCCCAGTTCAGAGTGGGCTATGGTTTGTGGCCATGTTTCAAAGGATTGTGTTGTTTGGGGAACTATTTGTGTGGCCTATTGAACGCGTTCAGAGGTGTGGTTTTATCGAAGTAGAGGATTCCATCAAAAACAGTTCTTATATTCGAGGATCAGTTGTGAGAGAAATTTGAATATGGAAATTGGGTCTTTGAGCTAAGTTAAAGGAAGTTTTGACTGATAAGGTGAACGGGTAGTGATGTTGGCATACTTCTTGCCATAAAGGCTTCATGTGGTTATAATAAAGATTCCTTGGTTACCTGCAGCTTTCGTAATATCTTGCTTTGTTCGAGGACGAATGATTGTTTAATTGGTATCTGATGTAACGACCTGTACGGTCGTTATTGTACTTTTAACCCATTTACCCTCATTGACCCTTCCCTGAGCCTTGTTATTATGGTTTTAACTCACGGGGATGGGCGACACGGTTCTCGAGGTCATCGTGTGAGTCTTAGTGTGATTTGAGGAATTAAAAGCTTTAAAGTGAAAAATGTTTGACCAATAGTTGACTTTTGGGTAAACAGACCTTTTTCTGAATTCCATCGATTGTATGAGGTCCAGAGGGTCGATTATGACTTGGTGGGATGTTTGGCTTGGTTCCTTAGGCATTCAGAAGCGTTTTGTGCCCTTAGTTGGAACTTGATTTTGGTTGTTGACCCCGTCAAATAGACCTTTTTTTGGAAATTCCTAGTGCGCAATCAGGTTTGTAGCGTGTTTTATGATCAAAACGCATATATGGTTCATGTCCGGGAGGTTTCGGATGAGTTTCTGGTGCTAAAACGAAATTTTGGCTATTGCTGGTTCTGGTGTGGTCATTGGGGTGAACCAGTGGTCGCTATAGCGCATTCCGGTCGTTATAGCACAAATGCAAAAAATCGGTTGCTAAAGCTTAAAATCCCTATATAAAAATTCTGACTTCGTCCATTTAGTATTTTGAGCATATCTTGAGTTCTAGAGCTCTGATTTGTGCAATTTTCGAGGCGTTTTTCTTGTTTCAAAGAGAGGATAAGATTCTAGTCTTCATTTTCATGATTTCCCCATGATCCCTTGGTCTATTAGCATTTATTTCATGATTTGGTTAGGGAAAATTAGAGTTTTGATTTTTTATTTTATTTTTTGGCAAAAAATCACACAACTATAGCTAGTGATGTTTTGCTGATAAGGAGTAAATTATTTTCACAAAGAAGTCAAAAAAGCAAGAAAAAGAAATAATCTAAGCTAACTAAAACTAAAACTAAAAAACAGGAAAATCTCAAGGTTGATGCAGAGGCAACAAAATTTCCATCTATCAGTCAAGTATGCAATCATCTGCTGCTTTGGATTAATGTTATTATCAAACACCTCAAGCTCTCACTAGGTGATATGGTATCAAATCCATGTGAAAAACTTCAAGCAGTAGACTGGCAAACTCTCTATCTGATGGTGCTTTGAAACTCCTACCCTCTAGAATGAATGAAATTCATCTCAAGCAATAGACTGAATACTGAAAGCTATCCTGTGACAACCATCTAAAGAAGTCCTTCTAGCAGGTTGAACAGAATTTCTATTAATACCACTCACTAGATAGGATAACCTTAGATAACTATACATGCTTAAAAAATGGATTACCATTTGTTACGGCTCGCATTTCACGGGCGGGGTTAGCGCTTGGAAACCTACTTTGGACTTGTTGGTGTTCTTTTGGACTTTGTTTTAAATGAGTCGCCACCTAATTTTTAGGAAATTAGGAAAACCATTTTTGAAGTGTTTATTCATACACCATGAAAAATCCTTCGTATTCCAAAGTTTTAGATAAGGGTTCTGGTGATCCTTAAGGAAGGTGTTAGCCACCGTAACATTAAGGATTCGTACTATACGGTTGACTTTCGAATTCCAATGTATGAGTATGTGCATAAACTACTTATTTCGTGTTTTATTCTAGCATTATAAAATCTGTCATTTTTTGCATATTTTTGGAAACAACTTGAATATATCCCCTTTACTTGTAGGGTATTTTAAGTTCGGATTTGTTATATCCGGGTAAGAATAGGCTCCTTTTACGTATAAGGATAATATATTTTGTTTTGAAATGTTTGAAAAAATTCTATGGGTTGTGTGTGTGTGTATATATATATATGTGTGTGTGTGTGTGTGTGTGTGTGTGTAGGTTCCTTTTTCAGTTCATGCACGATCATACACGGTCTCGGGTTAATCCGTTTAGTGCATTTAGAAGGTCCTTACTTATACTTTGTATCTATACGAATGACTCTACACGGGTTTTAAGAATTCATAAATGTAAAATATCATACATTTTTATTATTAGGTGTGTACGAAAGAAAATTGGTTTACTATCGTTGAATTGGGCTTAAAAACCTAACGAAAATCCTGCTTCTGTTTCAAGCATTGGGCTTAACCCGAAATTTTTTGAATTTATACCTCTTTTCTGAATAAGCTCAATATATCATATATATAAATAAATAAACACACACACACACCATTTTGGACTTGAACTAAAAATCCTGTTTTCATATTGTTAGGTTTGGTCGAAAAACGTGACTTTGTGTTTTTAAGAAAAACTTAATAGAGTCCAGCTTCAATTTGCCAAAATGAAACGTGTTTTCTTAATACCAAAAATGGGTTCCGTTCAATTTATATTTTTTTGGAAAATATATCAACAACATCATAAGTATTTGCCTTTCTCTATATTTTTAACTTGTTTGGAAAAAATTGTCCATTTTACTTTAGTCATTTCTAGAGATAAATCAGTTATATCTAGTTTGGATTTTGAAAATCTTGTGGGGACCTAAAGTCAAACTAAACAACATATGTAGTGTTGTCCTAAGATGGCTAGTTCAAAACATAAAGATTTCAATATAATTTATGAGTTTTATACAATTTTACACAAATAATATAACCAAAATCAACTTCAAATTAATTAAATAAATATAAAAGATGGGAAGACTAGGGGCGTACCAAGCCCCTGTTTGGCCATTTTCACCTATGGCTGGGCCTTCTATGAGTATAACATATGTATTCTCTTCCCTTTCCTATTGGACTCACCCCAAATGTGGAGAAATGTTTGTTGGGCCTCAGCTCAAGAGGTTGGTTTTATACTCGATCCAAGTGGCCATGCAGTGAAGAAGAAAAGAAACAAAGTCCTCGGTTAGTTTATGTTTAACTGATCCTATCACATGCATAGCTATACACACATACATATATATCATCACATCTATTCACAAGTCATGTAGTATGCATATGCACCTCCACGCCCTTAGACTTTATTGGGGAAGACTTGGGTAGTGAGAAGGGAAAGTCATCACCATTCATATTCCTGATGCTGCACAAGTTTCATGAGGTTCTGGGAACCTCCGGCATGGCTGGACATCAAGGGAAGGTTCAGACCAAGCCCCCAAACTACTTTGTTCTCCCAACCAATATAGCCATGGAAGACACAAACGTACATATCCATAAATAGGCTTGGAATTCTAATGGACAATAGATAGATGTAATAATCCAGTAAACCAAAACCAAGACAGTTGAATATGACTTAAACAAGGATGAAATTGCATACATGGATACAATGTAATCAAAGCTAGATTGAACCAAACATTCAAAATATAAGAAGGTACATAGTGGTAGCATAGTTCAAAGCAGTATTGAACTAAGTAGGCATTGTGTAAACAAAATAAGCAAAGGCACATAGACATAGATATATCAAGAGTAAGCTGCAGGACATAGATAGGGGATAGCCAAGATACAAATTAGGCACATAGAAATAGGGTGAGCAAGAAGAAAAGCTGTAGCATTCAGTGGTGAAGCAAACAAGATGTAGAATCTACATATGTATTATTAGAGGCAGTTACAATCACAGAGTCATGGGAAACAAATTGCAAGGACAAGTATATCACCATGAGGTGACCAGAGGCAAATTGAATCACTTGTGATGCATGATAAAGATGAATGAACGCAGGTAAGTCTAGTGTATCCAAGAGCAAAGATTTCAACAGACAGACATAGCTATGGGAAGAAATAGGTGACAATATGAGTGTGGCATATCTAAAGACCAATCCTAAATAAACAAGCATGTACAGAGGATATATTGAGGTACGGATATAGTACAACCAAAGTAAGACTAAGAACAAGTAGGCACGAGGTGATTTCAAGAAGATTATTGGGCACAGGTGCAATATAGTCAAGGGATAACTGGGAATAAATAAACAAGTCCTAAACAAAACATAATTCCAGAATAGCACAAGCAGAAGGTCAAGGAACAAGCAGTAAATCACATAATTGTAGAAATGGGACCAAGTAGTTCACATAATAATGGCAATAAAAGAAAAAAAAACACAGTCATGACATTATTAGGCACAGGCAGCAGATTGTGGATGCAATATAACTAACACAACAATGAAAAGAGCACATTGATATGGCGTAGCTAGAAGGAAAATGCAGGATAAGTGCAGTATGACTACAAACAACAATGGAAGGACATACAAACATGGCATGAGGTGGAAACGAACTGCCATTCATGGATGCTTATAGCAATAGCACAAGATAGTTCACATAAGGCCAGTAATAAAGAAAGCAAATGTAGGATTCAGGTATCCCCAAACAAGCATGTGTATATTTTGAATTTAGGAATTCATGAATTCTTAGGAGGATGACATACAAGATCAGGCATAATGTATCAAACAAGTTGAGTTTTAAACCAACACTACATGAGTGAATGTGCAAATCAGACTTACTTAACTCCAAGTTAATCACTCCAAGACATAGTAATTTTATATAGGAAGCAATTGATGATCAAACAAGACCAAGTTTATAAACAAGCATAGATATTGCAAACAGGTTTCCCTTGATCCAATTGGTTGTAGGCAAAACTAAACAGGAACATGATTTCAGATTTGATGCATTAACTTAAACACCTTCATAGACCTTAAGCATGGAATAATCACATATGTGGATAGAAACCAATGTCATTTAAATGAAAGGAGAAAACAGGCAGACAAGTTGTCAGACAGACAAAATCTAGTCTTAGCTTCCAACACTGATCTCTCAAAACATTCAAACTGGACAACTTTCCAGGGTTCTCAGCATAGTGAGGTTCTTAGAAGCAAAGCACTATCCCTGAATAAGTCCTGAGAGATACCATAAAATAGCACGGGGTAAAGGAAAGCAAGGTGCGTTCATGTTTTTAAGAAAAACTACACAACAACCATTCAGATTTCCACTTTTAAGCCTAATGACTCTGTGTTAGACCCCGTATTTTATACGTCGAGTTATTCGCGAAGGAATCGACACGAAATAGAAACCTTCAGTTTTTATTTCTAAACTAGAACTAATCGGTTATAAATTTTACTTAGTATAAGAATGTTATTGGAGATTAGGAACTACTTAATTGTGGTGTTAAGTAAAAATTAGTGGCAACAATGAGCCAAAATGCAAAATAACGTTCCATGTCCAAAAGATGACTCAAAGTCATCTAAAATAAGGCTATTATGGAAGACATACAAATATGCATTTAAATGTTCATTCATCCACTATACTTTCATTATATTGTGGACAACCAAATTGAAATAAAAAAAGAGGTGAGGGTCGTCCAAGGTGGCTGAAATTGGGGGAGAAAAAGTTGAGGCATGCATTTGAATATTGAAGGTATCCATTATTTTATGAAGACATGCGTTATTTTATGAAGACATACAAGTTGGGTGAGTCATAGCACATTTAAATATTGACCATTCATCCTTGTATGATTGCAAGGGACAAAGGTTAGTGTATGATTCATTCACTACACATGCAATTGTCTTGTAAACAATTAAAAAGGAAAGGAAAAAGGAGAGACAAGGGGGGGGGGGGGGGGGGGGTTCGGCCAACACTTAGCCGAAAGTAGTAGAGAAAGAAAATGAAATTTAATGCAAAGTTAATTGAGTGCTCAATGTCATGAGTGGAGCATGTGTTGTGTCCAACTTGTAGGCATCTTAGTTTAATAAAATGGATGACTAAGAGAGATCATCTTCTCATTTCAACTTCACAACACAAAAATAGAAAGCCTAGAGAGGGATAGAAGAAGCTCTCGGCCAAGAGGGCTGATTTTGAGCTCTTTGTGTGTTGATCAAAAAAATATTTCTTCAAGAATTTCAACCCTATAGAAGGTCCCTAGAAACGTGAAGATAGTCATTGGAGCAACAAGAACCATTATCATTTCAATTCACAAACTCTAGCCAAGTTGAGAAGTCGGATTGTCAAGGTAAGATCTAACTTCCTTTTACATGTGTTAAGGGTGATGTAGATGTGTGAATATAAGTTTCATACATGAAATGATGTGTGTTGATGTTGGAACATGATAGTAGACATGAAATTATATATGTTGATGTTGAAGTATGGTTGTAACTTGATGAACATGAATTGCATGCATAAGATCATGAATGTTGGTGTTGGAATGTTAATGTGGTCGTAGGGACTGTTTTAGTGGCCATGGTGGACTGATTTTCTTTAGTAATTATGGATGATGCTATCATAGATTGCATGGTAAAACGAATGAAAATAATTGGAAGGTTAAAGGTGAAGTTGTGTTAGTATGAATATAAATTGAATCCATGAAATCTTGTGTGTGATGTTGAAGCATGTTGAAACCGTGTAGGGACTGTTTTGTGTGGAAGATAATGAACTGATTTTACTTAATATTTTGATTTTTTTTGTCATGAATTTTATGATGGAAATGAAGGTGTTTAATGATTGGGGTTGGAACTAAAATCGTTTGTGGGTTGTTGTAAGGATTATAGTGATGACAAGGTAGCTTAGTTGCGTAAGAAGTGATGATGTACATGTCGTGTGGTTGCTGGTCGTAACTTACTGAAATTATATGAAAAGAAGACATGAAATAAGGTGTAATAATAGTATTTAGTTCGCTTAATATGTTCGTAAACGTTTGCAAGAATTCCGAGCATCTTTATGTTGTTGGTTAAGGATTGTTTTGGACGTGTTGTTGTTTTTGTTAAGTTGGAAAAACTAATTATAATTAAGAGTATACATCATGTTGTCATAGTAATTGGGCTGTTATAGAATCATTATGATGAAGTATTACGCCTATAGACTAATGAGAATAAAATAGAGGTGTCATAACCGCATGTAAACTATTATCGAATGTTGTAAGGTATGGATTGATTTGAAATCGCATACGGACTGTTTAGACACGTTGTTGTTGTTCTTATTGAACTTGGAAGATTAATGATAATTAAGATTATGCATTGTTTTGTATGTTGGATGGGCTGTTATAAAGTTGTTACATGCAAACGTTAAGGCTACAAACTATTACGAATAACTTGAGAATGTAGTAGCCGTATGTGAATCGCTATTGAATGTTGTGAATGCGGACTGTTTGGAGTGTTGTGTGGGCTGTCCGGATTGGTATTGAATGTATAATTATTGATGTGGGATTGGTTATATGTAGTTGGTTTGGCTACAAGAGAAAACGTCGTCTAAACATCTAGAAAGGAGTTACTAACGTTAGAATACATTTTGAATCTCCCCGTAGCTTAACCGTAGTTGTTGGCGTCTTAATATAGGTTGAAGTATTATTGGGCAGAGTATACATATTGTGTGACGAATAAGCGCTAAAGGAATGTGAAAGCTAACCCTTTTTTCGTTTTGGCATGATCGTTGTGAAATGAATATACGATATATATATGATTCCAAAGGAATTCCTATTCCTAGAGCCACTAGGATGGCTAATGATCTTGATTCTCATAACTTACATTTTATATATATATATATATTTTGATATGTACGAATGATTTCAAAGTTCCATTTTGATATAATCCATAGGGACATCCGAAAGGTAAATGATATGACTATTATTTGAATTTGCGAACGATGGTTCGTGTTGACTATTATATTGAGTCCTTAAAAACGTTTTGAATTGCATATAGTTTCTCATTACTCTGCTCGTGCATACCTCAATATGTCTTTCACCGAGTCCCGGGCCGGGTATGTTATCGTGCACACTTCCACTGCATTATTCACCGAGTCCCTCATTAGAGGGCCGGGTACGGTATATATATGTATTTGGTGTTATGCTGTGTTACGGAGTTATGCTGTGTTACGGAGTTATGCGGTGTTATGGAGTTATTATATTCTGGAGTAAGCTGTGTTATGGCGCCAGAGACGGGGTGGCGACCATGCTCACCAAGTTCCATAATGGGGCCGGATATGATATATGATATTGATGTGCATGAGTTATGTTTCAAAAGCAAGTATTTGGTATTCTGGTTATAGTACTCGTTTCCTATACTTCTTATTTCAGTTATGATCCTGTTTACTGTATTTCATGCTTTACATGCTCAGCACATATCCCGTACTAACCCTCTTTCTTCGGGGGGCTGCGTTTCATGCCCGCAGGTGCAGATACTCGCTTTGGTGATCCGCTAGCTTAGGATTTCCCTTCTGCTATCTTAGAGAGTTCCGTTGTTCCGGAGCACAGACTTTGGTATAGATCCTTTTTGATCCAAATATATGCATATGTTGTTTAAGGGTACGACGGGGCCCTATCCCGTCAAATTTCACTGTTGAAACTCTTAGAGGTCTGTGGACATATGTGTGGGTTGTGTATGGGTTCTGTTCAGCTGTGTCTATATGATGTGCTGTGGTATGATGTTCGTCTATAGTGGCAGCCTTGTTGGCTTGCATATGATATTGATATGTGATGGCAGCCTTGTCGGCTTGCTTTTATATGTATATTTATGCGACAGTTCTGAGACCATGGTTTGGTCGTTATGAATTCCATATGGTGTTGTTGTGGACTGAACATGTAACTAACGGGAGTGTATACGAGTGCCCAGTTCGGGTACTTAGTCACGGCCTACGGGGTTGGGTCGTGACACTCAGCCCCTTTCAAAGTAACTTGGACAATACTCAGCTTTGTCATTTAGGCAAAAACGTTCATACCAATAACCAATTCACCTAGCAAAGTCACACAAATCTAAACAACCTCATTTCTTCCTTCCTCTCTCTTATTTTATCTTGAACATCGAAAAGATCAACCACACAAAACAAATGATCCTCCTGATTCTTTGTAAACAATCAATGACTCATCATTGACCCTCATCTCTCATTTTAATAGCCTCTTAATCAGTCCAAACCCCTCTCAGGTTCATTTTATTACAGTATTTGGCCTTGGTTAATGACTAATACAGAGCCCCTAGTGACCTGTTCGCTCCAATAGACATGAATCCACCCATCATTCACTAATATAGATTCGAGTTATCAACCAAAGAACCATATGCTAGTGTTTTAAAGTGTTTAAGAGTCTATACGACACTCAAAGTTTAATCAAGATCTCAAATTCATGTTAGTATCTAGCATGTTATCATACTAGTCTATCGTTTAATTGTTACAAGCATTTCATACCATTATGCCGACAAACACCCCACTGGTAACTAATTACACATCATACTATGCAACAATTTGAGATTTCTATGCTATTACTTCAATAAAACTCTAGGTTAATGACTGGCCAAGCACCATATTTGACCTAAACTAAATATTTTCACATTGCTACTCCAACAAATACCACGCTAATGATCAACTAAACATTTATCCAAACATATATTGAACATAGTAATAGAACACTGATAAATGGAAAAAAGATAAAGGTTTACCTTTTTGATGCACAGCCGAGTCAAGAATGAATTTGAAAGCCTTAGTGCTTCCTTTCCTCCACTCAAACACACAAAACAGATAAGAGATCAAAATTTTGAACTAGAAAACCCCAACGTTCAAGTCAAGAATAAATTTTTTACTGAACACGACTTTAAATTCGAATAAGACTCAAATTTTAAGCTCTGTCCTTTTGCTTGAGAGTTCCAGACTTGTCTCAATTATGAGGGTTGGGGTTCTATTTATAGAACCCCAAAAATATTGAAAATTTTCAAGAAACCGATGTGGGGCAACAAGTTTTTTTTAGAAATTAACTTTGCACAAAAAAGTCTATGGCTAAAATCGATTCAAACAACAATGGATGGTCAGATGTGAGCTTCGTTTGGCTCGATCCGACCCATTTGCTCTCGACCAATGAAGTTCGAGTAGAAAACAGAAGCAGTACAACAAATCAAACAGAAAATGATCAACTTTTGACCGAGTATTTAAAAGAAAAGCAAAAAGGAAGATAATTACCGTATTTGGCATAGATTTGAGTAAAACAAAGCTGGAAATTGATCATTTCATGTGTATAACTATGCAAAAGTTGAGCATTTTTTGCCTTCTCTGTGACTTTGCCATATCTAGATAAGAGAGAGAGGAAGGGAGAACGGGCTACTAGGGGTTTTTGTGATAAAGAGGAAGGGAAGAAAGAGATAGAGAGAGAGAGAGAGAGAGAGAGAGAGAGAATAAGGGGTGTTTGGTATGAAGTAAAAACGAAAATGAGGTGTATAGGGGCTTTGTCCCCTCTTAATGTTATGTTGGGCCGGGTCTGGTCCTTTAGTGAACTAGACCTGGCCTTTAATTTTAAGGATAAAAGGAGGTGCCCCTTATATATGTAAATCTAAATGGGGTGCTGCAATTATAGCCTTTTGCTTACTAATTGCAATTATGCACTTAGTGAATCTTAATCTAATTAATTATTTCAATTATGGCCCCTTTTATCCTAATTGACCAATTGATACTGAATTGACACTAATGACTTTAACTGATTTGCCAATGGATTTGGTCGTTTCAATTAAGGCCTTTAAAGGCTGATTTTGCAAAATTGACCTCAATTGTTTTAACCCATGAATTGGTCAATTCAATCGTGGCCATAATGTAAGCAACTAAATAATTAAACTAATTTGCACCCTTTAATTGACTAATTAACCTAATTTAAGCACTTAAACAATTCACTAATTTAATACAATCATGCAAACACACAGAATTAAAGATTGAAGGGTAAAATGGTCAATTCTTTTAATTAGTCAAGTTCCTTGGACTTAAGAGAACAAATTACCATTTAATAGATTTTTGACTATTTTAACAATTAAGAAAAAAAATGTTCAAAATTGTTTTGCTCCTGATTAATTTCAACAATATTTCATAAATGTCATAAAATGCACCAATTAATTTCTAAATAGGGTAAATACATAAAAACGCCCCCAACGTATAGCCAGATTAATTATGACGCACCCAACCTTTGCGGGCGACCTATTACCCCCCCCCCCCCCCCCCAGTCTTAATTTTTCAGTATTTTAGTACCATTTTCGACTGACGAGGCAAAAAAAAAATTATGGCAAGTCACTGACAGTGACGTGTCAGTGACGTCAGTCAGAAAATGGTACTAAAATACTGAAACATTAAGACGGGGGGGGGGGGGGGGGGGTAATAGGTCGCCCGCAAAGGTTGGGTGCGTCATAATTAAACTGGCTATACATTGGGGGGATTTTTATGTATTAATCCTTCTAAATAATGCATGATGTCGTAAAAATCTCTTTATTTAGAGGGGTGGAATATTTACTTGAATAATTTTATAAAATTATATAATCCCTTTAAAAGCATGGCTCACTTTATTTATCATCCAAAGACTCGGAGTAATTAAATTAAATTATGGGTGGTAAAAAATTGGGTGTCAACACCATTCGGTCTGTTGAAGAAATTATCAGCAATCAATATGGTTCTCTAGTCTTCTGTGCTGAATGCCTGATGTATGGCAATGCACTTTTCTAACTATTCAGAATCTTCCTTGTAGCTGTTGGTAATTCTTTAAAGCTATGAATTTGAGTTGTATCTGTCATGACCTGTTAGCTAAAAAGTTCAAATTTGAGTTGGTAATTCTTCCAACTAAACATCAAAGCTAAAAAATTTGCCAGTGCATTGCCTTCTCTCAATATTGCACATGAGCGTTATTTCTCCACTGCTTGATCCTCCTCACTTCCTGTCATGACCCATTTTAGCCTAGGTCATGTGGGCACCTACCATTCCCACCTCAGTAGGCGAACCCTTATATGAAAGTTCACAATAAATAAATATAATAAATAGCGGAAGAAGTAAATGACGTAAGTCTCACAATATAGCATAATATAGATAAGTGCGGAAGTAAATGAATCCACCCCAGTATCTGCCTTGGTCATACAAGAGCATCTAAATCCGAATAACTCTGGTCTGAATAATAATACATAAAATGTCTCAAATCATGTCTTGGAAGAAAAGTAAGACATAAATAATAGAAGAGTCTTCGAGGTTAGCGAACGCCATGCTCACCCTGGAAAACTCAAGTAGAAGCTAAGGAGTCGATCAGCCACGAGTCACAGAAGTAGATCCGGCCTGATACTCTGTATTCATAAAAGAATGCAGCAAGTGCAGGTCAGCACAAACAACAGTACTGGTAGGCATCATAGGCCGACTAAGCATAGTTAACAGAATAACGCAGATAAACAAGTAGAACAATCACGCTTGAAACCATATAATCATAACCGAGTATCCATCAACACCTATGTAAGTATCTAACCCCAATCTAATGAGTCTGAGTATATCTAATCCTGGAACATTCAACACAATCCATTATAATACAGTCATCACGACATCTCACTCAAGTCATAATGCAGTGCAATGCAATGATGATATGAATGTTATGTCATACCATGCTATGCAAATGATATGTACACATGTACTCCGGAAGGAAATATCAACATCTCGGCAGCACAAACCAGTGTGACTAGCGAAGTTTTAGTGCCACCCGTCCCAGATCTTTGCCAAAAAGATAGCCGGGACCCTGGCTAATTGCTCACAAGGGGAGTCTCACTGGTACCACTCTGGGGACCCGTAGAGCCTATGCACTACAATCGAATTCGGGATAACATCGGAAACGACCATGCACAGCGATGCCCGAATATAAACTTCGGACATCGGCCTCCTCACAATCACTCAAAGAGTTGTCAAATATCAATTTCATAAATCAACGATTCCGGAATTGAACCTCCGACATCGGCTTCCTCAAAATCACTCAAGTAAAAGAGTTTATTCAGTATCAGTTTCATATAAACAACGATTCGGAAATGGATCTTCGAACATTGGCCTTATCCACAATCACTCAAGTAAAAGAGTTTATAAAATATCAGTTTCGCTCAATCAACGATACCGGATCATCACCGGATATCGACCATGCATGCTAATATGAGAGAATGCGTGCAATGCATACATCAATCATCAACAAGTAAGCTCAATTTAACAAGTACCCCAACGGAGTACGCCAACAATATATCACATCACAATACCAACAGTGGGTATGCCAACATATATCAATAACTCAAGTACCGACAGTGGGTATTCCAATAAGGTATGATAGTACAAATACCAACAACGGTTATGTCATTCCTATCCCAAATCAGGACAACAAGCGACATTCGCTATCCACCAACTACACATGGCATCAAGCCAACCCAACTAAGAGTCGAACGCATATAACACGGTGGCTAGTCCCAACACACATCAGGGCCCAACCTAAGGCAATATCCATCCCAACTTCACACCCGAAGGTTCACATGCTGTCTCCGAAATCATAATCTAAATATGTAACCATAACCTACCTGGACTGCCAAACTGCAACATCAACAAGTCACTCTATCACCTTGCCCTTCCTCTGAAGCTCAGAACCAAAGTAGACTAAGCATAATCAAATTCTATATTAGAAATGATGAATAATAATACTAATATTGCTATAATATCAATTAGGTCTAATTTCACCCTAAAAATTGGAGAAATGGGCCCACGAAGGCGAAACTGGAAATTCACAGGTAAAATACTAAATTGAATCATAGGTAATCATAACCCAAACATTAATTTATGATTTAGCTCAAGGATTATCCCCAAATCTGATTTCTAGTTAAACCCCCAAATTGGGTATGAACCCTAATTCCCAAAATCTGAAATTCAACGTTAAAAGTGGAACATATGGGGTTACTAAGCATAGATTCGTCACATCTTAGTACTAACATCATTAATTTTATCAATTATAACCCTAGGGAGAAGTCTCCCAAAACCCTTCTTCAAATTCTACTTCTAAGGGATTGAAAAGGGAAAGGATGATTCTAAGATGATAATGATTAAGGAGAAGTAAGTGATTAGACAAAGCTTTACCTCCAAGAAATTCTTCAATTTATCCCCAAGAATAGCCTTCCCAAGCTCCAATATTGAGTTATGACATAATGAGGGTCTAGGTCTTATTTTGAGACACATTTAATGAAATTCCCCTACCCGTGACTGCCACGGCTAAGGGAGTGCCGCCAAAGCTGCGCTGCTGCGGCGTCGGGTACACCGCTGCAGCGGTGAGGGCCTTTTTTCTCATGACCGCCCCAGAGGTCACTACACCACCAAGGCGTTACCGCCGCGGCGGCTCTGGTGTCGCCATTGCGGGCACCAGACACCAGCAATCCCTAAATTCTCTAAGTCTTCCATCGAATTTCCGAGTTATTCCCGAGGCTATCTGCTCAAAATTTGACCACCTAAGCCTACAAAAATACGCTACGAACGCACTAATGGTCTCAAAACTTCCAACGGAGGTCTCGTTGACTGAATCAACCACCGGTGCCTACTTCCCATTTCCCATCCAAAGTCCCGAAATGCACCAAAATGCATTGGGAACCGAACCAATCATACATACAAGTTCTTAACAATCATCCGGACCTCTCAGAGTTGATGAAACTCCGAAAAAGGTCTGTTTCCCTAAAAGTCAAACTCGGGTCAAAATGAGTCAATAAACGCTCGGAAGTTGCGAAAGTGACAAAAAGACTATAACGACCAACCGAGTCGTTTCTCAGATACCAATTTAACCGTTGCTTGTCCTCGAGCAAAGGAAAGAAAGAAGGCAGGGAAATACCTGAATCAATGAACAACTGGGGTTATTGGCTATGCATATCAGACTCAGTCTCCCAAGTAGCCTCTTCCACAAGACAGTGCTTCTATTGCACCTTCACAGAAGCAATCTCCTTGGACCTTAATTTTCAAACCTACCTATCTAGAATCTCAGTAGGCTCCTCCTCATAATTCAAATTCTTACTAAGCAATATAGAATCCCAATGGACAATGTAGGTACCATCGGCGTTGTATTTCTTTAGCATCGAGAAATGAAAGACTGGATGGACTCCCGCCAAACCTGGCGGCAAAGCCAACTCATACGCTACATCGCCAATACAATCTTCGATCTCAAACGAGCCAATGTATCTAGGGCTAAACTTTCCCTTCTTACCAAACCTCATAACACCTTTCATGGGTGAATCCTTCAAAAGAACCTGATCACCAATAGCAAACTTCAAATCCCGAACCTGCCGGTCCGCATACATCTTTTGCCGGCACTGGGCCGCCAGGAGTCCGACCTGAATAACTCTCACTCTTTCAAAGGACTCCCTCAATAGATCCGTGTTCCCAGGTCAAGCCTCGAACCCATTGACCCAACCAATCGGAGATCTATACCTTCTACCATATAAGGCCTCAAGAGGCGCCATACCAATACTCGAATGATAACTGTTGTCGTACGCAAACTCCACCAAGGGAAAGCGTTGATCCCAATGACCAACAAAATCAATAACACATGCTCTCAACATGTCCTCTAGCACCTGAATGGTCCGCTTGGACTGTCTATCGTTCTGGGGACGGAAAGCTGTACTAGAGTCCAATCGGGTGCCCAACTTGTATTAAAATGCTCTCTATAATCGGAAAGTGAAGATAGTACCCCGATCAGACACAACAGAGATAGGGATCCCATGTAATCTCACAATATCCCAAATACACATCTTGGCTAACTTCTCCGCGGTATAAGAAAACTAAACCGCAAAAAAGTAAGCGGACTTAGTCATTCGATCCACTATCACTCAAATAGAATCAATCTTGCCAAAGGTCTTCGGAAGACCCGTGACAAAATCCATGGTAATCCTCTCCCACTTTCACTCGGGAATGGGCATCCCCTGAAATACCCCAACCGGGTCGATGTGCTCATACTTTACCTATTGATAGTTTCCACACTTAGCCACAGAATCAACTATATCCCTCTTCATACGGCGCCACCAATAATGTTGTCTCAAGTCACGGTACATCTTAGTCACCCCCGGATGAATGGAATAACGAGAGTTGTGGGCCACAGATAAGATCAACTGAATTAGGTCACCAATACGAGGAACACATACGTGTCCTCTAATCCTCGTAATGCCCTCAGAATCAATCACGGCCTCCTTGGTCTCACCTCTCGACACCCTATCTCAGATCTTGCTCAGCTGAGAATCCTCAAACTGATGAGCCTTGATCCGATCCAATAATGATGATCTCATCTCTATACAAGCCAAAATCCTCCCTGGGGTCGAAATGTTGAGACGAACAAAACTGTTGGCATGAGTCTGAACCTCCATAGCCAACGGACGCTCGGAAACATCAATCGAGCTAAACTCCCCATACTCACTTCCTTGCGACTCAAGGCATAAGCCACCACATTGGCTTTACCAGGGTGATACAGAATAGAGATGTCATAATCATTCAAGAGCTCCATCCATTGGTTCTTCCTAGAATTGAGATCTCTCTGGGTATGATACGCTCAAATTACACCTATTAATGGTATAACGCGGACGTTGTCAAATATAGTAACCCAACGAGGTTGGGGTCGAATCCCACAGAGAATATGGTGTGAAAAGTTTACTAAACAAGTATTATATTAATCTTGTGGTCCTGGTGTATTCCAGAAAAGGGTTTTATGATTGATTTGGTTTGTGGACTAATTTAAAGTGACTGGAAATTTAAAGTTGTAAATATCGGGGTAAAAAGAACCAAGGTTGTGTCCCCGTCAGAGAAAGTATATGATCATGGGTCTCGATCTTGATATACTTTTAATGGACTGCTTGTATGGTTGCACTTAACCTCTATGTGAATCTAAACTATTTCCAAATAAGAAAAGATTATTTCTTTCAATGCTTTTTCCAAAGATAAGAAAGTATGCATAAAGAACGGTTAATTATGCCAAGCAAATTCCTCTTATTCCTTAGTGAATTTATTAAACAAGGTCTAAAGCCTTGAGTTCTTGTTATTTGTTCTTACCTAACCCTAGCTATTTTCCCAAATAAACTAAAGTTTATGGCGTGAGCTAATGTTTGGAACCACTAACTATATGATGAATACGAACAACAAATAAACCCTAACAATCTATTATGCGTATATCTTTCACGATCCCCAATCACAAAACACCCATCCTTGGGTTCACAACCTTAGTAAAGGTGTTTAGCTACTCATGGCAACAAGAAAACAATAAAAGATTGAAGATTGCATAATTGAATTCTTGTATTGAACTTACAAATAAAACTTGAAAGTAATGAATGTAATTGTCTGGAAGTTTTCAAAAGCAAGAATAACTCAAAAGTAATTACGTCAAGGCTAAAACTCCAGATGTCTGAAAAATAAAACCTAAACAGGTATTTGTACGAGTTAAAACTCGGAATAATCAATCCCAGTCCTGTCCCATCTCGGCTAGCACTTCGACGGGTCATCTTTGTACTTTGACAGTTGTCGACATGCTCGACGACCAACTCGTCGATCTGAGAACCCTTTTATCACCCTGCAGGAATTCCACCGTAGAAGCACTTCGACGGACCGTCAATCATGTCGACGGTGTAAGTCGACGATCTGAGTATGCTTTGATGGTTTTGTTACTTCGCAGGAACGTTTTGACGAGGCGATTTGACAGGCCGTCAAGAATGTTGAAGGTCCTTCCTTATGCTTATTAGAACAGATTGCCTATTTTCTTCATTTTTTCGCTTTCTGAGCATTCTAACTTCAAAACACCTGTACAACACATAAAACACATCAAACTACCATGAACTTGCTCGAAAACAAGTAAAACTTAGAGTTAAAAAGCATTAGATGTGCCAAAATCCCGGCACATCAACACCCCCAACTTTAAGTCTTTGCTTGTCCTCAAGCAAGTCAACTAACAGACTCAATCTACAAATGTCTCGATATCTCAAAGTAAAGTTGTCTACAGTGGTTGTGGCAATTAACTTCTGGCATATCAAAAGTATCCCAATGACTCTCCCCCCAATAAAGACAAAACCAAACAAGGACTCGTTGCAACTAATCATAAGGCTTTAATTTATGACATCTAGTTATCACAGAAACCATAGTGCACACGACTCAAGACTCACGAGAAACCAGTCACTTAACAGATTCTAATGCCCTCACAAAGACTAAAGAATGTCCCAAAATATATGTACACACAGAATAGGACAAAATACAAAGAAGAAGAGAAATACCCACACTCACAAAGAAATTCTCTAGCTATGCATGCAAATACCATAAGCTTGCCCTTATTTTCAGCGCCCTCAACTTGGACAGTTCGGCTGTGATCACACTAGGACTTTTTTCAAGGTTGCAATGTAGGCTTGGGGACGGGTAGGATAGATATTTGGTCAGCAGTGACTCTCCCTCCTTGAACACTACATCTTATTCTTCTCTTTTACCCTTTTCGCCTTTTGTTTTCTTTCCTTCTTTCTTTTTGTTGCCTCGGTGTGGTTTTATTGTGATTCTACTTCTCTACACATTTTTTTTTCTTTTACACTTGCCACACCGCTGTCTTTTAACGGTTAATTTCTTCACCCCACTTTAGGCTTATGCGTCATATTCCCCTTAGTCCACCTATCACCCCTAACTTAGGCTTTTAGCCTCAATCTTATTATTTTAGTGCCAAGGAGGGACCGGGTGCAAAAAGAGATGTATATTAAGAATGGGTATCGGCTTGTTACGGCTAATTAAAGACAGGTTTTCAGGCTCAAAATGGCTAACAAGGGATATTAATCTATGGGTAGGCTTATATTCAGGCTAAACATGGGTTTCCTAACACAAACAAAGCCTAAGATCATTTCACAGCTTCACTTATCTTCAAAATATATGCACGACTAATCAGGCAAGTTCTAGATCACATACAAAACTAGAGAATATATCTACAAAACCTCACAACACATGGCATCAGAATTGTCAACACACTAGTCTTCCCGCCAAAATTTCGCACACAAGGTAACCCAATAATCTAAATGTCACACAAGGAAGCAAGCATGTCAATTAAACAACCAAATCCATTTTTTTCAAAAATTTCGGAGGGGAGTACTTTTTTCTCAAAATCAAAATAAAACAGCCCTAAGTTAATCAAACCACTACCACATAAGTCAACAATACTCTACTTTATCTAAACACGACCTAAACATTCCAGGTTCAACAAGAATAAACCCCTCAGGAAAAGAACCATGGCAAAGAAAAGTCGAGGGGGTCCTAAACACATATATGATACATCAAATACTCCCACCCCCAACTGAAAAAGTCTGCAATGTCCCCAATGCAGAAAAAGTAATTCCAGGGAGTAGGAATACCTGTGGCGCCCTAGGTGCGCTGATCATCTCGTGACTCATCGATCTGCGATGCATTAGGTGGTGCAACCGTACCAACAGAAGTCTCTGTCACAGCATTAGAAGCAACATCAGTAGTGGTGCCCGTAAGCACTTGCACTGGAATAGGAAGGGGTGGTGGCAATGTCTCACCACTGGGAGCACTACTCGAGGGTGGCTCCTCTAGTCCCAAACTGGACGTTCTCCACGAGTGATCTCTGAATGGCCTCTGCCACCTGCTGCTCCTCTATACTCGGACCCATATGGTGAGTGCTCTATCGCACCTCCTCCTCATCACAAGCCGCTCTCTTCTTCTTTCCCCGACTACCTGCTGCAGTAGGCGTAACTAACTGCACCACTGGGAGGTCTTCCTCAATATCCTCCGCAACAGATGGTGGTGCTGCTACTAGGCTCGGATCACGGGCCTTTAACAGTGCATCATCAGCCTTAAGCTACTCTATCTCTGCCCTCAAAGCATCTATGGAAGTGATCGGGTGCGCCATCTCCAATGCAGTCAATCTCAACTCAAGTCAATCAAGCAGAGCGGACAGTGTAGTCCTCACAGGGTTTAATGCCTCCTCCACTCTCATCCTAACATAATCATCCAGCTGGTTTACTACAATCTTTTACTGCTGGTCTGCTGTAGCCGCCTGGTTTGCAAATTTCCTAAAGTTGTCCATTGAGAAGGAATATGGATTAACTGTAGCAGTACCCTGGGGCTGTGCGGCTGGACCTGCTGCCTGTGGGACTGAACTCTGAGGCGGTGGAGCCGAATTCTGTGGGTCAGGAATAGCAGTCTGAGTCTCAACAGAATCATCACCAATATCAGCAGCTGGAGTCTCAAAATCTGCAGCCTGGACAGTCTCAATAATAGGGGCAGCAGTGGCGGGTAACTCCAGTGTAGAGTCACCCGCGGCCCTGGGATTAATCAACTCCTGCAGTAGAGGTACCCCTCCAAGTGCCACTGGGAACCCATCCGCCTCCCTTTGGCTTTACTCAACGGCCTCATTCTTGGTCTTTTCTATCGAATAAACCGACGAAGCTGTAATCCGGTGGTCGATATCATCTATAAATCGCACCTATGACCTCCGAACAAGCTCTGTAATCAGGCATGGAAATATCAGGGAAGTGTTGGGCTGGGAAGCCCTCAACTGTATCTCCATACTAGCCAATGTCCCAAAATCAATCGGGTATCTGGACATCAATACGGCTACAACAACCTTCCTATCAACCGTAAGAGCATTAGCGGCCTGAGTGGGGAGAAGTCGCAACTGCACCACACTCCACCAAAACTTACCCTCTAGAGTCAACCACTTCTTCTTTATTTGATTCTTCAAATTAGTACACTCAGCTCTCATGGTCGGGCGACCCACCACTATAGATACCCAGTCCCTGACGGACTGTTCCTTGCACCTCTGCAACTTATCTTCAAGCTCAATCGTCTGCCTCGGGGCGGTGTAGTTATCACCGAAATATACTCTGTTGATAGCCGGGGAAGATATATCAACACTCACCCCTCTAATCTCAACTTCACTTTGCGGTGGTAGATCTATCAACTTCTGGCGCCTCTTGCTGACTTTCTTGATAAATGCCCCATATGCGGCATATATCTCATAAACCAAAACAGGGCAATAGTCCCTAGGCGGCTCTTGTATGAACTCTAACTGATAGTGACGAATAAGCTCTCTAGCTCTGGGTAAGATCTCGAGCCCCTCAAAATTGATCCGGCGCTCTTCATTTATGGTTCGTTTCTCATGTTGGGTGTCGTCAGCTTTTAACTCAATTTGTACTTGTACAGATCTCTGGCACCCTCAACAGTAAATCGATCTAAGCGATCATCAACCCGTTTCCTACTAAGTTCCCGAGCCCTGGCTGCCTCAGCATCAGTATCAGTATCCGTCTCATCATCACCAGGTTGTGAGCTCTGACGGGTCTGGGATCTAGAATGTGCCTGAGAGGACTGTGCTCGTGCGGCAGGTGAGGCATCTCTAGATGCAGCCTCTGATCCCTCCTCCTCGGATCCATCACCGGACCCAAATGTAGATGATTCCTCCTCGTCAGACTGGGAGGAACTGGGAGGTGTAGGAGCCGGTACTATGACTTGCCTATTCCACAGAGGAGGAGCAGCCCTAGTTTTCTTCACGGGCATAACCTCGGGCTCATCATCCGACCCCTCATCTCTAAGTGTGAGTTGGCTACTGGGCCTCCTTCGACCTGTTTCCCTTTGTGTTTTCTTCGACCCAACCCCTTGGGTGGTTGTCAACTTGGGGGGCGTCATACCTGTAACCAGCAAAAACAACAATCTAGTCAATCCGTACAAGTGAAACCTAAACAATTAGTTTCTAAAAAAGTTTTTTTGTTGCTTCAGTTCTCTGATGTTCTGAGTCTGCAGACCGTCAATGTGCTTTGACGAGCCGTTGAACCCGTCGACGGACGGTCGAACAGCTCGACGGGACCGTCTTTGTATAAAGACGGTTTGTTGACCTGTCAACAGTACCCTCAACATGTTTACGACCCTGCAACAACAACCAACAGTCAACAGAGCTCAAACATTTGTTTCGACTTTGCGTGTTCCACTTCAATCAATCAGAGAACCAAGTTTTCATTATTAGGCACATTTGCGGTTTTAGGGTATTCGGGTTACTCAGACTTCACCAAGATTTTTTACTTTAGGAAATTATCCGGGTTTTGTTTAGTGGGTATAACGATATCAAACCAAGGTTTTTAATCGAAATAACCTCCGACCCGTTGGAGTTACTCAGACTTCGCTCCTTAAGGATCAAGTTTCAACATAGAATTGGATTTTCCTTGGCGGGCATAATGAACCAACAAGTTGATCAAAATGCCCGTCGACTCAATGGGGGCACGATGTCTCGTCCCCACGAGTCCATTTAACAGCAATCATACCAAATTCCCTTCCCCCATCCATAATTTCACACTTTTGCCAAGTCAAACATAGATTCCATTCAACAAATACAAACCCTAAGTCATGATTTCTACCCTTAGTATTCAACATCACAGATATCACCCCATTCTAGTTAACAACACACCCAACTCATTTCGATACCATCAAATAGAGCCTAGGTCCCAAAATCCAATTCTACAATTAATTTAGGAACCCTAGGCATCTATCTTAGCAATTTTTGAACAAATACCAACAGTAAAACTAAGTAAAGGCCGAAATTCATGCACATACCTGATATAGAAAGAGACTTTGAAGAAAACTTGACTCAAAATTTAGGAAAACACAGAGAAAGACCAAGCACTTAGGGCAGTCCCAATCAAAATTAGTGGGTATTGTTGTTTTAGGGTTTCTCAGTGTAGTGGGTGCTGATTTAATGGAAACATTTATGGGATTTATGGAGGGAGTTAGGAATTTTAAAAGGGAGGGAAGTTAGTAATTAGAAGGAATGTGGCAGCTGCTCGTATATAGTTTCAGTTTGCTCGTTATTTTGTTTTAAAAACCAAAACTGTTGGCCCTCTTTTTTTCGAAGTTTATGGACGAGTCGTCAACATGTCGACGGCTCGTCAACGCGTAAAGATGACATGAAAATTAAATAAAAGAGCTTACCTGTTGACGAGAAATTCGATGGCGTCGTCCAACATGTCAACAGTCCGTCGACATGCTCGTCGATTTACTTATCTGCAGATGAGCAGATTCTAATCCTCAGAAGTTCAGTTCTGCATACCGTCATTGTACATTGACGGTCCATCGACATGTCGACGGCCCGTCTTTGTGCTCTGGTGTAGTTTTGCTGGTTTTTCCGAGTTTCAGTTCCTGCACTCTTGACACCTATAAAATAATAAAAATCTAAAACCTACAAAAACAAAATTACAGAATTGTAAACTTAGCTTGACTGCCAAGAAGCGCTTAATTTAACGTCGCAACACGACGGTGTTATCAGATTACTCTTGGTCAAGACTCGCCGCTTCAGCATTCATCCCAAGTGCTTCAACCGATATCGGTCCACAACTCTATCTCCGTCAATAGTACCATGGTAGTGCATCACCCTTTGCCCGTTCACCTTAAATGTTCGAGTTTCGTCTTCGGACTTCAATTCAATAGCTCCATGGAGTGAGACACTTACCACTTTAAAGGGACCTGACCACCGTGATTTTAATTTGCCCGGAAGCAGCTGCAATCTAGAATTAAACAGCAAGACGGGATCACCGTTGTAGAATTCCTGCTTCAGGATTTTCTTGTCATGATACTGCTTCATTCTCTCTTTGTATAGCGTTGCACTTTCATACGCCTGATAGCGGAACTCATCCATCTCGTTAAGCTGAAACAACTTGAGTTTGGTCTCTTTTTCCCAATTCACGTTCAATTTCTTCAAGGCCCACATGGCCTTATGCTCAAGTTCAACGGGTAGGTGGCATGCCTTCCCGAAATCTAGCTTGAATGGTGAAGTCCCAATCGAAGTCTTGAAGGTAGTCCGGTAATCCCATAGAGCATCATCGAGCTTGCGGGCCCAATCAATTCTATTTGCATTCAGCGTCTTTGCTAAAATACTCTTTATCTCCCAATTAGAGACTTCAACTTGCCCGCTTGTCTGAGGATGATACGGGGTTGCCACCCTATGCCTTCTCTTGAATTCTCAAAAAAACTTCTGTCGCTTGACTCCATACGTCTCCATCAATCTTGTAAAGGCTTTATTGCAAAAGTGAGAACCACCATCACTGATTATTTCCCTTGGGGTACCAAAATGAGTAAATATGTTCTTTTTCAAGAATCCCATGACACTCTTGGCTTCATTATTAGGTAAAGCCACTGCTTCTACCCATTTGGAGACATAATCAACAACCACCAAGATGTATTTCATGCCACAAGAGCTTACAAAGAGACCCATAAAATCAATTCCCCAAACATCGAACACTTCAAGTTCCATTACAAAGTTCATAGGCATCTCTTGCCTCCTACCAATATTCCCTTTCCTTTGGCATTGATTACAAGAACGCACCATCAGATTGGCATCATGAAAAAGAGTCGGCCAATAATAACCACATTCGAGAACCTTGGTAGCAGTCCTCGTACCACTATGATGTCCCCAACCGGAGAGTCATGGCAAGACTTCAAAATCTCCAATACCTCACTCTCTGGGACACAACGTCAAATAATTTTATCGGCGAAAGTTCTGAATAAGTATGGTTCATCCCAATAGTACTGATGAGCATCCCGCAAAAACTTCTTTTTCTGATACGATTTTATCTCGTCGGGAATGACACCAGTCACCAAGTAGTTAGCAAAATCAGCAAACCAAGGTGCCACCTGCATAGACACCGCCAAAACTGGCTCATCTGGGAACGCATCTTCAATGTCAAGTTCTTCTGCTGGCACCCCGGTTTCTTCAAGTCTAGAGAGATAATCTGCGACCTGATTTTCGGACCCCTTTCGATCTTTTACTTCGAAATCAAACTCTTGTAACAAAAGGACCCAACGAATCAGTCGTGGCTTAGCTTCCTTCTTTGCCATCAAATATCTCAACGCAGCATGGTCGGTGTACACCACAACCTTGGACCCCAGCAAATAGAACTGAAACTTCTCGAAAGCATAGACAATTGCAAGCAGTTCTTGCTCGGTCACCATGTTGTTCATTTGTGCCGCATTGAGTGTCAAACTAGCATAGTAGATCGGGTGCATAATTTTATTGTTCCTCTGGCCAAGAACAACACCTATCACAAAGCCACTCATATCACACATCAGCTCAAAAGGTAAGGACCAATCCGGAGTAACAATCACAGGAGCAGTAGTGAGGCACTCCTTTAATTAATCAAACGCCTTTTGGCACTTATCATCGAACACACATTTAGCCTCTTTTTAAAGAAGCTTGCACATTGGGTTAGCAATCTTGGAGAAATCCTTGACGAATCGCCTGTAGAACCCAGCATGCCCTAAGAAACTTCGGACACCTTTGACCGAGATGGGTGGAGGATGTTTCGCAATCAGATCTATCTTCGCTTGATCGACCTCAATTCCCTTTTTAGAGATTTTGTGACCGAGGACGATCCCTTCTTTTACCATAAAGTGGCACTTTTCCCAATTTAGCACGAGATTCGTCTCCTCGCATCTTTTCAACCTTAACCCAGATGGTCGAGACAATCATCAAACGAATCACCAACAACAAAGAAATCATCCATAAATACCTCCAAGAAGTCCTCTACCATGTCAGAAAAGATCGACATCATGCACCTCTGAAAAGTGGCTGGTGCATTACACAACCTAAAGGGCATTCGGTTGAACGCAAACGTCCCATATGGACAAGTAAAAGTCATCTTCTCTTGATCTTCCAAGGCAATGTTGATTTGATTATAGCCCGAGTATCCATCTAGGAGGCAATAGTATGACCTCCCAGCTAGCCTATCCAGTATCGGATCAATGAAAGGCATGGGAAAAAGGTCTTTACATGTGGCAGTATTTAGCTTCCTATAATCCATGCAAACACGCCACCCAGTAACTGTACGAGTGGGAATTAGCTCATTCTTTGCATTAGGCACCACAGTGATACCTCCTTTCTTTGGTACACATTGAACAGGACTTACCCACTTGCTGTCTGCAATTGGATATACTACCCCAGCATCTAACCACTTTATGATCTCCTTTTTCACGACTTCTTGCATGTTCTCATTCAATCTCCGCTGATGCTCAACACTCGGCTTGTTGTCTTCTTCTAGCTGAATTTTATGCTCACAAATACCAGAAGGGATCCCCCAAATGTCTGCTATGGTTCAACCAATATCACGTATGTACTCGCGCAAAATCTCCACTAGACGCTCAATTTGTTCCTCTGTCAATAATGCTGAAATAATTAGTGGCAGTGTCTTTTTCGGACCAAGGAACTCATATCTCAAATGTGATGGGAGCTGCTTGAGCTCAAGCTTTGGAGGCTCGACAATGGAAGGCTTAGCTGGTGGAGTAGTTCTATTTGCAAGATCAAGATCAAGATCAAGATAAAGATTTCTTGGGTGATAAGTGTAGGAACCTCGACCCTCAAGCACGTTTATAGTTTCCACGTAGCCCTCCATATCACAAGCATCAAAATTCATCAGAACTGCAGCGAGAGCTTCTCCTAGACTTTCTTATTCCATTTTATATTCAATAGCATCATCAATCCCATCAAACGAATCAATAACCGAGATACTCTCATAAGCGCTTGGCAACTTCATCCCCTTGCTTACTTGGAAAGTCACTTCTTCATCATTCACTCGGAACTTAATTTCATTCTTCTCAGAGTCCATAAGCGCTCTTTCCGTAGCAAGGAACGGTCTTCCCAAGATGATGGGAATATCTCTATCCACCGCACAATCCAAAATTACGAAATTAGCAGGCAACATGAACTTACCCACTTGCAGTAACACATCAGCTATAACCCCAACTGGCTTTTTGATAGATCTGTCAGCCATCTGTAATCGCATAGAAGTCGGTCTAGGAGTTCCCGATCTAGATTGTTTAAAAATAGCAAGGGGCATCAAGTTGATACTCGCCCTATTATTACACAGAGCACGGGCGAATGCATGAAGCCTAATATTGCACGGAATGGTGAATGCCCCTGGGTCTCCCTTCTTTTGAACAGTGGTGGAAGCAATAATTGAACTCGCACGATGAGTTAAATTCACTGGCTCCTGTTGAACAGACCTTTTCTTTGTAAGCAGGTTTTTCACAAACTTATCAAATCCGGGCATCTCTTTGACAGCATATAAGAATGGAAAATTCACTGTTAAATGCTTCACCTGATCATAGAACTTCTAACACTTAGTATCATCATTCTTCTTTGCCAACCTCTGAGGAAAGCGACACTTTGCTTTGTACATCTGAGTCAAAGAGCGAAAAGCCCCTTTTATCGTGTGTTTGCCTTTATCAGCAGCAACTTCTGGAGTATCAGCAACTTTTTCTTCGCCATGGACTCCCTCATCAATAATAGGCACATCAGAATGCACTTCTTCTTCCTTAATAATCCGCTCTAGATCAATCATCTTCTTGTCAGCACCTTGAAGTATTTTACCACTCCTTGTGCTAATATCAAAAGTACGTTCCACTCCTCCACCATTCTTCGAGTTTTGAATGGTATCACTAGGAAGCCCACCTTTTCTAGCAGGATGCTGTTCTTTGGAAAAATCCCGCATCTGCTATTCAAGATTCTGAATAGCTGCTGAATGAGAGACCACCGTCTCTGAAAGCCCAGATAATGTTTTTCAGTATTCGTCTGACTTGCTAACACTTTCTCAAGCATTGACTCCAACCTCGAACTACCTTGATCATTAGATTGCCCTTTTGGTGGAATGTAAGGGTTGGAACTTCTGTTCCCAAAATTACCATTATTGTTGTTGTATCTTCCTTGGTTCGGTCCACCATAGTTTTTATTGTAGTTCCCTTGGTTGTTGTTGTAGTTTTCTTTGATTATGTGACCCCTGCCCTTGTTGGGGTCTCCAGTATCTCTGAATCGGCCCACGAATGTCCCCCTTCGCTATGTAATCTGCATGCTGAACATTCTCAACTTGCGGAGGGGGCCCTCTTGATATGGACCCTCATGGACTTGGTACATGCCAGAGATATCTTCACAAACATTTACCTTCTTCGCTTCTTTCTCATCAAGCCTCTTTGTCAGTAACGAGAGACTAGTGGCCAATTGTGCCAATGTCTGCTGCGTTTCCTGGCTATCTTTCACAATGTTTTGAATCAACGGTGTTCGAAGTGATAGTCCGTCAGAATTACTTGAATGCCATGATTGGCTATGAGTAGTCAATCGGTTAAGTATATCAGTAATAGTAGCATAGGACTTGTTCATGAGACACCCGCTGGCAGCATTATTGGCTATTGCTTGGTTCATAGGATCCAAACCTTTGTAAAACTTCTCCTTCAAAATTTGTAATGGAAAACAGTGGTTTGGACTCCTATCCAAATATTCCTTGTACCTCTCCCAAGCTTCAAAAAGTTATTCCCTATTATGTTGTTTTAATTCGTAAATCTGATCACGAATTTCTGCCCTTTTACTCGGGGGGTACCACTTCCTGAGAAAAACTCTGACCATCTCTTCCTATGTAGGAATAGAGTTCCGGGGCAGCTTTGTTAACCATTTTCTTACTTCTCCGGCTAACGAATATTTGAAGAGTTTCAACCGGACTGCTTCTTGAGTCACACCCCATTGGATATGCTGAGAGCACACATCCAGAAAGTTTGTTATATGTTGGTGAGGGTCATCATCAACTGCATTCTGAAAGTATCCCTCTTGTTTGATCATATGACAGAGGGAATTTTCAAACTTGATAGTAGTAGCACTCACCCTCGGATGAACGATTGCAGATGCAAAGTCTTCATCTGCTTCTGGTTCATTAGCAAAAATATTCTCGACTGGAAGTTCGTTGTTGGCCATGATTACCTGGTTTACAAGGTAGCAAACGAGGTGTGTTGGAATATGACAAAGACTTTAAGAAGAGTAAACACTATTTAGTAATTTCAAAACCGTATTCTCCGGCAACAGCGCCAAAATTTGATATGCTCAAATTACACCTATTAATGGTATAACGCAGATGTTGTCAAATATAGTAACCCAACGAGGCTGGAGTCGAATCCCACAGAGAATATGGTGTGAAAAGTTTACTAAACAAGTATTATACTTATCTTGTCGTCCTGGTGTATTCCAGAAAAGGGTTTTATGATTGATTTGGTTTGTGGACTAATTTAAAATGACTGGAAAATTAAAGTTGTTAATATATAGGTAAAAAGAACCAAGGTTGTGTCCCCGTTATAGAAAGTGTATTATCATGGGTCTCGATCTTGATATACTTTTAATGGACTGCTTGTATGAATGCACTTAACCTCTATGTGAATCTAAACTATTTCCCAATAAGAAAAGATTATTTTTATCTATGCTTTTTCCAAAGATAAGAAAGTATGCATGAAGAACAGTTAATTATGTCAAGTAAATTCCTCTTATTCCTAAGTGAATTTATTAAACATGGTTTAAAGCCCTGAGTTCTTGTTATTTGTTCTTACCTAACCCTAGCGATTTTCCCAAATAAACTAGAGTTTATGGCGTGAGCTAATGTTTGCAACCACTAACTATATGATGAATACGAAGAACAAATAAACCCTAACAATCCATTATGCGTATATCTTTCACGATCCCCAATCACGAAACACCCATCCTTGGGTTCACAACCTTATTAAAGGTGTTTAGCTACTCATGGCAACAAGAAAACAATAAAATATTGAAGATTGCATAATTGAATTAGTATTGAACTTACGAATAAAACTTGAAAGTAATGAATGTAATTGTCAGGAAGTCTTCAAAAGCAAGAATAACTCAAAAGTAATTACTACAAGGCTAAAACTCCAGATGTCTGAAAAATAAAACCTAAACAGGTATTTATACAAGTTAAAGCTCGGAATAATCAATCCCAGTCCTATTCCATCTCGGCTAGCACTTCGACGGGTCGTCTTTGCACTTCAACGGTCGTCCACATGCTCGACGATCTAAGTACCATTTTATCACCCTGCAGGAATTCCACCGTCGAAGCACTTCGACGGACCGTCGATCATGTCAACGGTGTAAGCCAACGATCTGAGTAGGCTTTGATGTTTTTGTTACTTCGCAGGAACTTTTTGACGAAGCGATTTCACGGGCCGTCGAGCATATTGACGGTCCGTCCTTATGCTTATCAGAACAAATTGCCTATTTTCCTCGTTTTTTCGCTTTCCGAGCATTCTAACTTTAAAACACCTGCACAACACATAAAACACATCAAACTACCACGAACTTGCTCGAAAACAAGTAAAACTTAGAGTTAAAGAGCGTTAGATGTGCCAAAATCCCCGAACATCAGGGTAAACACATGTTGAAGGCTACGGTGATCAGTAAAAACCTCACAATGGATGTCGTACAAGTAGTGCCTCTAAAGCTTCAAGGCGAAGACAACGGCCAACAACTCATCATGTGTTGGGTAATTCTTCTCGAGAACTTTCAACTGACAGGAAGCATAAACTATCACTCTACCCTCCTGCATCAACACCGTACCCAAACTTATACGGGAAGCATCACAACAGACCGCGAAGTCCTTGCCCTCCACAGGTAAGGCTAGGATCGGGGTTGTGGTCAAAAGAAGCTTGAGCTTTTGAAAGCTCTCCACACAATCATCCGTCCACTGGAAGGGAATGTCCTTTTGAGTCAATTTGGTCAAAGATGAATCAATGGTAGCAAAACCCTTCACAAAACGGCAGTAATAACTGGCCAAACCCACAAAACTAATTCATGTCTTAGAAGAAAAGTAAGACATAAATAATAGAAGAGTCGTCGAGGTCAGCGGACGCCATGCTCACCCTGGAAAACTTAAGTAGAAGTTGAAGAATCGATCAACCACGAGTCTGAGTGGTAGATCCGGCCTGATACTCTGCATTCATAAAAGAATGCGGCAAGTGCAGGTCAGTACAAACAACAGTACTAGTAGGCATCATAGGCCGACTAACCATAGTTAACACAATTCTGAAAATAACGCAGATAAACAAGTAGAACAATCACGCATGAAACCATATAATCATAACTGAGTATCCATCAACACCTATGTAAGTATCTAACCCTAATATAATGAGTCTGAGTATATCTAATCCTGGAACATTCAACACAGTAGAATCAACAACACAATCTATTACAATACAGTCATCACGACATCTCACTCAAGTCATAATGCAATGCAATGCATTGATTGTATGAATGTGATGCAATGCTATGCAAATGAGATGTACACATGTACTCCGGACGAAAATATCGACATTTCGGAAATACAATCGCGTTTGACTCGCGAAGTCTGAGTGCCACTCGTCCCGGATCTTTGCCAAAAAGACAGCCGGAACCCTGGCTAATAGCTCACAGGGGGAGTCTCACAAGCACCACTCTAGGGGGACCCGTGGAGCCTATGCACTACAATCGAATTTGGGATAACATCAGAAATAGCCATGCACAACGATGCCCGAATATAACCATCGGACATCGGCCTCTTCACAATCACTCAAAGATTTGTCAAATATAAGTTTCATAAATGAACGATTTCGGAATTGAACCTCGGACATCGGCTTCCTCACAATCACTCAAGTAAAAGAGTTTATTCAGTATCAGTTTCATATAAACAACGATTCGGAAATGGATCTTCGAACGTCGGCCTTATCCACAATCACTCAAGTAAAAGAGTTTATAAAATATCAGTTTCGCTCAATCAACGATACCGGATCATCACCGGATATCGGCCATGTATGATAATATGAGAGAATGCGTGCAATGCATATGTCAATCATCAATAAGTAAGCTCAATATCACAAGTACCCCAATGGAGTACGCCAACAATATATCACATCACAATACCAACAATAGGTATGCCAACATATATCAATAACTCAAGTATCAACAGTGGGTATGCCAATAAGGTATCATAGTACAAACACCAACAACGAGTATGTCAATCCTATGCAAAATGAGGACAACAAGCGACGTTCGCTATCCACCAACTACATATGGCATCAAGCCAACCCAACTAAACAATCGAACGCATATTACACGGTGGCTAGTCCCAACACACATCAGGGCCCAACCTAAGGCAATATCCATCCCAACTTCATACCCGAATTTTCACATGCTATCTCCGACATCATAATCTAAATATGTGATTCATTATACTAAATCTAACCAAAGGTAAACCATAACCTACTTGGGACTACCGAACTACAACACCAACAAGTCACTCAATCGCCTTGCCCTTCCTCCGAAGCTCAGAACCAAAGTAGTTTAAGAACAATCGAATTCTAAATTAAAAATCATGAATAATGATACTAATACTGCTATGATATCAATTAGGTCCAATTTCACCCTAGAAATTAGGGAAATGGACCACAAGGGCGAAACGGGAAATTCACAAGTAAAATAACAAATTGAATCCTAGGTAATCATAACTTAAATATTAATTGATGATTTAGCTCAAGGATTATCCCCAAATCTGATTTCTAGTTAAACCCCCAAGTTGGGTATTAACCCTAATTCCCCAAATCTGAAATTCAACTTTAAAAGTGGAATATATGGTGTTCTAACTTAGATTCATCACATCTTAGTACTAACATCATAAATTTTATCAATTATAACCCTAGGGAGAAGTCTCCCAAAGCCCTTCTTCAAATTCTACTTCTAAGGGATTGAAAAGGGAATGGATGTTTCTAAGATGATAATGATTAAAGAAAAGTAAGTGATTAAACAAAACTTTACCTCCAAGAAATTCCTTAATTTATCCCCAAGAACAGCCTTCCCAATCTCCAATATTGATTTATGACATAATGAGGGTCTAGGTCTTATTTTAAGACACATTTAACGAAATTCCCCTGCCCGTGACCGCCACAGCGAGGGGAGTGCCTCTACAGCGGCGTCGCTGCGGCATCGGGTACACCTCTACAGCGATGAGGGCCTTTTTTCTCATGACCACGCCAGTAGTACTACCAGGACGGCTCTGGTGCTGCCATTGCGGGCACAAGACACCAAAAATCACCAAATTATCCAAGTCTTCCATCGAATTTTTGGGTTATTCCCGAGGCCATTTGCTCAAAATCTGACCACCTCAACCCATAAAAAAATATGCTATGAACTTACTCATGGTCTCAAAATTTCCAACAGAGGTCTCGTTGACCGAGTCAACCACTGGTGTCTACTTCACATTTCCCATCCAAAGTTCCGAAATGCTCCGAAATGCATTGGGAACCGAACCAATCATACATACAAGTTCTAAATAATCATTCAAACCTCTCGAAGTTGATGAAACTCTGGAAAAGATCTATTTGCCCAAATCTCAACCTCGGGTCAAAATGAGTGAATAAACACTCGGAAGTGGCGAAAGTGCCAAAAGGACTATAACGACCAAATGGGTTGTTACACTTCCACATTGATCTTACATTGACTGTCCCAAATCCCTTCCAAAATGTTAATCATGGTCACTGAATCTGATTTTATAACCACAGGAATCAGATGATTAGAAATACAATATACTATTCTATCCTGAATTGTATTTGCCTCAGCAACAATATTTGAAATACAGTATGCTATTCCATCCTAAATTACATTTTCCTCAGCAATAATACTTTCTATATCTTGTAGCTTTCTTGCGCTAGCATATATGTGATCACCCCTCTCATTCGTCACATAAAAAGCTGTTGAACTTAATCTTGGATTACCCCTAGAAGCACTATTTGTGTTGCACTTACACCACCTTTATTAAGGACACTTCCAATGCACCAAATTGATCCTTGTATAATGTGTGTATCCTTCCAGGAATTGCACCAGCTGGGGACAATGCTGATGAAAATTCTTCAACCATGGATACAAAGATCTAACAAGATTAAACAGATTATGATTAATCCCATATATGACCTTAACCTTGCTCATATTGTTACCATGCATAATAGCATTCCTTGTTTTCCATAACTGCCAACAAATAAAAGCTGGAACAACCTGATAAATAGCTTTAAGAGTAGGATTACACTGCATATTCCACCATTTCACCACTGCTTGGTGAATCTGCACTAGAAGACTAGTGATTCCAGCTGCTGCAGTATAGTATAACCAAATGGACATAGCAAATTCACCTATCAGGAAAAAATGTTGCATGCTTTGTTCCTATTGAGAGTTAACACAACATCTATATTTGGATATAATAGATATATGGATTCTCTTGAGAACATCATCCATTGGTGTTACACCTTATAATTTGGTGTTATTTGTATAATGACTAGAACAGTGCAATTCCAGGGTGTACCTGAAGTCCCTTTAAGTTTAAGAAGGACATTTGATAATTCTAAGAATATTCGTTAAGATTCCAAAGGATTTGAGGCAAAGGAAGTAAGTTCATCGAAGAAAGTTAAGCTTGAGCCATGGTTTGGGGAAATTTCATATCATCTGAGATATGCATTGTCTTAGAATTACCTTTAGGAAGTGATATAAAGCCTCTTGTATGGCTAATGAAGTTTTTACCACTGTCAAGAAGGTTCCATAAGGATTGGAGGTCAAACGAGTCGAAAAGGACACGATTTCGTGAAATCGGGAGATGCAGGGGCAGTGTGCGATCGCACATTGAGTGTGCTGAGCTGCACACTGGTCGCCAACTCCCCAGTTTGGGTGATTTCACTGCCCAAAATCATTTTTGGGTGGAGGAAGGAGTGTGCAAGGCCGCATATTCATCGCACATTAGGGTCAGGGGGTGATTTTGCCCCCTTTTTAAATCCCAAATGACCCCAACCTCATTTCCAACTTTCCACACTTATTTCCCCACTTCTCTAGAGTCTTCCAAAGCGTTATTGATGGTTCTCAATAACTCCAAACTTTTCCATATCATCCAAAGAGAGAATCAACATCAAAACCTCAAGGTAAATCCATGGAGAGTGATGGTTCTTGCTTCATTTCAAGGTTGTGGTGAAATTGGTCTTGGAAAGAGAGTTGAGTAAGGTGAAATTCTACTACTTAAAGGTATGTTCTTCATCCTATTCTTATGTTTAAGTGATATATAGTTTTAGTAACTCTTATTGAAAAGGAAATCTAAAGTAGAGAAGCCATAGATGTTGAGGTGGAGAAGATGACTATGGATGAATTTGATGAGCATTTTGGGTGAATTTGAGATCGAATTGAATATAATTCCTTGATTATCATATTATGGATGTCGCTAATGGTATTTTGGAGTTGTTTTTCCATATGATGGAAATCGATAAAAGACGGGAAGTGCTGCCCAAATTTTGTTAGCTCGTTAAGTTATGCTAGTTGAACTTAAGCGTATTTTCCATAACCTAACTTTAGTACGAATTCTCTTGAATGTAGAATTTGCGAGCTTGGAGGAAAACGTTTAGTCGTTAAGGAGACATAAAGGTATGTAAGGCTACCCCTTTCTTTCAAAGGCATGCATCTTATATTAGAATTTCATATATGCTATCCATCTTACTTTTGCTCCTAGAAGTTCTAGAGAACCTTAACTCTCAAAACTCTTGTGATATAATTGAGCTTACCATGAAATTCTTAGTGACATTCATGATAGTTGGTCTCATATTATATTGTTATTTCCTCAAAGCATGACAAGATAATGATGATGCTTATGAGGATGATTTCCATTCTAGGAGGACTAAAGCTTAAAGTTCTCAATGTTTCCATGATAGTGTTGATTATTATGTGAATAGGGTTTCATTTTGGGAATTTGTGTCTGCTCAGTTTATGTAATTACAAGATAGACATATGGTCCACTAAGATAAGCTTAGAATAAGGATGCTAGGGTGCTCGGTAGACTAGTTCCGTGTACCCATCATGGCCCTCTAGTTGGGTCGTGACAATTGGAAACTTAAATTTCCAAACTCTACATAGTAGGAAAGAGATTTTAAATGGAACATCTCTACTTCATGATCTTGTAACCTGCACAGAAGCCTGACCATGCTATCTAAGTTCATTCCATGCACTATTAACTGAGAACTTTCCATTTGCAATCAACATCGACCAATGATTGTCCTTTTCATCAATCCTTTCAGCAGCTCCTAATTCAGAACTAATGTGATTCACTATGTTCATAAGAAGGACAGACTGCAACCTCCGAATATCGCATCCTTCATCAGTTATGAAGTAGTTTAACTCATCAATATTAGCTTGTACTAGCACCATTTGTTTTAAACAACTAAGTCTAGTCCAGTTATCTTGCCACACATTGCATTCTCCATTTGTAGATTCCCACTAAATATGCTGATCAACCAAGTCCCTAGCTTCAAGCATTTTCTTCCAAATTTGAGAACCACCTCTCCACTATACTTCAGTTGTCCTGTGCTTCTTACAATACTTGTTCCATATGAAAGTTGCTCACATAGTATTTTCAGTCCTGAACTTCCACCATAACATGGAAAATAATGCCTTTGATACATCATACAATGATCTAAAAGAAACACCACCCTCTTCTTTTGGAAGACAGATCTTAGACTAGGAAATCCAGTGTTTGCTTCTTCCTTCTTCCTTGTTAGACAAAAAAAATCTTTTAAATATCTTCTGAAGTTCATTGATAGTGTACTTAGTTGGCACAACTGCAGATAATAAGTAAACTGGAATGCTTTGCAACACATTGCATATTAGCACAACCTTCACACCCAATGATAATAGCTTCCTTTTCCAGTTTTGCAACTTATTCTTCACTTTCTTTATAAGATCATTATAGAACACTTTTTTTCTTCTTGCAAGCAAAATGGGACAGCCTAGATATTTCAATGGAAATTAGTCTTTTGAAAATCCAGTTACTTGTTCCATCTGCTGAGCTAAATTTCTTGCCACCTTGTGGAACACATAAAAAACACTCTTCTCTTTATTGATCAACTGGCCAGAGAGTTCCTCATACTGTTATAATACATGCATAAATTTCTGAAGAGACTCTTTCTCTGCAGATGTGAAGATGATTATATCATCATCATATGAAAGATGGTTTATGTTGTGACTCCTCTTAGGCATCCTTAACCAACATAACTAGGATCATCAAATAAAGCATTTAATGATCTAGATAATACTTATACTGATATAATAAAAAGGACAGGTGAGAGTGGATCACCTCACTTAACTCCTCTAGTTGAGTGGAAAAAAGTAGTTGCCTACCTATTGAAAATATAGAATACCAGTTATTGGCTAGCAGTCTCCATATTTGATCAATGAATTCATCTGCAAATCCTATCTTATGCAATACATTAGGAGGAAATTCCAGGACACTCTATCATAAGCCTTTGCCATATCTAACTTAATGTCAACATTTGCAGGTTTACCCCTATTTCTGATATTTGTCACAATATCTTGTGCTAATAACGCATTTTCAATGATGCTCCTCCTCTTGACAAAACCATACTGGTTGCTAGAAATCAATGATGGCAATACATTTTCTAGCCTATCATTCACTACTCTTGATGTGATCTTGTTTATAAAGTTACTCAGACTTATAGGTCTAAGATCTGAGTAAGTTTGCACAATATCTTTTTTTTTGAACCAATACCAAATTTTTGTGAGTGATGGATTTGGGAAGTGTTTCCCCTTAAAGAATTCAACTACCATTTTGTACACATCAACCTCTATAATATCCTAACATGATTGGTAGAACTTCCCAGAAACATCATCAGGACCACTTGCACTTGACCCATTGAGATTGAAAACTGCTTGTTTGACTTTCTCTAGACTTGGCATCTTACACAAAGCAATGTTAGTCTACTGATCAATAAGTTTAGGAACATGATCACGTAAAGTGCTTTGTGAATGCTCCTCCTCGTATGAAAATTAAGTCTGATAAAAACTAACAGCCTTAGCAGCCATTTGAACCTTATCCTCTAACCAAACCTCATCATTTCCTTGAATTTTGTTAGTCATCAACTTTTTCCTTCTACCCTTGAAAAAATTATGAAAGAATCTAGTATTCCAATCACCTTCAGTATACCAATGTAATCTTGCTTTTTGCCTCTAATATTCCTTCTCATAATGCAAATATCTTCTATGCTCATGTTGAGCACATTGAAGCACACATCTATTAGTTGCAGAAGCAGTTTCTTCAAATAGATCTTCCTTAATTCTAACAATCACTTCTCTGATAATCAACTGCTTAAATATATCACCACAGACTTCCCTACTCCTGTCACAACCCAATTTCACTAAGACGTGCGGGCACATACCCAACATTCACAAATAATAAAAAATAGAGGAAGAAAGTAAAATAACGTAAGTCTCATAGATATAATGTAAAATAACGTAGGTCTCATAGATATAATGTAAATAAGTTGGGGAGTAAAGGAAATCCACCCCAGTATCCAGTCTAGTCATAGAAGAGCTGTTACACCTCGGAAAAATCCGCCGTTGATGCACAAGTGAATAGACTAGTGAAGAGTGCGAGCATACGGTATTTCCGTAAGTAAGAGATGACATTCGATGTTTCTAGATAAGATTTCAAAGATGTTTGAGATGGGGGAAGAAAGTTGGCCAAGATAAGGCGAGGCATACGATAGGTATCGGAAAGGAAAATACGAGTAACAAGTTAGCGAGAACTTAATGATGTCTTGGAGAAGAGTGATAACGTCCCTTAGATTGGTATTGAAGTGTTGAAAAAGTGTTAAGAAGGTTCCACAAGGATTTGGAGATCAAACGAGTAGACAAAATGAACTTCGGAACCACAGGGGATTATACGGCCAAATATACTGGCCGTATAAATTATACGGTCCGTATGTTTGGGACCATATAATCAGCCCAGAATGGAAAAATTTTCTGGACCAAATATATGGCCAAACATACCGCCCGTATAAATTATACGGACCGTATGTTGGTCCGTATATACGGTCAGGACAGGTTTTGCTCATTAAATAAAGGGACCAAGTTATATTTCATTTCACTTCTACATGACACCCCTTCTCTCTAAAACATCTCTCTACATTTATTCGATAAGAATTCAAGTATTTTTAGTGATCAACAACATAAACCAAGTGAATCATGTGTAGGGAAACCCATTAAAGATCATTCAAGTCAAGAAACCTCAATGGAGATGAACTAGGGTTTTTGCTCAAGTGAAGTATTATAAACCAAGGATTGTTCCTACAACATCTAAGGTAAGATTCATGATATTTCTATGTTGTTTAAGGTATTTGAGAGTTGAAATACTTGGATTGTAGAAGGGTATAGAAAAAATGGGTCATGAATGTGGAATAGTGCCATTTTGAGAAATAGCTTGAATTGAGTCATGCTTCTTGATGTGTTGTGATGTAAATATGTTATAAATGACGTTGAGAAACCTGGGATAGGTATTGTATGTGAATGAACGTGGTTGTGTGTATTATGACCATGGATATGGGTGATTGAAAGTAAATTGAGAAATTGTGGATGAATAATGGTTATTGTTATAGTATTGTGAATGTATTATTGACGTTTGAGAGTTGATATACGCTATAGAGGAATGTCGTATAAATAAAGGAGATGTTGTCCGATTTTCTCTAGCTTTCATCATGTATACTAGCTATCGATTTCTAATGATAGTATGACTTTAATGAAAGTAGAAACGCGAGCGTTGGAGGAGAACGTGCAAGTGTAGAATAGTTGAATGGAAAGGTATGTAAGGCTAACCCTTCTTTCATGAGGCATGGTTCTTTGGCCAAACGTCTAAATCTTCTATGATACTGTAATATCCTTCAAATGATTCGATCTTCCGAGCTAGTAAGCTCACCATTCTTGTTATGCCACTATTGTACTAAATTCCTCATATGACGAGTAAGCCTATAAGGATAGATGTAATGAATGACGATAATGGTGATAATGATAATGACGACGTCTATAATGGTAATAGCGATAACGATAACGATGACGATGATGATAGTGATGATAATAGTAAATATGCTTATGAGCCTATATGTATGTGTGCCTATGCATGGCTATTACGAAACCCCGAGCTTATATGGCAGGTAGAATTTATATAGACGTAACGCGCACACACCACTGCAGTTGGGTACGGACAACACTGAGCCTTGGTAAGGCCAGGTATGTGTAACAATGAGCCTTGGTTGGCCAGGTATGTATGATCACCGAGCCTAGCTGTGGCCGGGTACGTGAAACACCGAGCCTTCGTGGTCGGGTATGCTATGTAAATGAGAAATATATGAGATGAATATGTATATGCTATGGTAGATATATGATATAGATATGAGTATGAATACGAATAAGATATGATAACGGAATAGAATATGTACACGATATGAATGTGAATAAGTATACGTAAATGAGTACGGATATGAATATGGATTCGGATACGGATGTATGTACCCAATCATGCAAGCGAAATGGAAAGATCCTGTGTAAGGCAAGTAAGTGCCCATGAGGATGACATTACTATCTCCTATCTCATGCTGTTTCTTATGTTGCACATTATTCTTCTATAGTGATATTCATCATGCTTTACATACTCAGTACATTCTTCGTACTGACGTCCTTTTGTTTGTGGACGCTGCGTCATGCCCGCAGGTACACAGGGAGACAGGCTTGATTCATAGCTACATTCTCGGGGACTACATATTAGAGCTCCATTTCATTCGGAGCCATAGCTTTTGGGTACTTATTCTTTTGTGTACATAACTATGGGCATAGCGGGGTCCTGTACCACATATGTGATATGTTATACTCTCCTTAGAGGCTCGTAGACATGTGTATATGGTTAGATATGTCCGGCCTTGTCGGCCTATGTTTTGTATATCATTTTGATAGCCTTGTCGGCTCATGTACATTGATGTGGCATAGACGCCAATGATGATATAAAGGCATTGTTGTCCAATGGGACTAGCTTGATGAATGATTAGAAATGTATGTTTAATCATGTGGCTCACCTAGATGTAAGAGTAAGTGTATGACAAGGGGTGCCCGGGTGGGATAGCACCAGGTGCCCGTCGCGGCCTCGAGTCGGGTTGTGACAAGAGCATACAAACAAAATAATACAAGTTTGAAAAATATTACATAAGTAGTCTCAAAATCATGTCTCGGAATGGAAAGCAAGACATAAATAATAGGAAGAGTCTTCGGGCGGCGAACGTCCTCATGCTCACCCTGAAGAGACTCGAATCAGCAATCCTCGAGTATCTGCCACAAGGGGTAGAAGTAGATCCAACCAGGTACTCTGCATTCATAAAAGAATACAGCAGGTGCAGGTCAGTACAAACAACAAGTATTGGTAGGTGTCACAGGCTGACTAAGATTAGCTAACGTATATAAAGACAACAAAGCAAGATAAACATGTAGAACAACAAGGTGCAAGTCAACACAAATCAATAACTACGGTACAAGTCATCAACTATGTTGTAGCATCTAAACCCCACTGTGCCAAGTCTCAGGGTAACCAATCCGAACCTAGTATTTCACAATCATAGCACAATAAATCATCATCTATATTATAGCATCTAAACCCAAATATGCCAAGTCTCAGTATAACATTACGATCCATTATTTCCCAAACATAGCACAACAAGTCATCGCCTGTGTTATAGCATCTAAACCTAACTATGCCAAGTCTCAGCATAACATTCCGAACCAGTGTATCACAATCATATAACAACAATATCACAGAAAACCAAGAGGTACAATGCAATACAATAATGTATGAATGATGAATGCAATGCATATGCCCTGTACACATGCACTCCGACCGATAGAACATCACATATCGGTAGCACAACCCATTGGGGACCCATGAAGTCCATGTACCAGGCACTATACACAGCCCAGAGATGATTCCATCCTGCATATACGCCTCGTATCAGTCATTCTGCGCACAACCCAGAGATGACTTGCTATATAAAGTCTTTCAGTGAATATGTATTTCCTTCTCACTTTCCATCCTCAATACCATAACAATGCAATATCAATGTATCATGGAAGTGAGTCTGAATACGATGCAATGTAATATCAATAACCAATTCAATCCCAAACAGTACCACATATGGCACACAAGTAGTATCAATAAATCAGGCAACATAATAAGACACAATGGAATCACAATCCTCATCTCAATATCAAGTCAAGGTAAAGTGTTGCAATATCATAATCATGATATAACACTAATTACCAATACCTAATGTCCCAAAGTGGCAACGAGCCAATAAGTAAACGGATCAAGATAAGTCAACAACACAACGGGGTGGCTAGCCACCAAATCATTCAATAAGGCCCAACCTAAGGCAATATCTAACCCAATTTCATACCTGAAGGTTCATTCTCTGACAATATCATCTAAAACATACGCTTCGCTAATCGAAGTCTCACTATAAGGTAAACCATAACCTACCTAGAAGGCCGTACAGTAAACTCGAACTGTCAATCGTGTGCCTTACCCTTTCGCTGCACCTTAAAGTAATGAAAGTATGGCCATATCCGCATATGGAATTAGAATCAAGAAGAAAGCACCCAAATAACCAAACTCCTACTTAACCCCCAAATCATAACCCAAGGAATGGGATTATGAACTAACAAGATGAAATTAGGAATTTATAAGTATTAACATGAAATTAGCACTCTAGGTGATCAATTCCTATCAACAATTATCTAATTTAACTCACAGATTAGAGAAATTCGAATTCTAGAAGAAACCCCCAAATTTGGGTATAAATCCTAACCTTAAATCCACAAATTTATCACCTACAATGGAAGATATAAGCTTATCAACAATGATTTCATCCAATCCTATGGTTACATTAGCCAAGTTCATCATCAATTTGTACTTAGGAATTCTAGAACCCATTTTAAGAAATTATCATAAAACTCATCTTCCCTCTTTAATTCATCAACAAGTAATAGGTGATTCTTGTGTGCTTATAGAAGCTAAACCCACAATGATTCTCACTTTGGAAGACTAAAACCCATTTAGAGGAGAAACCATAAAAAGCCCATTTTATCCTTCAAGTTCCAAAGATTTCCTACCATGGATTCTTACTTAGGGAAGTTAAATGAAACAGATTAAGAGTAGGAAACTTACCCTTATGAAAAATTTAACCAAACTCTCCTCAAATCGCCTCCAAGATGCTAAGGAAATGTAATTTAGGAATGGGAGGAAGTAAGGTTTTCATAAGGCATTTAAATAAAAATCTGGTCCGCCTGCCGCTTCCGCAGTCAAGCCACTATTTTCGCGCACTGCTTCCGTGCCAAATCTGTCACCAGACACCAAAAAATTCTAGTGTATTCCAAACTTTAAATCGACCCCCGGAACCGTATTAGAACCTAGCCGAGCATGTTGGGAACCTTACCGAATATACACCCAAGTTCTAAATGAACACCCGGACCTCTCGGAACCAATGGATTCATGAAAAGGGTTTGTTTACCCAAGTCAACTTTGAGTCAACTATTTTTTGCTTTAAGACAAAAAAATTTTTCCAAATCTCACCCCAATTAGTTATAAGCTCGAGTAACGGTCAACGGGTCATTAGTTCTCGTATTTCATTTCAAATAAATTTTATCATTATCAACCAACAAACACTCAAATCCACTCGATCCTCTAAAATAATCATCCCTCTAAGCCAAATGAAGCACTAACAATATCAATATTTCTCCTAAAATCTAAGTGAAACAACCAGCAACTCTTCAAGTTATTAACTCATCGCATTCACGCATAATTGAAGTCATTTCTATCAGTCGATTACTAGCTTCTCAGAAGTCTACAACCCAGTCAAATTTACCAATCAAACGATGTGCCCATAACATTCACCTAATAACAGAGTATTCCTTTAACATCAACGAGCTTAGTCAAGAATGACTTTTAGTACTATTTCCCCAAGATATCACGTGAACATGTAAGTACGACCGTTACCAAACCATGCCTAACTATTTCCACAAGATTTAACACTCCATAATAACCATAGCTCAGACGACCATTTCCATAGGTACCATTCTGTAATGCCGAACGCCCTTTACCTTTCACAACCGAACACAAAATTTGGCCTCGCACTAATTGCAACCTTATCCGGACAACCATGTTAGATACCAATTTTACTCTTCCTAATCTCACGAAAAGTACTCATGTCTAAGATATTCTATGAAGTCTCGCTTCACTACGCACTTTCAACAAAAGTCTTCCTTTATGTCCTTATTGTCAACTTCTTTTCTTTATTACACGCGATCACAATACGTTTACCCAAATTCGATGTCATTACCGAGCTTACACTTCCTCTCACATACCGACGTCTAATACTCTTCTGCTGCTGAATTGTCGACCCACCATTGGTGCTTCAATGTCACGCACACCATCATAAAGCCTTAACGAAGATGAGGTTTTTCCCTAACCGATCATATCTTCGACCAACCCACTATAGTTAAGACATCACTGCAATTTGTCACTTCCGAGCAATCCAACACTGAAAAATAGAGACCCTATAACCCTTTTAACTATCTTTCTCATTTCTCACGAATTCCCACAATAAACAAGTCTAATCGCGACTCCACTCAACAACTGATTCTGATTGCGACTCTACACAATCAAATCCTTGGGCCATAACTTGAGACCGAACTTGATCACGTGTCTGAATCAGAATAGCACATCTCGTACCATACCATAATATGTCACAGATCAACCATTCGCATAAGAATTTATGGATAGATTTCCATCTTCCGACGATGATTAAGCTAAGAGAGTTCAGATACCAATTGGAATCGACTATATACCAATTTGAATAAAATTGCACGAGAGAATGAAAGAATTGAAAGTTTCCTAAATGTTTTATAGCCTCTTGCGGATAGATACAGAGCTCATCGTATTAATCCGTGAGACTCTACTAGACACGCTCTTGTATAATAGATCAGGTAACTTAGGGCTTTGATACCAACTTGTCACGACCTAATTTCACTAAGTCATGCGGGCACATACCTTTCCCACCTCGATAGGCGAACCCTTAACCCAGCATTCACAAATGATAGAAAATAGAGGAACAAAGTAAAATAATGAAAGTATTATAGATATAATGTAAATAAGTGCAGGAGTAAAGGAAATCCACCCCAGTATTGTCACGACCCGACTAGGGGGCCGCGACGAGCACTCGGTGCTAGCCCACCCGGGCACCCTCTTAGCTTACTCTTGTGCTTACATCTAGGTGAGCCACATAATAGATCATGCATTGCCATTCATTCGTCAAACTAGTCCCATTGGACGACATTACCATTATCATAATTGGCATTTATGCCACATCAATGTACATGAGCCGACAAGGCTAACAAAATGATATACAAAATATAGGCCAACAAGGCCGGACATATCTGACCATATGCACGTGACTACGAGCCTCTAAGAAGTGTATGACATAACCCATGAGCGGGACAGGACCCCGCTTTGCCCATAAATATGTACACAAAAGAATGAGTACCCAAAAGCTATGGCTCCGAAGGAAGTGGAGCTCTGCTATGTAATCTCTGAATAAGCAGCTACGGATCAAGTCTGTCTCCCTGTGCACCTACGGGCATGACGCAGCATCCACAAACAAAGGGACATCAGTACGAATAATGTACTGAGTATGTAAAGCATGATCAACATCGATATATATAAGCATAAGGAACAACATATGAAATATCATAGGAGGGGAGACAACAATATCGTCATCATAGCACTTACCTACCTTTCATAGGGACTTTCCATTTTTCATACGTATTTGTACACCTACATCATCATCCGTATTTCATAATAGTACTCGTACCATACTTGTGCTCGTATTCGTATACATGTCCTTATTCGTATTCGTGTACATAGTCTTATCACATTCATATTCATTTTATATACATAGTAATTTCATATACATAGCATTTACATAGCATACCCGACCTCATAGGATCGGTGTTTCACACATACTTGGCCAACCAAGGCTCAAGGTTACTCATACCTGGCCCTACCAAGGCTTCAGGGTTATCCGTACCATCTACAGAGGTGTGCGCGCGTTTCGTAATCGTATACATACTTTATACATATTCATATACATATATTCTACCCGGCGTATAAGCTCGGGGTTTCATTATAGCCCTTCATAGGCACATATAAGTATAATAGCCCGTAGGCACCTTTAGCATCATTATTATTATCATCGTCGTCACTATCATCATCATTACTACTACATCTACGTCATAGGCTTACTCGTCATACGAGGTGCGTAGTACAATCGTAGCACATATCAAGGATCGTGAGCTTATGAGCTCGGAATGTCAACCATTTGAAGACAACATACTCATATAAAGGATTTAAGAGTTTGGCCAAAGAACCATGCCTTATCAAAGAAGGGTTAGCCTTACATACCTTTTTGTCGAACTATTCTACACTTGCACGTTTCCTTCCAATGCTAGCGTTTATACCTTCATTAATATCATAAAAATGGCCATTAGTCATTCACATTATCTAGATTCCTCAATTTGCCTCTAATTCACCCACATTCATGGTCATAACACCCAACTTCGTCCATTCGTCTAAGATGTCTAGTTCATGATCTTAATACCATTTATAACACATTCATATCACAACACAACAACATTCATGATTCAATTCAAACTATCCCTCAAAATGTCACTATTTATCATTCATAACCCATTTTACCATATTTTCTACAATCCATGTATTTTAACTCTCCAATACCTTAAACATCTAAAAATCATGAATCTTACCTTAGAAGTTGTAGGAACAAGCTTTGGTTGGTAATACTCCACTTTGAGCAAAACCCTAGTTTTTTTCCATTTGGATTTCTTGACTCGGATGATCTTTGATGATGTTCTTACTCTTGATTCCCTTATTTAATGATGTTGATCCTCAAATATCCTTTAAAACATGTATAATAAATGTAGAGAGATGTTTTAGAGAGAGGAAGGAAATATGGAAATGATTTTTATGAACTTGGTCTCTTATTTAATGAATCACCACTGATCTGTCGGGTCCATTATACGATCCATTATTCTTGTCCGTATAATCGACCGTGAAATGGGTCTTCCTGCACCCTTTCACTGTGACCATTTGACGGTTGGTTATACGGTCCTTAAAATGGTTTTACGGTCCGTATAACTGTCCGTAAAACTTAACCAGCGAGCAACCTTCTCTGGGATGTTTTTACGGTCCATTATACGGTCCGTAAAACATTATAGGGTCCGTATAATGAGCCGTATAACTCATCAGTTTACTGAACTCATTCTCATCACTTCGTTTGATCTCCGATCCTTATGGAACCTTCTTGACACTTGTTAATCATTTCATTATCGATCTAAAGGACATTATAACTCTTCTCCAAGACATCATCAAGTCCTTGCTAACTCGTTGCTCGTAATTCCTTTCCGATACTCATCAAATACTCTTGCCTTCTCTTGGCAATCCTCTTCCCTCATCTCTAACATTTTTAAAATCTCAACTAGGGTCATCAAATGCCATTCGTCACTAGTTCGTTCACTTGCGTACCAACGAAAAATTTTCCGAGGTGTAACAAGTATTCGGTCTAGTCATAGAAGAACATATAAACAAAATACTACAAGTTTGAATAATAATACATAAATAGTCTCAAAATCATGTCTCAGAATGGAAAGCAAGACATAAATAATAGGAAGAGCCTTCGGGCGGCGAACGTCCTCATGCTCACCCTGAAGAGACTCGAATCAGCAATCCTCGAGTATCCGCCACGAGGGGTAGAAGTAGATCCAACCTGGTACTCTGCATTCATAAAAGAATACAGCAAGTGCAGGTCAGTAAAAACAACATGTATTGGTAGGTGTCATAGGCTGACTAAGATTAGCTAATGTATATAAAGACAACAAAGCAAGATAAACATGTAAAACAACAAGGTGCAAGTCAACACAAATCAATAACCACGGTACAAGTCATCAACTATATCGTAGCATCTAAACCCCACTGTGCCAAGTCTCAGGGTAACCAATCCGAACCAGTATTTCACAATCATAGCACAACAAGTCATCATCTATATTATAGCATCTAAACCCAACTATGCTAAGTTTCAGTATAACATTACGAGCCAGTATATGACAATCATAGCACAACAATTCATCCCCTATATTATAGCATCAATCGTATGCTTGCCCTTTCGTTAAGCCTCAAAATGATGAAAGTACAGCCATATCCAAATATGGAATTAGAATCAAGAAAAAGGCCCCTAAATAACAAAACTCCTATTTATCCCCCAAATCTTAACCCAAGGAAAGGGATTTATGAACTAACAAGATTAAATTAGGAATTTAGAAGTCTCAACATGAAATTAGCACTCTAGATGATGAATTCCCATCAACAATTAACTAATTTAACTCACATATTAGAGATATTCGGATTCTAGAAGAAACCCCAAATTTGGTATAAACCCTAACCTTAAATCCATAGATTTATCACTTACAATGGAAGATATAAGCTTATAAACAATAATTTCATCTAATCCTCTGGTTACATTAGCCAACTTCATCATCAATTTGTACTTAGGAATTCTAGAACCCATCTTAAGATATTACCATGAAACTCATCTTCCCTCTTTAGTTCATCAACAAGTAATGGGTGATTCAAGTCTTAATCATTATCTTAACAACTGTCATGCTTAAAGAAGTTGAACTCACAACGATTCTCACTTTGGAAGACTAAACCCTATTTGGAGAAAAAACCATAAAACCCCATTTTATCCTTCAAGTTCTAAAGATTTCCTACTATGGATTCTTACTTAGGGAAGGTAAATGAAAGAGATTAAGATTAGGAAACTTACCTCATGAGAAATCTGACCAAACCCTCCTCAAATCGCCTCTAAGATGCTAAGAAAATGTAATTTAGGAATGGGAGGAAGAGCGGTTTTCACAAGGCATTTAAATAAAATTCTGGTCCATCGGGCGCTTCCGCGGTCAGGCCACTGCTTCCGCGGGAAGGACACTGCTTTAGCGGTTAGGCCACCATTTTTGTGCACCGCTTCCGTGCCAAAGCGGTCCCCAGACACCAGAAAATTTTGGTGTCTTCCAAACTTGAAATAGACCCCGGGAACCATTCTGAAACCTCCCTGATACAACTTAAATATTCATAAAAACGCGCTAAGAACGCACTCACAGACTCTAAATTCTCAATGGAGGTCTCTTTGACCAATTCAACTCCCAAAACCTCAAATTCAACTTTCCAACCCAAGTCCCAAAAGCCACTTGAGCGCATTGGGAATCAAACCAAATATATACCCAAGTTCTAAATTACCATTCGGACCTCACGTAATCGACGAATTCACGAAAAAACTCTGTTTATCCAAAAGTCAACTTTCAATCAACTATTTTTTGCTTTAAACCATTTTCTTTCCAAATCATGTCCAATGACCTCAGGAAGCGTGCAAATTGTCCTCACGGGTCAAATATGTGCTAATAAAGCTCGAGAAAAGGTCCATGGGTCAAAATAGCCATAACGATCAAATGGGTTGTACAACTCCATCTGGAAAGTACACCTTTCAGCTTTCTTAGATTGAACTTAAAATTGACGAAAGGATCAAGATGATCAAGTGAGAACCAGTTCTGATTGGAATTATCTAGGAATGATGGATAGTCTATCCAAAAATTAAGAAACTTAAAAGATCTAGAAACATTAGCTAAAACTTCACTATAAGAACATAGAAGGGATGCATGATCAGAGCCAGTTGTAGCAAAATTTTCAACTTCCATTTGACCGAGCCAGTGCATAAATTATGAATTGACCAGCATTCTATCAAGCCTTTCAAAATTTTATTCATTATCAGCTCTACCATTCCACCAAGTGAAAGGACTTCCCTTGAAATTCACCTCTTCTAATTCACATGAGTTGATACAGAAAGCAAAGTCCTCTGCATTATTCATATCAACAAGCAATCTTCTAATCTTTTCTTCTTGATTCAACACAACATTAAAGTCCCCTCTAACCATCCAAGGTAAAGAAACTGTATTGACAAGGTTATAAAAACTACCCCACAACTCTAATCTATCAGAACTATCACATTTAGCTTACACAATAGTAGTAATAACAGCCAGATTAAACTCTTGAAAGAACAATTTCAATGATAATTGTTGAGTAGTATCAAGTTACACTTCCACCTTAATGTTATCAGCAACAAAAATCCATATTTTCCCATTACAATTAGCAACTTCAGAATGCATACGCACCCTTTTCCTAGACTGCTGGAAAGGTTTTATCAGTGCTATTAAAAAGAATCTACGATGCCTATGAAGCATTTGAAGCCTATGAAAAGTGTTATATCCCGTGTTTTCACACGTTGGAAAAATTTAGAAATAATCTTGACTTGTAAGAAATAAGGTCATAGTTGATTTTTATTGAACATAGGAGTTGCGCATGAAAGAATAGTGTCGTGGAAGTGTGGGATAAGGCTAAGGGCAATGTTGGAATTTTGAAAATTAGTTTCGGGAATTACAAAACGTGAACTATAAATCATTGGGCTCAAAAAAATGAAATGAAATTGAGGCCCAAAGTTAGGAGCATGGCCGGCCAATTGGGCCATGATCCAAGTCCACTTACTTGGTCATGTGCTTGGTCATGTGACCAAGTCTTCTTATTATATTCATTAGAAGACTTAAGAAATTAGAAGACAAGAAACAAAGCAAACAAGAGAGAAAGAAGAGAAGGGTTTCGGGTTTGGCTTGGAAATTTGACTCCCAAAAATATTGCTCCTAAAATTTTTCTTTTGTGGTTTTCCTACTAAATTGAGTAGCCTCTTCAACTTGGTGTAGTTGTCTTGGAGGAAGACGCACTTGGTTCCTCAATTTGATCACTTGTTCAAGTAAAGAGGATTAGAGGATAAGGTAAGAATTCATCCCTTATTCTTGTGTTGTAAAGTCTTGTTTGTGTTGTAGTATGTAGAAATGTGTTAATTGTATGGAAAAAGGAAAGTTTACAAAGTGGGTGTGTGATGTATATGTGTAGTCGTGTGTATGTACATGTTGTATAGCCATAATGTGTTGAATTCATGTTATATTCTAGTTGTAGTTGTGATGAAATGCATATTGGAATTGGAAATGGAATGAATTTAGTTGAAGTTGATAAAGAGAGCATATGGCCGTGTGGTATGTTAGAGTTGGAATGGAAATGGATTAAGTTGTTTAGTGTGTTAGTTGTGTTATTGTGATGCTTGTAATGTAAATGAAAGTAAAATGATATAAGTTTGCTATGAAATGGAGCGTAGAAGTTTATGTCGTTTTAGAATGATTTTACGACATTATGGGAATGAAGTTATTAGGTTGTAAATTATGATGGGTGTTGATGAATTTGGAAATTGGAAACATGTTATGAATATGTATGCCAAAGATTAGAAGTTTTGAGCGAATTATGACTTTGACGGAAAGTTTGTATATTATGCATATCGTGTGTATAACTTGAGGAAACGATATGAAACGCTTCTAAACTATGTTGTGATGATCTAGTTTGATAATGAATGTGAAATCATTGAAATTGGTTTGGAAATTGAAGTCGAAATGAAGATGATGGCATTATGTCGGCAAGTAGAACTAGTGGTACCATATTGTGTTTCTAATGTTTGTTGTTGATGTTGATGTTGTTGTTTGGGTTGTTGTTGATTGTTTTGAGCCGAGTAGAATTCTCGGGGATGCTATATGTATAGGGGAAGTGCTACCGAAATTTCGGTAGACAAATATGAGTTGAATTGAATTCGTAGCATCTATAACTTACAATTGGTAAATGTGACCATTTGCAGATTTTCGACGAAACGGAGAGTGAGCTTGGATAGGCTTAAAAAGCTCAAAACGTATGTAAAGCTACCCCGATCCTTCTTTTGTCATGCCTAAGTATATTAGAATCGGATTCGGGCCTCGAAAGACTTTCTGCCCATCGGAATCCGCAAGTGAAAATATTACTTTTCCTTTCAGTAAGATTAAACTCTTTTGGTATGCTTTCTTAGAAATTATGCAAACTTTCTCTAAACTCCATGGAAAGCTATAGAACGTCCGTAGAACCTTTGTAGGTGACCCCATAAGCTTAAAACATGTATTTTGAGCCCACCGCCTTGCTTGTCCCGAGGTGGGCCCGCTATTCACGATTTTGCCCTTATTGTACTTAAGTCCTATTTTCGAGCGGTTTTTGAAAGAAATGTTTTACTACCATTCTAATTACCTAACAAACATTGTTTTAAATATTCCATTAAGTCTGATAAATTGTTTTGCCACTCGAAACGACTTCAGAAAGGTTATACTCTGTAATTCATTATGATATCTGAAACTCGTTTACTATGATTCCTTCCGTCTTCATTGGATCGGTTTGTATTTGATATGCCTCATCGAGTCTATGGAAACATTTATGATATTTTAATTGCATTAGTCTCTCACTACTCCATTCGTGGATTCCCTAATGTTTCCCACACTGAGCCCGGGCCAGGATATGTTGTCAAGCGCGATCCTTTGCATTGTTCGCCGTGCCTCGATGTGAGGGGGCAGGTATACGCGTACATGGGTTTGTGGAGTATGCTGTGCCATGTACGCTTGTTCTGATATGATTTACTATGGCCATCTGATATGACATATTATGATGCGGGGTTATGCCCCCTTTTCTGATTCTTCTGTGTTGTGGCACCAGCGTCGGGAGGGTGGCCACGTTCTGTCTGCCGAGTCCCTTGGTAGGGGCCGGATTTGATATGACATATGTTTCTATACACACTCTGCATGTTTTGAATATATGTATCTGATACTTTGGGTCTTCTGGTTACTTTCTGTACGTTCTGTACCAGTTATGATTTTGTTTCTGTAATTCAGGCTTTACATATTCAGTACATATTTCGTACTGACCCCCTTTCTTCGGGGGGCTGCGTTTTCATGCCGCGCAGGTACCGACGACAGGTTTGTTGATCCGTCCGCTTAGGATCTTATTCTGCTATTTTGGAGCGCTCTTTTATTCAGAGCCATCTTTTGGTATAGTCTGTCACTTCTATATATGTATATTCTCGTTCATGGGTACGGCGGGGCCCTGTCCCGTCATATGATTCTGTCGGTCTGTTTAGAGGTCTGTGGACATGTTTGTGGGTTGGGGTCATTCTGTACAGATGTATGTATATGTCGTGTTTGGGCGATTCCATTCGTCGCGGCGGCCGGTCCGCATATGTTAAATGTTGCTTTGTTGGCCCTGTGTGGCCTTTGTTGGTATTTTCTGCGTGCAGGGTATATTGGATAGTCCGTAAAACAAAGGAAACTCTGCCGAAATTTTTCTGGAAATTAGCTAAATTTTAAATAAAGCCTTGTCGGCTTCTGCTATATACTAGAATGCGTTTCATACAATTTGAGATGGCATTTGATAGATGCGTTCGCGTGCCCAGATCGGGCACTAGTCACGGCCTACGGGGTTGGCTCGTTACAAAAGTGGTATCAGAGCGGTTCGTCCTCGGAATGTCTACAGACCGTGTCTAGTAGAGTCTTGTTTATTGGTGTGTTGTGCACCACACCTATAAACAGGAAACTACAGGGCATTTAGGATACTACCCTTCTTTCTGTCTTAGATCGTGCGATAGAGCTGTGTTATCAGGATGACTCCTCCCTAACGAATTGTTACATTTGCAGTTATGCCTCCAAAAAAGGCGACAGCGGCCCAAAAGGCCAAGGCAGCAGTTGTGGGAGAGACTAGTCGTGCCCAGAGGGTTACCAGGGCCCATGCACATATTGCTCCTGATATTTTGCCCCCGACAGAGGGCTCTTTCACACCGCCACACGTAGAGGAGATTGGAGCAGCAGCAGCTGCAGGTCGAGGGGCGGCTCCACCGCCAGCTCCCAAGATTCCAGTACCTGAGCCTCCAGCTCCACGGCCAGGGACTGAGGATCAGACTATGAGAGAGGCAGTCCAGCTATTGACCAGACTTGTGGCGGGACAGGTTCAGGGGCACGGATTGGGAGGTGACCGAGCATATAGGCGTGACAATTCGAGAGCTCGTGAGTTCTTGACTTATGGCCCTCCAGAGTTCTTCGGGACAAAGCCCGAGGAGGATCCTGAGGAGTTTATCAGGAAGATGCGGCGCACCTTACAGTTGATTAATGCTTCCGCGACAGAGTCAGTCACATTGACTTCGTAACGGTTGTATGATGTAGCGGCTAATTGGTACGACTCATGGGAGTTATCTAGAGGCGACGGCGCTCCCCCAGCAGTTTGGGATGATTTTTCTCAGGCTTTTCATAGCCATTTTCTGCCTCCGGAGTTACAGCGGGCCAAGGCTGACAGATTCTTATTGCTCAGACAGAGGGGTCGCAGTGTTCGAGAGTACAGTATGGAGTTCGACTCATTGGCCCGATACGCAACTGCTGTGGTAGCTACTATGGCTGACAGGATGCACAGGTACATTATGGGGCTGGACTGTTATTTTGTCGACAGCTGTTTGGTATTGGCTGCTCAGCCCGGCATGGATATTGCCCGGATTCAGGCGCACACCCAGGGCATGGAGGACCGGCATAGGGAGCGTCAGCCTGATAGGAGCCAGGATCGGAGACAGCCCAAGAGGGCCAGATCATCTGGGTATTCTGGAGATTTTTGGGGCAGACAGCCTCAGCAGCCGCAGCAGCCTAGCAGACATCTATCCCAGCCGGCACAGAGCGCACGTCCACAGCCTACAGGTCGCAGATTTGATAGCCCAGGGTATTCAGGAGTAGGTCAGAGCTCCAAGGCTTCAGGTTCGCGGACAGATAGGGGTTCTGGTCAGACGAGGCCACCTAGGCCTCAGTGTTCTTATTGTGGAAGATACTATCCTGGGGAGTGCTACAGAGCCACCGGTGCATGTTTTTCTTGTGGCCGTCAGGGCCATTCTGTGAGAGATTGCCCGTATAAGGGTAGTTCGGGTGGTGCAGCGCAGCCTACAGGATCAACCGTCGGGTCATCATCTTCGTCAGTGGCTATGCGCCCTACAGGGCCGGGTACATCAGCACCGGCGGGTCGCGGTAGGGGCCGTGGTGGAGCTTCTGGTACTAGCGGTCCTTCGAACCACATTTATGCTTTGTCCAGCCGCCAGGACCAGGAGGCATCGCCTAATGTCGTTACAGGTACATTATTGGTCTTCTCTCGGTCTGTGTACGCATTGATTGATTCAGGTTGGACTTTTTCATATATTTCGCCCCTTGTTGCTAGTAAAATTGGTGTAATGTCCGGAGCCTATAGAGCCATTTGAGGTAGCTACACCGATCGGGGACTTTATTGTAGCGGAACAGGTATATAAAGACTGTTCTATAACTGTATGTGGCCGAGACACTAAAGCAGATCTGGTGGAATTAGATATGATTGAATTTGATGTTATTATGGAAATGGACTGGCTAGCCTCCTGTTATGCTAATGTTTACTGCCAAAATAAGGTAGTTCGTTTCCAGTTTCCTGGGGAGCCAGTTATAGAATGGGCAGGTAATACTGCATCGCCGAAAGGTAAGTTTATTTCATACCTTAAGGAGAAGAAAATGATCAGAAAGGGTTATATTTATCATCTGGTTCCGGTACAAGACTTGACAGCAGAAACGCCGACTCTTCAGTCAGTTCCCGTGGTTAATGAATTTCCAGATGTATTCCCAGATGAGCTTCTAGGCCTTCCTCCAGAGCGGGAGATAGATTTTACTATTGATTTTCTTCCAGATACTCAGCCGATATCTATTCCCCCTTACAGAATGGCACCGGCAGAATTGAAAGAACTGAAAGAGCAGTTGAAGGATCTGTTAGAAAAAGGCTTCATCAGACCCAGTACTTCGCCTTGGGGAGCCCCGGTATTATTTGTGCGTAAGAAAGACGGGTCGCTGCGTATGTGTATTGATTATCGGCAGCTGAATAAGGTAACTATAAGGAATAAATACCCCTTCCCCAGAATTGATGACTTGATTGATCAGTTGCAGGGCGCCAAATATTTTTCGAATATAGATCTTCGGTCAGGCTATCATCAGGTACGGGTACGAGAGGCTGATATTCCTAAGACAGCATTCCGGACCAGATATGGGCATTATGAATTCAGAGTTATGTCTTTTGGGCTGACTAATGCTCCTGTGGTATTCATGGATTTAATGAACCGGGTATTCAGGTCGTTCTTAGACATGTTCGTAATTGTATTTATCGATGATATTCTGGTTTATTCTCGGCCCGAGGCAGAGCACGCAGATCATCTGAGAGTGGTACTTGGGGTACTTCGGCATCGGAAATTATATGCAAAATTTTCTAAATGTGAATTCTGGCTGGCTTCAGTGGCATTCTTGGGACATATTATTGCAGCTGATGGTGTCCGGGTGGACACACAGAAGATTGAAGCCGTGAAGAATTAGTCTAGACCCACGACGCCCACAGAGGTACGTAGTTTTCTGGGATTACCAGGCTATTACAAAAGATTTGTGGAAAAGTTTGCTTCGATTTCAGCGCCTTTGACAAGGCTAACTCAGAAGGGAGCCAAGTTCTAGTGGACTGATGCTTGTGAACGAAGCTTCCAGTTGCTGAAAGAGAAGCTCACTACAGCCCCGGTTCTGACTCTTCCAGAGGGACCCGATGGACATGTTATTTATTGTGACGCTTCTGGCGTGGGATTAGGCTGTGTATTGATGCAGCACGACAGAGTTATAGCTTATGCTTCCCGACAGCTCAAAAAGCATGAAAAGAATTATCCTACCCACGATCTGGAGCTTGCAGCGGTAATCCATGCTCTGAAGATATGGAGACACTACTTATATGGTGTTCATGTTGATATTTACACAGATCATAAGAGTCTCCAGTATATTTTTAAGCAGAAAGAGCTTAATTTGCGGCAGCGGCGGTGGCTGGAGCTATTAAAAGACTATGATGTGGATATTCTGTATCATCCGGGCAAGGCTAATGTTGTTGCAGATGCACTTAGCAGGAAATCTATGGGCAGCTTAGCAGATTTACAGCCAGACAGGAGAGAGATAGTACGTGATATTCACTAGTTGGCTAGTCTTGGAGTTCGCCTGGCTGATTCTGAAGGGACGCAGATTTCGGTCCGAGGGGTTTCTGAGTCATCTATTAAGGAATTAAGCAGCACCAATATGAAGATCCTGTTTTAGCCCGGTACAGAGACACGGCTCACGAGAAGGAGAATACTCCATTTGAGTTTACACCAGACGGGACGCTATTGTACAGAGGCAGGTGGTGTGTACCTGATATCGCAGGGCTACGGCAGCAGGTTATGAGCGAGGCACACTATGCTCGCTATTCTTTTCATCCTGGGTCTACGAAGATGTACCATGATCTTAGGTGCCTATACTGGTGGGATGTATGAAGCGGGATATCGCAGAATTTGTCGCCCAGTGTCCAAATTGTCAGCAGGTCAAAATTGAACATCAGAAACCGGGTGGACTGTTGCAGGAAATGGAAATTCCGACGTGGAAGTGGGAGATCATTAATATGGACTTCATTACAGGTTTGCCTCGCACCCTACGGAAGTATGATTCCATCTGGGTTATTGTTGATAGGCTGACAAAATCAGCCCATTTTCTCCCCGTCAGAACTACTTACTCCGCTGAGGATTATGCCAGGCTTTATATTAAAGAAATTGTGCGACTTCATGGAGTTCCTATATCTATTATCACTGACAGAGGTGCCCAGTTCACGGCGAACTTCTGGAGATCTTTTCAGGAGGGATTAGGGACTCAGGTGAGTCTGAGCACAGCATTCCATCCTCAGAGCGACGGACAGGCCGAGCGCACTATACATACGCTTGAAGATATGTTGCGGGCCTGTGTTATTGATTTCAGAGGTAGCTGGGAGGATCACTTGCCATTGATTGAATTTGCTTATAATAACAGCTACCATTCCAGCATCCAGATGGCTCCGTACGAGGCTCTGTATGGCAGGAAATGCAGGTCACCTATTGGCTGGTTTGATATTGGCGAGACAGAGTTAATCGGCCCAGATATGATCCAGCAGGCCGTTGATAAGGTGAAACTTATCCGGGAGCGACTATTGGCAGCCCAGAGTCGACAGAAATCATACGCCGATAAACGGCGTCATCCTTTGGAATTCCAGGTTGGTGATTGGGTATTTCTAAAGGTATCACCTATGAAAGGCGTAATGCGGTTCAGCAGAAAGGGTAAGCTTAGTCTGCGTTATATTGGGCCTTATCTGATTGTGCGGAAAATTGGAAATGTCGCCTACGAGTTAGATCTGCCATCTAATTTGGAAGCGGTACATCCGGTATTCCATGTGTCTATGCTCCGCAAATGCATTGGTGATCCCTCCAGAATATTTCCTGCGGATGATATTCAGGTGACGGAGCAGTTATCTTATGAGGAGCAGCCCGTAGCTATTTTGGACCGCCAGGTAAGAAAGCTCCGGAACAAAGATGTAGCCTCTGTTAAGGTGCTGTGGTGGAACGATAATTGGGAGGAAATGACCTGGGAGGCCGAAGAGGAGATGAAGAAGAAATACCCTCATTTGTTCCCTATGCCCTCAGGTAATCTCGAATCTTTGTTAAATTCCATTTCAATAACGAATGTGCTGTCTATAAATAGAAACTTCCCCGGAGCCTTTTCAAATCCTATAAGATTAATTTAACATTCGAGGACGAATGTTCTAAAGGGGGGAGGATGTTATATCCCGTGTTTTCACACGTTGGAAAAATTTAGAAATAATCTTGACTTGTAAGAAATAAGGTCATAGTTGATTTTTATTGAACATAGGAGTTGCGCATGAAAGAATAGTGTCGTGGAAGTGTGGGATAAGGCTAAGGGCAATGTTGGAATTTTGGAAATTAGTTTCGGGAATTACAAAACGTGAACTATAAATCATTGGGCTCAAAAAAATGAAATGAAATTGAGGCCCAAAGTTAGGAGCATGGTCGGCCAATAGGGCCATGATCCAAGTCCACTTACTTGGTCATGTGCTTGGTCATGTGACCAAGTCTTCTTATTATATTCATTAGAAGACTTAAGAAATTAGAAGACAAGAAACAAAGCAAACAAGAGAGAAAGAAGAGAAGGGTTTTGGGTTTGGCTTGGAAATTTGACTCCCAAAAATATTGCTCCTAAAAATTTTCTTTTGTGGTTTTCCTACTAAATTGAGTAGCCTCTTCAACTTGGTGTAGTTGTCTTGGAGGAAGAAGCACTTGGTTCCTCAATTTGATCACTTGTTCAAGTAAAGAGGATTAGAGGATAAGGTAAGAATTCATCCCTTATTCTTGTGTTGTGAAGTCTTGTTTGTGTTGTAGTATGTAGAAATGTGTTAATTGTATGGAAAAAGGGAAGTTTACAAAGTGGGTGTGTGATGTATATGTGTAGTCGTGTGTATGTACATGTTGTATAGCCATAATGTGTTGAATTCATGTTATATTCTAGTTGTAGTTGTGATGAAATGCATATTGGAATTGGAAATGGAATGAATTTAGTTGAAGTTGATAAAGAGAGCATATGGCCGTGTGGTATGTTAGAGTTGGAATGGAAATGGATTAAGTTGTTTAGTGTGTTAGTTGTGTTATTGTGATGCTTCTAATGTAAATGAAAGTAAAATGATATAAGTTTGCTATGAAATGGAGCGTAGAAGTTTATGTCGTTTTAGAATGATTTTATGACATTATGGGAATGAAGTTATTAGGTTGTAAATTATGATGGGTGTTGATGAATTTGGAAATTGGAAACATGTTATGAATATGTATGCCAAAGATTAGAAGTTTTGAGCGAATTATGACTTTGACGGAAAGTTTGTATATTATCCATATCGTGTGTATAACTTGAGGAAACGATATGAAACGCTTCTAAACTATGTTGTGATGATCTAGTTTGATAATGCATGTGAAATCATTGAAATTGGTTTGGAAATTGAAGTTGAAATGAAGATGATGGCATTATGTCGGCAAGTAGAACTAGTGGTACCATATTGTGTTTCTAATGTTTGTTATTGATGTTGATGTTGTTGTTTGGGTTGTTGTTGATGGTTTTGAGCCGAGTTGAATTCTCGGGGATGCTATATGTATAGGGGAAGTGCTGCCGAAATTTCGGTAGACAAATATGAGTTGAATTGAATTCGTAGCATCTATAACTTACAATTGGTAAATGTGACCATTTGCAGATTTTCGACGAAACGGAGAGTGAGCTTGGATAGGCTTAAAAAGCTCAAAACGTATGTAAAGCTACCCCGATCCTTCTTTTGGCATGCCTAAGTGTATTAGAATCGGATTCGGGCCTCGAAAGACTTTCTGCCCATCGGAATCCGCAAGTGAAAATATCACTTTTCCTTTCAGTAAGATTAAACTCTTTTGGTATGCTTTCTTGGAAATTATGCAAACTTTCTCTAAACTCCATGGAAAGCTATAGAACGTCCGTAGAAACTTTGTAGGTGACCCCATAAGCTTAAAACATGTAATTTGAGCCCACCGCCTTGCTTGTCCCGAGGTGGGCCCGCTATTCCTGATTTTGCCCTTATTGTACTTAAGTCCTATTTTCGAGCGGTTTTTGAAAGAAATGTTTGACTACCATTCTAATTACCTAACAAACATTGTTTTAAATATTCCATTAAGTCTGATAAATTGTTTTGCCACTCGAAACGACTTCAGAAAGGTTATACTCTGTAATTCATTATGATATCCGAAACTCGTTTACTATGATTCCTTCCGTCTTCATTGGATCGGTTTGTCTTTGATATGCCTCATCAAGTCTATGGAAACATTTATGATATTTTAATTGCATTAGTCTCTCACTACTCCATTCGTGGATGCCCCAATGTTTCCCACACTGAGCCCGGGCCAGGATATGTTGTCAAGCGTGATCCTTTGCATTGTTCGCCGTGCCTCGATCTGAGGGGGCAGGTATACGCGTACATGGGTTTATGGAGTATGTTGTTCCATGTACGCTTGTTCTGATATTATTTACTATGGCCATCTGATATGACATATTATGATGCGGGGTTATGCCCCATTTTCTGATTCTTCTGTGTTGTGGCACCAGCGTTGGGAGGGTGGCCACGTTCTGTCTGCCGAGTCCCTTGGTAGGGGCCGGATTTGATATGACATGTGTTTCTGTACACACTCTGCATGTTTTGAATATATGTATCTGATACTTTGGGTCTTCTGGTTACTTTTGTACGTTCTGTACCAGTTACGATTTTGTTTCTGTAATTCAGGCTTTACATATTCAGTACATATTTCGTACTGACCCCCTTTCTTCGGGGGGCTGCGTTTTCATGCCGCGCAGGTACCGACAACAGGTTTGCTGATACGTCCGCTTTGGATCTTATTCTGCTATTTTGGAGCGCTCTTTTATTCAGAGCCATCTTTTGGTATAGTCTGTCACTTCTATATATGTATATTCTCGTTCATGGGTACGGCGGGGCCCGGTCCCGTCATATGATTCTGTCAGTCTGTTTAGAGGTCTGTGGACATGTTTGTGGGTTGGGGTCTTTCTGTACAGATGTATGTATGTCGTGTTTGGGCGATTCCATTCGTCGCGGCGGCCGGTCCGCATATGTTAAATGTTGCTTTGTTGGCCCTGTGTGGCCTTTGTTGGTATTTTCTGCGTGCAGGGTATATTGGATAGTCCGTAAAACAAAGGAAACTCTACCGAAATTTTTCTGGAAATTAGCTAAATTTGAAATAAAGCCTTGTCGGCTTCTGCTATATACTAGAATGCGTTTGATACAATTTGAGATAGCATTTGATAGATGCGTTCGGGTGCCCAGATCGGGCACTAGTCACGGCCTACGGGGTTGGCTCGTGACAAAAAGCTTTTTGAGTTCTCACTGATCTAATATTCCAAATTAAGGACTTAATTATCATTTAAAGTTAGTTTTAGCAGCAATCCTCTTTGATAACATGCTGGTAGGTGGTTATTTTTCCATGATGGCCTTTTTGCTACCTTTTTTTGTACCCTTTGTAGAAGACTTTGCAGAAGACTCACTTAAATTGGACACATTCTCCTTTAACATATAACAAGAAGAGCCAACCTCAACCGTGTTACTCATTTCCAGGCCTGGATCCATATCCTCCACCATATCAATATTAAGAGATACCAAATCATGAAACATCTTATTGTGAGAAGTCTTGTTTGGGACTGAATCATTCAGAGGAGAAAAATTTTCATAAATCACCAGTGCATGTTCTGTCCCAAAATCACAATCTTCAGAAAACTTGTTAGAAGGAGATTGATTAAGTAGAGACAACGCATCATTAGCCACATTTTAGAAGTTAGTAGTGTCTAAACTATCTCCATTTCTCATCATATCAACCCTTTCATAATTACTGTTAACCTTATTATTCCCTATAGAACCAGAAAAAAGGCCATCATATTAACAACCTTACAACCATCGTGCTTATTTGATTGCTGCAATGAAACTTCAACATTAACTTCTTCAATATCAACCTTCATCTTTGACTTGGCAACCTGCTCACATATCTGATTATTACTATTCTTCAGATGTAACGACCCGCTAGGTCGTTATGTCCGTTTTGATCATTTTAAGCCTGGCGGTTCATTTCGAGACTAGGAGTGAGTTTAGTGACTTAGCAAATTAGACAACTGTTATGAATTTTGAGGCCACAGGTGAGTTCGTAGTCTGTTTTTACACGTGTGTGCTTGTTTGGTTTGAGTCTGTAGGGCCTCGGATTGATGTCGGGATGCTGGGTGAAAAATTGGTGAAAAACCACAGGTCACTAGTCGAATATGACCGCTGCAGCTAGGGGGTGTTGTAGTGAGTACGCCACAGCTGGGTGTTGGTCGCCATCGCGGGATTTTGAGTTTAATGAGGTTCGCTGTAGTGGTGGGAGTTTTCGCTACAGCGAGACCACTGCAGTGTAACAATGACCGCTGTAGTGGTCGACCGCAGAGAAAAACCCACTTTTATATTGCAAAACTCGAGGCAATACCCATATAACTTGTCACGACCCAATTTAGCTAAGTTGCGCGGGCACCTACCTTTCCCACCTCGGTAGGTGAAGCCTTATCCTAACAATCTCAAAAACATGAAATAATAAATAAATAAATAAGCGGAAGAGATAGAAATACGTAAGTCTGACATAATAATAGATAGAATATGCGGAAATACATGAAAACCACCCCAGAAATATATCTAGTCAAACAAGAGCAACTAACTAGAATCTATAAGTCTGGAAATATCAATAATACATCAATAGTCTGAATATGTCTTAGACTATCAAGCAAGCATAAAATAAAGAAAGAATCTCCAAGGCGACGGACGTCCATGTGCTCACTCTGTAAGACTTTAAGGAGCAACTCTCACACCACTATCAGCCACGAGAAGCAGAGGTCGATCCTACCTCAAATTTTGCATTCATAAAAGAATGCAGCAAGTGCAGGTCAGTACAAACAACAAGACCCAGAATCGTTTAGGTATCATAGACCGACTAAGTTTAGTTAACCCATATCAAGTCAATAAAGTAAGATAAACAGGTAAATCAACAAGGTATAAGTCAAACAAGAACCAGAGTCCAAGTACACGTCATCATCTATGTTTAGTATCTAAACCCAATTGTGCCAAGTCTCAAATACACAGTCAAAATCTGTATATCATAAGTACCTCACAAGAATATCACAGTCGAAGCCATAGTACAATGCAATGAAATAGTATATGAAATGTGTATGCAATGCATATGCTATGTACACATGTACTCCGATGATGGAATATGACATCTCGGTAGCTCAACCCATGGTGGACCCACAAAGTCCATGTACCTCATAGTTCTGGCAACAACATGGGCAACCGCTACCTCATGATTTTTGCAACAACCTCGGCAATCTCTATGCACAACCTCGATTTCGGGATAACCATCGAACATCTGTCCGCATGTCATTCTTATCCAACCTAGCCCAGCTCATTACAGTATTCCTCAAGTATCATCAATATATTAATAGTATATCATGAAGGATGAGAATGCGTGCAATGTATGAGCACAATGTCAGTAATCAAATTAATATCACAAGTAGCACACATGGACACACCAACAATATCATGAAAAGGCTACACAATAAGCCATAATTGAACACTATCCTTGTATGAAACGTCAATAAGTAAGATACTACAATATCATGGTCAAGATATATAAATAGTCTCCAATATCTACTATCTCCACGTGGCATCAAGCCAACAATAATAGAACAAGATAAGTCATAACACAACAAGGTTGCTAACCCCAATCACACAACAGGGTCCAACCTAAGAGAATAGCCAACCCAACTTCATACCCGAAGATTTACATGCTTTCTCTGACAATATCATCTAAATATATGCTTCGCTAAATGAATTCTTACCACAGGGTAAACTGTAACCTACTTGAAAGGACGAATAGTAATATCACCAACAATCACTCCTTAGACTTCCCTTTCCTTTGAGCCTTGAGATAAAGAAAGTATAGGCACATCTAAATCAAGAAATAAGAATCAAGAAGAACATCAAATGAACCCTACTTTTATTCAAGACCCAAATCCCCAACCTATGGAATGGGTTTTATAAACTAGAAGGGTGAAATTAGGAATCTCAAGGTTCCAACATGAAATTAAAGCTCTAGGTGATAATTCCCATTAATAGCAAGCTAGAATAACCAACAATTTACTCAAATTCGAATTCTAGGCAAAACCCCTGAATTTGGGTATAAACCCTAACTTCCAATTCCATAAATTATCCTCTAATTAGGAAGAAATTTTGAAATAAAGGATTCTAATCATTAAGTAAATGCTTAAAGATGCTAACCCAACCAATAAATCACGATTTAGAAGCATAGAAAGAATAACTCATTGAACTACTTCTAATCTTCAATCACTTAATGAACTATCAAGATAAAGGAATTCTAAAATGATTAAGGACAATGAAATAGTTAAAAGATTAGAAGAAGTCACCAAGAATATCCTGGAATTGCTCCCAACAGCCCAGATTTCAAAATAGTAATAAATGAGGGACTTAGGGAATTTAACACTTGATTTAATCACTTAACTGCCTGACACCCATTTCTGCGACCATCAGGCCGCTCCAGCGTCACCGCTTCGGCGGTCCCTTGACCGCCATAGCGGTCAAGAATAAATTGAACAAGCCAAACTAGCGGCACGGTGATCGCTATAGTGGTACAATTGTCGAGGTTCTGGTGCCGCCAAAGCGGGCACCAGACACCAGAATAATACCAAGTTTCACACTTTCAACCCGAATTTTCAACTAACTTCTAAGACCATCTGCTCACATACCAAATACATACACACACATAAAAACACGCTGCAAATGTACTCGTGGCCTCAGAATTACCAACGAAGGTCTCATCAACCGAGTCAACCCTTGATACCTCAATTCCAACTTTCCAACCCAAGTCTCAAAATGCACCCGAGTGCATTAGGAACTAAACCAGATATGCACAGAAGTTCTAAATGACCATCCAGACCTCCCAAAATTGACGAATTTCTAAAAAAGGTCCGTTTACCTAAAAGTTGACTTTGAGTCAACTTTTTTTGGCTTAAAGCCAAATTTTCTCAAAAAGTCACTCAAATCAACCCCGAACACCTCGAGAAGCTTGTCAACGGTCCCCTCGGGTCAAAAGTGAGCTAAGAAGCTTGGGGAAAGGTCAAAAAGTACCGAAAATACTATAACGACCAAGTGTGTCATTATATAACTCCAAAAACTGTTCGCAAGAAAGTGAGATGAATTTCCCAGAGTCTTGGTGGATTCTTCTTTGAGGGTAAGTCTTAACCTTTTTTCTTGTTCAGTTCATCATCATCTTCAAGCTCATATGCTAGTTAAGGTTCTCTAATGATAGATTAAAAGGCTAGAACCCTAGAATTGTTGAACCCTTGAATAATTGATGGGTTGTTAATTTTATTGTTGTTTAATCATATAAGAGTGTAGGTGATCACTTTCTAGGATTATAAATTGATCATTTATGATGAGAATTGCGTATGAGACGTAAGGTTCAATTAAAAATGGGAACTTTGGCATAAAATCTATTTCGAAAAAGGTGAATTGATTCGAAACCCATATATTGGAAGATTATGATTGTTGGTATTAAGATTATGATAAATTCTTTATTAAATGATAGTTTACCCATTTGAAAGGGGTAGAAGTAATTGGGTCTTCTTCCCCAATTATGGTTCTTATTTGATTAGAAGGCCTATTTCTTACTTAGCATTATATTGCTAGACTTTGAGCATTCTGAAGCATTATGAAAAGGGAAAGCTCTTGCGGAGTAACCTGCATTGTTCTAGTTCTGTATTTCAGATAGGTTATGTTTTACTTGAGTTAGACTTTGATTAGTTGATTGTATATGTAGTAGAATTGACGAGACAAAACATGATTAGGCTTTCGAGCATGAAGTCGGACTGGATACTACTTAGGTTGGTATGACTTCTGATTATGTGGGCTTATCTCCATTACTTTATGTATTGAACGTGAGGTGTACTTGTTGTGAATTGGAAAGAAGGGGTCCATATATACTCTTCTTTCCAATTGAGATGGTTGTATATTTATGCTGTTGTGGATTGATTTCTCTGAGTTTTTTTATGACTTGTGGCATGGTGCCTTGCAGTTATTGACATTGAGTTTATTGACTGATAATATTCCATATTGACTGCTGGACTGGAAATACATTGAGATATATATTGTGATCAAATACAGAAATATATATAAAGGCACATTTGACAAGGGGTTGAAGATGTGGCCTAAATAAAGGCTCGTGTTCCGAGGTCAGTTTTGGAGCAAGTGGTACATGGACATCACGGTCCCCCTACAGGTCATGACTAATGAGCAAAAATAGCCATTGGCATATGTATACGGTTGAGATACTATCATTGGTTGCATTGCATTGCATTGGACTTATATTATTCTTGTGGTGTATTATGGACTGGTTGATGATTGATTCATGATATTGTTGTGTTATTGTGCTATTATGTCTATCTATCTATCTATTTTGTTGATTTTGTGATCGTATGCATTATACTAATCTTAGTCAGCCTTTGATATCTATCGGTACAAAGATTGTACGGGTACTACCTTGCTGCACTTTTTATTTGAGTGTAGATTATGTGCCAGAGACTTCTTCCAGACCTCACTTCTAGCTTGGGGCTATTTACTGTCCAGATAAGAGGATGAGCTCCTATCCATGCCATGCCTCCTGAAGATCTTTCCTATCCTGGTATCTATTTCATCCGAGATATTTATGCTATTTCTATTACACCTCGAAAAATTTCATGTCGTTGTGCGATAAATAGGCTAACGCAAGGTAAGATGTATATGATGACGCTACAAGTAATAAGGGGTACTTAACGATTCTAATTAAGATTCCAAGGACATTTGAGGAAAGAGAGGAAAATTCGTTAATGAAAGCGATAAGTCGTGTTTTGGAAAGGTTTTGCAAAGTACCGAACTAATGTTGATTTAATAATGTCTTGAGGAAGAGTTATAATTCTCTTAGATTGTTAATGAAGTGTTAAACAAGTGTTAAGAAGGACTCACAAGGATTGGAGATCAAACAGAGCGACGAAAACAAGTCGGAAGGAAGGTGATTTATACGACCCATTATACGGTCCTTATAACTTTATACGATCCGTATAATGGTCTGTATAACAGTCACAGTGAGAGGTGATCACTGGAAGCATTATACGGCCACTTATATGGACCGTATAAGAGTCCGTATAATTCATGACGGGCAGCTTTGTCCATTTTATAAATATAAGACCCAAAGTTATTATTTTCATTTCTCAATTCTTGAAACCTCTAGAGCACTCCATACATCTTATGAACAAAAATCCAAGAGAGATCAAATATCAAACACCAATAATAGTGGAATCAAGTGCAATGATGCTAACTCGGGTTCATGGAAGCTAGAAATTTCCTTGGAATTGAAGATAGGGTTTTCTCCAAGTGAAGTATTTTCATCCAAAGCCCATTCATACATAATCCAAGGTGAGTTTTGTACTCATTTTACATTAATAAAAGTATTGAATGGTTGAATGACTTGGATTGAGGAAGAAAGTGGAATATGGAGTTCATATATAGAAATATTGGTATTATTGAATAGTGACTTGACTTGAATAATAATTCTTGACATGTTATGGGTATAATCTTGTAATGAATAATATTAAGGATGTTAGAGAAGCATTATATGTGAATGAATACAACGTTGGGTGGTAACTATGGTCATGGATAACTTTGAGGGGGGATGTTGAGAATTGAATAATGTTTAGCTTAACAAGTTTATTGATTACGCTATTATGGATGTTGTTATTGATGTTTGGGAGTTGTTATATTATATGGAGAAAGTTGTAGAAATAAAGGAAGTGTTGCCCAATTTTCGTTAGCCCTTAGTCGCCTTAGCTTAGCTTCAAGTATGTTTTCGGTTATCTAACCTTAGTATAAATTCTCTTGAATGTGGAATTGTGGATGTCGGAGGGAAGCACTTAGTCGATAAAGCTAGACCGACATAAAGGTTGTGTAAGGCTATTTCCCTTCTTCCAAAGGTTGAATTCTACCTTACGATTTCCTCTATATTTTCATGACTTCCTTATATTCTAACTATGGAAAGATAAATATTCTTGATGATTCCTTAAGTCAAAGATGAGATGTGATCCATGATATTGATGATGACGATCCTATTTCTAAAGACCCCAAAGTCATGAATTAATGCCTTTATGAAGTTTATGAGCTAATCCTATGTTTTCTTTGATGATGTCCCTTATTGTTAGTCTCACCCCATGCTATTAGTTCCTCCACGGTGAGACATGCCAATCATGATTGTTCCATAATATAATCGGAGGTTACCGACCTTATGTGACTCCAAAAGGGTTGTTGCTTTTACTTGAGCTCTCATGCATGCATTATGTTATGTATACGTACGACTACACCGTGCCTAGTTGGCCGGGCAGACACCACTACGACAGGCGTAGTGGGCAGCTATGACGATCATTACACCGTGCCTATATGGCCAGGCAGACACCACTAGTGTGTGGCTTAAGATGTTTACCCCGGACGCAGGCTAATGATGATCACACTATACCTATAAGGTCGGGCATTTGCATATATATATATATGCTTACATGATATGGTGTTGATTACAATATAAGTTAGCATGCATGACTCCGCCTTAAGAGGCAACCAGTTACAGGTTATCCCTTTATCTTATATTCTTGCATCTCTCTATCATGCTATTATGTATGCCTTACATACTCAGTACATTTTTCGTACTGAAGTCCTTTCATTTTGTGGACGCTGTGTTCATGCCCACAGGTAGACAAGGAGGCGCCCAGATCCTTAGGAGCTATACCAGCTTATACAGGAGCACCCCACTACTCCGAAGGTGCAGCTTATTGATGCATCCTTTTGTGTTCATATTTGGGTGTGGCAGGTTCCTGTCCCAACCCTATGTCGCAGTACTCCTGTAGAGGCTCATAGATACGTATGCGTGGGTAGTAGATGTCTTATGAATACAACAGTGTATATTTTGTATATCATTTTTGGTAGCCTCGCGGCTGATATGCATGTATATACTTATATTTTGTACATGTTGATGACCATCTTATGATAAGTTTTGTGTTGGGAATAATGTGTATTCACGTTGAGTTGGGTGACAAGTATGATAGGTGGTGCTCGGTAGTGTAGCTCCGGGTACCCGTCATGGCCCCTAACCGGGTCGTGACAAAAGAGGTATCAAAGCAGTTCCGTCCTAGGGTGTGTCTACGAGCCGTGTCCAGCAGAGTCTTTTTTATGGGTGTGAAGCACGCCACACTTATAAACAAGAGGCTGCGGGCATCTAGGAAAAATGACCGTCTTTCTTCTTATTAGATCGTGCGATAGATCTATGTTATAAGATTTCCTTTTCCCTATTTATGCGTTATGATTTCAGCGATGCCGGTAAAGAGGAAAGCCACAACTTCCCAGAAGGGCAAGGCTATGACAACAAGGCGGATGGAATGGGAGCTGCTAACGAATAACGAAGAAGGTGAATCCCATAATGAGGCTCCATCTCATATCTACCACACTCCGCCTATTCTAGAAGAACAAGAAAATGTCTGTACTCCAGCTCCCATGCCTTCCATTCCTCCACCGAGTGCTTCGAGTCAACAGATGACCGAGGTTATTCAGCTATTAACTAAGTTGGTTATCGCTCAAGCCCAACGACAGAGTACAGGCCCAGGTGATCGGGCGGTTAGTGCAAGGGCTAGTGATTTTATGAGTTTAAATCCTCCAGAATTTTTTGGGTAAAAGTCGGATGAAGACCCGCAAGGCTTTATAGATGAGATATTGAGGACGTTGAGGATCATCCATGCTTCGGATACCGAGTCAGTAGAGTTGGCATCTTACAGGTTGTGGGATGTGGCGGTTCTATGGTATAACAATTAGATTTCTTCAAGAGGGGAAAATGTACCTCCCTCGGTTTGGCAAGAGTTCGTGAATGCTTTTATCCGTTATTATTTGCCACCCGAGGTCCGTCGGGACCCGAGGTCCGTCGGGCTAGAGCAGAGAAATTCTTGAATCTTAAGCAAGGGAATATGAGTGCCCGAGAGTACAACCTTCATTTTAATTCATCGTCTAGTTATGCCCCGATGATGGTAGCGGCTATGGGAGATAGAGTACATCGATATGTTAGTGGCTTAGGGCCACATTTATTCAAGTATTTCTTGACAGCTTCACTACAAGAGGGGATGGACATTTCCCGTATTCAGGCTCATGCCTAGAACATAGACGAGCAACAGCAGTCGCACCGGGCGAGCGTGATATAGATAGAGGGCATAGTAAGAGAGCTATATATGTGGGCACTAGTAGTGAGTATAGGGGGGGTCAGTGGCAACAGTACTCCAGATATTCAGGTCAGCCTGCAGCCAGTGCACCTCCTTGATTCGCGGGCAGGAGATTTGATCGCCACATTTATTCTGGTCCAGGTCAGGGTTCGAGGGTCTCAGGTCCTCAGTTTTGAGGTGATCCAAGTTAGAAGAGACCACTGGTGCCGTGTTATAGCCAGTATGGTAGATTACACTCAGGGCAGTGTCGCCGAGGTTCAAATGCCTGCTATGCCTGTGGTCAGGTTGGGCACATAATGCGTGATTATTCGTCGACGGGTGGTAGAGTTGGGACTCAGCCCACAGGATCAGCAGCTGGTTCTTCCTCGTCTATACGCCCGGTAGGGCAGAATCTTTAGACTTCAACAGGCCGCGGTAGGGGCAGAGGGGGAACATCCAGTTCAGGTGGCACCCAACCCGTATTTATGCTTTAGCCGGACGCCAGGATCTTGAGTCCTCCCCAGATATGGTTACAGGTACACTATCCATATTCTCTCATGATGTTTATGCATTGATTGATCCGGATTCTACGTTGTCTTATATCACTCCTTATATTGCTGGCCGTATTGGGGTGAAACCTGAGCTAATTAAACCTTTCGAGGTATCTACTCCGATTGGTGATCCAATAATAGCTAGACAAGTATACAAAAATTGTGTGGTGGTGGTATGTGATCGCCAGACTACAACTGATTTGATTGAACTGGAAATGGTATATTTTGATGTGATTATGGGCATGGATTGGTTGGCTTCTTGTTATGCTAATGTGGGTTGCAAAATAAAAATAGTTCGGTTTCAATTTCCGGGAGAATCAATGCTTGAATGGAAGGGTAACACAGCATATCCTAGGAGTAGGTTTTTCTCCTACCTCAAGGCAAGGAAGATGATCGCTAAAGGCTATATTTATCATTTAGTCCGAGTTTATGATACAGAAGCAATGCCATCGACTTTTCAATCCATCTCGGTAGAAATGAATTTTCGGATGTATTTCTAGATGAACTTCAAGGCCTTCCACCGGAGCGGGAGATTGATTTTGCTATTGATGTTCTACCGGATACTAAACCTATATCTATTCCTTCTTACAGAATGGCTCTTGCAGAATTGAAAGAGTTGAAGGCACAACTGAAGGATTTTCTTGAGAAAGGATTCATTAGACCCAGTTCTTCGCCATGAGGAGCACCTGTCTTGTTCGTAAGAAAGAAAGATAGATCTTCGCGAATGTGCATCGACTATAGGCAGTTGAACAAGGTGACATTAAAGAATAAATATCCTCTTCCGAGAATCGATGATTTGTTTGACCAACTACAAGGTTCCAAGTTATTTTCCAAAATTGATCTGAGATCGGGATATCATCAAGTGAGAGTTAGAGAAGAAGATATTTCCAAAATGACTTTTAGAACCAGATACGACCATTATAAATTTCGGGTGATGTCGTTTGGGTTGACTAACGTTCCGGCGGTGTTTATGAAATTGATGAATAATGTATTCAGGCCTTTCTTAGATCTGTTTGTGATCATGTTCATCGATGATATTCTAGTATACTCTCGGACAGAAGCGGAGCATGCAAACCATTTATGCATTGCCCTTGGGGTTCTTCGGGCTCGGGAGTTGTATGCTAAATTTTTGAAATGTGAGTTCTGGCTGAATTCTGTAAATTTTCTAGGCCATATAATTTCAGCTGATGGCATTTGAGTTGATACTCAAAATTGAGGCTATGAAGACTTGGCCAAGGCATACAACACTGACAGAGGTCCGTAGCTTTTTGTGATTAGCAGGCAATTATAGAAGATTTGAGGAAGGATTTTCTTCTATTTCTGCACCACTGATGAAGCTAACTCAGAAGTCAACAATATTTCAGTGGACCGATGCCTGTGAACGTAGCTTCCAGGAATTGAAGGACAAATTAACTTCAGCCCCAATCCTGACACTTCCAAAATGACCAGATGGTTATGTTGTTTATTATGATGCCTCTGGTGTCGGATTGGGCTACATGTTGATGCAGCACGGTAAAGTTATCGCCTATGCTTCCAAGCAGTTGCAGAAACATGAAAAGATCTATCCGACCTATGATCTTGAATTAGCTGATGTTATTCATGCGATAAAAATGTGGAGACATTACTTCTACGTTGTACATGTTAATATTTATACAGATCACAAGAGACTCCAATATATTTTCAAGCAGAAGGAGTTAAATCTATGACAGAGGCGGTGGTTCTAACTATTGAAAGATTATGATATGAGTATTATATATCATCTTGGAAAAGCGAATGTAGTAGCTGATGCATTTAGCCGCAAATCGATGGGTAGTCTATGTGGGATCCCTCCGGAGAAGAAAGAATTAGCCCATGAGCTCCACCAGTTAGCTAGCCTCGGAGTTCGTCTAATTGATTCAAGAAGTGCAGGAGTTGGTATTCACAACCCAACTGTATCATCCTTAGATATGGAGGTGCGAGAGCGCCAATATGAAGATTTCCAGTTGAGTCACTATAGAGATACATTCCCTGAGAAAGAGAAGTCACCATTTGAGACTTCTGCAGAGGGAGTTCTCAGGTATGGAGGCAGGCTATGTTTGCCAGATGTGGCAGGACTACGTCGTCAGATTCTGGAGGAAGCTCATTACTCCCGTTATTCTATTCATCCAGGAGCAACAAAGATGTATCATGATCTCAAGTTAATGTATTGGTGGGATGGAATGAAGAAAGATATAGCAGAATTTGTAGCCCAGTGTCCCAATTGTCAACAAGTGAAGATTGAACATCAGACGCCAGGAGGATTATTGTAAGCAATGGAAATTCCAACTTGGAAATGGGAAGTAATTAACATGGATTTCATTATGCCTCATTCTCGATGAAAATATGACTCCATATAGGTAATTGGTGATAGACTCACAAACTCGGCTCATTTTCTACCAATCAGACCTACACATGCGGCAGACGATTATGCGAAATTGTACCTTAAAGAAGTAGTGCGACTCCATGGTGTTCCGATATCTATTATTTTCCGATAGAGAAGTACAATTTACGCCTAAATTCTGGAAGTCTTTTCAGGAAGGTTTGGGTACTCAAGTGAAGTTTAGTACAACATTTCACCCACAAATGGATGGACAAGCTGAACGCACCATTCAGACCTTGGAAGACATGTTACGGGCATATATGCTAGATTTTAGAGGTAGCTGGGATGATCACTTACCTCTTATTGAGTTTGCATACAACAACAGCTATCATTCTGGTATTCAGATGCCCCGTATGAAGCTCTATATGGAAGGAAGTGTAGATCGTCAATTGGGTGGTTTGAAGTAGGAGAGGTACAACTAATAGGTCCGGAGTTGATTCAACAAGTAGTGAAAAAGATCAAGGTTATCCGAGATCGATTGTTAACAGCCCAAGGTCGCCAGAAATCTTATGCAGACAACTGTCGGCGAGATTTAGAATTCCAAGTTAATGATTGGCTATTCCTGAAGGTATCACTGATGAAGGGCGTGATGAGATTTGGCAAGAAGGGAAAATTGAGTCCCCGGTATATTGGGCCTTATAAGATTGTTCGCAAAATAGGCCAAGTAGCTTATGAACAAAACTTACCTCCAGAACATGAATCAGTCCACCCAGTTTTCCATGTATCGATGCTCCGTAAGTGTGTCGGAGATACTTCCAGGATCGTGCCGGTAGATGACGTTCAAGTTACGGAGAAGTTGGCTTATGAAGAGGTACCCATTGCCATACTAGATAGACAAGTACGGAAACTTAGAAATAAAGAGGTAGCCTCGGTTAAGTTCTTGTGGAGAGACAACAACTGAAAGGAAATGACATAGGAAGCGGAAGAAAACATGAAGTCCAAATATCCGCAATTTTTTCCACCCCCGGAAGAGATTCAAGATGAGACGACGTTATCATAAGGTATGTAATGCTTTCTTTTAATGTTTTAGTTGTGTAAGGCCATATTTTTCTTGCCATTGTGTTGTAGCTCTGTGAGACGATGTTATTGTGGGTTTTTGTGGCAGGGTGGTAGTGTCATATTACAGGGGAAACTCTGGCGAAAATTCTGTAGAATTCCCGAGAACTTAACATTCGAGGACGAATATTTGTAAAGGGGGGAAGAGTGTTACACCTCGAAAAATTTCATGCTGTTGTGCGGTAAATAGGCTAACGCAGGGTAAGATGTATATGATGTCTCTACAAGTAAGAAGGGGTACTTAACGATTCTAATTAATATTCCAAAGACATTTGAGGAAAGAGAGGAAAGTTCGTTGACGAAGGCGAAGTATAAGTCGTGTTTTGGAAAGGTTTTGCAAAGTACCGAACTAATTTTGATTTAATAATGTCATGAGGAATATTTATAATGCTCCTTAGATTGTTAATGAAGTGTGAAACAAGTGTTAAGAAGGTCCCACAAGGATTGGAGATCAAATAGAGCGACGAGAACAAGTCGGAAGGAAGGTGAGTTATACGACCCATTATACGATCCATATAACTTTATACAATCCATACAGTGGTCCATATAGCAGTCACAGTGAGGGGTGATTACTGGAAGCATTATACGGTCACTTATACGGATCGCACAAAATCATACAGACCGTATAAGTGCCTGTATAATTAATGTCGGGCAGCTTTGTCCATTTTATAAATATAAAACCCCAAGATATTATTTTCATTTCTCATTTCCTCCTCACTTCTTGAAACCTCTAGAACACTCCATACATCTTATGAACACAAATCCAAGAGAGATCAAAGATCAAACACCAATAATAGTGGAATGAAGTACAAGGATGCTAACTCGGGTTCATGGAAGCTAGAAATTTCCTTGTATTGAAGTTAGGTTTTCTCCAAGTGAAGTATTTTCATCCAAATCCCATTCCTACATAATCCAAGGTGAGTTTTTTTACTCATTTTACATTAATAAGAGTATTGAATGGTTGAATGACTTGGATTGAGGAAGAAAGTGGAATATGGAGTTCATATATGGAAATATTGGTATTCGTGAATAGTGACTTGACTTGAATAATAGTTCTTGACATGTTATGGGTATAATCTTGTCATGAATAATATTAAGGATGTTAGACAAGCATTATATATGAATGAATATGACGTTGGGTGGTAACTATGGTCATGGATAACTTTGAGGGTGGATTTTGAGAACTGAATAATGTTTAGCTTACCAAGTTTATTGATTACTATATTATGGATGTTGTTATTGATGTTTGAGAGTTGCTATATTTTATGGAAAAAGTTGTAGAAACAAAGGAAGTGTTGTTCAATTTTCGTCAGCCCTTAGTCGCCTTAGCTTAGCTTCAAGTATGTTTTCGGTTATCTAACCTTAGTACAAATTCCCTTGAATGTAGAATTGTGGATGTCGAAAGGGAGCACTTAGTCGATAAAGCTAAATTGATGTAAAGGTATGTAAGGCTAGTCCCCTTCTTCTAAAGGCATGAGTTCTACCTTACGATTTCCACTATATTTTCATGACTTCCGTATATTCTAAATGTGGAAAGCTAAATGTTCTTGATGATTCCTTAAGTGAAAGAGATGAGATGTGATACATGATATTGATGACGACGATCCTATTTCTAAAGACCCCAAAGTCATGAATTAATGCCTTTATGAAGTTTATGAGCTAATCCTATGTTTTCCTTGATGATATTCCTTGTTGTTAGTCTCACCCCATGCTATTAGTTCCTCCACAGTGAGACATGCCAATCATGATTGTTCCATAATATAATCGGAGGTTACCAACCTAATGTCACTCCAAAAGGGTTGTTGCTTTTACTTGAGCTCTCATGCGTGCATTATGTTATGTATACGTACGACTACATCGTGCCTAGTTGGCCGGGCAGACACCACTACGACAGGCGTAGTGGGAAGTTATGACGATGATTACACCGTGCCTATATGGCCGGGCATACACCACTAGTGGGCGGCATGAGATGTTTACCCCGGATGCGGGAGGCTCGGACGCGGGCTAATTATGATCGCACCGTAGCTATAAGGTCGGGCAGTTACATATATATATGCTTACATGATATGATGTTGATTACTATATAAGTTAGCATGCATGACTCCGCCTTAAGAGGCAACCAGTTACAGGTTATCCCTTTATCTTATATTCTTGCATCTCTTTATCATGCTATTATGTATGCCTTACATACTCAGTATATTGTTCGTACTGACATCCATTCTTTTTATGGACGCTGTGTTCATGCCCATAGGTAGACAGGGAGGCGGCCCAGATCTTAGGAGCTATGCCAGCTTATACAAGATCACCCCGCTACATCGGAGGTGAAGCTTATTGATGCATCCTTTTATGTTCATATTTGGGTGTGGCGGGGTAATGTCCCGTCTTTATGTCGCAGTACTCCAGTAGAGGCTCGTAGATACGTATGCATGGGTATTAGATGTCTCATGAATACACCAGTGTATATTTTGTATATCATTTTTGGTAGCCTCGCGGGCTAATGTGCATGTATCTGAGAACCACCAGCTTCAACTACTGCTGGTACCATATTCCCATTTGTTCTACCTTTTGGCAAGAACTTTTGTTGAAAATACTTACCATGAAATCTAGATAGATATCATGTAGGTCTCTCCTCTTCTTGTAAGTCATCATCTTGATTAACAACATTTGAATTTATTTCTTCAACATGAGACTTCAACTCAGGATGCAACACACGAAACTCATCAGTAGAATGTCCTTAAAGCATGCATTCAGTACAATATTTTGGCAAAAACTCATATTGGATTTTAACTTTCTGCAATCTTACCTCTTTGGTGCCCTCATCATCCAATTCTATGGTCACCGATTTTTGTAGATCTGCTAACAAATCAACTTGCACCTTTACTCTAGAACAACTAGGTCTTGTTTTGTTAATCGCATCCATGTCAAGTTGAAGAGGTCTACCAACTGCTGAGGCCAACGTAAAGAGTGCCTCTTTAACAAAGAAAGTAGGTAATAAATTTGGGAAAGATATCCAAGCCATGGCTTTTGTGATTTCCTTATCAATCTTAAAATTTGAATCATAAATCAATGGCCTCATCTGATACGTAAAACCATCCTTGGACTTTAAATAACGAACGTGTCACGACCCAACCCTCCATTATTGGCACCCAACTAAATCCTAGTGGGCGAACCAACACTCAAGACACTTATCCCTTCAAATTCGGTTTTTATATTAAACAAGCTAATCGGTTATTACTCATTCAAACATTTAATGAACAAAATAAATCATGCCATAAAATATTGAAATAAGTGCGGAAGTTCTAACTATTACAAAATCCCCAAAATCCGAAAGTCATCGTACAAGACTCTAATCTAAAACATGTCTAAGGAATGAAATCTTACTAATAAATCCATAATGTCTAGAATAAGAAAAGACATCATAAAAAGAAGATCTTCGGGCGGCCTGGCATGGGAAGAACCTCACCCTAAATCTATCAGCAAACATCCTCCATACTAGATATGACGGCGGGTAGCAGTCGTTGTATCACAATCTGCACTCAAAAGAATGCAGCAAGGTACTATCAGTACAAACACTATGTACCGGTAGATATCATAGGCCGACTAAGATTAGTATCATGCATATTTCATAAAATCAATAGAATAGACAAGCCAGTCAACAAACATAAATATCAATAAAACACAGCAAGTCAACTAAGGATAATCACAATCAAATCACTAAGAATGTCAAGAATCACAATCACATAAGCCACAACGGAAATAAGTTACCACAATGACCACACTCATTGTTCACACATGTTAACTAATGTCATTGCTCAGTAGTCATGACTTGCAGGGGACCCATGGTGTCCATATACCACTCGTTGCGGAACAGTCCTCCGACCCGAGCACAAACCTCCGCTTCGGAATGAACCTCGGACATGGGACATATCAATGCACCCCTGATTTTTGGAACTAACCTCCGACCATGAGTCCATAATCTAGGTCACATAAGTGCCTTTCAATACCTCTAACAGAACAATGTTACTTACCGTCTCAATATCAATACTCAAATCATCATTCCATGTCCCAATACCGTAGAGAAGATCATATTAGCTACTCGTCACAATACATTCACTGCAGAATCTACACACAAGAATAGTGGTACGAAGCCCACACAATCACTCAGTCACAATCACGTACGAGTTCAGCCACACAATATCATGCAGGAAAACTAGACATGATTTCTCCTAAAGAATTCACAAACATACAATCAACTAACCAAAGTCTAACTCATGTAGATTGTAACTTACCTCAATGTAGAGTTGTGACATGCAAGTCACTCCGCCACAGCCTTTCCTTTCCTTAAAGCCTCAGAACGCTCAAAGTCTAGAAATAGAAGGCTCAATGAGTCACAATTACTCAAATCACAAGCATCAATGCAAAATACCCTTCCCTTTACCCCATTCGAATGGGTGGATGATTTTCTAGGTGTTAAGCAACCTATCAAGGTCCTTAGTAATCATTACTCATCAAATGATGACAACATTCTATCAATATCCCCATTACAAGTAGTCATTATGGTCAAGACACCATTTTTATAGAATCCTAGGTCTCTATTCACTTAGTTTATGACTCTAAGTGTGCAATTTATGATTAAGAGGACTAACCGAAGCTTTTAGATGATAACTAACTGATAATAACCATAACCCATCAAGCTTAGGAGGTTTATTAATATTATAGGGTTTCTATTTCAATTTCGCCATTAAAGACCCATAAAGGGGATAACAATCATGAAGGAGAATGGAATGATAGAATAGAATAATGGAACTTACCTCTCAAGAGCTTCTTGCCCTAGCTTGGAAATTCACCGTAGGTGCTTGTTTGGAAGTGTGTTGATGTTTTGTGAATAGATAATATGAGACTAAGTATAAAAATTTGGGGCCACTATTTTCCATCGACCGCTGTAAAGGTCATAACGCCGCTACATCGGTCCCACGATAGCGGTCAAGTGACCGCTATATCGGCCCCAAAGGAAACCGCTTGACCGCTATAGTAGTACCGTCATAGCGGTCCACTGCCTGCCACAATAGCCACCGAAGACATGGATGGCCGCTGGCTGCGGTCAAACCACCGCTATAACGGTACCGCCGCAGCGGTACTCCCACCGTCATAGCGGCACATTTTGGCCAGTGAGCTCAACTTTTGTCCAATTTTTCCCCTTCTCACCCAATATTTATCCGAGTCCTCAAAAACATAACACAAACATGTAAATACACACAAAACGCCCAACGAATCCACCTGTGGCCTCAGAATTCCCAACGGAGTTCTAATTTCCCATGTCAACCCCCGACGGACTCAAGACAATAGAACAACAATCACAAGTAAGTCAAATTACAACTCTTAAGCTTACACAATTGAGTTCCTACCGACTTGTTCTACCCTTAGAAAGGTTCTATTTGGTGGGGTAACCCTATATTTTCCATAACGACCGGAAGGGTCGTTACACCAGATACCAATTAGAACACTGTCGTCCCCGAATGGAAAAAGATGAGAAATCTACGGAGGAGTTACCTGTCTCGGTGAAAAGCTGAGGGTACTTGCTACGAATGTCAGATTCTGTTTCCCAAGTAGCTTCTTCCACCGGATGATTCTTCCACTGGACTTTCACAGAAGCTATTGCCTTGGACCTCAACTTGCGAACATCCCTGTCTAAGATAGCTACAGGCTCTTCCTCATGCAACAAATTCTCATCTACCAAGATCGAATGGCAACAGATTATGTAGGAACCATCCCCGTGGTACCTTTTCAACATCGACACATAGAACACCGGATGAACGCTTGATAGACCCGGAGGTGAAGCCAACTTGTAAGAAACTTCCCCCACACGTTTAAGGATCTCAAACGGACTAATGTACCTTGAGCTAAGCTTTCCCTTCTTCCCAAACCTCATCACACCCTTCATGGGTGAGACCTTTAACAAACCTTGCTCCCCTTCCTCAAACATAAGATCTCGGACCTTGCGGTCTGCATACTCCTTTTGCCTACTTTGCGCTGCTAAAAGCTTGGCTTGAATCACCTTCACCTTCTCTAGGGACCCCCTCAAAAGATCGGTACCCTACGGCCTCACCTCGAATGCATCAAACCATCAAATAGGAGACCTACACCTCCTTCCATACAACGCCTCAACAAGGCCATATCAATACTCGAGTGATAGCTATTATAGTTGGCAAAACTCAGCCAAAGGCAAGAATTGATCCCAATGCCCACCAAAATCTATCACACATGCACGAAGCATATCCTCAAGAACCTGAATTATCCGCTCAGATTGCCCGTCAGTCTTAGGGTGGAAGGCTGCGCTTAGATCGAACTTTGTACCTAAGTCCTAATGCAAACACTCCTAAAACCTGGATGTGAAAGTGGTGCCCCTGTTGGATACGATGGAGATAGGAACCCCGTGAAGCCTAAGCACCTCACGAATGTAAACTTTAGCCAATTTCTCCGCATCATAAGTTATCTTCACCAAACTAAAGTGGGAAGACTTAGTCAACCTGTCAACAATAACCCAGATAGAGTCGAACTTCCCTAGAATCTTCGGAAGATCCACCACGAAATCCATGGCTATCCTTTCCCACTTCTACTCATGAATGGGCAACCTCTGCAGTGTACCCCTAGGTTTCTGATGTTCATACTTCACCTGTTGGCAATTCAGACACTGAGCAACGAACTATACTATATCACGCTTCAGCCCAATCCACCAGTAATGTTCCCTCAAATCACGATACATCTTAGTGGCACCAGGATGGATAGAATACCTCGAACTATGAGCCTCCATTAGAATGGTCTTGATCAAGTCGCCCACACATGGCACACACACTCACCCTTTGATTCGCAACACGCCCTCCTCGTCAATAACAGCTTCTTTAGCCTCATCACGCAATACCTTATCACATATTTTTCACAACTAAGCATCCTCAAACTGCTTAGCTTTAATCTGCTCTAGAAATGACGATCGAGCCTCAACACAAGCCAACCCTTGACTGTGTTGGAAATATCCAGCCTCATAAAACTATTAGCCAGAGTCTGAACCAATCTAGCTAACGGATGCTCCGAAGAAATCAAACGAGCCAAACTTCCCACACTAGTTGACTTCCTACTCAATGCGTCAGCCACTACATTTGCCTTACCAGGATGGTACAGAATGCTGATGTCATAATCTTTTAGCAATTTCATCTATCTCCGCTGCCTAGAGTTCAGATCCATCTGAGTGAACACATGTTGCAAGCTACGATGGTTTGTGCACACCTCACAATGGACACCATACAAGTAGTGCCTCTAGATTTTCAGCACGAATACCACCGCTGCCAACTCTAGATCATCAGTAGGATAGTTCTTCTTATGCACCTTCAACTACCGAGAAGCATAAGAAATCACCTTCTTGTCCTACATCAAAATAGCACCCAAACAAGATCGTGAAGCATCACAATAAATAACAATATCCTTGCCCTTCACAGGCAATGCTAGAATTGGTGTTGTAGTCAATAATCTTTTGAGATTTTGAAAGCTCTCCTCACACTCGTCGGACAACTGAAACGGTACCTCTTTCTGAGTTAAACGGGTCAAATGAGAAGCATAGAGGCAAACCCTTTCAAAAACCGACAATAGTAGCTAGCCAAACCCACAAAACTATTAATCTCAGTCACTGATGTGGGCCTACCCCATTCCCTAACTGCCAAAATTTTCTGAGGATCCACTATAATACCTTTTTCGAAATAACATTCCTATGAAAGACACATAAGACAACCAGAATTCACACTTGGAGAATTTAGCATATAGCTCCTTTTCTCGTAATACCCCAGAGCAATTCTTAAATGTCTCTCATGCTCTTCCTTACTCCTAGAGTACATCAGGATATCATGAATGAACACTATTACGAATAAGTCTAAATAGGGCTTAAACACACTGTTCATCAAATCCATAAACGCAGATGGGGCATTTGTAATCCCAAATGACATAACCAAGAACTCATAGTGCCCATACATGGTCCGAAAAGAGGTTTTAGGAACATCATCTACTCGAATCTTCAACTGATGGTACCTTGAACTTAAGTTAATTTTTGAGAACTCAGAAGCTCCTTGTAACTGATGATGCAGTGTAGCCTTCACGCTGACCGGAAGCCTGATAATTTTCCCTTGATGGGCCCCCAGCTGACATCTGCATCACGGACTGAACCAGACACCCTTAATACACCTGTGAAATCTAACCCCTCGAGAATTAGTAGCCGAACATCCCACCCTACGGGCCTTTATCACCACCCAAATCGGAGGGCCGGGACTGACACCCAAGACCCTACTTAACTGAGTGTCATGCTACCATTCTATCCATGAGTCACAACTTTTTGTGAACCTTTAATCTACGAGATGACGCTTCCGTCAGGTAAAAAAAAACTTCTCAATTAAACTCTTTCGTCAAATCAGGAGCTTCTCCCTTATCGTTAATTCAAAGAAAACCTTTAGTCACAATAAAATCTTTAAAAATAAAGCATATAAACACATCGACCTATATGGTCACTTTACACAACTATCGACACCTCGATGCCCTATCCACAGGACACTGTCTGTAAAAGTCTCTAACATACACGAGATACCATAACATAAGTACTCTGACTCGGCAACACTTCGAACTAAGATGGAGCTCACCAATCCAGCTGATAGCCTAGGAACATCCTATAGCCAATGTCTTCTACTCATCTATATACACCTGCGTGGGACGAAATGCAGCGACCTCAGGCAAAGGGACGTCAGTACGAATAATGTACCGAGTATGTAAGGCAGAACTGAAACAATATTGTTATACCCAGTCTTTTTGTACGTCGAATTATTCGTAAGCTAATCGACATAAGTTTAAGGACAAGATTATTTTGGGATATGAGACCAGGGCTTTTAATTCTCGATTTTATTATTGCTCAATTTACTAATTAACCATAATTAGATTATTAAGAAGGGATTAGTGATTAATTAAGATTAATTAAGTTAATTATGTTTGGAGTGGGCCCCACCCGTAATTAATAAAAAAACAAATAAAATATAATCAAAGGGTGAGTCACTATGATGGAAACGTGTAGGATTAGTAGGATACATATAAGTAGCAAGTTGATGAGTAGAATTAGGCATTTTAGCACATTGTAATCTTCATTGCAATTTAAAAAAAAAAACATGAGCAGCCATGGCTGTTGGCTCACGGCCAGCAGTGGTTTAAAAAAAAACTTTTTCTTGCTTAGATTAGATTCTAAGGTAATTTGCAAGTCCAAGGAGGTGATAGCAACATTGGGTATTGAATTGAGGAAGAAGAAATGGTGCAATTGGTGCAAGTGAGTATAAAATTTGCTCTGATTAAATTAAGGTAAGATTTTCTCATTTTATGGTATAATTGGATTAATGGGGTTGTAATGGAAGGATAAAAATTGGATTAGATGAAATTGGAAGTAAGAAATTGCATGAATTCGTTGATATTAGGAATTGTAGTTGTTATATGGAATTGTTGAGTTGAAAAGATTAAAAGTGTGGTTTATGTCATATGTTGGAAGGAAGAAGTGTATAACGTATCGTATAGAAAGCGTATGTTGGTCTGTTTGGTGTATGATCTTAAATGTTAATGATTTGGATTGGAAAAGGATTGAGAAAGGTTATTGGATTGTTTGAGTTGTTTATGGGCTGAATTGTAAGGATTTGATATGGATATTTCTTGTCACGACCCAACCCCGTGGCCGCGACTGGTACCCCAACTGGGTACCCGTACATACCTACCCAACCGAATTTCAAATCATACGGATTTTTTTTTCTTTTTAAAACAGAAGTTACAAAAGTAGGTCGATACAACTACGGCACGCACGCAAACATATATATATCTGAACATACAGAAATTTGCATATAAGCCGATAAGGCTAGCATACAGACGAAACCCGTAACCCACACATCTATCTACAGGCCTCTACAGACATACAGAGTCATATGACGGGACAGGGCCCCGCCGTACCCAGAATATCTATACATACAGAGTATACAGAAGACAGGAGATATATACCAAAAATATACGCTCCGGATCAAAGGAGCTCTTCAAAACAGCTGAATCAGAAACCTACGCTGGCGGCGTATCACCTAGTGCGTCGGTACCTGCGGGCATGTAGCGCAGCCCCCGAAGAACGGGGGTCAGTACGAAAAATGTACCGAGTATGTAAAGCAGAACATAACAGATATAAACATAGTCCGAACCGGAGTCACAGAAATATAACGAACAGAACCATAAATCAGACTGACGGACAGAGTCATGATCCAGACAGACATACAGAACCGTGTACCATACAAATAAACAGAATTATGGTTCGGACAGACAAACGGAATCATAATACGGACAGACGAGCAGAATCAGAATCCATACGGACATACAGACGTAGTCGTCTTTCAGACGGACAGACAGAAGTATGTCGGACAGAATTATGCATGCAGAGTAGTACAGAGTCATACAGAATCATACAGAGGCATGTGCTTATATAAATATAGATAGCACACGCATACATTCATACAGATCCCGGCCCTGTCTGGGGGCGCGGTAACAGAACCCGGCCCTCTTAGTACGGGACGCGGTGGACAGACAGAATCAGATCAGATCATATGCCATCCTGGCTGCCATCCCCATACACAAATCATAATATCATACAGACATACAGAGCCCGGCCCGTACGCCGAGGGACGCGGTGAACAATGCAGAGAAATATGCCCGATAACAGAACCTGGCCCGGGTCGCAGTGAAAGAATGCATTGGGACAAACACAAACCGATAAATGAGAAACTACTTACATACAGACTCAACATACAGACTCAATCAAACTGAAGGGTGCCAAATGGCGAGCCAAAATCAGAATATCCAGATAGTATGCATAGTACGCGCCTATGTCCTAGTTGGGAAGGCACGACAGATTATCATCGGAATCGGATTCTCAGATGTTCCAAAATCATTTGTGTGAATTACGCAAAAATAGCCATATTATACACAAAATAATAGTCCAGAAGTTTTTAGAGAAAATCGGACCAAAACGGAAGTATTTAAAATTTTACAGAAGATATCGGGCCTTGTGGACCCGCCTCGGACCAACTCGAGGCTACATAGGTAAATTATTGCTAATAGACCTTATGAGGTCATCCATAGTCGTTTGGAAGTGTTCCGACTCCGTTTAGGGAAGTTTTGTACAAAAATTCACTTTAAAGGCAATTTGTAAGAAAAATAGCTTCAATTGAATTGAAGGAATTGGAGCGGTTTTCCGTCTCGAAATCCGGGGAACGGAGTCGTACTTAAGGCTCGCGGCCGAGCCTATCACATCCAGAACATGCCTAGGAACATAGGGAAATGCTTCACATACCTCGATGACGCGTTACGCTCGCTTGGCGTCAATCCAAATTTCGTCCAAAATCTGGAAATGGTCAAGTTTACCATTTGTTAGTTTCATTCTTTCAATATTCCAACTTTACACATACTTGCCTACCGAAATTTCGGCAACATTTCCTTTGTATATACGACATCCCCGAGACTTAGCTCGGCTCAATTCATCAACACAACAACCCAGAAATGACATCCAAACAACAACAAACATCAAGATATACACTAAGGCATCATTAGCCATCTTTCGACATAACGAAACATTTTTCGTTCCAAACTTGCATTTCCAAACCAAACTTATTATTTTCATATCCATTATCCATCAAAATCATTACGACATACATCGGAGGCATCTATACCATTTTCACATAATATTCATAAGATACACAAACATTCAAACCTTCCATTAAGTCACTACTCTTCCAATCTTTTCCTAACTTTCAACATACAAGTTCATAAACACATTTCCATATTCCAAGTTCATTATCATTAATCATAATTTCAAGAAATCACGCTAAAGCGACATACTTTCCGACAACAACCTAACCAACAAATTCTTCGTTTTAGCTTAACCATTATCCTTCCATCTACTTCACAAAGTCATAACAACACAAGTATTGCATTAAATAAATTCAATCCATCCACTTTCATACAAGGCACCACACGGCCAACATGCAATATCCCCCAACTTCCATTTCCATTTTTACATAAGCAATAACAAGGTTGCATAGTTTCCTTCAACAACTTAGTAACCATTTTCCATGATAACAAGGACTATTATTTTTCCATTCATTTCACAATAACACAATTAACATACTAACGGAATTTAGTTCATATTCCATCCTACACATAGCACCACACGGCCATACCTTATAATTTCCAACTTTCACTAATTCATTCAACCTTCACTTCTAATACAATTTCTTCCATAACTACAACAAGATTTCAACAAAAATTCAACTCATCACAAGTATACAACACACACACACACACGGTCAAAACCTCCCACACGGCCAACACATATTCACACACATAACACACAAGTTTCATACTTCTTACTCAATTTCACACTCTACAACATGCATACACCTTCCATAACATAACAAAGGCATGAAATTCTTACCTTTTCTTCAAATTCTTCACTTGCCACTAGAGTTGTCCTCTTGCCAAAATAATTATACCAAGTTGTAGAGAATCTTGAGCTTGGTAATAATCCCACAAGAATTGAATTTTTGAACCAAAGAGATTGGCTCCAAGAATTTTTCTTTCTTTTTCTCTTTTCTCTCTCTCTTAGCCGTGACCTCTCCTTCTCTTTTGCTCTTGTTTTCACTCAATTTTTCTTGAAGCTTCTTAAGAGTTATCCTTGATATATAATTAGTCACATGACTAATTAATGGACTTGGGCCAAAGGCCTCTTGGCCGGTTGGGCCTCCACCTTTTGGGCCTCATTTTCTTATTATTTTTGTGAGCCCAAATTGTTGGCTAAATATTGTAGTTCATGGGCAAGTTTCCAAAATTCCAATTTTGCCCTTGGCCACCTTTCGTAATTCCACACCATTGAATTCATAACTTACACCTTCATACCAAGTAAGGTCCAATTGTGGCCTTATTCATCACAAATCAATTTATCTTGAATCTTTCGTATAAACAAAAATGTCGGATGTAACATCCTCCCCCCCTTTAGAAACATTCGTCCTCGAATGTTAAATTGACCTTATGGGGCGTCGTACTACTTCGGGAGGGTCCTCTTTATAATTGTCCTTCGTGGACTTCCCGACATGGCTTCTTCACCTACATGAGGGGGTAATTCTTCTCGTCACTGATTCAAATAACTTCATAATCTATATTTTTATACCCCACATAATTATCGGACCATAAACTATATTCTTGTAACAGACGAACGCTTCCCAGATATCATAGTCAATATCATTTCTTGTTACACTCCTCGGTTCCTTACCACATTATCATATTCCTACATCATACCAAACAGATTCAGAACTGGAACCGAACGCGTAGAAGCATATCAGACTGATTCGTAATCGGAGGTAGACGTACTAAACCATGGCGGACGGATTCGTAGTCAAAGTCAGGGGTACGGAGGTATGTCAGAAAGATTTGAGATCGGTGTCAGACGTACAAAAATGTATCATACGGAATCATGATCAAAGTCAGACAGACAGAAATGTATGAGATAGAGTCGTAATCAAGATCAGGCATACGGAGATGTATCAGACAGACGTGCGATCGAAATCAGATGTACAAAGGCATATCAGACGGATTCATATCCGGAGTCAGACATACAGAGGTGTGTCAGACAGATTCGTAATCAGAGTTAATCGTACAGAGATATGTCAGACAGAAACGTATTCAGAATCGGTCATACAGAGGTATGTCAACCAGGAACATATTCAGAATCAGACATACAAAGATTTATCAGATTGGAAACATAATCGAGTTCAGAAGCATAGAGGCGTGATAGACGGAGCCCTATCAGAATCGGAAGTGCAGAAGTATAACAGATAGAATCTGAATTAGAATCAGATCACTCCTATTAAGGCTCCAGTAATTTATGAAAATTTCCCTTTATTCGTAAACCTGTTCGCCAAGTGGTCATACAGATCGTCTTGCGTGTCGCTTATCGACTCTTCCAAAGATTCCGCTTATTCACACTTCTTATCTTTCATCTTTCCTACAATCCCTACTCATTTTCTTTTTCAGACATCGTCACACCAGACTAAATTATAATGGAATAGGGGTTTTTCTAGTCCTTGACAGCATTTGTGTTCTCACCCCCGCTTCGCTTCATGTATTCGGTTTAGTAAAACCTTTCGCCGATCACAATATTAGTTGCCGGGACTCGGTTCTTAACCCATATGATCACCAGACGAAAATCATGCACATACATATACATTTACTAATATCTTATTTGCGAACGTCTCCAACCGTTATTCAAATTCGCTCAATTTCCCCGAGCGGTGTTGTACCTTTTCTTTGCCCATTTACTCCGCCTCGCTCTGCGCGACTCCTGTAAGGGCACTAATCACTCCACACATTCCATTTGTCCTTTTTGGTTACCCCAAATTTTCATTTACATCTATCATACTTACACTTGTGCAAAACTTTGCATTACTTCCCAGGGGGTCACCCATCCCAGAATTGCTCTGGCTTGAGCACGCTTAACCCCGAAACTTTCATGCATTTTGACGCGTTAGGGCTAATATAATTCCATCGATTACCCCGCAGGGCCTTTGTCACATAATTTTAGGGCAGATCGGGGTCTTAGCAAATTTTCGGAAAATTTTTGTAGCGGGTCCCACCCCCGGCTAAGTCGTACCATTACCATGTTGCCTTTCTGAATCTTAAACATTCACCTTCATACACATATACATGTGATTACGGATAACCCACGGATTTAACTCTTCGTCCCACGAATTCCGCCTCCAAATAATCGGTGGAATCTGATAAAATATCACTGTAAGGTGTTCTCCGGCCACTGGCAGAAGAAAACTAAAGTCCGACAAGTATTGCGGGACCTTTTTGTACTTAGTCTACATATTTACTTCCATATTTCTGGAAACATTTGGGCAGAGGTTCCTCTGTTTTTCTTACTATCCAAAACCTGTACACCATAAATACCAATTATGCCTCACAGGGCCAACACATATACACACACATACATATCATATCATGTCGTATCGCAGCCACACGGGGCTGATAACCTCAAGTAAGAATTATAACGTCGTCGACACTTACCACACATGCCCAACTCAACAGCATCGGAGGCACTTTCCCGTTTACTTTCATCCGGGATTTCTAGACTCACATTGACGGTGGGGACATCTCAGTCGCCCTTGCCTTTGGTCACTAGGTCTCTAATCCTTTTAAATTTCCGTCGTCTTCATAGAACAACGTTTTACAGATATCATACACATATCGAAATTTCTAGGAGACTTACGTACTCATAACTGATCAACTCGGGTCTAACCTGGGGAGCTGCCGTGGGAGCTATGTCCCTCATCATCGTCGTCGGTCTGGCCCCCACTGTTACCTGCATCTGAATCGGAGGAGTGTAGGTAGCCTGGCAATTCCTGGTTCACCGACGGCCAGGACAAAGGGCTGGAATAGGGCGTGACACTCTCTGGGGAAGCCTGTCTAACATACTGCTCCACTACCGGAGCTGCTGGCACATCCTCGGGAATCTCTTCCTCCTGCGTCCCAGAGGAGTACTCTAGTGGCTCAGCCTCGGGGCTATCCTCCTCCCTGGGAGTCAGAAACTCTGGAGGTATCGTCGCTGGGTCCTCCGAAGGGTCGGTGTCATAACTGTCTTCCCTGGGAGCCTCTGCTCTGGGGATCAAAAACTCTGGAGGAATTGTCTCTGGATCCTCCGAAGGATCTGTCTCAATCGAGTAGCTGGGGATCTGCCTACTCGGTCCTGGTGATGTCCTAGGGGCCTTATTAGCACCCCCATCCCCATCATCCGAAGCGCTCCTCTTCATTATTTATCAACCTACGATCACCTGCAGGAAGAGGGTCAGAAACATTTTCCCCAAATACCGACATTTCTGCTCTTCTGGAGCCTTGCTGTAGATACAGCAATTCGTAGGGGAGAATCATCCTAATCATATAGCTTTATCGCACGATCTAAGAATCCAAAGAAGGGTAACATCCTAAATGCCCTGTAGCTTCCTGTTTATAGGTGTGGTGCACAACACATCGATAAACAAGACTCTACTAGACACGGCCTGTAGACATACCGAGGACTAACCGCTCTGATACCACTTTTGTCACGACCCAACCCCGTTGCCGCGACTGGTACCCCAACTGGGTACCCGTACATACCTACCCAACCGAATTTCAAATCATACGGATTTTTTTTTCTTTTTAAAACAGAAGTTACAAAAGTAGGTCGATACAACTACGGCACGCGCGCAAACATATATATATCTGAACATACAGAAATTTGCATATAAGCCGATAAGGCTAGCATACAGACGAAACCCGTAACCCACACATCTATCTACAGGCCTCTACAGACATACAGAGTCATATGACGGGACAGGGCCCCGCCGTACCCAGAATATCTATACATACAGAGTATACAGAAGACAGGAGATATATACCAAAAATATACGCTCCGGATCAAAGGAGCTCTTCAAAACAGCTGAATCAGAAACCTACGCTGGCGGCGTATCACCTGGTGCGTCGGTACCTGCGGGCATGTAGCGCAGCCCCCGAAGAACGGGGGTCAGTACGAAAAATGTACCGAGTATGTAAAGCAGAACATAACAGATATAAACATAGTCCGAACCGGAGTCACAGAAATATAACGAACAGAACCATAAATCAGACTGACGGACAGAGTCATGATCCAGACAGACATACAGAACCGTGTACCATACAAATAAACAGAATTATGGTTCGGACAGACAAACGGAATCATAATACGGACAGACGAGCAGAATCAGAATCCATACGGACATACAGAATCAGAATCCATACGGACATACAGACGTAGTCGTCTTTCAGACGGACAGACAGAAGTATGTCGAACAGAATTATGCATGCAGAGTAGTACAGAGTCATACAGAATCATACAGAGGCATGTGCTTATATAAATATAGATAGCACATGCATACATTCATACAGATTCCGGCCCTGTCTGGGGGCGCGGTAACAGAACCCGGCCCTCTTAGTACGGGACGCGATGGACAGACAGAATCAGATCAGATCATATGCCATCCTGGACGCCATCCCCAAACACAAATCATAATATCATACAGACATACAGAGCCCGGCCCGTACGCCGAGGGACGCGGTGAACAATGCAGAGAAATATGCCCGATAACAGAACCTGGCCCGGGTCGCAGTGAAAGAATGCATTGGGACAGACACGAACCGATAAATGAGAAACTACTTACATACAGACTCAACATACAGACCCAATCAAACTGAAGGGTGCCAAATGGCGAGCCAAAATCAGAATATCCAGATAGTATGCATAGTACGCGCCTATGTCCTAGTTGGGAAGGCACGACAGATTATCATCGGAATCGGATTCTCAGATGTTCCAAAATCATTTGTATGAATTACGCAAAAATAGCCATATTGTACACAAAATAATAGTCCAGAAGTTTTTAGAGAAAATCGGACCAAAACGGAAGTATTTAACATTTTACAGAAGATATCGGGCCTTGTGGACCCGCCTCGGACCAACTCGAGGCTACATAGGTAAATTATTGCTAATAGACCTTATGAGGTCATCCATAGTCGTTTGGAAGTGTTCCGACTCCGTTTAGGGAAGTTTTGTACAAAAATTCACTTTAAAGGCAATTTGTAAGAAAAATAGCTTCAATTGAATTGAAGGAATTGGAGCGGTTTTCCGTCTCGAATTCCGGGGAACGGAGTCGTACTTAAGGCTCGCGGCTGAGCCTATCACATCCAGAACATGCCTAGGAACATAGGGAAATGCTTCACATACCTCGATGACGCGTTACGCTCGCTTGGCGTCAATCCAAATTTCGTCCAAAATCTGGAAATGGTCAAGTTTACCATTTGTTAGTTTCATTCTTTCAATATTCCAACTTTACACATACTTGCCTACCGAAATTTCGGCAGCATTTCCTCTGTATATACGACATCCCCGAGACTTAGCTCGGCTCAATTCATCAACACAACAACCCAGAAATGACATCCAAACAACAACAAACATCAAGACATACACTAAGGCATCATTAGCCATCTTTCGACATAACGAAACATTTTTCGTTCCAAACTTGCATTTCCAAACCAAACTTATTATTTTCGTATCCATTATCCATCAAGATCATTACGACATACATCGGAGGCATCTATACCATTTTCACATAATATTCATAAGATACACAAACATTCAAACCTTCCATTAAGTCACAACTTTTCCAATCTTTTCCTAACTTTCAACATACAAGTTCATAAACACATTTCCATATTCCAAGTTCATTATCATTAATCATAATTTCAAGAAATCACGCTAAAGCGACATACTTTCTGACAACAACCTAACCAACAAATTCTTCGTTTTAGCTTAACCATTATCCTTCCATCTACTTCACAAAGTCATAACAACACAAGTATTGCATTAAATAAATTCAATCCATCCACTTTCATACAAGGCACCACACGGCCAACATGCAATATCCCCCAACTTCTATTTCCATTTTTACATAAGCAATAACAAGGTTGCATAGTTTCCTTCAACAACTTAGTAACCATTTTTCCATGACAACAAGGACTATTATTTTTCCATTCATTTCACAATAACACAATTAACATACTAACGGAATTTAGTTCATATTCCATCCTACACATAGCACCACACGGCCATACCTTATAATTTCCAACTTTCACTAATTCATTCAACCTTCACTTCTAATACAATTTCTTCCATAACTACAACAAGATTTCAACAAAAATTCAACTCATCACAAGTATACAACACACACACACACACGGTCAAAACCTCCCACACGGCCAACACATATTCACACACATAACACACAAGTTTCATACTTCTTACTCAATTCCACACTCTACAACATGCATACACCTTCCATAACATAACAAAGGCATGAAATTCTTACCTTTTCTTCAAATTCTTCACTTGCCACTAGAGTTGTCCTCTTGCCAAAATAATTATACCAAGTTGTAGAGAATCTTGAGCTTGGTAATAATCCCACAAGAATTGAATTTTTGAACCAAAGAGATTGGCTCCAAGAATTTTTCTTTCTTTTTCTCTTTTCTCTCTCTCTTAGCCGTGACCTCTTCTTCTCTTTTGCTCTTGTTTTCACTCAATTTTTCTTGAAGCTTCTTAAGAGTTATCCTTGATATATAATTAGTCACATGACTAATTAATGGACTTGGGCCAAAGGCCTCTTGGCCGGTTGGGCCTCCACCTTTTGGGCCTCATTTTCTTATTATTTTTGTGAGCCCAAATTGTTGGCTAAATATTGTAGTTCATGGGCAAGTTTCCAAAATTCCAATTTTGCCCTTGGCCACCTTTCGTAATTCCACACCATTGAATTCATAACCTACACCTTCATACCAAGTAAGGTCCAATTGTGGCCTTATTCATCACAAATCAATTTATCTTGAATCTTTCGAATAAACAAAAATGTCGGATGTAACATTTCTATTACTGTCATTGTTGGTATTGCTGTGATAACAGAAGGTTAATTGAAAGTTCGGGTTAGGCAAGTCATATAGGGGAAATGCTGCCCGATTTCCGTTAAGTTCTTAACTAATAGAAATCCTAATCAAGAAAGTATGAATGATTCCTATAGGTAATTGGTTGCAGATTTATATGCTAGAAAGTATAGTTTACTAACGGTAGCGTTACATTCATATCGAATAGGCTAAAGGGGCGGCGAAGCGAACTTGACTACGGTTAACCTATAACATGTATGTAAAGTTAACCCTTCTTTCTTTTTGGCATGATCTTTATGAAACAAACAGACGACGTATATATGACTCCAAAGAAGATCTTATTCTTAGAGCCACTAGGATGGCTAATGTTCCTGATTCCCAGAACTTATTTTATTATGTCTTGATACGTATCTATGATTTCTGGAGTTCTATTTGATATGTTCCACAGTGACATTAGAAGGGTACTGGATATGATTATTGTTTTGATTTTCAAATGATAGTCCATTTTGATTATTCTATCGAGTCTCAGATATGATTTAATTTGCATATGGTTGCTCACTACTCTGCTCGTGCATGCCTCAATATGTCTTTCACCGAGTCTCGGGCCGGGTATGTTATCATGCACAATTTCACTGCATTGTTCACCGAGTCCCTCACTGGAGGGCCGGGTACCGTATATATATATATATATAATGATATGATGATATGTTTATGGCGGCCAGGATGGTATATGATGACTTTATTCACCGAGTCCCATAATGGGCCGGGTATGATATATGATATTGACATGCATGATTTATGTTTCAAAAGGCAAGTGTTTTGGCATTATGGATGTTATACTTGTCTCCTGTACTCCCTATTTCAGTTATGATACTCTTTAGTATATTTCATGCTTTACATACTCAGTACATATTTCGTACTGACCCCCTTTCTTCGGGGGGGGGGGGGGGGGGCTGCGTTTCATGCCCGCAGGTACAGATAGTCGGTTTGGTGACCCTTCAGCATAGGACTTCCACTCAGCTGTCTTGGCGGGCTCTGTTGTTCCGGAGCCTAGACTTTTGGTACAAATCTTATGATGTATGTATATGTTTATCCAGGGGTACGGCGGGGCCCTGTCCCGTCATATTTCACTATCGATACTCTTAGAGGTCTGTAGACATATATGTGGGTTGTGTATAAGTTTTGGTCAGCTATGTCTATACGATGTGCTATGATATTGATATGTAGTGGCAACCTTGTCGGCTTGCATATGATATTGGTATGTAGTGGCAGCCTTGTTGGCTTGCGTATCATTTTATGATTTGATTAGTTGTGACTCCTCAGGAGACAGTCTATCTGGACATATATATGATGACGTTATGAACCTTTGGAGTTCTGTTGCAAGTTTCCATATTGTTCATAGTTTCAATTTGACTATATCTAACAGGTACGTATATGAGTGTCCAGCTCGGGCACTAGTCATGGCCCACGGGGTTGGGTCGTGACAAATATATCTCGACTCGGATGATAAAAGAGTAACAGACTCAATCTGTACCTGTAACCAACTCTGATAAACATGTATGTGCATAAGAACTTTTGATGCATCATGAGTTTGTGTATATATATATAATGCATGCCTTCGCCCTGCTCGCAGCCCCTTCGGGCATAATAGCATAATGGCCCCTTCGAGCATCATAATCATCGTATACCAGCTGATCAGGTGGTTTGCGTATATAATGCCTTATCCCTTTTCTCCTTCCCCATGAAATGATGTCGTGCATGTATGTAAATATGAAAATGCATGAAAATCTGTAGAAACCATCAAAAGACTCCCTTCGGAGGAACTTTTAGTTCAAAATGGGAACTTCTTCCCTTTTTTAAAAAAAGGGGAACTTCTTCCCCTTTTTATTTGTCTCTTTCGAGACCCAAAAAAATGTGAAATGCATGGGAATAAGGAAACCGTAAGAATGTCCCATTCGGGAATTAGACATCGTTATGAAATCGTACAACTTATTGATGCCCCTTCGAGACTTAAGAAGTCAAGGAACTCAGGATATCCTACATCTAGGAGTGGATTCATTATGACGAACCAACACTCAAGATATCTATCCCTTCTAATTCAGTTTATATATTAAACAAGCTAATCAGTTATTACTCATTCAAACATCAAATGAACAAAATAAATCATGCCATAAAATACTAAAATAAGTGCGGAAGTTCTAATTATTACAGAATCCCCAAAATCCGAAAGTCATCGTACAAGACTCTAATCTAAAACATGTCTAAGGAATGAAATCTGACTAATAAATCCATAATGTCCAGAATAAGAAAAGACATCATAAGAAGAAGATCTTCGGGCGGCTTGGCATGGGAAGAAGCTCACCCTAAATCCGTCAGTAAATGTCCTCCATGCTAAATATGAGAGTGGGTAGGAGTCTCTGTATCATAATATGTACTCAAAAGAATGCATCAAGGTACTATCAGTACAATCACTATGTACCGGTAGATATCATAGGCCGACTAAGATTAGTATCATGCATATTTCATAATATCAATAGAATAGACAAGCCAGTCAACAGACATGAATATCAATAACACACAGCAAGTCAACCAAGGATAATCACAATAAATCACTAAGAATGTCAAGAATCATAATCATGTAATCCACAACGAAAATAAGTTACCATAATGACCACACTCACTGTACACATATGCTAATTGATGTCATTTCTCAGTAGTCATGACTTGCAAGGGACCCATGGTGTCCATGTACCACTCGTTCCGGAACACTTCTCGGACCCGAGCATAAAACTCTGCTTCGGAATGAACCTCGGACGCGGGACATATCAATGTACCTCTCATTTTTTAAACTAACCTCGAACCACAAGCCCATATTCTAGGTCACATAAGTGCCTTTCCACACCTCTCATAGAACAGTGTTACTTAATGTCTCAATATCAATACTCAAATCATCATTCCATGTCCCAATACCATAGAGAACATATTAGCTTCTCATCACAATCAATACATTCACTGCAGAATCAACACACAGGAATAGTGGCACGAAGCCCACACATTCACTCATTCACAATCACATAGGAGTTCAGTCACACAATATTATGCAAGAAAACAAGACATGCTTTCTCCTAAAGAATTCACAAACATACAATCAACTAATCAAAGTCTAACTCAAGTAGACCGTGACCTACCTCAATGTAGAGTTGGGAGATGCAAGCCACTCCGCTACAGCCTTTCCTTTCCTTAAAGCCTCTGAACACTCAAAGTCTAGAAATAGAAGGCTCAATGCGTCACAATTACTCAAATCATAAGCATCAATGCAAAATACCCTTCCCTTTACCCCATTCGAATGGGTGGATAGTTTTCTAGGTGTTAAGCAACTTATCAAGGTCCTTATTAATCATTATTCATTAAATTATGACAACATTCTATCAATATCCCCATTACAAGTAGTCCTTATTGTCAAGACACCATTTTTATAGAACCCTGGGTCTCCATTCACTTAGTTTATGACTCTAAATGTGCATTTTATGATTAAGAGGACTAACCGAAGCTTTTAGATGATAACTAAGTGATAGTAACCATAACCCATCAAGCTTAGAAGGTTTATTAATATTCTAGGGTTTCTATTTCAATTTCACCATTAAAGACCCTTGAAAGGGATAACAATAATGAAGGAGAATGGAATGATAGAATGGAATAGATAGAACTTACCTCTCAAGAGTTTCTTGCCCTAGCTTGGAAGTTCACCTTAGGTGCTTGTTGGAAAGTGTGTTGGCGTTTTGTGAATAGAGAATATTAGACAAACTATAAAAATCCAAGGCTAGTGTTTTTCGTCGACCGGTGCTACGGTCATAATGCCGCTATAGTGATTCCACTATAGCGGTCAAGTGACCGCTATAAGAAACCGTTTGACCGCTATAGCGGTCTGTCCACCGCTATAGCAGTACCGCCATAGCGGTCCACCGCGCGCCATAGCGGTCCACCGCTCGCCACAACAGCCACCGTGGACATGGATGGCCGCTGGCAACGGTCAAACCTCCGTTGTAGTGGTATCGCCGCAGTGGCCCATTTTGGCCAGTGAGCTCGACTTTTGTCCAGTTTTCCCCCCTCACACCCAAAATTTCATCTGAGGCCTCAAAAACACAACACAAACATGCAAATACACATAAAAACGCCCTACAAATCGATCCGCAGTCGCGGAATTCCCAATAGAGTTCTAATTTCCCATATCAACCCCGACGGACTCAATACAATAAAACAACAATCACAAGTAAGTCAAATTACCGCTCTTAAGCTTACACAATGGAGTTCCTACCGAATCGTTCTACCCTTGGAAAGGTTCTATATGGTGGGGTGACCCTACATTTTCCATAACGATCGGAAGGGTCATTACAGAACACCCTTAGACGAAAATGTAAAAAAACCTTCCATGAGACTTAGTCGAATAAGAATATCTCGATGCTGAAAGAGACTAATAGTAATTTACCTTTCACTCCATATTGTTGTGGAAGAATAGTATGTAGTTCTTCAAGATCTAGCCAACCATGCGTAAATTTACCAACGACTACATATTACAGATTCTCCAAAATGTCCATTCTCTTAAGTTCTACAACTATCCACTTAACCATGAGGTTCTATTAACATAAGTAATCTTCTTTATAGGAATAGGATCACAAACTTGCGTCTGCATGTCACCATTGTTGCTAGTTAGGGTTCGTGCAGTGTTTACAATTTGTGTGGGAAGAGTCGAGTTAGTTTGCGGAATTATGGGTGCAGTGAGTTATGGTAGAGGTAAATATTGAGTGGAAGAAGAGAGTGGATTGCGCTGACCAATCGTCGGTGTCTGACCAGTGGCCGCGCCAGCCAAGTTGAGTTAATGATAGGCTAGGGTTTGCATGAAAATTAGGAGAGAGAAGAGAGCTTTTTTTTAGTCCCACCCAAACTCTTGGAAGGGTATTTCATTTGGTTCATCGATTTTGAGAAATAAAGATATGGAAATGGAAATGAAATCTTGATTTAGGAATCGATTCATGGATTAACTTGGGTGATTTCAAGGGTGTTCTTCAAATTTCTTCAAGGGGTTAGTTTCTAATGTTCCTTTGTACCATTCTATCTTCGATTAACTTAGAATTCCATCACAGAAATCATGATTTGATATTAGAAATTGGGATTTTTCATGAAATTGGATTTTCAAGTAATTTATCAAATCGAAGGTCGATTTTTGAGTGGATTTCAAATATTTTTGAGATTCTTACAATTTATACTTTGGCTAAACCAATTTTGAAATAAAATTCTAGTTTTGCCCTCTTGAGCCTGGGGTTACCTTTTTGGGTTTGATTTAAGATTTCGAATGAAAGTATAGTAATATGGGTATCATTGGACTCAAAGAGTACTATTTTGAATATATTGAAACAAATGTTTCTATGAAATTATGGTTTTGCTCTTGGGACTCATATTTGGCTATTTTGGGTCAATTATTGGATTCCGGGTAAAAGTATGACAAAATGAGTATGCATAGATACGTATTTTGACGTAGAATTCATATTTGATAAACGTTAATCGTTCTGAGGGCTCTCCGAAGTTGAAATGCATGCCTAAACTAGATTAGTTCGTGACACATGTTCGGCATCGAGGTAGGTTACGACTTAACTTTAGATTACTCTTCAATTAGCGAAGCATATGTAGAAGTTAGTTATTGACGGAGAAAGCATGCTAAGCCTTCTAGTATGAAGTTGGGATGGATATTCTTAGGTTGGTATTATTAACTGATTTGTGGGCTTGTTACCGCTTTGAGATTTATTGGCTTGTTGCCATGTGTGTGATATTGGACTTGTACTTAGTCACCATATTATGATTATGATACGGTTGTCTCTCACTTCTCTTGATATTAACATGGATAGAGGAAAGGTCTTGACTTGATATTGATATTGTGATATATGTCCATGTGTGGCACCACTAGGATTGATATGATTCACTTGATATTGATATTTTGTGTTGCATTTATCCTCATTTCCCTGATACATTGATATTACCTGTGTTTGGTGCTGATAATTATAAGTGAGGAGGAAACATTTATGATTCTTTGGACTTACATGATATAATATACATCTCTGGGTTATGTGTGGAATGGCTTGTGGTGTGGAGGTGAAACCCAAGTAGGTTGGTTCCATAAGGTGTTATGTGGTCTGTTTGCTATATTTTCTATGCTTGTGACTTGTATTTGCATTCATTTCTCTCTTAATATCTCACTTATCATAAAAAATGGAAGGATAACGAAAATGGCTTGAAATTGTGAAGTGTACTTTATGACGGGTAAGGATGGGATCTTTGATATGATTTACTATTGATGTTGATATCATGCATGGCATACATTTTTATTTCATATGATGATTTGTTATGAACTGTGATTGGAAATGATGAAAAGTGAGAGTTTAGCCTCCGAGGTCTTTGCCGGAGAGCGTAGATAGATGAGTGTCCAATGCCCCAGGTCTTTCCTAGGATTATGAGAGTGTCCGATGCCTGAGGTCTTTATCGGGATCGTGAGAATGGTCTATGGACTTCACGAGTCCCCCATGGGTCATGACTATCGAGACGTGTAGGTATTCTATTCGTAGAATGTGTGTATGATATGAGACAGTTGTCTAGTTCATTGCATTGCATCGTACGTGCATTCATATTACACCATTCACATCTCTTATTTTGGTTGTTGTATTTATTGTATTACATAGTGCATTTCAGCATTAATTCCTTTGTTGGTGATTGACTTGAGTTGCCTTGTGCCTGATTAATACATACTTGGAAATTGATGGACTCGAGGATTAGAGACTTTCTCTTAGGCTATAACTTGATGTTATGGATATCTATTGTGGTTCCTATTACCGTGAGATCGGTTGCATATGCTTAGTACCCATAATTGATTGCTTACTTGCCTATTTGTTAATTTCTTTCTTTTATATATGTTAGCTAATTGTTGTCAGCCTACGATGCCTACCAGTACTTGTTATTTGTAGTGATGCTACCTTGCTGCATTCTTTTCTGAGTTCAGAGTTGTTACAAATTTCATTTCAGGCTCTCGTGGGTGAGTTCCCGAGGCAATCAGTTGTAGTTTCCAGGTTGAGCCATATTCCAATTTGCTACTCGGAGACTCTTCTATCCTATTGTCTTTATTTCATATCTTGAGACAGATTTTTATATTTTAGACATATATATTTGAGACTTGTATTAGTAGCTCTTGTACTATTCAGACAAGATCCCTTGGGTAGTTGTTGTATTTCGTAGTACTGTTTATCTATGATTTTAGACTTCTTTGCTTTTATTTACTACTTATGTTATGCTGAACGTTGAAAAAGAGACGGGTTTGCCTACCAGGTGGGATGGGGTAGGTGCCCGTACAATTTGTGATTTGGGTCGTGACATAGTTGAGTCGCTGATTCGGATCCTGAAGGACTCATGAGTGGTTAGGATCTTTGGTTGGACATTTAGCCTTTGAGGTGATTTTGAGTTGGTCACGGTCAAAATTGGCTTAAGGAAACCCCGTTTGGTGATTTTAAGTGTAGGAACAGGTTTGTTGCATGTTTTATGACTGAAATGCATATTTGGTTTGTGTTCGGTGGTCTCGATTTCCTTTTTGGATTACTTGGATCCGAAACTATCATATAGCAATATGGGTATCTACGAACTCATATGTTAAAATCAAATCTGGAAATGAATAGATTGAGATCATTCGGAGGCTCTACAGAAGGGCAACGCTTTATTGTGAGCATTGGATTCCCAATCAGACAGGTTGAGACCTTACTTGACTCTATTTAAAATGTGTAGTTGGTTAAATATAACTAATAAAGAGATAGTAATAGGGAAATGAAGGGGGTCCCATACTTGTGAGATGACAAGCGCTTGTATTCAGTATCAATTCCATTTTATGGGAATTTGTGTAGAATCGAGTAGTAGAGTTCGGCCTGAAGGCCATGTTTTAAACATTAGCTGATAGCTTAGATTGCTTTAAGTTAATTGTGATTGAGACATAAGATCCCTTATTGATGATTATATGCTTTATACATGTGTTATTTGTGATTGTGTATTCTCATCACTCCTTAATACTCATTTAAAATGGAAAAGACCTACGATTGAGCCTTTTACTTTATTGCTTATTGTTTTTTACGTGCATGACTTATTCATTATTTCATATGGTTTATCATGCATATTACACTTGAGGATACATATGTGATGTTCGATGGGAAACAGTTCCGAACGGAATGATGTGAATGATATGAGCCTAATTGGCTAAAGACATGTAATGTGAGCCTCATTGGTTAAAGACAGGTAATATGAGCCTAATTGTCTAAATATTGAGATTGGAATTCTAAGGTGGCTAAGAACCCGATGGGAGATGATTTTAGGTGGTGTATAGACCTACCGAGTCCCCCATGGGTCACCTATTCCATATTACAGTGCGTTTGTGTACAGGTGGTGGGAAGGCCTTGCATTGCACTACATTTTCATATCACATCATTTCGCTGATTCTTTATTAGTCTACTTACTAGAAGTATTGATAGAATGTACTTGTCCAGTGGAAATGACTAAGTGAATATTGTGAACTTAAATGAATCTCATACTTAGATTTATTGATTTATACCCTTTGTTAGGTTGTTCTAATCGCAACTAAGTGGGGAAATATGCATTCAGGAGACCAACCCTCATCATCGTTTTAGTTTAGGGTCCGTCGACAATGTAGCTGCGTACACGTTGATTTCACGTTGTGTGCAGATTCGTCTCCTAGAATGAGCGGAGCTTGAGACTTCACCGTCCGTTGAGGAGCGACATTGAAGGATTCAGGGTGAGTTGCCGGTTGATCTGTGGCACCTGATTCTTCTTCATTTACTTATTGCTTTGTTTCCTTATTTCAGACAGTATTAGTTGGATATTATCTCAGACTTGTGATTACATCTTAGTAGTTCTTATACTGTGACACCCGATTTTGGGATTATTGTACTTATTTTTCATTATGAGATTTTATTAAGACTTTAAGGGTTTTTCTCTTATTATTTCCTCAAGTTATACTTGTATAAATGGGTTAATCAGTTGTTGATTGTTTGTCTACAAGGTGGCGGTAGGTGCCTTCACGACTCCAAAAATTGGGTCGTGACAAATTGGTATCAGAGCTTTACGTTCACAGTATCACATGTATGAGAACATGTCTAGTAGAGTCTTGCAAATCGGTACGATGAGCTCCATACTTATGTTCGAGAGGCTATATGACGTCTAGGAAAACTCTAATCTTTAAGTCCTTATTATGCATATTTGATTCTAAATTCTTTCTTTCATTCTCTCACAGATGGTGAGGACACGATTGGCTGCACCCACACCCGCTGCCAGCATTATTGATCGTGGAGGAGATAGAGGACGTGGTAGGAGGCGAGGTAAGGTTAGATCCTGTGTTACAGTAACAACAAGAGGCCGAGTACTGATACGCTCAAATTACACCTATTAATGGTATAATGCGGACGTTGTCAAATATAGTAACCCAACAAGGTTGAGGTTGAATCCCACAGGGAATATGGTGTGAAAAAGTTACTAAAGTCGTAGGATGCTAAGCTTAGGTCTAATGTCTTAATCCGATGGTTTTGGTAATAGTTGGTTTTTCTATTACTAATTGCTAACTACTTGCTTTGGTGGAAAAGAATGGTAAAAGAAACTAATGTTGTATCCCCGTTAGATAGAGTGTATGATCATCGGTATTGATCTTGATATACTTCTAATGGATCATTATATGAATGCACTTAATCTCTATATGAATCTCTACTATTTCCCAATAAATAAAGATTATCTCTTTCTATGATTTTTCCAAATATAAGAAAGTAACTATGAAGAACGATTAATCATACCAAGTAAATTCTTCTTATTCCTAAGTGAATTTATTAAACAAAGTTTAAAGCTTTGAGTCCTTGTTATTTATTCTTACCAACCCTAATTATTTCCCCAAATAAATTAAGGTTTATGGCTTTAATCAATGTTTGCAACCATTAATTATGAATGAAGAATGAAGAATAAATAAACCCTAATAATCCATTATGTGTATATCAATCACAACCCAATCACACAACACCCATCATTGGGTTCACAACCATGGTAAGGGAATTTAGCTACTCATGACAAAGAACAAGAAATAAGAAATTGAAGAATTCATAATTGCTTACTTTGGAAGAAAAGAGGAATTGATAATACTTGAATTGATGTTTGAACCTTAAAAAACTAGAGAGTATTTAATGTTCTAAGCCAAAAGTCAAAAATATAATAACTGATAACTATTACAACCCTACAATTACTATTTATAGGTTCTGAAAACGGGAAAGTTGCAGATTTACACTTTGGTCCCCGTCGATACGAAATACGGTCCGTAAAGTGAAATACGGACCGTAAACCAGTTTACAACCAAGTCTTCCTTCCAGTTTTGAGCAACTTCAATCTCTGGAAATACGGACCGTAAATTGGTTTACGGTTCATAAACTGCCTAGTCGTCTTTCAACTTCCAAAACTCTGACTTTCTGCCAAATGCTCGAATAGTTAAATACGCTTTGAAATATGGACCGTAAAGTGAAATACGGTCCATAAAAGTTGTTCGTAAATCACCATTTCCTCAGACTACCTTTCTGGTTCGTCTTATTCTTTAATACGCCCATGGAATACGGCTCGTGTTTGAGAATACAGACCGTAAACTGAGTTTACGACAACTTCTGCACTTTCAACTGTTTTCATCCCGAATCTGTTCCGCTTCCTTAAAAATACTAAAAACCACGTAAAATCACATAGACTTGCTTAAAAACAAGTAAAACTTATAGCCGAATAGCATCGATTGTGGCATAAAATCACGCCACATCAACACCCCCAACTTAAAGTATTTGCTTGTCCTCAAGCAAGCCATACAAAACAACGACTCAATCTAACACCTAGATATTATAGAATAACAATGTCTACATTGGTTTTGACTCTAAACTACCGGCATGCATGTTTTTCTTCCAAGGACCACCCTAATTTTCTATTTTAACGCAATATACATAACTCAGGAACGCTATGACTAACAATGAAGCTTCAATGCATGACATTACATTATCGAACATATTATGATGCACACAAATGCTACTTTAGGCGGTCACTTTATTTTGCTCAATTCTCATCCTTATGCCCTCACATAGACCAAAGAATGTCCCAACACTCATATATACAACAAGAATGGAATGAAGACGAAATAGAAAAGAAAAACACTCACACTCACAAAGAAGTTCATATCTACACATGCAAATACCATAGGCTTGCCCTATTTTTTATGTTTTCATCCTAGTCTTGTTCGGTTGTGATCACATTAGGACTTGTTTCGGCTTGTAATGTAGGCTTAGGGATGGGTAGGATACTTTTTAGATATTAGTGACTTTCCCCTCCTAGAACACTACAACATCTCTTCACCTTAATTCACCCCTTTTCTTTCCAACCCCTTCTATTTTCTTTCAAGTTTTCGAACTCGATGTGGTTTTATTCCTATCCAACTTGCAAATCTTTTTGTGTTACAATTTTATGATTTTTTTTATATGCAACTACCACATCGAATCTCCACTAGCAAACTCCACTACCCCCAACTTATGTTTTTAACATCTACTTCACATTTAATTCACCCCCAACTTAGGCACTTTGCCTCGTCTATCTAGTAGCATCAAGGAGCGAACGGGTGCGAAGATGGATAAATTGCACAACGGGTGAGGTTTCATATTTGGCTAGCCACAAGAAAGGTCAAAAGGCCAAAAAAGGGAAACGAGGGATATCTTCAGCTTTTGGTAAGGCTTATTTAGGCAAAGTGACTATTTACACAAAGAAAGCCTAAGATCATTTCACAACCAAACTAACTTTCGGTTTTCAAACAAGAATAGCCATGCAAGTTCTTGATTATACATGCTTAAACAGAATTAAACTAACAACTCACAAACACATTGGCATAAGGACAATTATTTTTACACTTGTGACCTCCTAAGTAGTCATTTATCACACACAATACCCCAATAATCATAATGTCATATAAAGAATAAATCATGTCAACCAATAACTGTTCTAAGTATGCATTTTTCAAATTTTCGAGGGGTCCAAAATTTCTAACAAACCATAACAACATGCCATCAGTTACAGAGTAACACCAAATAAGTCACAACTACTTTATTCAACCTAAGAAACAACTTAGACATGCCAGTTTCAACAAAAGAAAATAAAACGCTCAGGTAAAGAACTCTGGCAAAGAAAAGTCGAGGGGGTTCCTAAACATATATCTACACTACATTAGTGCCAACACTCCCACCCATAACAAAAAAATCAAGCACTGTCTCAGTGCATCACTTATAAGAACGAGGGAAAGAGGTGGTACCTTGGCGCCCTTGGTGCTGTGCGAAACTCACGACTGGCCCGTTGCATCCGGCGATTGACTCGTGGACTCTCCTGGTTGGCGCTGCGGCTCAACTAACAACTAAAAAATTGCTTGCTGCATTTCCTTCTCCTCTGTCTTCTTTAATCTCTTGGCCAACTCCTCTGGGTCCTCAGATGGCTCACGGACCCTCTTTCCTGTATTGCGAATAAAGGGTTTGGCATCCTCCGCCTCCTCCTCAGAATCCATCAGATCCAGCACCTTAAACGTATTAGGAAAAATGACACGTGGTGCTGGCACTGGTGCGGCTATCATACCTTGCACTTTGAGTGCCTCAAGCTCCTTCTTCAGCTTATCCAACTCACTCCTCAATGAGACAGATTCCCCACCGGGTGTGGTCTGCTCTCGAGTCAATAATTTCGACTCAAAACTATCCAATCTATCCTGATACACTTCGTGCTTTTTCTTGAACTCCGCATGGATCTCTGTGGTCGCCTCTATAACCAACTGTTGCACTATTTTCACCACTTTCGGCTTAAATTGTTGCAAGATTTTTCCTACTTGCCCTTCATCCCTCACTGCTTTGACTGCAATCAAGTTGTAATTTGCATGGCTGAAGTGCAGCAAATCCAGCTCTGGATCAGCAGGTTCGGCTATCTCAGCGGCAGTGGCAGACCCCGAAGGAGGGCCCTGTGTGGCCGGAGGTGGTGGTGGAGGCTTTGCCTCAGAAACACCTATCTTGGCTACAAAAGATGGTGTATCTACAGTATATGGGACACTTGTAATAGGAGCATAAGTCTCAGTAGTAGCAGCACCAATCTCAGACTCTACTGGGTCAGTCCCATAAGCATGGCTCGGACTTAACTCTAACTTAGTGTCGTCGTCATCACCGGACTGATCTGTCTCTTGGTCCTTCTTGCCCTTTACCTTATTCTTCCTCCAATCTCCCATACGAGCAGCTGTGATGGTGCCATCCCATTCTGGAAGCTGAAATATCCTTGGCCGTCTACACAATTTCGTGATAAGACACGAAAATACCATGTTCTGGTTAGGCTTGTATGCCCACACATGCAGCTCCTCAGCAATGAGCTCCCCAATATTCATCGGATACTTTGACATCAACGAGGAAATAATGACTGCCTGATTGGTGGAGAGGGTATTATCCGCCTGGGTTGGAGTGATCCTGTACCGAAGCAACGTCCACCAAAACTTAGCTTCCATGGACAAACAACTTTTAGCAATCTTGACTCTCCCATCATTAGTCCATTTTTTTATATGGCTCAGATGTTATAATCGCAGTAGTCCATTCCCTCACAAATTTCTTGTCTTTCATGTCTTGTTTGTTTAGGAACAGGCTCAGATCAGTAGGCGCCACAAAATCATTACCGAATAGGACTCTGTTGATGGCTTTGAAGGAAATATAGACAAGTGAGTTCCGGACTGTCACATTCTCCAGAATGGGTATCTCATGCCAAGCACTACTCGGCTTCTTCATCGACATCAACACAGCCCCATATGATGCATAGAATTCCCTCACAATGTGCGGAGCATAGTCTCCCGGCTCATGAGTGAAAACATCCAGCTTGTACATTTTGATGGTATCATCCAGCTGTGGATGAGCCAAGATACTACCGAAAATCAGTCGCCGCTCCTCAAATAGTTTCCGCTGCGGCTGTCCCCCAGTTTCTGTCCCAGCCATCCATTGGTCATACAATTTCTTTGACCCTTTGACCGAGAATTGAAGTTTTTCTTCCTCCAGCCGTTTGGTCCTGACGGCCAATTTACGACCCTCTGGCGGCGTACCATCATCCGGATCATTACCATCACTTGGCCCTACTGAGTCACTCTCCTGATCCGTTTGGTGGGCTGCCCCCCAACTTGATACTTCCGCGTCAGAACCCCCCTCTTCAGACTGGGAGGCTTCCGATGCAGACTTGGACGGGGTCATAGGTGGGGGCTGTGATGGCCTTGCCGATGTGCCTTGCGTGGGGGCCCCCCTGACCTTTGGTGGTGGTATAACTTCTGCGCACTCGGATCCTGATTGTTCCCCTTCCGAATTGGAGGGTTCATCTATCAACTTCGAATCCGAGCGCGCTTTCTTTCTTGTGCCAGTGCTTTTGGCCCCCGCTTTCCTTGCACTCCTTTTCTGACCCATTCCTGCAAAAGACACATCATATTAGCTACCATGGAACATCCGATCAAAAATAAGACAAACTAACTGTGCACAAAAACTGTGTTCTGTCTATGACCGTAAACTCAAAAGACGGACTGTAAATTGAAATACGGTCCGTAAACTGAGATCGTAAACTACTCATTTTCCTGGAGACCTTTTTGTCCCTTGGTGAAATGCTTAAAGACGGACCATAAACTTAAATACGGTCCGTAAAGTGAGATCGTTTTTCACATCACAGACCTAGAACATATTTTGATTTTTGGATTTCGTTACACAGCTCGGTTTCACATTATTTTGGGGATTAGGTTATTCAGACTTCACCCAATTTTCTAGCAATTTTTCATTAATCCCTCAAGAGTCAAGCTATTGGTGGGCAGACCAAAACTTTAAATTTTGAGTTTTAAGGTATGGAATGCCCTCCAACCCATTTGGGTTTTATTAACAACTTCCCAAGAGAATTAAAAGAATTTAACATTGTTATCCCGACACAAGATCATTAACCAACGTAAGCAAGCACTTAATTTCACAAAATCTAGCCTAATCAACACTTACCATTAAGTTCAAACTCACTACTGTAAAATAAGAGTGGAGAGTGTCAATCATACCTTTTAATGATGAACCAACAGATCACAATAAGCAAAGACTTTGAGAGCACAACTTCAATCGCAACCAAATTTAAACCTAGGGCAGAGAGATTTCAAATTTTGTGAGAGTGGATAGGTTTTTGAGTGTGAGTTGTGTATTTATGGAGTTTAGAAAATGGAAGATGATGGGTTTTTGGTGGGAAATCGTGGGGGTTGAGAAGAAGGAGGGACGTTAATGGGATTGATCGTGGGAGGGGGTTTGAAACGTTTCTCTCTGCCCGTGATTTCAATCGCTGCCCTCTCTTGTATTTAAAGCGTTTTTTTATTCTAAATACGGTCTGTAAAGTGATTTACGACCCGTATTTAGAGATGTTGATATGGGTAGTACATTGTATTGTCTCATGAAAGATTACGATCAGATTTACGGACCGTATTTCACAATACGGTCCGTCTTCCATGGTCGTAAACTTTCATGTTGCATTACAGTGCTTGCTGTTTTGTGACATTGTTAAATACGCCCCATTTTACGAATCGTATTGTGAAATACGGTCCGTAAACTGCAGGCGTATTTTGCAATGTTACGAAACAGTCTCTTACTACTTAACTTACCTACTACTCAGCAATAATTTCTGCAATATATTCCTACACCAAAACAACCATTACCCTATATGTAATAAAAAACAAACAAAAGAAAAATAAACATTACACTTTGGTTGCCTCCCAAGAAGCGCTTGATTTAACGTCGCGGCATGACGGTGGTAACCATTGACTCCATATCTGCGTACACCAGATCATTGTTCGTTCCAAGGTGCTTCAACCTGTATCGGTCAACAATCCTATCATCCGAAACCATCCCGTGATAGTGCTTCAATCTCTGCCCATTCACCTTAAATGTCCGAGTTCCATCTCCGAATTTTAACTCAATCGCTCCATGGGGTGAAACACCTACCACCTCAAACGGACCAGACCACTTTGATTTAAGCTTACCAGGTAGCAACTTCAACCGAGAGTTTAACAACAATACAGGGTCACCCTTGTAGAACTCTCGCTTCAGGATCTTCTTGTCATGGTATTGCTTCATCCTTTCTTTATAAATGTTGCACTCTCATATGCTTGGTATAGAAACTCATCCATCTTATTTAGTTGAAACAACCTGACCTTGGTTGATTCCTCCCAATCGATATTCAGTTTCTTCAGCGCTCACATAGCCTTGTGCTCAAGCTCAACCGGCAAGTGACAAGCTTTTCCGAACACAAGCTTGAAGGGTGAAGTCCCAATCGGAGTCTTAAAAGTAATCCGGTATGCCCATAGAGCATCATCGAGCTTGCGGGCCCAATCAGGTTTATTTGCATTCACTGTTTTTGCTAGAATACTCTTGATCTCCTTATTGGACACTTCAACCTGTCCACTTGTCTGAGGATGATAAGGTGTTGCCACCCTATGTTTTACACCATATTTCTCAATCAATCCCGCAAAGGCTATATTAAAAAAGTGGGATCCACCATCGCTGATTATAGCCCTCGGAGCACCAAAACAAGTAAATATGTTCTTCTTGAGGAACTCCATAACACTCTTGGCCTCGTTATTAGGTAAAGCCACCGTTTCTACCTATTTTGACACATAGTCCATAGCAACCAAGATGTATTTCATGCCACCCGAACTCACAAAGGGTCCCATAAAGTCAATCCCCCAGACATCGAATACTTCTACCTCCATAACAAAATTCATAGGCATCTCTTGCCTTCTGCCGATATTCCCTTACCTTTGACATTGATCAGAGGACCGCACCAATAGATTAGCATCATGAAAAATGGTTGGCCAGTAATAGCTGCACTCAAGTACCTTAGCGGCAGTCCGGTTTCCGCTATGATGACCCCAAACAGGAGAGTCAAGGCACGCCTTTAGAATCGCCATCACTTCACTTTCAGGAAAACAACGCCGAATGATGTTGTCAGTGCATGTTCAGAACAAATAAGGCTCGTCCCAATAGTACTGCCGGGCATCCCACAAGAATTTGTTCTTTTGGTAGGCTTTGATATCTTCTGGAACTATGCCTGTTACCAAATAATTGGCAATGTCAGCATACCACGGTGCCACCTCCATTAACACAGCCAACACCCTCTCATCCGGAAAAGCATCATATCATCAGAAGGTCTCCTAGCCTCTTCAAGCTGAGAGAGATGGTCAGCAACCTGGTTTTCAGTGCCCTTGCGGTCCTTCACCTCAAAATCAAACTCTTGCAGCTATGGCACCCATCTGATCAGTTGCGGCTTTGCTTCCTCCTTTGCCATGAGGTATCTCAAGGCTGCATGATCAGTGTAAACCATTACTTTGGACCCCAACAAGTAGGCCCGATATTTCTCAAAAGCAAACACAATGGCAAGCAGCTCTTGCTCCGTCACTGTGTAATTCATCTAGGCAGCATTCAATGCTCTGGTTGCATAATAGATCGGGTGCATAATTTTATTGTGCCTCTGCCCAAGCACAACACCTATTGCAAAACCACTAGCATCACACGTCAGTTCAAATGACAAGGACCAGTCAGGAGCAACAATAATAGAAGCAGTAGTGAGACGCTCTTTTAACTCCTCAAACGCCTTCCGGCACTTATCATCAAACGCAAACTTCGGCTCTTTTTCAAGAAGCTTGCACATTAGGTTGGAAATCTTGGAGAAATCTTTGATAAAGCGCCTGTAGAACCCAGTATGTCCCAAGAAACTTCGGACACCTTTGACCGAGATAGGTGGTGGAAGTTTTGCAATCAAATCAATTTTCGCTTGATCGACCTCGATTCCCTTTTCAGAGGTTTTGTGATCGAGGACGATTCCTTCCTTCACCATAAAATGGCACTTCTCCCAATTTAGCACGAGATTTGTCTCCTCACATCTTTTTAGCACTTGACCCAGATGGCCAAGATAATCTTCAAACGAATCACCCACAACAGAAAAGTCATCTATGAACACTTCCAAGAAATCCTCTACCATGTTAGAGAAGATTGACATCATGCACCTCTGAAAAGTGGCTGGTGCATTATACAAACCAAAAGGCATCCGGTTAAATGCAAACGTCCCATAAGGACAAGTAAAAATGGTCTTCTCTTGATCTTCCAAAGAAATGTTGATCTGATTGTAGCCCGAATAACCATCAAGGAAGCAATAGTAGGAATGCCCCGCTAGCCTATCAAACATCTTATCAATGAAGGGCATAGGGAAATGGTCCTTGCAAGTGGTTGTGTTGAGCTTGCGATAGTCCATGCAAACTCTCCATCTGGTGACAGTTCTGGTTGGGATCAACTCATTCTTTTCATTCGGCACAACAGTGATGTCGCCCTTCTTAGGAACACATTGGACTGGGCTCACCCATTTACTATCAGCAATTGGGTAAACTACTCCTGCATCTAACCATTTCATGATCTCTTTCTTGACAACCTCTTGCATATTCTCGTTCAGTCGCCTCTGATGCTCTACACTTGGTTTGCTATCCTCCTCCAACTGGATTTTGTGCTCACATATCCCAGATGGAATACCTCGGATGTCTGCTATGGTCCAACCAATAGCACGCCTATACTCCCGCAACACCTCCAAAAGCTGTAGAATCTGCTCCTCAGTCAGTAGGGCTGAAACAATCACCGGTAATGTATTGTCCGGACCAAGGAACTCATATTTAGATGTGATGGGAGCTGCTTAAGATCTAACTTAGGTGGCTCAATGATCGAAGGCTTTGCTGGAGGAGTTGTTCTATTTTCCAGATCAAGATTTAGCTCCTTTGGGTGGTATGAATATGAGCCCAACCCAACAAGTGAATTAACAGTCTCCACATAGCCTTCCATGTCTTCAGCATCGAAATTCATAAGAATACCAGCAAGATCTTCACCCAAACTTTCTTCTTCCATCTTGAACTCCACTGCTTCATCAACAACATCAAACAAATCGATTACCGAAATACTCTCGTAAGTACTTTGTAACTTCATGCCTTTGCTAGCCTGAAAAGTCACTTCTTCATCGTTGACTCAGAACTTGATTTCATTTTTCTCTGAATCCATCAGAGCTCTCCTTGTAGCAAGGAAAGTTCTCCCCAAAATAATAGGAATGTCCCGATCAACAGCACAGTCAAGAATCACAAAATCAGCGGCCAACATAAAATCACCAACCCGCACAAGTACATCATCAACCACTCCCAACAGGTCTTTTGATAGACCTATCAGCCATTTGTAACCTCATAGCAGTCGGCCTTGGCATCCCCAAACCTGATTGTTTGTATATAGCAAGAGGCATCAAATTAATACTCGCCCCATCATCACACAAAGCACGAGCAAAATCATAGTGCCCAACAAAACAAGGAATGGTGAACGCCCCAGGATCTCCCTTTTTCTGAACAGTTGTAGTTGAAATGACGGAACTCACAGTATGAGTCAAACTCACGGTTTCATGTTTAACCGTCTTCTTCTTGGTCAGCATATCCTTCAAATATTTAGCAAAACCGAGCATCTCCTTGAAAGCTTCCAAGAAGGGAAAATTTAGAGATAACTGCTTCAACTGATCATAAAACTTCTCGAACTTAGCATCTTCCTTCTTCTTTACCAACCTCTGAGGAAAGGGAGGTTTAGATTTGAAAAGCTGTGTCAAAGGGTGGAGAGCCCCTTTTACAGCCTGCTTGCTTGTGTTATTAGCTTTCTTCACCGTCTCTGGAATATCAGCAACCTTCTTGTCAGTAGGATTCTCATCAGCAATAATGGGTGCTTCAGACTGGACCTCATCCTCTTCATCTATCGGCTCAAGATTAATCACCTTCTCATCATCCCCCTAGAGTATTTTACCACTCCTAGTAGTGATGGAAAACACACGGTCTACACCGCCTCCCCCATTCTTTGGATTTGGAATAGTGTCACTCGAAAGTCCTCCCTTTTTAGGAGGGTGCTGCTCTTTAGAAATATCCATCATCTGTGACTCAAGCTTCTGAATAGCCGCTGTATGGGAACCCACTGTTTCTGTCAGCCCAGATAAAGTCCTTTCAGACTTAGATTGATTGGCCAGAATCTTCTCAAGCATTGATTCAACCTTCGAACTACCTTGCTCTGTTGACTACCCTTTTGGTGGTATATAAGGATTGGAACTCTTGTTCCCAAAATTGTTGTTGTTCTTGTAGCTCCCTTGGTTTGCACCACCATAATTATTGTTGTAGTTCCCAGAGTTGTTGTAAGCACCTTAACCTTGCTGAGGTATCCATTGATTTGGACTCTGATAACCACCTTGGTAATTCTGTCTTTGGTAACCCCCTTGAGAGTTATTAACATAATTAGCATCTTCAACCTGTATAGGTGGCCCATCATGGAATGGACCATCTTGAGTATGGTACATCCCTTTTCGCAAAACTGTATCATCCTCAGAAACATTTACCTTCTTAATCTGGGATTCATCAAACTTCTTCGTTAGCAAGGAAATATTTGTTGCAAGTTCTGCCAATGTTTGCTGGGTGTCTTGATTCTCCTTTACTATATTCTGGATCATAGCACTACCATACGGTACCACATCAGCATTGTTTGAGTGCCAAGCCTGATTATGAGTCGTCAGCTTGTTAAGTATGTTGGTCACTCGTCGATAAGTTTTGTTCATGAAACAACCATCAGCTGTATTATTAGCAACTGACTGCGTCACTGGATCTAGCCCTCGGTAGAACTTCTCCATTAATATGTGTTCCAAAAACCCATGATTCGGGATTTTCGGCAAATACTCCTTGAATCTCTCCCAAGCTTCATATAGTTGTTCCCCCGGTCGCTGCTTGAATTCATATATTTTGTCACGAATTTCAGCCTTTTTGCTGGGGGGGGGGGGGAGAGGGGTACCATTTTGTGAGAAAAGCAGTCACCATCTCTACCCATGAAGTAATCGAATTTCGGGGCAGCTTCTCAACCATGTTCTTGCCTCCCCAGTTAAGGAATATTTAAATAATCTCAACCGAATAGTATCTTGTGGAACATTGTTCTAGATGTGATTAGCACACACATCCACAAAATTCTGCAAATGACATTGAGGGTCATTCTCGGTAGAGTTCCAAAAGTATCCCTCAAGCTTCAACAACTGGTATAGAGAAGAGTCAATTTTCACGCTAGCAGCTGCAACTCGAGGCTGAACAATAGCAGATGCATAGTCCTCCTCCGCAACAAGATCAGCGAAAATATTCTCATCATCTGATTCATTCGCCTGATTGTTCAACCGATTCCCCTGGTTGCCAACACGTTGATTTTGCTGATTCTGATTCATGTTTACCTGGTTTACACAGAGTAGCAAACAAGGTGTGATGTAATAAGCAAAAGACTTCAATCAAAGCAAAAACTATTTAGTAATTTCAAAACCGTATTCCCTGGCAACGACGCCAAAATTTGTTACGCTCAAATTATACCTATTAATGGTATAACGCGGACGTTGTCAAATATAGTAACCCAACAAGGCTGGGGTAGAATCCCACAGGGAATATGGTGTTAAAAGGTTACTAAAGTCGTAGGATGCTAAGCTTAGGTCTAATGTCTTAATCCGATGGTTTTGGTAATAGTTGGTTTTTCTACGACTAATTGCTATCTACTTGCTTTGGTGGAAAAGAATGGTAAAAGAAACTAAGGTTGTGTCCCCGTTAGATAGAGTGTATGATCATGGGTATTGATCTTGATATACTTCTAATGGATCATTATATGAATGCACTTAATCTCTATATAAATCTCTACTATTTACCAATAAATAAAGATTATCTCTTTCTATGATTTTTCCAAATATAAGAAAGTAACTATGAAGAACGATTAATCATGCCAAGTAAATTCTTCTTATTACTAAGTGAATTTATTAAATAAAGTTTAAAGCTTTGAGTCCTTTTTATTTATTCTTACCAACCCTAATTATTTTCCCAAATAAATCAAGGTTTATGGCTTTAATCAATGTTTGCAATCATTAATTATGAATGAAAAATGAAGAATAAATAAACCCTAATAATCCATTATGTGTATATCATTCACAACCCAATCACACAACACCCATCATTGGGTTCACAACCCTAGTAAGGAAATTTAGCTACTCATCACAAAGAACAAGAAATAAGAAATTGAAGAATTCATAATTGCTTACTTTGGAAGAAAAGAGGAATTGCTAATACTTGAATATATGTTTGAACCTTAAAAAACTAGAGAGTATTTAATGTTCTAAGACAAAAGTAAAAAATATAGTAACTGATAACTATTAAAACCCTACAATGACTATTTATAGATTCTGAAAACGTGAAAGTTGCAGATTTGCACTTTGGTCCCCGTCGATACGAAATACAATCTGTAAAGTGAAATACGGACCGTAAACCAATTTATGACCAATTCTTCCTTCCAGTTTTGAGCAACTTCAATCTCTTGAAATACGGACCGTAAATTGGTTTACGGTTCGTAAACTGCCCAGTCGTCATTTAACTTCCAAAACTCTGACTTTCTGCCAAATGCTCGAATGGTTAAATACGCCTTGTAATACGGACCGTAAAGTGGAATACGGTACGTAAATGTTGTTAGTAAATCACCATTTCCTCAGTCTGCCTTTCTGGTTCTTCTTATTCTTTAATACGCTTATGGAATACGACCCATGTTTGAGAATACGGACCGTGAACTGAGTTTACGACCACTTCTGCACTTTTAACTGTTTTCATCCCGAATCTGTTCCGTTTCCTGAAAAACACTAAAAATCACGTAAAATCACATAGACTTGCTTAAAAACAAGTAAAACTTATAGCCGAAAAGCATCGATTGTGGCGTAAAATCACGCCACATTAAGTACCAACTGCTACTCAGGCCCATGCTAGGATATGACTCCAGATCCAGAGGGTATTCCAAAGGAGGTGTCGATTTAGGCAGATAAGGTTGGACCTAACCAGGAATTAGGTAGATGCTACTCTTGTGCTTTCAAAAATCTTGGTGCATATTTTGAGTTTTTTTTTAGGGTATGGTCCAGGCAGGTATACTACCTGCTACTCCAGAGGGTTCTCAGACCAGAGTATGGACCTCAGACTCCCGATCTGATGGTTGCTACAAGATTTCTGATCCTAGAGACACAACCAACTATTGTTGTGGATCCTTCCATGTTTTCCAGTTCTGGATACTGTATTCGACCAGTTGTTTAGCCCATTATGACCGTAGAGGAGCAGAAGAAGTGGGCTAGTTCGAGAAGATGAAGCCATCACAGTATAATGGACATCCTGTTGATGATACTTATGATTTCTTGATTAGTTTTCATGAAAGGCTACACAATTTGGAGTTGGTTGAGTCAGATGGTGTTGATTTCACTGTACTTCAAATTATTGGTCCCGCCAAGCAATAATGTAGGGTTTTTTTATACTGTGCCAACTGGGTCCCCTCCACTTACTCTGGCTGAGTTTACTCGAGTGTTTCTTGAAATGTTGGTTCCCTATTATGTGAGGGAGGATAGGCATGAGCAGTTTGACATATTGGAGCAGGATGAGATTTCTCTAACGGAGTACAAGATAAGGCTTCATGCCTTGTTTCATCATGATTTGATGATCTTCTTGATGAGACTAAGAGGTTTCAGAAGTTTGTTAGGGGTTTGCCTTATCCCTTTCGAGTCACAATGGCACAAGTCGCAACTTCTAGACGTACTTTTCAGGGAGTTGGTGGATGCCGCTAGAGAGGTTGATACTATTAGGCCTAAGGATATTAAGAGGAGCGTTGGCAAGATGCCCCGCAGTTTCGACAGCTATAGAGGTACCTCATCTTGAGCTAGGGGCCACCATATGAGAGGTTATTGTCCCCATTTTAGCATACCACTTTAGGCATCGATTCAGACCTTGACAAGAGGTACCTCATCTAGAGTTAGGGGTGCCTCATCTAGAGCTAAGGGCCACTATATGAGAGGTTCCCTGGGTTCTTCCCCTTATACAGCATGTCAAGGTGGTCAATCAGGATATTCTATATCTTCCCAGAAGAGTATGGCATGCCAAGGATGTTTTGAGTTTGGTGCATAGGTCATTTCATGAAATACTGCTCCAGTACTCAGGTTCTCACAGTTCTGCACCTAGGGCGGCAACACAATCGGCTAGAGGCGGTGCATAGAGAGGCAGAGGTTGTTCGTATTCTTGCAGGGGTAGTACTTAGTCAAGCCATCGTGGTAATTATAGAAATTCTCAGTCCAAGGGTGGTCATGCTTAGTGCTATGCATTTCTAGGCAGACCAAAGGTAAAGGCTTCTGATGCAGTTAATATAAGTACTATTTTGGTTTGTCGTCGGTCGGCTATCGCATTATTTTATCCAAGCTCTACATACTCTTATGTGTCTCAAATTTATACTCTTAATATAAATCTTGTTTTTTCACCAAGTTCACCCGAAATCCCAACATACATCTGAGACCTCCCGGATACAAAATGAACATTCATACACATGTAAGAACACGCTACGATCTCAACTGTGGCCTCAGAATTCCCAACGAAGGTCACCTTGACTCAGTCAACTCCCAAATGACCACAACCAAGGGTACAAAACGCTCTTGAATGCCTCGAGAGCCAAAAATACATCCCACCAAGTCATAATCGACCATTCGGACCTCATAGAACCGACAGAATTCCCAGAAAGGTACATTTACCCAAAAGTTAGCTATTGGTCAAATATTTTTCACTTTAAGGTTCTAAATTCTCAAATCTTACCAAGACTTGCCCGATGACCTCGAGAGTCGTGTCACCCATCCTCGCGGGTCAAAAACATTCTAACGGGACTCAGGGAAGGTTCAACGGGGGTAAAAGGGTCAAAACGCACAAAAAGACCAAACAGGTCGTTAAAACTAACATGGTCCAATGTTTTTCCTTTTAGTCCTTATAAATTTTGTTGAAAAAATTAAATATATGTATTTTGTAAATATGTCATGGGTTTATACAAAAAAAATTCTCTCTCAAACACAATGCTTTACCCAGTTTAACCATTTTGAATTCAACCATTTACTAGTTCTAATCCCTTTCCTCCAAACTAAGGTTTAAGTGTATTTCCTTTTGTTTTAATAATTTAAGGTTGGGCTTGGCCCCAAAAGATTTGAAAGATCCTTAACTTATTTCAAAGCCCATTTATAAAACTTATGGTTTTAGGAAATCAGTTTTTTCCAGTTTTTGGTTTATAATCTTAAAGAAAATGAAGATGTAACATTTGGTCTCAAATCATTTCTATAAAAGTTGTTCCAAGTTTTTTTTGCAAATCTTAAATACCAACTGTTTCCGAAAAAATAAATGGTATATATATGCTAACTGTTTAAATTCCCGATTTTGAATCGTGGTTCATACAATTCATATTCCTTTGTTTCAAGTCTTGAAAGTGTGATCATTTATCTTTTGTTGGGTCTTTGTTTTTGAAATCCTAACGGGTTCCTATCCATGCTAAATGATATACGCATCGTTTGCCTAAAATCTCTAACTTCATATCCATTCGGGTTTCAATAAGTACAAGCATATCATAAATACATATATGAAATGAAAGAGGAAGTTAGGCTGGTGCGCCTACCGAGCCCACCAGTTGCCTTTTTCACCCATGGTTGGGCCTTCAATAAATTTGGACTCGATGAAGAAGGATTGTTGGGCTTCTGGCCCAACAGTGGCTTGCAAAGAAACTGGCCCAACGACAGTGATTTCATGCAAAAAGGGCAGGGGAGAAAGAAGAACGTGGTTAGAAGTGAATCCGAACTTATAGACTAACATAATGAACAAACACATGATTTTAAAGAAAATCACAACATCTATATATATATATATATATATATATATATATATATATATGACTTTTACCTATATATGCTTAACAAATAAAACCAATAACAGTTTAAACAAAAGTGATAGGGCCCAATCAACCTAACAAGGCCAACAACAGGCCCATTGTCACGGTCCAACCATAGGGCCATGACGGGCACCTGAAGCTAACCTACCGAGTACTTTAAAATGTACATCTCATTGTCATATCTGAGTGGACCATATAGTTACTCATAAATATCATATCTGGAAAGGGAAAATACCCAAAAGATATATATATATATATATATATATATATATATATATATATATATATATATATATATATATATATATATATATATGAGCCGACATGGCTGACAAAGGATATATCAAAAACATAGACCGAGGAGGTCCTAAAACATCTAGTTGTGCACATCTGTCTACGAGACTCTACATAGAATACATAACGTAGTAAGGACGGGACAGGACCCCACCATGCCTATATATACACAAAAGAATCAAACCACTCCGAGCTGCAACTCCGGAACAATGGAGTGCTCTTGGACCAACGCTGAAGGGCAGCCTAAGGATCTGTGCCATTTCCTTGTCTACCTGCGGGCATGAACGCAGCGTCCACAAACAAAAGGATGTTAGTACGGACAAAGTACTGAGTACATAAGGCATAAGAGTAACATAAGAGAGACATAAGAAAACTATAATGTGACTGAATGAAACCTGTATGACTGAACTGTCCCTGAGAGTAAATCACGTATGTAATTTCTATACATCTGAACTGCTTCTGAGGGCTAATAATATGCATAGATACTGTGCATGCATGCATGAGGTCATACATATACATATATGCATATATAACTCCTGTCAAGCCTCTGTGGGCATCCCATCATATCATATCGGCCGGCATCATCATCATCATCATTATCATCATCGTATCATCATATGACCAGCTGATCAGGTGGTAGTGCGTATATAATGTCATCACCTTACCTATACCCTATAAATATACATACATAATACATAACATACGCATATAGCGCCTGAGGGGTCTGGAGTCTGTATATGCATATTTGTGTATATATAAGTGCAATGCAATGCATAAAACCTGAGAGGAGTACAAGTGACTCTAAAGACCAAACTGGATCTAAGCAGTATTTTCTGAAGATAACACTATGGATCATGAATCAAATGGATCATTCCTAACTAGAGTAGAACCATTATGGATTAATGTTACGTGTACGTTGAGTTCACAAGGATCATGCCAAACGAAAGAAAGGGATAGACTTACATACCTCGTCGTCTCCTTACTAATCAACACCTATCTTCCTGAGTTTGCAAATATACATTCAAGAGGATTCATACCAAGGTCAAGCCATTTAAACTCTCATAAGGTCAACTAAACTAATACTTGAGCTAATGAGAATCGGACAACATTTCTTTTATAGCTTTTACTTCAACCAATCCTCCAAACAACACCCAAATATCAACAAAATGTCAACAATTCCATAATTAAGAGATTATATATAATTAACACTTAAATCAATCCAAGACTTCCTTCCAAATTTCCATTCATAATCAACAATTGCAACACAATACCTTATAACTTTCCCTACCATAATTTCCTTTACTTTTATGACTTACTAACCTATTAATCAACGTAATATAAGTGATCAAAGGAAGATCATACCTTATACTTGAAAAACTTCACTCACACAATCTTGTTTTTAAACTGAATTCGCCACAACAACTGCAACACAATACCTTATAACTTTCCCTACCATAATTTCCTTTACTTTTATGACTTATTAACCTCTGAATCAACTTAATATAAGTAATCAAAGGAAGAGCATACCTTATACTTGAAGAACTTCACTCACACAATCTTGTTTTCAAACCGAATTCACCACAGCTTCTCCTAAAGCAAGGACCATCATCTTTCATAAACTAGCTTAGGATTTTAAAGCTTGATTTTCACTTGATTTAGCTTAGGAGGTGTATAGATAAGTAAAAATGGTAGAGAGAGCCTGAAGAGTCTAGAAAAGTCTGATTTTTGTGTGGAAATAATGACCCAAGTCGTGGCTCCTTTTAATTTATAAAAGAAGGAAATTTTCTGCCTCCTGTAATTCTACGGCAAGGTCGACGGTCCGTCGACTCGCAACCATCAAATGGTGATAGCCTCTAATTCTCAGAGGGCTGGTCGATGGCGCGAATTGACGGTCTATCGACTTGCAACCATCGAGTTGCCCAGGTGTTACACTCAGTTTCTTTTGGTTCATTCAGCCTCCAATCTTCCCGATACTTGTTGAACATAACTTAAACTCCCATATACGTGGAATATCATGTAGAATCTCTTATTACATTGACAACAACTTCACTTTCTAACTCCACGTTGGCTATTTTCCAGTGAAACTCAGTGTATAAAAAATGGGGTGCAACACCCATATTCAACATACTTCGGATAAACAAGCAACGCAAGTTCAGTAATTGATGTCAAGGTTAAGGCCCAAACTAGCTATCATCAAGCCATACTAACGGACAAAAACATGATATACATGTTAGTATACATGATATACACCTTCATATACACTGAGGTATATATGGGATATACAGTCTAGTATACCCACTGTATATTATGCATAACAGACCTTAAAGCGATTTCAGAAAGATGAAGGAGAAGAAGAAACATTTTAAAACAATTTTAATATTACTCAATGGCAAGTTCAGTGGCATACATAACATCTCTATCACATACATATCCTCACAAGTCTGGTTCTAATTCAAACAAGCACTGATTCCTACATACTAAACACAGTTGCATGATTTCTCTATATCCTTCCAACATGCAAATAGTTTCAATCCAGAATCCAGGGTTAGGACAAGATTCTTAAGGACAAACAAAGCCATTTTTGGTCATATTAGACAAAAGACCACTCTTGTTTCAATTCACACACAATTATAAAGCCTATCAAATATTATAGGATTCACATACTCACATGTTCATCATTTATTTTTGAACTTTAGAATATAAAACAAGGTCTCAACAGTCATAAGACGCAAGACCTCAACTGAACAGAGCAGGTCTAACCTAGTTCTATCATAAAAGAAGAAATATCACTTCAATCTTCTAAACCATAACATGAAATAGCTTAGAACAAGATGCAAGACCAAAACATTGGAGACACAGGGATAATATGCACAGATATGCCCAGGGTTTTACAAACAGACCTCAGCACTTCATTTCAACATGTCATTTTTATACAGTGTTCCCCCTTTTCACTTGTTGAAACCTCAGAGGGTCCCATAAAAGTGTTTCAACCAGGAGGAACCCTAGCAGCCTAGGCTCAGTAGTACTAGTCTGAGTAGATGGACTCAAAGCCTTTCCTAACCTTTCCTTAGCCCTAGGTAAGTCACTTCTCGCCTTATCACATCCAGGTGACAGCCTTTTAAGCTTCACCTATACTTGTGATCATAGACTGTTTCAATATTCACTCTTAATGAGTTTTATCAGTTCAACTTATCATGCAGGAGTCTAATTTTTATCTTTCATTATATCTTAGCTATTTCAGACTACCAGCTTCACTCAGACAACTATGATAATATAATATCAGATGAATTAATCAGTTTCTTTGGCATGGGGAAGATATGTGTACATATTGAGAAAATAATAGATACAATAGTACTTAAAATACCTAAAACAAACATCATCATTTTTTAAAATAGGGACAGAACGACACAAGCAACAAACACATCATCACAGGAGAACACTGGTCAAAGCAGACGACATGTCAGAATTCAAGATAGGCTATTTAACATTATCACAATGCCCAATTTCCCTCAAGACTAAATTTGATTTAGATCACAGCATATTTAAGGCATGATAGGTTGATAACTAGCACTAGATTACATTGGCCTCACAGTTTTAATATACAATACATAGGGATTTCAACACATGTTGACATCTTGCTAGGCTGAACTTTTGTAGCCACCACACAGAGAAATAGCATACCGGTTTTAAAACTCATCTAGTTCAGGATTTGCTCAATATGAGCATAGGAACACAGATTGATTTCAGAACATGAATATTTTCTTTACACAAGATTGACCTAACAAAATTTATCACATGCAGTTATTGAGGTTCAAGTTGATCTAGAGTGACCATTTAATATGTTGACTAAACATATTCTAACTGTCTAACCTAGCAGACCAGCATTTGGTGTTATGTTTGTGAGCATGCAGTGCCACTACATCATAACACAAAGATGAGTTCATATTTGAGCCAATAGACATGTAGGTAAACACTGGTTTGAGCATAAAATAAACTCTTAAACATGTTCATGACACATAGCTAAACAGGATCTACCAAGCAAACATTTGATCATGCTAATGAACTAACAAACATGAAATACGAAATGATCTAGTACTGTTTGAACCACACAGAACCTATAATCATGTTGCTAAACCAAATTAACATGGATATCTACTACTTATAAATTATCAAATCAGTGAATGCTTAAGCTAAACTAACCGAAACTAATCTACTCTGAAACTAACCTAGATTAAACACATACATACTACTAAACTAATATACATGCTAACAACTAATTAACACTAAACTAAACAAAGCGCATAAACACAAACACAAACATATCAAAACTAAAACACAGAACTAAAAAATAAAGAAAGGAAGAGCATTTACCTTTCTTATCCACAACCCTTGTCGAGATTTGGAGTTGAAATCTTTGCTCCTCCTTGAGACTCAGCCACAAACAAGAAATAAATAATTAAAAACTTTGAACTTAATTCAAATAATTAAAGGTGTCAGCAAAAATGCTAAAACCTTAGGTAATCTGAGTATTTTTGCTCTGAATCGAGACTTGTGTGTGTAAAATGGTAGAAAGGGGGTTCTTTATACAGACAACCAAAAAACTCCAAAGGTTATGGTTTGTCGATGTAGGATAAATTAGATTTTTGGGGGGAATTCCTCATGTATTCCCTCCTAATCAGAAGAAAACTAATGAAATTCGAGTATTTGTATTCACAAATGGACAAAAATAATTAATAACAAGCAGAAAAGCAAGTCAAACGGCAAACCTTACCTCTTCGTGGCTGAATGCTATGCAGGAATGACGGAGCATTAAATGCTCTTTCCTCAATCGATCATGCACGATCTGTAAAAGCTGAAGACCACTGAATCTTTTCCATTTTAGGACGAGATGATGTAGAGAGAGAAAGGGCAGGGTTTTGCCGCAAAGGGCAAACTGCGTCAAATGAACAGAAATGGGGTTCAAACCCCTTTAAGTGTAAGTTGGGTTGGTCTAGTCCAATTGGACTGGGCTCAGCTAAATGTAAAAGGGTCTTAGCCCAAAATTTTCTATTAAATGAATTGAAAAATAAAAGGGACCAATTGTGCAAATGTGGTTGTAATTGCAAACCTGCAACTTCACCAGTATTTCAATCGTGGCCACATTCCAAGTAGAAATTGAATTGGTCATTTTCAATAACAACCACAATTGATTAGGAATAAATATAACATTTCAATTTTAACCAATTTAAAAGTAATTGTAATTAAAGCTACATAAATTGAAAAATGAGATGTAATTGGTCATTTATTCAATTAATCAATATCTTTATTTAACGGAGTTAATGATTTATCAATTGATCATTAATAATTTTAAATTAAATAAATAATTTTTTCACCATTTTGAATTAAAATCATCATAAATATGTTTCAAAATTATAGAAAATATAAAAAATACCTAGGATGATATACAATATTATACTAGATGATATTTTGCGAAATGAAATGGCAAAATGCTGCCAAAACAATTTTGTAAAATCATTTTTTGCTCAGAAAATGTATATTTCACTTTGTTTGTGATTCAAGAACTCCGAATAATTATATAAAATTATTGGAAGTAAAAAATTAGGTGTCAACACTCACGTGTTGTTAGGTGACTCGAAGTGAGCCATGCTTTGATACCAATTGAAACACAAGAGGGGGTGAATTGTAATCCCTTTTTAAATTGGTAGTAAACTATCTGTTCTAATATTAGTCGATTGCCCTGCAGTTCTGACGAATTTGTTAGCAAGTTAAGATATGAAAGATAAGTGGCATAGCTTACAGTCCCCTTAAGTTACAAGGGTTTCCTTATAGCCTAGAGTGAACTTTGGTTCTTTATTACTTGTTCGGATTACCGTGCGGTGCCTAATTCAGTTACCTTGGGTTACAAGAGTTTCCTTAGAGCCTTAAGTGAACTTAATGATAGAGATGGTTCCAGTTGACCATATAGCTAATCTGGACAGATTTCAGTGTTCTTGGCCACGACCTCAACTTGTATTTCTAACTATCCTCCATTTTTATAAATTTAGAACGAATACAGTGCTTTTACAAGAAGAAAGTGTGAATAAGAAATTTCTCAAGTGAAGTTGTACAAGTTCTTCAGTCTTTATGGTCACATTTTATAGTGGCAGCTAGTTTGCCTTCTTGATCTTGCGTTGATCTAATGAGATTGTGGAAACCAATGTTTCCTTTGATTGATATTCCACAGGCTTGCCCTAAGGTATGACCCAAGTGATTTACCCCTTATTCAAGAATCAGTGTGATTCTTGATTGACAATCTCCTGATGTATCTGCTCCCGAAATGATATTTGGCTGAGTGATTGACAGTGCTTACTTTCCTGAAGTTGGTTGACTTGGTTTATTTACTTCCATCTTTCTTGCTTAGATTTTGCACAAATCTCAGCTTTTCCTTTTGTTGCTAGGATGACTCGTGCGTGAATTAATGGTTGGTCCGGAGCTTCTTTTATCTAGCGCAAGCTTCGACGACAACTTGCTTTTAACCTTAGTACTAATACAGTACATTGATCTTGTACATCTAGTCTTTGACTTGGCACTAGAGTGCCAACATGATTTCTTATTGGGCCTTCTTTGTCATTTGTAATTACTGAGCTTTTCCTACAGTAAAGTTTAGGGTCAATACTGTCATTATTGTATACGGTAAAAACCGGATATGAGCCAAACAGCTGAGACGAGGGGCCAAAGGAAGAAGGGGACAAGAACATAGGCGAAGACTTTCATTCTGAATCGGAGGAACGCTCGGACCGGAGCTGAGCAGGGGCATCATTTGGTCCGGTTTCTTCATCACCGGGTCTGTCGGGGCCGTTAGTCTGAATATCCGTGGTTATTAGTCTGGTGGAACCGTTGCCCATGAGCCATTCGTCGGTAGCGTCCTGCCATGGTCAACCACCAACCATGCGTGTGTCAGATAGTACGGCCAACCTAACCCACTCAGAGTTGTCCTTCCTCTTATTTTTTAATGATTTGTATTGTATGAGGCCCATAGAGGCAACACTATAAATAGAGCTCATCCCTCTCCTTTGAGGGGATTGGCTTCTTCATTTTTTCAAGAACATTTGTAATAGCAAAATATATATACAATCTCTCTCAAGTATCAGATTCGGCCCATATCAATTGTTTTCATTTCTGTTGTATTTCTTCAAACAAGTATTGCATGTCATTTAGCAAACATTCACGCCCACAGCCAATCGCCAATCATTAACTGCTTTTCTACAAAACGTTCATACACTTCCTTTCCCTATAATATATATTGAGATCCAAACACATATCCTATACCCACTTAGAAATTCAATCGATTATCCAAATCCGGGGTAAACAGTTTGGCGTCCACCGTGGGGCTAGGATAATAGTGGCCTTTTGTCTTGATCTCTACCTTACCCATCTAAATCAAAAATACCTTCTATTCGTATTTGAAAAAGGGACTAAATGGTTGACAGTGGGCAATCCGGTCACGTTAACAACAACAAAATCGTGGCCGAAAATGAAAGAAGCGGTCCACGAGGACCACCAAACCCATCTGATCCTAACCCCGTTAACTCGAGGGAGGGCCTCAACCAACCAAACACCGTAGACCAGGAGAATTCCACTTTACCGGCCACTGATCCTCTAAATACCCACAATTCTGTTACTCTGCCCCAGGCACAGGATCGGAAAGAACCGGGTACACCCAATGATAATATTAACCTACGTTTAATTTTTGAAATATTGCAGGAGCAAAGAGCGGTGATTGCCGAGCAGGGAATCGCAATAGCCCGGTTGAAGAACGGAGGGGATACAACGACCCCGGAAAAAATGAGCGGTGTCGCTGAACCCAGAAGGGATGAGGCACGTGTTATTGAGAGCAATGGATCTGGAGCTGGATCCTCAACCGAGGTTCTAAAAAGGCTCGAAACTTTGGCAAAACGGGTAGACACGACCGAGAAGAGGGTCGAAACGTATAACTCTCGGGTGGATCAAATTCAGGGGCTCCGTCTTTACTAAAAGGGCTGGATTCGAAGAGGTACATCCAAAGGCCTTTTCCTCCTAGTGCAGCCCCGAAATAAAACCCGAAGAGGTTTAAAATGCCGGATATCCAGAAATATGACGGTACAACTGACCCGCACGAGCACGTGACCTCATACACATGTGCCATAAAGGGCAATGATATGGAGGAGGACGAAATTGAATCGGTACTGCTGAAGAAGTTTGGGGAAACTCTATCAAAAGGATCATTGACGTGGTACGACCATCTACCCGAGCATTCGATCACCTCTTTCGAAATGCTCGTCGATGCCTTCATCAAGGTCCACGCCGGTGCCAAAAAGGTGCAGGCTGATACGCTCAAATTACACCTATTAATGGTATAACGCGGACGTTGTCAAATATAGTAACCCAACAAGGTTGGGGTCGAATCCCACAGAGAACAATATGTAGGTGATTTAAGCAGATTAGGAATTATCACTAACAATAGCTATGCCCGAACGCATCAATGGTGGTTTTTGATAAGGATTTTATAAAATATGGAAATATAAATTCTAATCTAGAAAGCAAGTAAATTGATCAATGGCAACAAGAATAGAAGGAGGGAAAACTACTTCTCAAGTAACGATCCAATCTACTTCACGAATTGTAAATAATAGCAAGTTTATGTTATTTAGCCTCGGATAATGACTCTAAATTAACTTCTTCCGAAGATTAACTAGACTACCCAATTGAAGATCCCTCAAGCAATTAGGAGCATTAAGAACACCCAAATATGGCTACAATTGGTATTGCCTATTCCTAGGTCAATTTCCATTAGATGAGGGTTAACGCCCTAAATTCATGTTAATTATCCTATCCCAACTCCGTTTTTCCTCTCACGAGTTTCAAACAAAGTAAATGGGCGAGTTCAAAGGTTAGCTAATCCCTTGAAAACATTCAAGAACAAGAATAATTAAAATAGCAAAAACTTACTTGATTAAGAACAATGCAAATAAATAAATAAGCACAACAAGAGTGTCAATCTTAATTGTCCCCAAGAGATTTCCATCAACAAGGATTAAAAAGAAGAAAGAACAATTTTTGTAGGAACCCTAGCTTCCAACTTGTGGGAGCTGCCAAAGATATCTGATGTTTTGCCCTAATTTTCTATTTATATGAACTGGAATGGAAGAAATCGTCAAATCTCAAGTTCTGGTCGAAAATTGCTGAAAATCCTTCAACGCGATCGCGCCATGTGTCTGCGCGATCGCGTGGATGACGTCATCTCCACTTGCTACCTTCAGCGCGATCGCGTGAACATTCAGCGCGATCGCGTGGACTTAATATCGCGCGTGTGCGCGATCGCGTGGACTTAATATCGCGCGTGTGCGCGATCGCGTGGGCTTGTAGCGCGAACGCGTATAGTTAATATTGCGCGTGGGCGCGATCGCGTGGGATACCTGCGCGAACGCGCAGAGTATTTTTCCATGAATCTTTCCAGAACCTCCAGTTATTTCCAGTGATCAACGTTTTGTGCTCTGTTTTGCTTGTTTTCCACACTTAGGCTCTAGGGACCTCGTATTACCTGAAACATGATAAAAACTACGTAAAATGACATAGACTTGCTTAAAAACAAGTAAAACTTATAGTTAAAAAGCATCGATTGTGGCGTAAAATCACACCACATCAACACCCCCAACTTAAAGTATTTGCTTGTCCTCAAGCAAGCCATACAAAACCATCACTCAATCTAACACCTAGATATTATAGAATAACAATGTCTACATTGGTTTTGACTCTGAACTACCGGCATGCATGTTTTCCTTTAAACGACCACCCCAACTTCCTACTTTAAAGCAATATGCACAACTCAAGAACACTACGACTAACAATGAAGCTTCAATGAATGACATTACATTATCGAACATATTATGGTGCACACAAACGCTACTTTAGGCGGTCACTTTATTTTGTTCAATTCTCATCCTTATGCCCTCACATAGACCAAAGAATGTCCCAACACACATATATACGACAAGAATGGGACGAAGACGAAAGAGAAGAGAAAAACACTCACACTCACAAAGAAATTCATATCTACACATGCAAATACCATAGGCTTGCCCTTATTTTCTATGTTCTCATCCTAGGCTCGTTCGGTTGTGATCACATTAGGACTTGTTTCGGCTTGTAATGTAGGTTTAGGGACGGGTCGGATACTTTTTGGATATTAGTGACTCACCCTCCTTGAACACTACAACATCTTGTCACCTTAATTCGCCTCTTTTCTTTTCACCCCTTTATTTTCTTTCAGTTTTCAACCTCGATGTGGTTTTACTCCTATCCAACTTACAAATCTTTTTTTACAACAATTTTCTGATTTTTTTTTAATTTTATTTTATATATACGCAACTACCACATCGAATCTCCACTAGCAAACTCCACCACCCCCAACTTATGTTTTTAACATGTACTCCACATTTAATTCACCCCCAACTTAGGCATTTTGCCTCATCTAACTAGTAGCATCAAGGAGGGAACGGGTGCGAAGATGGATTAATTTCACAAAGGGTAAGGTTTCATAATTGGCTAGCCAAGAAAAAGGTCAAAAGGCTCAAAAGGGAAACTAAGGGTATTTAACACTTTTGGTAAGGCTTATTTAGGCAAAGTGACTATTTCAACAAAGAAAGCCTAAGATCATCTCACAACCAAACTAACTTTCGGATTTCATACAAGACCAACCGGGCAAGTTCTAGATTATACATGCATAAATAGAATCAAACTAACACTTCACACACACATCGGCATAAGGACAACAATTTTTACACTTGTGACCTCCTAAGTAGTAATTCATCACACACAACACCCCAATAATCACAATGTCATATAAAGAATCAATCATGTCAGACAATAACTGTTCTAAGTATGCATTTTTCAAAATTTCGAGGGGTCCAAAAATTTCAACAAAACACAATACATGCCATTAGTTGCCAAGTAGTACCAAATAAAACAAAATTACTCTATTCAACCTAAGTAACATCCTAAACATGCCAGTTTCAACAAAATAAAACCCCCTCAGGAAAAGAACTCTGGCAAAGAAAAGCCGAGGAGGTTCCTACCCCTAACTAAAAAAAACTTGCAGTGTCCTCACTGCAGTACATCAACACAGAAAAACTTTTTTTTTTCATACCTCCTAGCACTGCGTGCTATGGTCATCTCTGCTCACCCTCTGAACTGGAGCTGCTGGGCTCTGGCAGGACAAAATCGTCCTCATTTTCCTCCTCTTCATGCTGTGCGCCGCATACACTCCTCAGAATGCTCATCATTTTGTTCAGGAATTTGCTTTGCTTCTTGGCATGCTCCCTTGCCTTTTTCTGCCTCCTCTCTATTTTTCCCTGCTTTTCTTTGATATGCTTCATGTCCTCCACCACACCTGCTAATGTTGGACCAATAGGAACAGAGGGAGCTGTAGATGTGCCTTCTCCATGTGGGCCCGCAGTGAGACTAGCCACTAGCTGCTGAAGCCGATTGTCCACCCCATGGACCTGGGTGGAGATTTATTGGAAAGGCCTGGCGGCTTCTTGCAGTGGTGGAAAGATTGGTATAGCCATGGGGGGGGGGGGGGGGCAGATGCCCCACCAATCGAATCTGATGCAGTAGATGTGAACTGCTCAAATGATGATGTTGCTATATCAATCTTCCTTTTCTTCTGTACATTACCAGGCCCTCTCTTTTTCAACGGATAAATCGGTCAAGCAGGCCCTTTTTCTCTGTCGCCTGGTCTTGTGGGCACTCCATCAGTGGAGTACAAGTAAGTGATTAATGATGGGAAGAATAAGCTTTTGGTCCGTTCAAGCACCACCTCCCGGATTTCCTGCATAATGAGCCTCCCCACGTCAACATGCAATCCTTCCATCACAGCACAAATTACTTTAGCCCTCTCAAGCGGCACCTCTGAATCATGTTTTGAAGGCAGCACCCTGGATGTGACAATATCAAGCCAAGTTTTGGCTTCAGCGGTGAATTCTGCAGAGTCAATCCTTTTCTGCATTGTGTTTAGCCACTTTGTTGTTCCCCACCGTGAAGGTGGGTCACAAACCATTGTTGCCGCAGGTTTTCGTACATCTGTGCCATCTCGCTGTTGTCACCATCCTGCAGATTATAATAGGCATTGATTCTTGATGCATTGCACAGGACATCCACACCTCTGACTTTGACAATTGGCCTATGTGTAATGTCTGCCTCTGCAACATTTGCGTAGAATTCCTGCACCAGGGTATGATTTGCCCTGATTGGTTCATCTGCAAAGCTTATCCAGCCGCTTGTTACCAACATTCCATAGAACTCGGGCATCTTTTCTTCCAAACTTTCTGTTACAAAGCCCCTCTCTTCAATGAAGCTCTTTCCCAGCAGTCTATCATATAGCATCGAACATTTTGCTGACTGGAAGGTGGTGGTGTCATAATATTCAATCAAGGGTACTTGGGCAGCACTGGATGATGAAGCCATTTTTTGAGTTTAAGTACCTACAAAACAAACACAATGCATATGAACACCTACAATGATGTATAATGAGGAGTTAGGTTAAGGACATTGGGCACCCAAGTTTTGAACAGCTCTGTGAGAGCATTCTGTTTGTGAACTGGGATTTTTCCTTCAGCGCGATCGCGTGACAAGGAGTCGCGATCGCGCCATTTTGCTGTATTCCTTCAGCGCGATCGCGCAAGGAACTGGCGCGATCGCGTAATTCTTATGATTTCCTTAACCGCGATCGCGGTTCAACAGTATGCGATCACGTAATATTTGTCCATTATTCAACGCGTTCGCGGCTTGTATTGGCGCGATCGCGTTGAATCGTTTCATATTCTCCCAAGCATTTTCACAAACAGGTTATGGGCATCATTTTTGGGGCTTCAATTCAACGATTTTAAGCTTGTGTTTTGCCCAATTTTTTTCTTATATCAGCACCCAACACTCAACTCACATCACTCAACAACAAACAACAATTAATATAACAACAAATTCAACAATTTCATCATATATTCATGCGTAAACAAGTAAAAGAAAGACAAATTAACAATTTCTAACATGGAATGATGATAAAAACAACCCTAGGACAAGACAATGAAGGAATCATATACCTTGTGGTTGCAAGTTGAAGAATTTTTCCCAAAAAAAATTAAAATTGTGTTTGAGAGAGAAATAGGGAAATGGGAGGAATATGGGAGGAAAATGGGGGATTTTAACCCCCAGGTTTGTTTAGTTCTTTAAAAACGCGCCTCTGCGCGATCGCGCAGAGTAATTTACTCGTTTTTTTTTTTGTACACTATCGCGTCGGTATGTTGCGCGATCGCGTAGAGATAATTTCGGCCCTGTTTTTCCAGATTCCAAAAATAAGCAGAAACCAGCAGCTACTGATTTGTGGCTGTTCTGAAAACTCAACCTATTCAAAACAATTCCAAAAATTGTGAAATTTTGCAGATTAGTCACAAATCATAAACTAAACAATTCTAAAAAAAATCAAATTTCAAAAATGATTAAAAAATTTAAAAACGATGGGTTGCCTCCCACCAAGCGCTTAAGTTAACGTCGCGGCACGACGGATACCAACATTACCGCTTTTCTCGCCATTTGGAGCTTATGAATTTGCGCCCCAACTTTGAAATCAAGATTCTGGTGATGCTCATGAGGCGGTGGAGAAAAAATAAAGAGGCCAACTCTCAGATGTCGCATTTTGCACTTTTTGGCCTTTGAGTGAGGAATGCCATTTTGCCTTCTTGGCATAGCAAACTTCAAAATAAAAACGCTTTCTTCTTCGTATCCAAAATTCTCCATTGGCTTGTTTGGTTCAACTTCCATATCATCAACCAAGCACAATGTTGAAAAATGGTTCGAATGTGGTCCAACGCGCTCAAATTTCAAGTTTGCATGAATTTTGACATTCTTACCCATAAATGAACTAGAGTCTTCAAAAACGATTTCATGAACTTTCTTATGCAACTCTAGTATCATTTCTTCAATCTCGGCATCATTCACTATTCTAGGATTTGTTGGTTGGTAATTTATGATTAGCTCTTGAAAATCAATAGTGACCACTTCTTCATTGGAAATCAACTTAAAACTACTATCCATGGCCTTTTGATATTGAGTGTTACATTCCTCAATCTTTGCATTCAATTCGGCCTCTAATTTTTGGATAGCAATTTCAAGTAAATCCATTTCTTGACTGTGCTCAACATGCATTTTTAGATATTCTTCCATCATCCGTGAAAAGCCTTCACGGTGATTTTCATAGGCTTCAAGTTGTTGAGCTTGATTCATTAGCCAATCTTGGCTCAAAATTTCCTCTTTGTCAAGTTTTTCTTCATGGTGAGAATCGTCCAAAGCTTGTAAAAATCCTAACATGGTGAAATCCATGTTTTGGATAGTTTCATCTTCTCCATGTTGAACTACTTCCCACCAATTGGCCACAATCTTCCCATATTCTTCATTTCTCGCCATAATGCCATTCAACATTTCCTCAATTTCCTCTTTTCGAGAATTGGAGATTTCTTCTTCATGACTTAGCTCATTTTCTTCAAGTTGAACCGTTTCTTCAATTTCACAACTCTCGTTATGGTCACAAAAATTTTCGGGTTCATCTTGTAAACTTGAAATCTCTTCTTCAACCATTTCATTTTGGGGAGTCGACACTTCCATGACAATTAAGGAATTTGCATCCTCAAATGAATCATTCAGTCTTTTTATGGCTTCTCCATTTTTTAAAATGGATTGTTGGAGGAGCTTTCGCTCTTCCTCCATTTTAGCTTCTCGATCTAAGTATGTTTGGAGCATTGCCATAATGCCTTCATGTCCGGCACTTTGTCCTTCATTTGTCATGTTGTTGTCCCTGTCAAACTCAAAATCACAACTAGCATTTTCGTTAGAACAACTAGGGGGAGGGGAAACAAAATAATTGGGACAATCACCCCAATGTCCACCTTGACCACCACATATATTACAAACACTCTCATCATAGGATTGAGACGGTGCACACATCTCTCTCCCGGGAGCATATTCACAATCTTGCCAAAAGTGGGGTCCTCCACAATATGGACATGGGTCATCAAAATATGGATTACAACCATCAAACTCATTTTCATTCCAAGATGCCATTTTTTTTTAAATAAAATAAAATAACACACAGAAAACAACTACACAAATATTTACGGGTTCGGTTCAAAGCAAGTTAGCTTATTTCCTAGATTAGCCAAAATACACCAATTGCTCCCCGGCAACGGCGCCAAAATTTGATACGCTCAAATTACACCTATTAATGGTATAACGCGGACGTTGTCAAATATAGTAACCCAACAAGGTTGGGGTCGAATCCCACAGAGAACAATATGTAGGTGATTTAAGCAGATTAGGAATTATCACTAACAATAGCTATGCCCGAACGCATCAATGGTGGTTTTTGATAAGGTTTTTATAAAATATGGAAATATAAATTCTAATCTAGAAAGCAAGTAAATTGATCAATGGCAACAAGAATAGAAGGAGGGAAAACTACTTCTCAAGTAACGATCCAATCTACTTCACGAATTGTAAATAATAGCAAGTTTATGTTATTTAGCCTCGGATAATGACTCTAAATTAACTTCTTCCGAAGATTAACTAGACTACCCAATTGAAGATCCCTCAAGCAATTAGGAGCATTAAGAACACCCGAATATGGCTACAATTGGTATTGCCTATTCCTAGGTCAATTTCCATTAGATGAGGGTTAACGCCCCAAATTCATGTTAATTTTCCTATCCCAACTCCGTTTTTCCTCTTCCGAGTTTCAAACAAAGTAAATGGGCGAGTTCAAAGGTTAGCTAATCCCTTGAAAACATTCAAGAACAAGAATAATTAAAATAGCAAAAACTTACTTGATTAAGAACAATGCAAATGAATAAATAAGCACAACAAGAGTGTCAATCTTAATTGTCACCAAGAGATTTCCATCAACAAGGATTAAAAAGAAGAAAGAACAATTTTTGTAGGAACCCTAGCTTCCAACTTGTGGGAGCTGCCAAAGATATCTGATGTTTTGCCCTAATTTTCTATTTATATGAACTGGAATGGAAGAAATCGTCAAATCTCAAGTTCTGGTCAAAAATTGCCGAAAATCCTTCAACGCGATCGCGCCATGTGTCTGCGCGATCGCGTGGATGACGTCATCTCCACTCGCTACCTTCACCGCGATCGCGTGAACATTCAGCGCGATCGCGTGGACTTAATATCGCGCGTGTGCGCGATCACGTGGGATTGTAGCGCGAACGCGTATAGTTAATATTGCGTGTGGGCGCGATCGCGTGGGATACCTGCGCGAACGCGCAGAGTATTTTTCCACGAATTTTTCCAGAACCTCCAGTTATTTCCAGTGATCAACGTTTTGTGCTCTGTTTTGCTTGTTTTCCACATTAGGCTCTAGGGACCTCGTATTACCTGAAACATGATAAAAACTACGTAAAATGACATAGACTTGCTTAAAAACAAGTAAAACTTATATTTGAAAAGCATCGATTGTGGCGTAAAATCACGCCACATCACAGGCCCGCAAGGCCGATATTTTCCGTATAACCCAAAGAGACGATGAGTTACTGCGTGAGTTCGTCAACCGGTTCCAAAGGGAACGGATGGAACTCCCCCCGGTTGTAGAGGAATGGGCCGCGCAAGCTTTCACAAAGGGGCTCAATGTTCTAAGTTCAGTAGCTTCGTTCAAATTAAAAGAAAGCTTGCTGGAATACGAGGCTGTGACATGGGCCGATGTCCATAATCGGTACGAGTCGAAGATTCGGGTTGAGGATGATCGATTCGAGCTCCCCCCGGGGCCAATAAATGTGAATAGATGTTTTGAGAAACTAAGGAAGGGTTACGAAAAAAAGGCCGAATCATCGAAGGAAAGGTATCGGCCATACTCCCATTCGGAGAGGAAAAATTTTAGGTCGGAAAAGTCAAGAGTGAGCCCAAGCCGTTTCTCAGGTCAGGATAGTAAATCGGTCGAACGCCCGTCAAACAGCCGGGATCTCTCATTCAGGGGCGATGCTGGAAGTTCTGCCGGTAACAAAGGTTTGCCAAAGATATCGGAGTACAACTTCAACGTTAGTACTTCGGGCCTCGTCTCGGCCATCGGTCGCGTCCCGGATGTAAGATGGCCGAAACCTATAAGGTCGGATCCGGGCCAACGGGACCCGAGCATGGTGTGTGAATATCAACGGAACCCATGGCCACAAAACCGAGAATTGTCGCCAGTTGAGAGAAGAGGTAGCCCGGTTACTGATGAACGGTCATCTCCGAGATCTGCTGAGTGAACGAGCCAAAAGTCATTACAAGGAAAGGGAAGCTCATCGAAGGGCCAAGCCGGTAGAACCCCAGCACACAATCAACATGATAGTTGGGGGTATTGATGCCCCTCGGGGGCCGGTAATGAAATGGGCCAAGGTTTCTATTATTCGCGAAAAGCGCATCCGAGATCACTTATCCGGGGGCTCTATCTCCTTCGACGACGAAGACGCAGAAGGCATCATTCTACCGCACAATGATGCATTGGTAATTTCTGTACTTATCTTTAAAACTAAGGTCAAACGTATTTTGATTAACCCAGGTAGCTCGGCCAACATCATCCGGTGGAGTGTGGTCGAACAACTAGGGCTGCTTGATCAGATCGTGCCGGTAGCCCGAGTACTCAGCGGGTTCAACATGGCGAGTGAAACCACAAAGGGGGAAATCTCATTACCTGTGAACGTCAATGGAACCATTCCGCAAACGGTGTTCTATGTGATCGAAGGGGACATGAAGTATAACGCACTACTGGGCAGACCCTGGATACATAGCATGAGGGTCGTGCCCTCAACACTACATCAGTTGCTGAAATTCCCCACCCCAGAAGGGATAAAAACCATCCGAGGTGAACAGCCCGCTGCAAGGGAAATGTTCGCAGTAGAGGAATCAGTGCCCCGGCCCAAAGAATCTGTTCTGAAGGAAGACGATGTAACCGGAGAGGACACCAAATAGCAATCAAAGCACACCGGGTCGGATCCAGGGCATGAAGAGGATGATTTCGAGGTGCGCAGATCGTTCGTCATACCGGATGACTCGGATGCAACCAAGTCAACTGTAGAGGAGTTGGATCAGATCATCCTGTTCAAGTACCTACCGGACAGAACGGTATACCTGGGCACGGGGCTTACCCCGGAGCTCAGGAACAATTTAATTGAATTTCTTCGAGCTAACGCAGATTGCTTCGCATGGTCACATATAGATATGACAGGTATATCACCGGAAGTAGCAACTCACAAGCTCAGCTTGGACGGGAAGTTTTACCCGGTGAAGCAAAAAAGAAGGCCCATAGCGGAAGCGAAACACGCCTTTGTAAAGGATGAGGTAACAAAGCTTTTAAAAATAGGTTCTATCTGGGAGGTAAAGTACCCGAATTGGCTTGCTAACGTGGTAGTGGTGTCCAAGAAAGGTAATATATTTCGAATGTGTGTTGATTACAATGATTTAAATAAAGCATGCCCGAAGGATTCATTCCCGTTGCCTCACATTGATAGAATGATCGATGCGACGGCCGGGCATGAGATGCTAAGTTTTCTCGATGCTTACTCCGGGTATAACCAAATCCGGATGCAACCGGGGGATCAAGAGAAAACCTCCTTCATCACCCAGTATGGGACTTACTGTTATAATGTAATGCCTTTTGGCCTTAAAAATGCCGGTGCAACTTACCAACGCCTAGTTAATGGGATGTTCGAAGAACAAATAGGAAAAACAATAGAAGTTTATATTGACGATATGGTTGTTAAGTCCCTGGAAACAGAGGGACATTTGAAGCATTTGTGTCACGACCCAGCCCCGTGGGCCGCGACTGGTGCCCTATTTGGACACCCATACAGACTTATGTACCAGATCGACATATCAAAGGTTTATTCAAACTTAACATACGTCATTTTAAACAGATACTGAAAACAAATATTATGTTAAGAGGTCGCCCGTACAGAAACATCATATCAAATCCTGTAGGCTGGCGGAATACACATCGCCTAGATATACACACATATACAAACATATGGGCCGTTTTGGCCATAATAACAAACGGGACCGCTTACGGCACAAATCACAAACATAAACGATCAAACATGACCCATGAAACACATATATGACTACACCAAAAATATGAGCTCCAGATCAAAAAGGAGTAATCCAAGTGGCAGAATATGTATCCTATACTAGAGGATCACCAAAACGAACGTCCGTACTTACGGGCATGAAACTCAGCCCCCGAAGAAAGGGGGTCAGTACGAAATATGTACTGAGTATGTAAAGCATGAAATACGAAAATCTGAATGATAACTGAAGTGAGGAGTACAGAATATGGGTACAGAATTAATATATCAAAACCTGTGCCGAAAATATATATAATGCAAATAAAAATCATGCATAGGGCTTAGGAACGTCGTCGCCACTCCGACACTGGCGCCACAATACATCATACTCCAGAAAGTTTCAAATCTCCGTACAATCTCCGAACATATCATATCATCAGAACATATCATATCATCAGAACACATCGTATGCCATATCACATCATAACGCCGTATATAAGCGGTACCCGGCCTTATGGCGAGGTCTCGGGAACCGTAACACATTATACTGCCGACCATAACATAGTGCGCACGATCACAGAACCGGCCCGGGATCCGGCGAACGACATCATAGTAGTAGGCACGAGCGGAGTAGTGCGGAAACCATATGCATATAAATAAATAAATTCGAAGACTCAACGAATAAATACATATCTATACTGATATCAGAAGGCTCAAAGTAAGTATCGAGTCCATCGGAATTAGTATACGAAAGTTGCGAGCTTTTAAATTACAAAACTTTCGAAAAACACTTCATAGGTCATTTTCTGAATATTAAGTATCATTCATATTAAGGAGCTTTCAAATAACATTATAGAGCACTTCAAACGGAGCCTTAGAATCATATTCACATTTCCAAAATATACATATCCAAGCTTTGGCCATATCAAATATTTTTCGAACAACATCCGGAAACGTATCGACTAACACCTCACGCATCACAAGTATGTGTCAAACCATATGGGATAGTTTATGGAAATCAAAGACATAGGCCACCCTAGTGGCTCTAGGAGTAGAATTTTTCTTTAGGAGCATACTTGTACGTTATTTGTTCATTCCAAAAAGGCATGCCAAAAGAAAGAAAGGTAGGCTCTACATACCTCAATCGCCCGCTAATCAATTCCCGAATCAAGTCTCGGGCTCTCTAATATCTACAATAATATTATCAATTACAAAATATTAGCTACAAGTACTTAGAAATCCAATTCTAATTAGCACTTGTCTACAGAAATTTCTGCAGCATCTCCCCTGTAAATTCAACATCCCCGAGAATTTAACTCGGTCAAATTCATCAACAACCATACCAAAAATACCAACAACCATACCAATAACATCAATAATCAATTCAAAAAACATTCTAACATTAGTAACCTTCCTTTCAACATAATTCATCAACATTCAATTCAACTACGAATTTTCAAGCCGATATCGACACTTACATTTTCACTACTAATTCAAGATCATTCAAGTGCAATTCAAAAGCATTTCATACAATTCTACAAAATATTCAACAATCCCGCCAAAATCATATTTCACCCGAAACCGCCAATCTTCGACACGAACTTTCAGAACACATTTTTATCTTCCAATTTCATCAACAACAACAACAATTCGCACCTTAACAATTCCATTCCCATAATTACATAAATCTATAATAAAATCACATAATTTCCTACAACAACATAACAACCAATTTTCATGCCAACTTGAACTATTATTCTTCCATTTACATCACAAGGCCACAACAACATAATTTAACATACTAAATAAATTTCATTCTTCCCCCCTTCACCATACCCACACACGGCCACACACCCACACACCCACAACACACAAATTCCATACTTTACATTCATTTCCGTATACTACAATATGTATACATAATTCTTTCAAGACAAAAAGAGTAGAATCTTTACCTTTTTCCAATTTTTTCCTCTTGCCAACTAAAGTACTTTCTTGCCTCAAAATTTATATCACGTTGAAGAGGGTCTCGAGCTTAGTAGGAATACTAGAAAATTTGGATTTTTGGATCAAAGTTGAAGGGCTTAAAATTTTTCTTTCCTTTTTTCTTGGTGGCCGAATGGCCCTTCTTGATCTCACTCTCTCTCTTCTTTTGTTTTCTTGAAAATTCTAGAATGAACAAATGGTCCCTTCCTTTATTTATTTGGTCTTAATTTGTCATCGGCTTGGGCCCTTCCTTTTCTATCATGGTCGGCCAACACACATATCTTGGGCCTCTTATTATATATTTTTTTATTATTTTTCCTAGCCCAATTTAATTATGTGTCTTATTTTGTAATTCCCAAAACTAATTTCTAAAATTCCTCATTTTGCCCTTGACCTTTCTCCATATTTCCACATCAACATTTCATGAACAACACATATATATTAAATAAAATCAAAATAGGACCTTATTTCTTACAAGTCAAAATTATTTCGAATTTTCCGAATATGCAAAAATACGGGATATAACATCCTCCCCCCCTTTAGAACATTCGTCCTCGAATGTTAAATTAGCCTTATGGGTCTTACAAGCATTTTGGGGGAGGTTCTTTATATAGACAGCACATATAAATCATTCATTAATCAATATAACCAATTACGGAATTTAGATTACCTGAAGGCATAGGAAACAGGTGAGGGTACTTCTTCTTCATTTCGTCCTCTGCTTCCCAGGTCATTTCTTCTCTGTTATTATTTTGCCACATGACCTTAACAGAAGGTACATCTTTGCTGCGCAGTCTCCTCACCTGACGATCCGAAATAGCTACAGGTTGTTCTTCATAAGACAATTCCTCCGTTACCTGAATATCTTCTATGGGGAATACTCTGAAAGGATCACCAATACATTTACGGAGCATTGACACATGAAATACCGAATGTACTGCCTCCAGATCGGATGGTAAGTCTAGCTCGTAGGCGACCTCTCCTATCTTCCGAATGATCTGATAAGGCCCAATATATCGCGGACTGAGCTTTCCTTTTCTACCGAATCTCATTACCCCTTTCATAGGCGACACTTTCAGGAATACCCAGTCACCAATCTGGAACTCTAACGGCTGACGTCGTTTATCTGCATATGATTTCTGTCGACTCTGAGCTGCTAATAACTGTTCCCGAATAAGTTTCACCTTATCGACTGCTTGCTGGATCATATCTGGCCCGATCAATTTAGTTTCACCCACATCGAACCAACCAATCGAAGATCTGCACTTTCTACCATATAAGGCTTCATACGGTGCCATCTGGATGCTGGAATGATAACTATTATTATAAGCAAATTCAATAAGTGGCAAATGATCATCCCAACTACCTCTGAAATTAATAACACAGGCCCGTAGCATATCTTCCAGTGTCTGAATAGTACGCTCGGCCTGTCCGTCGGACTGAGGATGGAATGCTGTGCTAAGACTCACCTGAGTCCCCAATCCTTCCTGAAATGATCTCCAAAAATTAGCTGTAAACTGTGCACCTCTGTCGGATATAATAGATGTAGGAACTCCGTGAAGCCTTACTATCTCTTTAATATACAACTGGGCATAATCCTCAGCCGAATAAGTGGTCCTGACCGGAAGAAAATGGGCTGATTTCGTCAGTCTATCAACAATAACCCAAATAGAATCATACCTGCGTGGAGTGCGCGGTAAACCTGTAATGAAATCCATATTAATTATTTCCCATTTCCAAGCTGGGATTTCCATTTCCTGTAACAATCTACCGGGCTTTTGATGCTCGATCTAAACTTGCTGGCAATTTGGGCACTGAGCAACGAACTCTGCAATATCTCTTTTCATACCGTCCCACCAATATAAACATCTGAGATCATGGTACATTTTAGTGGATCCAGGATGAACAGAATACCGAGCATAATGTGCCTCTCCCATAATCTGTCGCCGCAGCCCTGCAACGTCAGGCACACATAACCTGCCTCCATATAGTAGTACCCCGTCAGGTAAAATTTCGAACTGAGTCTTTTCCTTATTAAGGGCCACATCTCTGTACTGTACCAGAATAGGATCCTCGAACTGACGCTGTTTTACCTCCTCCATAATCGATGACTCAGCGACTTCTCGGACAGAAACCCCAATATTTCCAGAATCGGCCAAACGAACTACAAGGCTGGCTAACTGATGAATTCCACGAACTAATTCCCTCTTCTATGACTGCACGTTGGTCAAACTGCCCATAGACTTGCGACTAAGTGCATCTGCCACAACATTAGCTTTTCCAAGATGATACAGAATATAGACATCATAATCTTTCAATAATTCAAGCCATCTTCTTTGCCCCAAATTCAGCTCCTTTTGCTTAAAAATATACTGAAGGCTTTTGTGGTCCATATAGATATCAACGTGGACCCCATATAAGTAATGCCGCCATATCTTCAAAGCATGAATCACCGCGGCTAATTCCAGATCATGAGTGGGATAATTTCTCTCGTGTTGTCTGAGCTGCCGGGAAGCATAAGCTATAACTCGACCATGCTGCATTAATACACACCCTATCACAATAAATAAAATACCCGTATGACCCCTCTGGAAGAGGTAGAACTGGAGCTGTAATTAATTTTTCCTTCAGCAACTGGAAGCTGCGTTCACAAGCATCGGTCCACTGAAAGTTTGCTGCCTTCTGAGTTAGCTTTGTTAATGGTGCTGTAATAGAAACAAAATTCTCCACAAACCTCCTGTAATATCCGGCCAATCCCAGAAAACTGCGTACCTCAGTCGGTGTCGTGGGCCTAGGCTAATTTTGTACAGCCTCGATCTTCTGTGTATCGACCTGAATACCATCTACTCCGACGATATGCCCCAAGAATGCCACTGAAGTTTACCAGAATTCACATTTGGAGAATTTAGCATATAATTTCTGTTGCCGCAGTGTGCCAAGTACGGTCCTCAAATGATCTGAATGCTCCTCTGCTGATCGTGAATAAACCAGAATATCATCAATAAACACAATCACGAACATGTCGAGGAACGGCCTGAATACCCAATTCATCAAATCCATAAACACTGCTGGAGCATTAGTTAGCCCAAAAGACATCACTCTGAACTCGTAATGCCCATATCGGGTCCTGAAAGCAGTCTTTGGAATGTCTGCCTCTCGTACCCGTACCTGATGATAGCCCGAACGCAAATCTATCTTCGAAAAATATGTAGCACCCTGCAACTGATCAAATAAATCATCAATCCGGGGAAGGGGATATTTATTCTTGATAGTCACCTTATTCAGCTGTCTGTAATCAATACACATCCGCAGCGACCCGTCTTTCTTTCTTACAAACAATACCGGCGCTCCCCAGGGCGACGTACTAGGTCTGATGAAGCCTTTTTCTAATAGATATTTCAGCTGCTCTTTCAACTCTTTCAAATCTGCAGGTGCCATTCTGTAAGGAGGAATAGATATAGGCTGAGTGTCTGGCAGCACATCTATCGTGAAGTCTATCTCCCGTTCAGGGGGAAGACCTGGAAGCTCGTCCAGAAACACATCTGGAAATTCACTAACAACCGGAACTGACTGGAGAGTAGGTGTTTCTCCTTTAGTATCATGCACTCGAGCCAAATGATAGATATGCCCTTTCTGGATCATCTTCTTAGCCTTGAGGTATGAAATAAACTTACCTCTCGGCGATGCTGTATTCCCTGGCCATTCTATAACTGGTTCCCCTGGAAACTGGAAGCGAACTACCTTTTTCTGGTAGTCAACATTAGCATAATAGGAGGCTAACCAGTCCATACCCATAATAACATCGAATTCCATCATATTTAATTCTACCAAATCGGCCTTAGTGCAACGGCCACATATAATCACAGAACAGTCTTTATATACCTGCCTCGCTATAATAAAATCCCCGACCGGCATAGCTACCTCGAACGGTGCTATAGGTTCAGGTGTTATCCCAATTTTACTAGCAACGAGGGGAGAAATATATGATAAAGTAGACCCTGGATCAATCAATGCATATACGGCTCTAGAAAAGACCAATAATGTACCTGTGACCACATTTGGCGACACCTCCTGATCCTGTCGGCTAGCCAATGCATATATGCGGTTCGAAGGACCGCCAGAATCAGAAACCCTGCCACGGCCTCTACCGCGGCCCGCTAGTGCTGGCATACCTCGCCCCGCAGGGCGCATAGCTGAAGGAGTAGAAGACGAACTAGCAGCTGATCTCGTCGGCTGAGCTGCACCACCAGAACCACCCGCCAACGGACAGTCTCTCATAATATGGCCTTGGCGGCCACAAGAAAAACAGGCACCCGTAGCTCTATAGCACTCTCCTGGGTGCGACCTCCCACAATAAGAACACCGGGGCATGGGTGGCCTAGACTGACTGGGACCCCTGCTCGTCTGCGAACCCGAGGCTCTGGAACTCTGGCCTGTCCCAGACTGCCTTGCACCACCAAATCGTCTACCTGTAGACTATGTACCCCGGCCTGACTGTTATGTCCCGTGTTTTCGTCTAATTGGAATTCGAGAAATAAGTAAGACTTGTGTGTTATGAAGAAACATTTTGATTCAAGTTGATATGACTATGTTGGTTATGAAATCATCAATGTTAAGACATTAGGGAAGGCCGAGGGTAAACTTGGAATTTCGGAAATTAGTTTCGGCAATTACAAAACGGGACTTTTAATGAATTGGGCCAAGAAAAATTAGAACAAAATTTAGGCCCAAGAGTAATGGGGTGGCCGGCCACTTGGCTTGGCCCAAACCCATTTTTTTTTAATGTCATGTATTATGCACATGACTCTTATATAGATATATATCATGCTTGGTCTTTAGAATCTTCAAGAAACCAAAGAAACACAAAAAAAAAAAATTGAAGAACACCCTTTCAAAGGGCTCGTGGCCGAACAAGAAATAGAGAGAAAGAAAAATTTTGCTAGCCTTGTTTTAATCCTAAAAATCGTGTCCTTGTTGTAGTTATAGCAAGCGCAAGACGCTCTTCAACGTGATACAAGTTATTTGGTGGAAGAATCACGTTTGCGACAAGTCGGATTTTCAAGAAAAGGTAAGAATTTTGTTACTCTAATGTTATGAAATTGGTATGAATGTGTTAAGGATTGAGAATAGACGAGAATTCCATCATTTTGATGTGTGTGCAAAACCGTGGGTGTATGTATATTTGATGTCATGGCCGTGTGCCCTAGGAAGAAGAAATAAATGTGAATTGATCTTGTTTGGTTTGTTTATTGTGTCGTTGTGACATTTATGACGTAAATGATTGTTTAACGAATTGAATTGGTGTTGGAAAATGATTTCGGAACATTATCGGAAAGTATATACCTTTGGTATATTTGTGTATATCATTGTACATCTATGATACTAAAAGACTTTAAATGTGACTTATAGTTGATGTTAGTGAATTCGGAATGAAACGATGCAAGTTAGAATGTTCGTCGTGGCTTTTGATGTTTTGGATAGAATATGGAAAGTAATGAACTTCGGGAAATTTTGTATATGGTTTGGAACATAATTGGGATGTGATTGAATAATCTTAAATGAGTGAATGAATACAATAATGTGGATATAAGTTTGGAATTGTGAAGTTTGAATGATAGTTGCCAATTTGTGTAGTAAGATAGAACTTTGAAGCTAAGATGATTTGATTATGGTTTGTGTTGTTTGATGACGTTTGGGTTGTTGTTGTTGATGTATTTTGAGCCGAGCTAAGTCTCGGGGGTGTTAGATTTATAGGGGAAATACTGCTGAAATTTCGGTAGACAAAAATCAAGTTAATGGAAATCTTAAGCCTAAGAATCTCTAATTGGTAACTTTGACCATTTGCAGATTCTGGACGAAACGGGATTTGATTTTAAGGAAAGCATAAGACGTCCATAAGGTATGTAAAGCTTCCCACTTCTTCGTTTGGCATGTCTTAGTATGTTAGGTGAATATTGGAACCTCCGGAGCATTTCTGCTCCTCGAAACCCGATCTACAAAACGACTACTATTCATTCAATTCAATTGAAGCCTAAAGGCTCTATTTTGGCTAGAATGCAACCAAATGTTCGAAAATGTGATCGGGTCACTTTGAAATCATTATGTATGATCTTTTGGCCTTTAAATGTTCGTAAATTATGGTCGCCACCTCAATTTGACTCGAGGTGGGCCCGCTAACCCCGAGACGCCCTATTTGTCCTATTGGGCTCCCTTTTTGGATGAACTTCGATATGAGATCTTCGACCTTGAAACTTCCCTCTATGAAATATGTTTTGACTATTATGATATGTTAAGTTTCGTATGAGCCATACGTACCACTTTGGAAACAATTTGTGAGATAAACTTTCGTATGAACTAATCATTCGACTATTTTGGTTTATGAAATGACTTATGAGATTATTAAGTTTTGAAAGGCTATTTTGAAATATAAATTGCATTTGTTTGCTCACGACTCCGCTCGTGCCTTATTTTGACTTCGTTCACCGGTCCCCGGGCCGGTTATGATTCGTGCTCCCTATGATAATTCGGCCGTATGTTGTGTTACGGTTCCCGAGCCCTCGCCATAGGGCCGAGTTCCGTTTAGAGTTATGCTTTGATATGGCTAGTGATGCGATACGCTCACTTATGTTTGTGTTCGGGGATGTACGGAGATTCGAAACCTTCTGGTGTTATGCTGTGTGTGGCGCCAGCGTCGGAGTGGCGACCACGTTCTTGAGCGTTTGCATGATTTCGTTTGCATTATGTATATGTATATGATTTGATACGGATTTTGACATACTGATTGGTACTTCCCTTTTGATATCCGGTTTGCTTTCAGTTTTGGCTCATATTTCTGTACTCCGTGCTTTACATACTCAGTACATATTTCGTACTGACCCCCTTTCTTCGGGGGCTGCGTTTCATGCCCGCAGGTACAGACATTGGTGATCCTCCACTGTAGGCTTCACCCTTTGCTATTTCGGAGTACTCCTTCTTGACTCGGAGTCCACTTTTGGTACAGACTTCTTTTGCTATGTATATATTCTGTACATTTGACTATTTGGGTACGGCGGGGCCCTGTCCCGCCATATGTCTTTGTTTTGAATTCGTAGAGGCCTGTAGTCATATATGTGGGGCGAGGGTCCTATATATGTTTGTTTGATTTTGTTTTCTGGTCTTAAAGCGGTCCGTTTCTAAATGGCCCTTATGCTTATATTTGCACTTGTGACCGGCGATGTCTATTCCGCCGCTCCGTTTGGATTCGATATGACATTTTGATTTGTGCGACCGCTTAGGACATATTTTTGATATAAATTATGTTTGATATGATTTTTATCAAATTCTGAAATAAGTTTGGATTTGGTAACGAATATGCGATTTGGTCTGGGTACCTAGGTAGGGTGCCAGTCGCGGCCCACGGGACTGGGTCGTGACAAAAGTGGTATCATAGCAGTTTGTCCTCGGAATGTCTACAGGCCGTGTTTCGTAGAGTCTTGTTTATCGATGTGTTGTGCACCACATCTATACACAGGGAACTACAGGGAATTTAGGATGTTACTTTCTTTGGAATCTTAGATCGTGCGATAGAGCTATGCTATTAGGACGATTCTGATTTGACCCGTTCTTGTGTTTGCAGTGATGCCTCCGAAGAAGGCAACGGCGGCCCAGAAGGGCAAGGCGAGGATGGGAGAGACTAGTCAGGCACAGCGAGCGACCCGAGCTCGTGTTTATGATTTGCCTGAGGTTGGGCCTCATTCTGAGGGGTCTGCTACACCCCCACTAGTACAGCCTAGAGTAGGACCTTCAGCAGCTCCAGAGGTCCGTGTACCCGCTCCCGAGACTCCAGCTCCTCAGCCAGGGGCGGAGGATAGGACCCTGAGGGAGGCTGTACAGTTGTTGACTATACTGGTGGCAGGGCAGGCTCGCAGACGCGGGCGGAGGGACGATGATGATGATGAAAGGCGGGACAGCCTGAGATTTCGGGAGTTTCTATTATGTGGCCCTCCAGTGTTTTTCGGGTCTAAGCCCGACGAGGACCCCCATGACTTTATTCGGGGGATGCGGCGCTCACTGGACTTGGTCAGGGCTTCAGAGACCGAGTCGGTCGAGCTGGCTTCGCACAGGCTTCGAGATGTTGCCACTCACTGGTATGAGACTTGGGAGTTATCCAAGGGTGAGGGTGCTCCACCAGCTACGTGGGACCAGTTTGTGACTGCTTTCACCCGCCACTTTCTACCCCCAGAGTTGCGGCGGGCACGGGCCGACCGATTCTTACATTTGCAGCAGAGGGGTCGGAGTGTTCGCGAGTATAATCTTGAGTTTCATTCTCTGGCCCGATATGCACCGGCTGTGGTAGCAGATATGTCCGATCTGATGCACAGATATGTTATGGGATTGGATCGGTATTTGATCGACGGCTGTATGGCAGTGTCATTGCAGACAGATATGGACATTTCCCAACTACAGGCCTATGCGATGGGTATGGAGGATCGTCACAGGTCTGATCATTCTGGTAGAGATCGGGATAGGAGGCCGCCCAAGAGGGCTAGGTCCGCAGGTTATTCTGGAGATTTTCGGGGCGGACAGCCTCAGCAGCAGCAGTCAGGTAGACAGCTTCCTCCTTCCGGCTGGAGTACTCAGTCAGGCAGCCGGAGATTTGACAGTGCGGGACCGTCTGGGGCCGGTCAGAGCTCCAGAGCAGCAGGTTCACAGATGACTAGAGGTCCCAGCCAGACCAGACCACCCAGGCCCCGTTGCTCTCATTGCGGGAAGTCTCATCCTGGGGAGTGTTATCGAGCTACTGGAGCTTGTTTTTCGTGCGGTGGTCAGGGCCATTTTATGAGAGATTGTCCGTTGACCAGCGGTTCTGGTAGTGTGGCTCAGCCGACAGGGTCAGCCGCCGGTTCATCATCTGCTCCATCTGTTGCACGCCCTGCAGGGCGAGGTGCGCTGACACCGGCGGGATGCGGTCGAGGCCGCGGTGGCGTTTCAGGTTCTAGCGGTCCCTCGAACCGCATATATGCTTTGGCCAGCCGCCAGGATCAGGAGGCTTCGCCAAACGTCGTCACAGGTACATTACTGGTTTTCTCCAGATCTGTATATGCATTGATTGACCCTGGTTCTACTTTATCATATATTTCCCCGCTCGTTGCTAGTAAAATTGGGATAGTGTCTGAGCCTATAGAGCCATTTGAGGTAGCTACGCCAGTTGGGGATTTTGTTATAGCGAGACAGATCTATAGGGATTGTTCTGTGACTATTTATGATCGTTGCACTAGGGCTGATCTGATAGAGTTAGACATGCTTGAGTTTGACGTCATTATGGGTATGGACTGGTTGTCTTCTTGTTATGCTAATGTTGACTGCCAGAAAAAGGTAGTCCGTTTTCAGTTTCCAGGGGAACCAGTTATAGAGTGGTTCGGATCCACAGCATCGCCGAGGGGTAAGTTTATTTCATACCTCAAGGCTAAGAAGATGATCCAGAAGGGTTATATCTATCATTTGGTTCGTGTGCACGATACTGCAATGGAGATACCTACCCTTCAGTCTATTCCGGTCGTCAGTGAGTTTCCAGATGTATTTCCTGACGAGCTTCCTGGCCTTCCGCCTGAGCGAGAGATTGATTTTACTATAGAGTTGATGCCGGATACGCAGCCTATATCTATTCCCCCGTACAGGATGGCACCGGCTGAGTTGAAAGAGTTGAAGGAGCAGCTGAAAGATTTGTTGGATAAGGGCTTGTTTGTTACAAAGAAAGATGGGTCACTGCGGATGTGTATCGACTACCGGCAGCTGAATAAGGTGACTATTAATAATAAATATCCCCTCCCCCGGATTGATGACTTGTTTGATCAGCTGCAGGGTGCTAAATATTTTTTGAAGGTAGATCTGCACTCAGGTTATCATCAGGTACGAGTGCGGGAGTCAGATATCCCGAAGACTGCTTTCAGGACCCGGTACGGGCACTATGAGTTCAGAGTTATGTCTTTCGGGCTGACTAATGCTCCAGCGGTATTTATGGATCTGATGAATTGGGTATTTCGGCCTTTTCTGGACATGTTTGTTATTGTGTTTATTGATGATATTCTGATTTACTCGCGATCAGCAGAGGAGCATTCAGATCATTTGAGGACGGTACTTGGCATTCTCCGTCAGCAGAAGTTATATGCTAAATTCTCCAAATGTGAATTCTGGTTGACTTCTGTGGCATTCTTGGGCCATATTGTCGGTGCAGACGGTATTCGGGTCGATACGCAGAAGATTGAGGCTGTACAGAATTGGCCCAAGCCTACTACACCGACGGAGGTGCGCAGTTTTCTGGGATTGGCCGGATACTATCGCAGGTTCGTGGAGGATTTTTCTTCTATTGCAGCAACACTGACGAGGCTTACTCAGAAAGCAGCAAAATTTCAGTGGACCGATGCCTGCGAGCGCAGCTTTCAGATGCTGAAAGAAAGATTAGTTACGGCCCCAGTATTGGCTCTTCCAGAGGGATCAGACGGGTATGTTGTCTATTGTGACGCCTCTGGTATTGGGATAGGTTGTGTATTGATGCAGCACGGTCGAGTCATAGCCTATGCTTCCCGGCAGCTCAGACCGCACGAGAAGAACTATCCCACTCATGATCTTGAGTTGGCCGCAGTAATTCATTCTTTGAAGATTTGGCGGCATTATTTATATGGGGTCCATGTTGATATTTATACGGACCATAAGAGTCTCCAGTATATTTTTAAGCAGAAGGAGCTAAATTTGCGGCAGCGGAGATGGCTTGAGTTACTAAAGGATTACCACGTTGATATTCTGTACCATCCGGGGAAAGCCAATGTGGTAGCTGATGCGCTTAGCCGCAAGTCCGTAGGCATTCTGGCTGGTGTACCATCTGATAAGACGGATTTGGTTCGTAATATTCATCAGCTGGCCAGCCTCGGAGTTCGTTTGGCGGATTCTTGAGATTCTGGGATTTCTGTTCGTCCAGTTGCTGAATCATCTATTATTCAGGAGGTAAAGCAGCGCCAGTTTGAAGATCCTCTCCTGATTCAGTACAGAGATGTGGCCCTTAATAAAGCAAAGACTCAGTTTGAGATCTCGCCTGAAGGAGTATTATTATATGACGGCAGATTCTGTGTACCGGACGTTGCGGGCTTACGGCGGCAGATTATGGGCGAGGCCCATAACGCACGGTATTCTGTTCATCCTGGTTCCACTAAAACGTATCGGGATCTCAGGTGTTTGTATTGGTGGGACGGCATGAAGAAAGATATTGCTGAGTTTGTTAGTCAGTGCCCGAACTGCGAGCAAGTTAAGATCGAGCATCAGAAGCCCGGTGGATTATCACAGGAGATGGAAATTCCAGCCTGGAAATGGGAGATGATTAATATGGATTTCGTTGTTGGGTAACCACGCACTCCACGCAGGTATGATTCTATTTGGGTTATTGTTGACAGATTGACGAAATCAGCCCATTTCCTTCCGGTTCGGACTACTTATTCGGCTGAGGACTGCGCTAGATTGTACATCAGAGAGATAGTCAGACTTCACGGAGTCTCTATATCTATTATTACCGACCGAGGTGCCCAGTTTACGGCAAATTTCTGGAGGTCATTCCAGGAGGGATTAGGGACTCAGGTGAGCCTCAGTACAACTTTTCATCCTCAGTCCGAATGGCAGGCCGAGCGCACTATTCAGACGCTGGAAGATATGTTGCGGGCCTGCGTTATTGATTTCAGAGGCAGCTGGGATGATCATTTGCCGCTTATTGAGTTTGCCTATAATAATAGTTATCACTCCAGCATTCAGATGGCACCGTATGAAGCCCTTTATGGCAGAAAATGCAGATCTCCTATTGGTTGGTTTGACGTGGGCGAGACTAAGCTGATTGGGCCAGATGTGATCCAGGAAGCTGTAGATAAGGTAAATCTTATTCGAGAACGATTATTGGCTGCTCAGAGTCGACAGAAAGCTTATGCAGATAGACGACGTCGACCGTTAGAGTTCCAGATTGGCGACTGGGTATTCCTGAAGGTGTTGCCCATGAAGGGTGTCATGAGATTCGGTAGAAAGGGTAAGTTGAGCCCCCGGTACATTGGGCCGTATCAGATCGTTCGAAAGATAGGCGAGGTCGCCTATGAGCTAGACTTACCATCCGACTTGGAGGCCGTACACCCGGTGTTTCATGTGTCTATGTTGCGGAAATGTATTGGTGATCCTTCCAGGATATTCCCAGTTGATGACATTCAGGTGACGGAGCAGTTATCTTATGACGAGCAACCGGTATCTATTCTGGATCGACAAGTGCGGAGACTACGCACTAAAGAAGTTCCCTCCGTCAAAGTCCTGTGGCACAACAATAATCGGGAGGAGATGACTTGGGAGGCGGAGGACGAGATGAAGAAGAAATACCCCCATTTGTTCCCGACGTCCACAGGTAATCTAAACCTTTCAGTTTGTTATGTTGATTGATAAACATAATTTCGTATGCCACTAATAATAAAGAACTCCCCCGCCTTGGTCATAAGACCTTATAAGGTTAATTTAACATTCGGGGACGAATGTTCTTAAGGGGGGGAGAATGTTATGTCCCGTGTTTTCGTATAATTGGAATTCGAGAAATAAGTAAGACTTGTGTGTTTTGAAGAAACATTTTGATTCAAGTTGATATGACTATGTTGGTTATGAAATCATCAATGTTAAGACATTGGGGAAGGCCGAGGGTAAACTTGGAATTTCGGAAATTAGTTTCGGGAATTACAAAACGGGACTTTTAATGAATTGGGCCAAGAAAAATTAGAACAAAATTTAGGCCCAAGAGTAATGGGATGGCCGGGCACTTGGCTTGGCCCAAACACATTTTTTTTTTAATGTCATGTGCTATGCACATGACTCTTATATAGATATATATCATGCTTGGTCTTTAGAATCTTCAAGAAACCAAACAAACACAAAAAAAAAAATTGAAGAACACCCTTTCAAAGGGCTCGCGGCCGAACAAGAAATAGAGAGAAAGAAAAATTTTGCTAGCCTTGTTTTAATCCTAAAAATCGTGTCCTTGTTGTAGTTATAGCAAGCGCAAGACGCTCTTCAACGTGATACAAGTTATTTGGTGGAAGAATCACGTTTGCGACAAGTCGGATTTTCAAGAAAAGGTAAGAATTTTGTTACTCTAATGTTATGGAATTGGTATGAATGTTAAGGATTGAGAATAGACGAGAATTCCATCGTTTTGATGTGTGTGCAAAACCGTGGGTGTATGTATATTTGATTTCATGGCCGTGTGCCCTAGGAAGAAGAAAGAAATGTGAATTGATCTTGTTTGGTTTGTTTATTGTGTCGTTGTGACATTTATGACGTAAATGATTGTTTAACGAATTGAATTGGTGTTGAAAAATGATTTCGGAACATTATTGGAAAGTATATACCTTTGGTATATTTGTGTATATCATTGTACATCTATGATACTAAAAGACATTAAATGTGACTTATAGTTGATGTTAGTGAATTCGGAATGAAACGATGCAAGTTAGAATGTTCGTCGTGGCTTTTGATGTTTTGGATAGAATATGGAAAGTAATGAACTTCGGGAAATTTTGTATATGGTTTGGAACAAAATTGGGATGTGATTGAATAATCTTAAATGAGTGAATGAATACAATAATGTGGATATAAGTTTGGAATTGTGAAGTTTGAATGATAGTTGCCAATTTGTGTAGTAAGATAAAACTTTGAAGCTAGAATGATTTGATTATGGTTTGTGTTGTTTGAAGACGTTTGGGTTGTTGTTGTTGATGTATTTTGAGCCGAGCTAAGTCTCGGGGGTGTTAGATTTATAGGGGAAATGCTGCCGAAATTTCGGTAGACAAAAATCAAGTTAATGGAAATCTTAAGCCTAAGAATCTCTAATTGGTAACTTTGACCATTTGCAGATTCTGGACGAAACAGGATTTGATTTTAAGGAAAGCATAAGATGTCCATAAGGTATGTAAAGCTTCCCACTTCTTCGTTTGGCATGTCTTAGTATGTTAGGTGAATATTGGAACCTCCGGAGCATTTCTGCTCCTCGAAACCCGATCTACAAAACGACTACTATTCATTCAATTCAATTGAAGCGTAAAGGCTCTATTTTGGCTAGAATGCAACCAAATGTTCGAAAATGTGATCGGGTCACTTTGAAATCATTATGTATGATCTTTTGGCCTTTAAATGTTCATAAATTATGCTCGCCACCTCAATTTGACTCGAGGTGGGCCCGCTAACCCCGTGACGCCCTATTTGTCCTATTGGGCTCCCTTTTTGGATGAACTTCGATATGAGATCTTCGACCTTGAAACTTCCCTCTATGAAATATGTTTTGACTATTATGATATGTTAAGTTTCGTTTGAGCCATACGTACCACTTTGGAAACAATTTGTGAGATAAACTTTCGTATGAACTAATCATTCGACTATTTTGGTTTATGAAATGACTTATGAGATTATTAAGTTTTGAAAGGCTATTTTGAAATATAAATTGCATTTGTTTGCTCACGACTCCGCTCGTGCCTTATTTTGACTTCGTTCACCGGTTCCCGGGCCGGTTATGATTCGTGCGCCCTATGATAATTCAGCCGTATGCTGTGTTACGGTTCCCGAGGCCTCGCCATAGGGCCGAGTTCCATTTGGAGTTATGCTTTGATATGTCTAGTGATGCGATACGCTCACTTATGTTTGTGTTCGGGGATGTACGGAGATTCGAAACCTTCTGGTGTTATGCTGTGTGTGGCGCCAGCGTCGGAGTGGCAACCACGTTCTTGAGCGTTTGCATGATTTCATTTGCATTATGTATATGTATATGATTTGATACGGATTTTGACATACTGATTGGTACTTCCCTTTTGATATCCGGTTTGCTTTCAGTTTTGGCTCATATTTCTGTACTCCGTGCTTTACATACTCAGTACATATTTCGTACTGACCCCCTTTCTTCGGGGGCTGCGTTTCATGCCCGCAGGTACAGACATTGGTGATCCTCCACTGTAGGCTTCACTCTTTGCTATTTCGGAGTACTCCTTCTTGACTCGGAGTCCACTTTTGGTACAGACTTCTTTTGCTATGTATATATTCTGTACATTTGACTATTTGGGTACGGCGGGGCCCTGTCCCGCCATATGTCTTTGTTTTGAATTCGTAGAGGCCTGTAGTCATATATATGGGGCGAGGGTCCTATATATGTTTGTTTGATTTTGTTTTCTGGTCTTAAAGCGGTCCGTTTGTTATGATGGCCCTAAATGGCCCTTATGCTTATATTTGCACTTGTGACCGGCGATGTCTATTCCGCCGCTCCGTTTGGATTCGATATGACATTTTGATTTGTGCGACCGCTTAGGACATATTTTTGATATAAATTATGTTTGATATGATTTTTATCAAATTCTGAAATAAGTTTGGATTTGGTAACGAATATGCGATTTGGTCTGGGTACCCAGGTAGGGTGCCAGTCGCGGCCCACGGGGCTGGGTCGTGACATTGACGAAGGAGGATATCTACTAGACTGCTGCTGCTGAGGCTGCCCGCCTCGGAACTCTCCTGAATAACTGGCTGATCTAGCCCTCTTGGGCTGCCTCCTGTCACGATCTCTACCCGACTGATCCTCTCTGTGTCGGTCCTCCATCCCTTGCGCATAAGCCTGTAACCGGGCAATATCCATACCAGTCTGCGATGCCATTGCCATACAACTGTCAATCAAGTAGCGATCCAACCCTATCACGTACCGGTGCATCCGGTCAGCCATCTCAGCTACTATGGTAGGGGCATATCTAGCCAGAGAATCAAACTCCAAGCTGTACTCTCGGACACTCCTGCCTCTCTGGCGCAGCTGTAAAAATCTGTCAACTCTCGCCCGCCGCAACTCTGGGGGTAAAAAGTGGCTGAGAAAGGCGGCTACAAACTCGTCCCACACGGCTGGAGGAGCATCCTCGCCTCTGGACAGCTCCCAAGACTCGTACCAATTAATCGCTACGTCCCGTAATCTGTGTGAAGCTAACTCGACAGACTCGGTCTCAGAAGCCCTGACCAGCCTCAGTGTGCGCTGCATCTGTCGGATGAAATCCTGAGGGTCCTCTTCGGGCTTAGACCCGTAGAAATCTGGGGGATTACAGGTCAAGAAATAACGGACTCTCAAACTGTCACGTCTGTCACCATCATCACCCCTTAGCCCGCGTCAGCGAGCCTGTCCTGTTACTAATATCGTCAATAACTGCACAGCCTCTCTCATCGCTCTATCCTCCGTCCCTGGCTGAGGAGCTGGAGGCTCGGGCGCTGGAACCTCTGGAGCTAATGGTGGAGCCGCTCCAGGCTCCTCTGGGGGGGGGGTGTAGCAGAACCCTCTGATTGGGGTGCACTTTCGGGCACAATCTGAGCACGAGCCCGAGTAACTCTCTGTATCTGGCTGGTCTCTCCTGCCACTGCTATGCCCTTCTGGGCAGTCGTCGCCTTCCTCGGAGGCATCACTTAAAACATAACAGTCGGTCATAAAGAAATCATCCTAATAGCACAGCTCTATCGCACGATCTAAGATTCAAAGAAAGGTAACATCCTAAATGTCCTGTAGCCTCCTGTTTATAGATGTGGTGCACAACACACCGATAAAAAAGACTCTACTAGACACGGCCTGTAGACATTCCGAGGACAAACCGCTCTGATAGCATTTGTGTCACGACCCAGCCCCGTGGGCCGCGACTGGTGCCCTATTTGGACACCCAAACAGACTTACGTACCAGATCGACATATCAAAGGTTTATTCAAACTTAACATACGTCATTTTAAATAGATACTGAAAACAAATATTATGTTAAGCGGTCGCCCGTACAGAAACATCATATCAAATCCTGTAGGCTGGCAGAATACACATCGCCCAGATATACACACATATACAAACATATGGGCCGTTTTGGCCATAATAACAAACGGGACCGCTTAAGGCACAAATCACAAACATAAACGATCAAGCATGACCCATGACCCACATATATGACTACAGGCCTCTACAAACCATGACAGAAACATATGACGGGACAGGGTCCCGCCATACCCAAATATTCATATATACAGAGTATGTATAACAGAAGATATGTACCAAAAATATGAGCTCTGGAACAAAAAGGAGTAATCCAAGTGGCAGAATATGTATCCTATACTGGAGGATCACCAAAACGAACGTCCGTACCTGCGGGCATGAAACACAGCCCCCGAAGAAAGGGGGTCAGTACGAAATATGTACTGAGTATGTAAAGCATGAAATACGGAAATCCAAATCATAACTGAAGTGAGGAGTACAGAATATGGGTACCGAATTAAAATATAAAAACCTGTTCCGAAAATATATATAATGCAAATAAAAATCATGCATAGGGCTCAGGAACGTGGTCGCCACGCCGACGCTGGCGCCACAACACATCATACTCCAGAAAGTTTCAAATATCCGTACAATCTCCGAACATATCATATCATCAGAACATATCATATCATCAGAACACATCGTATGCCATATCACATCATAACGCCGTATATAACCGGTACCCGGCCTTATGGCGAGGTCTCGGGAACCGTAACACATCATACTGCCGAACATAACATAGTGCGCACGATCACAGAACCGGCCCGGGATCCGGCGAACGACATCATAGTAGTAGGCACGAGCGGAGTAGTGCGGAAACCATATGCATATAAATAAATAAACTCGAAGACTCGACGAATAAATACATATATATACTGATATCAGAAGGCTCAAAGTAAGTATCGAGTCCATCGGAATTAGTATACGAAAGTTGCGAGCTTTTAAATTACAAAACTTTCGAAAAACACTTCATAGGTCATTTTCTGAATATTAAGTATCATTCATATTAAGGATCTTTCAAATAACATTATAGAGCACTTCAAACAGAGCCTTAGAATCATATGCACATATCCAAAATATACATATCCAAGCTTTGGCCATATCAAATATTTTTCGAACAACATCCGGAAATGTATCAACTAACACCTCAAGCATCACAAGTATGTGTCAAACCATATGGGATAGTTTATGGAAATCAAAGACATAGGCCACCCTAGTGGCTCTAGGAGTAGAATTTTTCTTTGGGAGCATACTTGTACGTTATTTGTTCATTCCAAAAAGGCATGCCAAAAGAAAGAAAGGTAGGCTCTACATACCTCAATCGCCCGCTAATCAATTCCCGAATCAAGTCTCGGGCTCTCCAATATCTACAATAATATTATCAATTACAAAATATTAGCTACAAGTACTTAGAAATCCAATTCTAATTAGCACTTGTCTATAGAAATTTCTACAGCATCTCCCCTGTAAATTCAACATCCCCGAGAATTTAACTCGGCCAAATTCATCAACAACCATACCAACAATACCAACAACCATACCAATAACATCAATAATCAATTCAAAACACATTCTAACATTAGTAACCTTCCTTTCAACATAATTCATCAACATTCAATTCAACTACGAATTTTCAAGCCGATATCGACACTTACATATTCACTACTAATTCAAGATCATTCAAGTGCAATTCAAAAGAATTTCATACAATTCTACAAAATATTCAAAAATCCCGCCAAAATCATATTTCACCCGAAACCGCCAATCTTCGACACTAACATTCACAACACATTTTTATCTTCCAATTTCATCAACAACAACAATAATTCGCACCTTAACAATTCCATTCCCATAATTACATAAATCTATAATAAAATCACATAATTTCCTACAACAACATAACAACCAATTTTCATGCCAACTTGAACTATTATTCTTCCATTTACATCACAAGGCCACAACAACATAATTTAACATACTAAATAAATTTCATTCTTCCCCCCTTCACCATACCCACACACGGCCACACACCCACACACCCACAACACACAAATTCCATACTTTACATTCATTTCCATATACTACAATATGTATACATAATTCTTTCAAGACAAAAAGAGTAGAATCTTTACCTTTTTCCAATTTTTTCCGCTTGCCAACTAAAGTACTTTCTTGCCTCAAAATTTATATCACGTTGAAGAGGGTCTCGAGCTTAGTAGAAATACTAGAAAATTTGGATTTTTGGATCAAAGTTGAAGGGCTTAAAATTTTTCTTTCCTTTTTTCTTGGTGGCCGAATGGCCCTTCTTGATCTCACTCTCTCTCTTCTTTTGTTTTCTTGAAAATTCTAGAATGAACAAATGGTCCCTTCCTTTATTTATTTGTTCTTAATTTGTCATGGGCTTGGGCCCTTCCTTTTCTCTCATGGCCGGCCAACACACACATCTTGGGCCTCTTATTATATTTTTTTTTCCTAGCCCAATTTAATTATGGGTCTTATTTTGTAATTCTCGAAACTAATTTCTAAAATTCCCCATTTTGCCCTTGACCTTCCTCCATATTTTCAGATCAACATTTCATGAACAACATATATATATTAAATAAAATCAAAATATGGCCTTATTTCTTACCAGTCAAAATTATTTCGAATGTTCCGAATATGCAAAAATACGGGATATAACAATTTGCAGAAAACCTTCGACGTGCTCCGCAAATATAACATGAAGCTTAACCCGGACAAATGCGCCTTCGGTGTCCGGTCTGGTAAATTTTTGGGTTTCATGGTGTCAAACCGGGGCATTGAAATCAACCCGGACAAAATCAAGGCCATCGAGGATATCGAAGTAGTGAATGACGTCAAAGGAGTACAGAGGCTCACCGGACGGATAGCGGCGTTGAGTCGCTTCATATCGCGGTCTTCGGACAAGAGGCATCGTTTCTTCTCCTTACTAAGGAAGAAGAACGACTTCGCTTAGACACCGGAGTGCCAAGTAGCTTTACAAGAATTGAAGAGGTACTTGTCTAGCCCCCCGTTGCTCCACACACCGAAGGCGGACGAGCCGCTTTTTCTCTACCTTGCTGTCTCCGAGGTAGCGGTAAGTGGCGTTTTGGTCCGAGAAGAATCAGGTACATAATTTCCTATCTATTACATGAGTAGAACTTTGGGGGATGCGGAGACCCGTTATCCCCATTTGGAAAAATTGGCATTGGCATTGGTAAGCGCTTCCAGAAAGCTCAAGCTCTATTTTCAATGCCATCCAATATGTGTAGTAACTACTTACCCTCTGAAAAACATCATGCATAAACCGGAATTATCAGGTAGGTTAACCAAATAGGCTGTAGAAATTAGCGATTATGATATCGAGTACAAACCTCGAACGACCATCAAATCCCAGATCTTGGCCGACTTCGTGGCAGATTTTACCCCGGCTATGGTCCCCGAGGTCGAGAGAGAGCTTCTGCTGACCTCGGGGAAGGCCTCGGGCATTTGGTCTCTACACACGAACGGAGCCTCGAACCTCAAAGGTTCCGGGCTAGGGATCGTCCTTAGGACCCCGGCCGGGGATGCCATTCGACAGTCCATTAGAACTGCTAAATTGACTAAAAATGAAGCCGAGTATGAGGCTATAATTGCAGGTTTGGAATTGGCTCAAAGTATGGGGGCCAAAATAATCGAGGCAAAGTGCGATTCGCTCTTGGTCGTGAACCAGGTGAACGGCGTCTTCGAGGTCAAGGACGAACGGAAGCATAGGTACCTTGAAAATGTCACGACCCAACCCCGTGGCCGCGACTGGTACCCTAACTGGGTACCCGTACATACCTACCCGACCGAATTTCAAATCATACGGATTTTTTTTTCTTTTTAAAACAGAAGTTACAAAAGTAGGTCGATACAAATACGGCACGCGCGCAAACATACATATATATACATATATACCTGAACATACAGACATTTGCATATAAGCCGATAAGGCTAGCATACAGACAAAACCCGTAACCCACACATCTATCTACAGGCCTCTACAGACATACAGAGTCATATGACGGGACAGGGCCCCGCCGTACCCAGAATACCCATACATACAGAGTATACAGAAGACGGGAGATATATACCAAAAATATACGCTCCGGATCAAAGGAGCTCTTCAAAACAGCTGAATCAGAAACCTACGCTGGCGGCGTATCACCTGGTGCGTCGGTACCTGCGGGCATGTAGCGCAGCCCCCGAAGAACGGGGGTCAGTACAAAAAATGTACCGAGTATGTAAAGCAGAAACATAACAGATATAAGCATAGTCCGAACCTGAGTCACAGAAATATAACGGATAGAGCCATAAATCAGACTGACGGACAGAGTCATGATCCAGACAGACATACAGAATCGTGTTCCATACAAATAAATAGAATTATGGTTCGGACAGACAGACGGAATCATAATACGGACAGACGAGCAGAATCAGAATCCATACGGACATACAGACATAGTCGTAATTCAGACGGACAGACAGAAGTATGTCGGACAGAATTATGCATGCAGAGTAGTACAGAGTCATACAGAATCATACAGAGGCATGTGCTTATATAAATATAGATGTCACACGCATACATTCATACAGATCCCGGCCCTGTCTGGGGGCGCGGTAACAGAACCCGGCCCTCTTAGTACGGGACGCGGTGGACAGACAGAATCAGATCAGATCATATGCCATCCTGGCCGCCATCCCCATACACAGATCATAATATCATACAGACATACAGATCCCGGCCCGCACGCCGAGGGACGCGGTGAACAATGCAGAGAAATATGCACGATAACAGAACCTGGCCCGGGACGCAGTGAAGGAATGCATTGAGACAGACACGAACCGATAAATGAGAAACTACTTACATACAGACTCAACATACAGACTCAATCAAACTGAAGGGTGCCAAACGGCGAGTCAAAATCAGAGTATCCAGATAGTATGCATAGTACGCGCCTATATCCTACTTGGGAAGGCACGACAGATTATTAGCAGAATCAGATTCTCAGATGTTCAGAAATCATTTTGCAAGAATTGCATAAAAATAGTTGTATCATAATCAAAACAATAGTTCAATTGTTTTCTGAGAAAATTGGACAAAAGGGAAGTATTTAAAGTATTACAGAAGATATCGGGCCTTGTGGGCCCGCCTCGGACCAACTCGAGGCAACATATGTAAATTATCGCTAATAGACCTTATGAGGTCATCCATAATCGTTTGGAAGTGTTCCGACTCCGTTTAGGGAGGTTTTGTACAAAAACTCACTTTAAAGGCAATTTGCAAGAAAATAGCTTCAAATGAATTGAAGGAATTGGAGCGGTTTTCCGTCTTGAATTCCGGGGAACGGAGTCGTACTTAAGGCTCGCGGCCGAGCCTATCACATCCAGAACATGCCTAAGAACAAAGGGAAAGGCTTCACATACCTCGACAGCGCCTTACGCTCGCTTGGCGTCGACTGCAATTTCGTCCAAAATCTAGAAAAGGTCAAGTTTACCATTTGTTAGTTTCAACTTTTCCATAGTCCAAACTTAACACATACTTGCCTACCGAAATTTCGGCAGCATTTCCTCTGTATATATGACATCCCCAAAAGTTAAACACAGCCAAACAATCAACACAACCCAACAACAATATTCATAATAACGACAAGTAGCTCAAAATACATAATAAGGCACAATTTGCCAACTTTCCGTCATAACTTAACATTTTCCGTTCCGACCTTACACTTCCAAACCAAACTTATTATTTTGATGTTCATTACCCATCAAATTCATTACAACACGATTTGGAGGCATATCATACCATTCTCACAAGATATACATAAGATATGCAAACTTACAAACTTTCCATCAAAGCCACAATTTATCCAATTCTCCTAACCTTCAACATACAAGTTCATTATACAATTCCATCTTCCAAATTCCTCAACAATAATCATAATTTGCCTCTTGATACATTCATTTCCATTTTTACATAAATCATAACAAAGTTGCATACTTTCCTACAAAAACTTGATAACCATTTTTCCATAGCAACAAGAATCATTATCCTTTCATTCACTTCACAATAACACACTTAACATACTAACAATATTTAATTCACATTCCATCATCAACATGATGCCACACGGCCATGCCTCATATTTTCCAACTTTCACTAATTTATTCAACTTTCACTTCCAATACAATTTCTACCATAACCATAACTAGATTACAATACAAAATTCAACACATCTCAACTACACCATCATACACACACACGGCCATACACACACATTCACAACACACAAAATTTTCATGCTTTTCATTCATTCCCACACACTACAACATATATACATATATTCCATGGTTTAAAAATGGTAAAATTCTTACCTTTTCTTAACTCTTCCACTTGCCACAAATGGTAGTTTCTTGCCAAAATAATTATATCACCTTGAAGAGAATATTGAGCTTAGTAGAAATTCCAAAAGAGATGGATTTTTGAACCAAGAATCAAGCTCCAATTTTTTTTTTCTTTTTCTCTTTCTCTTTCTCTTTGGCCGTGAGCCTTTTTTCTTTTTTCCTCTCAATTTTTCTTTTGATTTCTTGAATGTTCTAAGGATAGGGATGACTATATATTGTCACATGGAAATTAATTAATTTCTATGGACTTGGGCCATGTATGGCCGGTTGGGCCTCCCATTTTGGGCCTCACTTTCTTATTATTTTGTGAGCCCAAATTGATGGCTTAATCTTGTATTTCATTAAGCAAGTTTCCAAAATTCCAATTTTGCCTTTGGCCTCGTTCCGTAATTCCACACCAACGTATTCCTAACCTACACATTCATACCAAGAAATGTCCAATAGTGGCCTTATTCATCACAAGTCCGTTTATCTTGAATTTTTCGAATAAGCGAAAATGTCGGATGTAACAGAAAAAACCCAAGTGGTACTTCATCAATTTAAAGAATGGACCATGCAGCACATACCGAGGGAGCAGAACAGCGAGGCCGATGCGTTAGCAAATTTCGGATCCTCGGTCGAGAGGGAGGAGATCAACCCCGGGGCAGCGGTGCACTTGTCAAACACGACCATAGAAAACGGACACGCCGAAATAAACACAATGGGTTTAACTTGGGATTGGCGCAACAAGTACATCGACTACTTGCGTGATGGTAAGCTCCCAAATGACCCAAAGGGATCACGATCACTAAGGACCAAGGCTGCCCGTTTTTGCTTGGTAGACGGCCAATTATATCGGCGGTCTTTCTTCGGACCACTTTCCAAGTGTTTGGGCCCCGGAGAGACGGAGTATGTGATGAGAGAGGTACACGAAGGGACATGCGGCAATCACTCTGGTGCTTATGCTCTGGTCCGAAAGATTATCATGGCTGGTTACTATTGGAACCGGATGGACGAAGATTCAAAAACAATTATCCGTAAATGCGATAGGTGTCAAAGGCATGCGCCGATGATTCATCAGCCCGGAGAGTTGTTGCATTCAGTGGTGTCACCCTGGCCTTTCATGAAGTGGGGAATGGACATCGTCGGCCTGTTACCATGGGCACCAGGTAAAGCCCATTTTATTTTGTTTATTACTGATTATTTCTCCAAATGGGTTGAAGCGCAGGCCTTTGAAAAAATCAGAGAAAATGAGGTCATCAACTTCATATGGGATCACATCATCTGTCGCTTTGGCATCCCCGCCGAGATAACTTGTGATAACGGGCCCCAGTTCGTAGGCGGCAAAGTCAACAAATTTCTCGAAGGGTTGAAAATCAAGAAAATTGTATCAACTCCGTATCACCCGTGTGCGAACGGACAAGCGGAATCCACGAACAAGACAATAATCCAAAACCTGAGTGAAAGACTTGAAGCATCAAAGCATCATTGGAGAGAAATATTACCGGAAGTATTGTGGGCTTACAGAACTACATCAAAATCGAGCACGGGGAGACTCCCTTCTCGTTGGTTTACGGGGATGAAGCTCTTATCCCCGTAGAAGTTAGTGAACCGACCCTCCGGTTCCGATATGCAACCGAGGAATCAAACGAGGAGGCCATGGCCATAAGACTCGACCTCACGGGCGAGCTTTGCGAAAACGCTTTGGTCGGTATTGCCGCTTAAAAACAAAGGGTGGAAAGGTACTACAATCGGAGAGTCAATTTTCGTCATTTCCAAGCCGGGGACTTGGTGCTCCGAAAAGTTACCTTGAACACTAAGAATCCCAACGAAGGAAAACTGGGCCCGAACTGGGAAGGACCCTACAAGATAACCGAGGTAATAGGCAAAGACTCATACCAGCTGGAGTCCATGGACAGGCAACGGCTGCGCAATAACTGGAATGTGGCTCATCTAAAGAGATACTACTGCTGAGGTGAGAATGCCCCATGTTTTCTACATTTGTGACCTTTCTTTTTTGCAGAAAGCCGAGTACCAGGCAGAGAAAGGAACCCGAATCTGAAATCACGTGTTGCACTCTTTTCCTTAGTACGGTTTTGTCCCAAAATGGGTTTTCCGACAAGGTTTTTAATGAGGTAACAAGTACAACGTGTTACTTGACAAAGATAAAGGACGAACACCCGGACCATCGAGGTCACACCCTCCGAGTGGGGACTTAATAGAACTCACCCGACCTTGCAGCTCGGATGAGTGCTAGGGGAATACTATGCCCGCATCGAAGATTACCCCGGTCAAAGAAGACGAAGAAACTCAACACTTGCTACGGCAAAATTATCTCGGCCAACGGTCATAGCCTTCGATGTAAGGACCAAATGATCATAATGAATCGTGTCCCATTTGGCATTCAATGTAAGGACCAAACGATCATAATGAATCGTGTCCCATTTAGCATTCGATGTAAGGACCAAACGATCATAACGAATCGTGTCCCATTTAGTATTTGCTATGGCAAAGGCAGAAGGAATGCAAATTCTCATGTGAACAAAACTATATGAAAATTCTCATGTGCCAATTTTGCAAGCACAAAACTATCGAAAGTTCGGATAACAATATCTCGGGTGTCTTTCTGGTAATTGGACTTTACCCCGGTGATAACCGCCGTATTTCGACACTGCCTCGTTCACACACCCTATACCGGGCACTATGGTCGAAATTCGACTAAGGTAACGAGGTCAAAATGATCCGAGCCAAAATTTGATAAACTTCCCCAAACGGGGACTATTACGTCAAAATTTAGCCAAGGCCGAAGAAATACCGGTCCTAAAATATTGCCGAAAAAATACCGGCCCCAAGGAAATGCCTATCGTGTTTCGGAGACATCTGAATTCACAACGCATCAGGTAAGTCCTACGGGCACAGTGAATTAACGACTATGAGTCTACTTGTTCTAAAAAAGCATCGGGTAAGTTCTACGGGCACGGTGAACTAACGACCACGAGTCAGCTCGCCCTCAAAACGGACCAACACTTCTGGCAAAAATAATAGCAAACATTCAAACAAGGAAACAAGAAAGATGCATTTCTCATTCATGTAAACTTGTACAAAGGGTGTTTTACACCAAAACCAAAGGCAAAAAAGTAAAAGCCCAAGTTCCGGCCCTATGCTATCCGGCGTGACTGGAGGCGGAGTGTTCGGACTCGGTCCGCTCGGATTCGTCTGATTCAGACCCGAGAGCGCTATTTGCTTCCTCCTCGATCCTTTTGGCTTCAAGTATCAAGGCCGGAAGATCCGCAAAGCCGTGCTCAGCTTGCTCGAGAGTGATCCTCCGAGACTTTTACTTCTCATACTCGGCAACTGTGATAGTATGAGCCTCGGTGGCCTCCACACTCTTCAAAGCTTCCTCCAAATCGGCCTCGGCCTTGGCCAACTTTGCAGCCAGAACACCCCGGCTCTCTTCGAGGACACCTTGCATTCGAGTGGCCACTTCGAGCTCGGCCTTGAGGGCATCGTTGGGATTAACCGCTTCTGCAAGCTCAGTTTTTAGGGCATCGTACATCTGGTCCCTTTTCACCGCTTTCTCTTCGAACGTCCTCATGCGCTCTTTGTACAGGGCAGCCTCAGATTCGAGCAGCCGGTTCCTCTCGATCGAACTCGTAGCATCGGCCTTCACCAAATCCAGCTCCCCCCACAGTTGAGAAATGGTGATCTCGAGCTCATCTATCCTCGAGGAAAATTGAGCGTTATCCCGGCTAAGGCCGATCTTGTCAGCTTCAAGACTCCGGTTGTAATCGGCCATAACGGCCAGCTCACTCTTCAACTGATGGTTTTCGTCCTTAGCCGCGTCAAGCTCAGGTCAGAGGTTGGAAAGAGCGGCTGCCCGGTTCAACTCCTTCTCCTTCTCCTGAAGAAGGTGCTGATATTTCTCAGTTTCCCGGCCCTGGGCCCCTAAGATCGTCCCTAAGATCGTCCATCTCCTGCTGGGCATGGATGAAGGCTTCGTTGACGAGCAGCACACTCTACAAATGAAGGAAAGTTAAAAACTTGAAAAAAGCAAGGCTGAAATTCTTAGTGAAGTTGTACAAAGACGGCTAAAAAACCTTACCCGGTTGCCCGCGTGCATACCCTCATTAATGAGGCACTGCCAAGAGACCCGGTTATCTTCCGCTTGTCTAAGTCCGAGGCAAGAGGCCGCAGATAGCTCGCTACACCCACGGGGCGCGAAAGAAAGCTGCAGTCCTCGGGGACGGTGACCACAACCGATCTTGTCCTTCTAGGCTCCACGCTTGGGGCAGGGAAGATACTCACCAAGCTGTCCCTGGCTCCAGATTCGGAGGACCGGGTAGCCGACATTATGGCCCGAGGGATCGGGAGATGCCCGAATCCTGCAGCTTCACCGGTTGTAGGAGGAGTGCCCGTGAACATATCCTCAAATTCATCCGCCCTTAGAGGAACTTGGAGCCGCCCCAGTATCTTCGGCAAAGGCCGGGGGCTCCGCAGTTGCAGCAGGCTCATGCTCGGGAGTCGGATGAGCGTCTATAGGGTCTTCGGTGTCCGGTTCCGGCCCAGTCTTTTGTTTAGCTTCAACAGCGGCCGCCTCCTCGGGCCTCCTTGTCATTTGAAGGGGAGTATCTTCTGAAGTAGTTTAACCTAAAATGTCGACGAAGTCAACCGACCGAAGAGGAGCCGAGGAAAGAATTTCTTCCGCACCTGAGTGTGGAACGGGAACCAAGAGACCTTCACCAGCAGAAGGCAGGGGTGGAACGGAGACAGCCTCCTCAGGTATTGGAGCCACGGAAGGGGATGCGCCAACTCTCCGAATGACAATATCGGGCTCTGTTTCGTCCCCTAAGGGCCGAGCAACGCTCCTCGCCCTCCTTTTCGGCCTCTGCCCTTTTTCGGAGGGCATTTTCCTCTTTGCAGCATCCGCAAGGATACAAGACGAGCCCGCTGTATCGAACTCGGATGCCGATGTGTGGGCGCACTCGCCGATTCTGGTCTAGGGACCACCGAACCCTTAGGCAGACCTGAAAATCGAAGATGTTAGCAAAGGTTGAAGGGTGTAACGACCACGGATAGTACAAGAGGCAGTGAACACGGGTAGAAGCAGAGCACTACCGTGATTCTGTGCGGCCCATCGGCCACGTGACAGGTGGGCCCACGTCCGGTTGTCATGGGCATGCTGGCTGAGGAGTGCTGTGAACCATTCGTTCAGGTTGCGGACGACCAGGGGAATGTACCCATTGGCTGAGTAAAAACAAGAAAAGCAGTGAGAAAGTGAGACCGAAGAATGACAAAACATACAAAGGCAATTACTCAAAGTTCGGACTTACGATTGTTGTTCCATTTCTCCGGGAAGGGAATGTAATCGGCCGGGATGATGTCCTCGGTCCTCACCCGGACATATCGCTCCAGCCAGCCCCAGTCCCGATCTTCGTCCATTTTCGAGAAAAACGGATTCCGGCTGCGCTTGGGGAGTTTTATTACGCCACCCCGGAAAAGCCTCGGGGAGTGTAAACGTATCAGATGGGCCAGCGTGAGCTCCTTCCCGGCATTGTTGGCCAACAACCGGAGGCATGCTACGACCCTTCAAACGATCGGACCAATCTGTGCCAAGGTCACGTCGTAGGTTCGGCACATGTCCAGGAAGACCGGATCAACCGGTGGGTCGAGCTTAAGAGTGAAAGGGTAGGTACAGACATACAGAAAGCCTTCCCGGTGGTCAGTGACTGATTCATTTGGCCCGGGGGCATAAACGTGTACCGGACGGGTGTCCCCCCCGCAATCAGCCCGAACCAAGTCGAGTTTTTCCTTAGTAATGGACGAAGGGTATCGTCTCACATCATACCCCCTGTCGGATACCGAAGAAGGATTTTCGACCTCTAAGTCTTTGTTGAAGTTGGTTTTGGCCGGGATAATGTTTGAGGCCGTAGGCTCGAAGGTGCTCTTTGCTTTGGCTAGGGATGCAGCCTCGGTCCCTGGGATGAAACCGAGGGAATGTCATGAGAAGTGGTTTCAGACATTTTGAAATATGAAAAGAAGAGACAGAGTGGGTTCGGAAAGGAAGTTAAAAAATAATGAGGGAACAAACGGAACAAGAAAATGGCAGAATAAGAAGTAGTAACACTCGAACAAAAACAGCAGCACACAAGAACGACTGGTGGAGAAATTGGTGCAAATCGTTCCCTTTTTGCGTAAGTACATGCAATATATCAACAGTTAATGTGAGTTGTAAGAGCGAGAAGTGCAGCAAAGAGTGAAAGAGGAGAGGAAACGGATCGTAAAAATGTTGAAATGAAGGGGTGAAGGGCCTTATATAGGCATGGGAATGGAGCGGTTACTGACGTCGGCCAATTAGGGGATGCCACATGTCACCATAATTAATGATAAGCGACTCAAAACGACGTGCATGCGACGGTTGTCAGAGGGGACCATCCGGGATAGGACACGTGGCCGCTGAAAAAGGAGACGTGACGCAACCATTCCCGACAAAATGAGAAGATAACAACGAGCCACGGAGTCGCCGGTTTCGTGATTCATCCACTTCCCGTTACTCTGATAGATCGGTGATCCGAGAAGTGTGGGGACTATCTGTATACGGTAAAAACCGGATATGAGCCAAACAGCTGAGACGAGGGGCCGAAGGAAGAAGGGGACAAGAACATAGGCGAAGACTTTCATTCTGAACCGGAGGAACGCTCGGACCGGAGCTGAGCAGGGGCATCTTTTTGGTCCGGTTTCTTCATCACCAGGTCTGTCGGGGCTGTTAGTCCGAATATCCATGGTTATTGGTCCGGTGGAACCTTTGCGCATGAGCCACGCGTCGTTAGCGTCCTGCCATGGTCAACCACCAACCATGCGTGTATCAGATAGTACGTCCAACCTAACCCACTCAGAGTTGTCCTTCCTCTTATTTTTTAATAATTTGTATTGTATGAGGCCCATAGAGGCAACACTATAAATAGAGCTCATCCCTCTCCTTTGAGGGGGTTGGCTTCTTCATTTTTTCAAGAACACTTGTAATAGCAAAATATATATACAATCTCTCTCAAGTATCAGATTCGGCAATGTTAATCATTCAGATATATATAAAGTGTGCCTTTCAACGTGTAAGAATCTCTCTTTAGGTGACCTTAAGTCATCACTTCATTTGACATGTTAATATTATTGTTAGACCAATTGATGCCACGTGGCAGCCTACTTGGTGTCACGTGGCAGCCTATTGCCAATTATTAACTCACTAATTTTTTTATTAACACCACAATTAATTCCATACTCTCCCACTTAATTCCACTATTAACCAATTACCCACATAACTAATTTCTTGATCTCAGTCCACTTAAATATGAACAACTTTTAACACACCTCATATACTTATTATCATAATTATGTGATATGGCATTAGTCCATAGTCCCTTTTGGTACACATAAAATATTATTCTCAATCACCGTCATCACTCTTGTTAAGTCTTAAATTATTTCTGGACCTCATCCTTGTATACACCAAGTTCTTTGATTTTTATGCTTGAAATGACCAAATCCGCCGTGATCGAGTAAATTGGCTCATGTTTGGCAGTTCAATTTCCTAGTCCAAAAGTACGGGGTATTATAGCTGGGGCTGTATTTCCCTCAAATAAACGTTGAACCTTAATGAAAATTATTTTCCAATTCACTTGACTTCTAATCCTTTCAATACTTCTGTACCATCACTCTAACCACCTATGAGCTTGAGGGATAACTTCACTTCCGTTATTAATGTCATTTAACTCGCATGCTTTCCAACGCACAAAAATACTGGATGTAACAACTTATAAGCTGAAAACAGCTTATAAGCAAAAAAAAAAAAAAAAAGTTAGACTACCCCAACTTATTTTTTTTAGCTTATAAGCTGCAAACAGCTTATAGGCATAAGCCCATCCAAACAGGCTCTTAAACTCATTATCATCATTATCTTGCTCGTCATCATATCTCCTTTCTTTATCATAGATGTATGTAGCAATTTATAGTCATAGACTCATAATGTCCGTTGTTTAGTAGGATTATGGAAAAATAGGAAGATTTATGCATAGGAGTCATGCCATAGAAAGAAAGGATTATCCTTACATACCTCTTTCGTTTAACAATTCTATCGCTTGATTGTTCCTCTCCAATATTCACGTTTCTACCTTCAAGAGAATTCATACTCATATTAGATAATCGATAACATAAGCGTGTTTGAACTAAAGCTAGAGAAAATTGAGCAGCATCTCCTTTGTTTCTACTACTTTCTCCATATCATATATCAACTCCCAAACGTCAATAATACCATTCATAATATCATCATCAATAACTTTTGTCAAATTCATCATTATCCAATCCCTACAATTTCCTCTCAAGGTCATCCATAATCATGATCTACTACAACATTACATTCATTCTCATCTAATGTTTCTATCATGCTCTTAACATCATTCATGACATAATTACAATCACAACATATCAATATTCATGATTCACTCCAATCTACTACTAAAAAATGGCACTATTCCCACATTCATGACCCATTTTCTATGTCCTTCTACAATCCAAATGTTTCAACTTTTCAATACCTTAAACAACATGGAAATACCATAAACTTACCTTAGATAGTTTAGGAATAAGCCTTGAAGGGAAATATTTCTCTTGCACCAAAACCCTAGTTCACTTCCATTGGAATTCCTTGGCTTGGATGAACTTTAATGTGTTTCATACACTTGATTTTGTTCATTTAATGGAGTTGATCATCAATTTCTCTTAGGTTCTTGTATATGAAGAGTATGGAAGGTTCTAGAGAGGTATTGAGTTGTGGATAAGAAAAATGAAATGAATTAAATGAACTTGGGTGTTCTTTTATAAATTAAAAATCTGTCCCGACATCATTATACGGACACTTATACGGTCCGTATAAGTGACCGTGAAATCTCTTCAGCAACCATCCCTTTCTGTGTCAATTATATGGCACATTATACGGTCCGTATAAGTGACCGTGAAATCACCCCATCAACATCTCGCCTCTGTGTTCATTATACGACACATTATACGGTCCGCATAATTTTATACGACCCGTATAAGTGACCGTATAATCCCATCAGTGAGGGACCTTCACTGTGACGATTCTGCGGACCAATATACGGACGTATAACATTATACGGACCGTATAATTGGTCGTGTAATCTATCTTTTCTCCGATTTTGTTCTTGTCACTTCGTTTGATCTCAAATCCTTATGGAACCTTCTTCGCACTTTTTTAACACTTCATTAACAATCTAAGGGACGTTATAGCTCTTCTCCAAAACATCGTTAAGTCATCAGTAACTTGTTACTCGTAAATCCTTTCCGATATATATCATATGCCTTGCCTTCTCTTGGCAAACTTTCTCCCCCTACCTCGAATGTCTTTGAAATCTTAATTAGGGTCATCAAATGTTATTTCTTACTAATTATAACATCATACACGTCATGCACCTCGTTAGTCTATTTACTGTATGTTAACGGAAAAACTTTCCGGGGTGTAACATATTCAACAACGCTCGTGAGTTGAATTCCATAATTTACATGTGATATTGGTCAAATTCAACCTCCAGACGACATGGTTAAACCTAAAAAATTCATATTTGGGTTACCTCTAACCCTTGAGCCGAAATAATTATAATTGAATTTCCTTGTCGTTCATTAATTAGACAAATCATCAATATATCAATTTTAAGGCGTTGTCCAAAAATCCCTGAATTCTACATCTAATTAATGTTTAAATGCTAAAATTCTATATTAATCCTGATATAATCATCAAATTGTGTTTAGAAAACTTAACCCCAACTTGTAGTTGAAATCTTTGCTCAAATTTCTCCTAGCCAAGCTCTAGAACCTCAAAAATGGTGGAATAATAAAAAATTCTTCATACTCAACTTTTAATATTAGGCAGATTACTCATTGGAATTGTGCCCCTAAGTATCGCGATCATGATTTTGTGCCTAATATGCCTTCGTGATTGAACTTTTGGTCCTCGAGATCATGCTCATGGTCCTCACGATCGTCCAAGCAAGTTAAATAAGGTCAACCCGAGTCATCATTTTGAAAAGGAGACGTGGATAGCTTGTTTGTGATGGTTAAAACCTTCCCATTACCATGATTGTGTCACCTAAACGTGATAGCTAATCATCATAGTGCACCATCAAAATCAACAATGTTTGATTTTTCAAAGTTGTGTCAAAACTTAATGAGTCCTTTGAGTCCCAACCCATACTAAGGTAATCTCAAATGATATTTTTAACTCAGAGAAAATCTTAAAATATGATTTGAAGCATTAAACTTAAAATTACGGGTAAAATTATTGCAACCACTTTTTCTCATGCTAAACTTTTTCGGTGGAAAAACAAAAGCTTTATTGATCAGCAGAACAAAACTTTACACTGTATCCTTGTTCATAGGAGACTGAGGCATCCCTCAAGACTCTATATATGTACAAAAACAAATAAAGTATAAACTACTATTAGCTTTGCACGACCTAAGCATCTGTCTCAATGTGTACCTACTTTTTGCCTATAGATAAAACATGTTACCTAACCTGTTTATAAATGTGTTTGCGGAGTAAAAATAGATAGGAAGGTAAAGGACACAAGATTTTTATGTGGAAACCACTTGAATCAAAAGGTAATAAAAGCCATGACCTACAGACCTGTAGGATTTACCTCAATTTCACTACAACTGAGCCAACTGCCAATTAAGTTGCAAACTCTACAACCTAATCCCCACTATAACAGCCTTACTACCCAACCTCTGACTAGCAAGCTATCTTCAAGCTAGAATCTAACTTGAAGTTACAATGGTTTGTACCTACATTTATGCTTCTTAATCAGCTAAAAAATATGCAACTCAATAACCAAACATAATATAGGATATCTAGACTTGTGAACACGAGAACATTATATAGCAAAACAGTTCCTTCAATCCTTCTTCTTGCACTAGAGGATGCAACCCCGGATTCTTGAATATTGTTGGATATAACTTATTCGCTCAATATTTTGAATTCTCTCTTTGTGGGTGTGCAAAATTCATCTTGGAAAGACCTAGATATATATATCCCTTTGATTCTCCGCAAGTTGGTGAATACAAAACCCTGCCCTAGTCGATCAATGACATGCATGTAGGGTTTGTGTAGCACCTTGATTCTTTCCTTGTTGAGTCTGCTTCAAAAATGTGTAGAAGGCTTACTAATCCCTAAAAATATGGCAACGAATTTTCATACTTAACCGTCAAGCTCTTTCCATAATTCTGCAAATCCTAGTTATTGAAGGACCCACGAACATGTTCATGAACTTGTGTCATCCACCTGGTTTGTTTGCCTCTGAATCTCCACACTATTGAGCTGGAATATGTTCATGTACCTATTCCACCAATCTCTTTCATTATTCATATGGCGTTGAACTGCTTATGAGATGTTGTCCGGAACATGTTTATAGACATATTTCATATAACTATAAGCTCTGTGTCTGCAACTAATCTTCTCTACTCCTTTACCACTGATCACTATCGGCCATTCGTCCATTGCACTTCATGACCTGTGATCATCCCTCTTTTGCATATGATGACTCTTTGGTATAGAGCATGTTTGCACACTTTTTCTACTTCTAATTGAACTACTTCTTCACTGAGTCATCTATGTCCCTCTGTGTCTTTCCTTTGTGCTGCCTTGTTCAGTTGTTCTATTCATTGAGTCGTTTATGCTACATACTGAATATCTCTATAGGTTGGGTCACTTCTTTCCAAGTGCTTGTCTTCTTGTTTGTATTTGGTGGAACATGTATGTGAACCTGATTCATGTGCATTAATTGCAATTGTCTCTATAATCAGGTCTGTGGACATGTTCAATGTACGTTGCATTCTTGCTCATTCAGACAACTAATCTCTAGTGTTTTGGAACTTCTTCTTCATGTCATCACTCATTGTTTGCTAGTTTGGCAATCATAAAAACTCATAAATGCATTAGTATAGCTAATGCCAACAAATTCCCCTTTTTGATGATAATGGACTTCCTGTCTTTCTGTGCTCATATACCATGTTTTAACCCATTCCACACACCACTACAACATTGACTTTGAACTTAATTTTATTCATTTTAGCATATAAGCCATAAATCTGGTTAGCATTGCTTCGACTTTTAACTTAACTTTAATTAGGTTAGCATTAAGTCAGAAAGCTGGTTAGCACAATATTCCCCCCTTTTGGCTTCATTAAAAAAGTTAATCCCAGATTATGGTTAGTAATTTTTAGCAATATTCAACTTATGCCCACTGGGCTAAAGCATACATAGGTAAGAACATTTACTTATTGTTCTTGTCATACAGTTTAGGCACAACTTGTAAGATATGCAATAGTTTTTGATGTCAAATAGTACAATTCTAGACCACTAGTTACAGATACAACAGATCATAGGAACTCTAAAAATTGTACAAGTATATTTGTATGGAAAGACTAATCCTATGGAGTTCTAGCTGCTGGGGTGGTGGTGGCTGCTATTGCTATAAGGAAAGTATATATCTTTCTTGTTTCTTCCTTTAATCACTTCTAAATCAAGCCCTTTACATGTTGATTGGATCAACTACTTGCATTGGCCATTGCATTGTAACAATTCCCACATTGGAATCTACATTAATGTTAACTAAGAGAAATTAAAGAGAAGAACAAAGAAAAATACAGATAAAAATTCAAATTTTCATTCAAGATAGTTTTTACAAAGCCTTACTACATAATATAAAGGAAAGCTAAGAACTATGATAGAAATGTTATTACCTAAGGAACTAATATGTAAATAAGAAAAGTTTCCAATTACCCCATAACTATAGCAGTAAAACTATGAAGGTTCAAACTATAAACAATAAAACTTAGCCTATATCTCCATTCCATCCCCTTCATAGACAACTTTGTCCTCAAGCTTGGGATATTATATGAAAATAGAGGAGTCCGAGCCGTCAATTAACATTAAGAGATACTTCCACTTATTTTCTTATGTATCAATCTTCAAAAAGAAATAATCCTTAACTTCATAAGTAGCATCCAAATCCAAATAGTCAACTCCATGATAAGCCATTGAATGCAAAGGTGATTCCCTTCGCCATCTAATTGAGTTTTTATACAATGAAGTACTCCAATATCCTTCCTCTTAAGTCTAGAAAGGCTTTTGTTCTTCATCTCACCAAGACTTACTAATGTTTTCTACCCTTGCACACATTGCCCTCCTATTTTAAAACCATAACAAAGCAACACATCTGCAGGTTCTAGTTCGTCCTAGCTAACATCAAAATATGACGCTTCCCTCATACCGTAATTGCAGCCATGAAAAATATGTTGATCATGGTTCTGAAAGAATTTTGGTGACTTCATACAAGAGCTCCACAGCGAGCTTGTGAACCCTGCATTTAAGAAGTGAGCTGGTAGCACTTTCTTAATGTATTTTCACTCATTGTAAATGTTCCAAACAACATCTAGTTCCATACATCCTGAAGCAATATTTCTAATAGAAAAACTACTGGTCGGCGCACCCTTGTCATTTTGAATAACATTATAGCTTTCCCTCCTAAAGATAGTCATATCATGCTTGTGGCATGTTGTTTTCTTTTCTTCTAATTGGTCATTAATCAAGGAAATAACCTTGGCATGACTATGAATCAGGAAATATAAGGTCAATGTGCCTCTGTTTCCACGATCAATATTTACAAGCCCCATGAAGATACACATCAAATAAAGAAGCAAAGTTACTGTCCAAAGCACAAATGAAGTCACCTGTCTGGTTCTAGCCAGTATAATATGGTGTTTCTACCTTACTTCAAGCAAGTGTTTGCCATGTTTTGTCCTTTCTTCCCGACTTCCACTCATAACAAAACCAAGAAATGTTATCTTTCTAGTCTTCTCCATTGTTTCTACTCTTTTTTCAGACAAATTAAATTGACAATTCACAGTAATATGCATTTGAAAACCAATCATATTCTAAATAAAAGGAAATGACAGGAGTAACATAATTACATTGTTAATGTAGAAGACCAAATAAACATGATGGATCATCGGAACCAGCTTATTTGCAAGCACAAGAAACCCAATGCTACTAGCTTGTCTTTGTATATGGATATGAGAAAGGTAGAAGAAGTTACCAGATCGATATTCCTAGAGAGCGCGAGGTAGAGGGAATGAAATATATGAGTACTCCAACTTGAAATGAGAAAATGATTAGGAAGTACCACAGAGATACATCAAGATCATTTCTGGTCGGAATTTTTCTTTGTTTCTAGAAAGCCTTGGCAAATGAGTCGTAGTTTCCCCAAGTCCAATATCAAGTAAAATCACCTAGTCCAATATCAAGTAAAATCCAAACATCTAAGTGAAAATTATGATGAGGACACATAACACATGGATCAACATCTGCAATTACATTTCTTTTCTCATCACTTCAAAATACATTTTCACTTTTCGACCTTTAATTTTAGGAAAACTAGAAAATAAAAATCCACTTCGAAGCTGGTCAATAATTCAAGTGCAACACATGAGGTCTCGTAGATCACAGAAAGAAAGTTCTAGTTCACTTTGCACCTCGTCAACACCCCTCATACCAGTCAACCTTATATTGATCTTCACAATCACCTTCCATTCATCATATATATCAAGTTCGTTGGTGAATTACTAGAGGTTTTAAAGTAGCTAATGGACACAAAAGATCCAAGATAAGAAATACTATTAGAGATTCAGAACTCGATAGAATGCCAAGAGTATAGGAACTATCAATGATGTTATTGGTGAACAAAGATTGACGCACCGAATGCCAAATCATATCAAAAAACTTTCTCAAATCATTCCTAGATCCAACCATCACACTTTTTACACACATGTGGGAAAAGCTACACCAAACACCAACATCTAGTTTCCTATCACTTCCCTCACCAACAATAATAACCATAGGCTTCGGCTCTTCAGCTGCAACACTCTCATCCAGGGAGTGGGTGAAAACTTTGATAATTTTTTTTCCTGACTACTCAAATAATCTAGGTTTAGTTACCACGAGTTTGCATTGGTATTCCTCAAAATTTTAGTAACCAGTACCAGTATAACTGCAAAAATAGTTTCATAACTTGGAAGACATTTATCGAGCACCAGGCATCCACTGTTTTGTGGAGTTTTAGCATTTTCATCTTCAACTTAGATGCTGCTTCTCCTTCCAACAGTGACTGCTTGTCATTTCCATTTCAGCTTTGTCTTTCTTAGGACTTTTGTCAAACATTTGGACCTCATTAAGTTCAGACTTATTCTAATGGCTATCTTCAATTTTTAAGCTTATCTCCTTTACTTTCTAAATCTTCTTAGACCTTCATCGATTCTATCCTAGAACTATCATCCCCTTGTTTATCCATCACATAGATTTCCTCCCTCTGAGACATTTTATCGAACACCTGAATGTCTATTTCGCAATTTCTTCCCACAATCAAATGTTGTTCCTCTTTCAGTATTTCATTACCAACAGAAAAATTAGTCTCCCATTCACATTGCTAACTTTTATATGAACTCGCCTGACTCTATTTTTTCTTGAAAGCTTAGTTCTAGCAAGTTTTCGACCAAGCTCATATTTACGCTTTTTCCTCCAAGATTTCTTTATGTCACCAATGGCACCTCTTTTGTGCTTAGAGTAATGAGAGGATAAAGAAAATGTTGTGAGATTAGAGTTCTCTAATTTGGGGGCTAGGGTTTCAAAAGAAGCAGAACCAAATAAATCCATCACAGAATGAAAATGAACTTAAATCACCTACCCTGGAGTTGCTTCGTTGGTCTCATAATTGCTATAGCTAGTCTTTAACAAGTTGTCTAATGCCTAGACACTCATCAACACCACTGAACCATCACTTAATTGAACCAAATAAAAACCCAGATTGGTGCTATCAACCTAATAAACACATGCAACCTGATACGAGTAAGGATGTGAATACCCATGGTAATACTCGTAAACATATGAATTTGATGAAGCGTAGAAAGGGAAATCCCCCATGATTATGGTGGACAAGACATGCGATGGTTGATAGTAATACTGGTTGAACATGGTCACGGAATTAGGGTCGAGAATCATCGGCTCTGATACCATTTGTAATGATTCCCACATTAGAATCACCATTAATATTAACTAAGAGAAACCAAAGAAAAGAAGAAAGAAAAATACAGATAAAAATGCAGAGTTTCATTCAAGATAATTCTTACAGAGCCTTAGTACATAATATAAAGGAAAGCTAAGGACTATGATAGAAATGTTATTACCTAAAGGACTAATATGTAAATAAAAAAAGTTTCCAATTACCCCATAACTGTAGTAATAAAACTAAGAAGGGTCAAACTATAAATAATAAAACTTAGCCTATATCTCCATTCGTTACATGCTTCTTCTTGTGTAGATCAAAAAGTGATATGCAAGGTCCACCTTTTTTTTTACAAGAAGACCCACCGTCTTTTTCCACCAGTTTTGCCCATGAGGACCAAGATCCGGACTGCTATTCTTTCCTAGATGGTGGAGGGTTGTTTCTCTGTTTCATCCTTTCTTATTTCTTCATGAACTCTTATATCTCAATATCTCCCGTCATGCAATAGTTCAGATGAATCCTTTTTGGATGAGCTTCTATTACTGACTTCCTCCATTTTATCCCCTGTTTTGGAATTATTATCAAATTCCTCGTATTTATGAGCTTCACCCAATTTTCTTTCCCCCTTCGTCTTTCTAGTTGGTAAAATCATTTAGATATCTGGGAAAGATGGGTTTGTGATGGTAAGATGGAATGATTTTTTTTACTTTAGGGGAGTATGAGGGGATGAGAGACTGGTCGTAGTTTCAGACTGAATATGGCAATATTTTTGTGTGGCTCTGATGTGAGAGAGAGGATTTTAGTGAGGTGAGAATGGGGGCATATTGATTTGTATAGAGGAGAGGAGGGTAGCCGAGCAGTCTTTTGGGAAGAATAAGATTTGAAATTTATGGCTTCTTTAAGATTTGTAATCATTACTCCCCTTTTTCTCTTTCCAAAGCATACTAAGGCGGCTAGACATGATTAGGGTAGGTAAAATAGGTTGTCTGGTTTGTTCCATGATCTGACTATCTACTTAACTGTGGGAAAAGAAAACATACCTGAAGCATAGTTGCAATCTTTGATTTGAGGTCTGCTTCTGTGATAGTCACCATGTTTAGACTTTTCAAGACCATGAACCTACCTTGTATAGGACGTACACCTTAATGTACAAGACTGAGCAAAATATTTTCATTACTTTGTGTACCACTCTCTAAGACAACCTTCCTAGCTGATATTAAGGGCTACATATCAAACTTTAATCATCCCCAATCCCAGCATAATTTTTCTTTTGTACGCCCAGTGGGGATCTTTCTTCAATGTAGTAGAGACACAATAACCATATGTTTTCCCTTTACCTTGAATGGGTCTTCAGGTTTTGCTTTCTTAATCTTAGCTCTTTAACCTCCAGAGTAAACACCCCCTATCCCTGTTAACCGTCTTGGTATTAATACACGGAACAGGTTTCAGAACCTATTTCATGCACGTTCCCCCTGTCTGATTGCCTTTCTCCTTTTAATAACCTTCCTTTTGTCAGAATATTCTTCCTTCTATCTCAAGAGTGAGGAGAATCATTAACATTTTCCTCTCTTTATATATTGAGAAAGCACTATTCATATGTCATTGTAGCTTGCTGTTGCACTCTCCTTTTCTGCAAAATAATTGGGGGTTGGTTTTTGGAACCGAAACACGCTTGGGTCCCTTTCCCCCATCCTTGGATAGAGTAACCCTTCCTTTTCCATTAATGCAATACCCATGTAATACTATTGCCAATATTTATTACACTCTTCTTGATGCTTGTGGCATTTTTCTTTGTAATCTTTAGTTTCTTCAGCTCAAGGCTCATATTTACAGGGCATTCAAAATTACAGTGCCATATCTTTCCACACAAGGTGCATAGTGCTTCTTCTGATACTCCAGGCTCAGTCATCCTATCAAATACCAATCTTGTAGTAATATTGTGTGTTTGACTTGTGAGATTTGAGAGAAATTGAGAAGCTTGTGTCCATTGATTTTTTCCTTCAAGATCATATTTCTTTTGAAGTAGTCTTGAGCAGATGTCTTTGTTTTTTTCTTGCTCTTAGGCCAGCTCTCTTTTTACTTTCTGTAGCTCTGACTCGGCCTCGGGTTACTCTTCATTTAATTCATGCTTTTCTGATCTAAGCTTCAGCCTCAGAACATCATATTGAAGACCCAAAATGGATGAACCAAGTTGGGCAGCCTGTTCCTTAAACGGTTGATTCTCCTTCATAGCTTTGGTTCTGCTAACCTCACTCTTCAATATTTGATCCTTTAAGCTTGTAAGATCACCAAGTGACTTATTTCTCCATGTTCTTGTCTCATCAAATTCATCAATTAAATTTTTGTAACACCTCTTACCTTTAACTTAAGCTATGACCATGATCCTGGACTTAGAAAATCAGATCGAGAATGTTGGAGTTGAAATTTTGCTGTAGTTCAAGAGACCAAGTTTTACGTCCAAAGTTACGGACTGTAAAACAGATTACGAACCGTATCCTTGTCTGTAAAAAGCCATCAAATCCACTTTGGATTCTGGAAATTAGACGTGGAAAATTACGGACCGTAAAATGAATTACGGCCCACACCCATGACCGTAATTAAGGAGGTGTTTTACTTAACATTCTAGAAATTGACATTGTTAATTACAGTCCAATATTATGGACTGTAATATGAATGACAGAACATAATTTTGTCCGTAAAACTCAATCTGCACCAGAACCTTTAAATACCTGGTTTCAGTTCTAATTTTTATTTTTAAAATCCCTAAACCTTAGAACGCATGTTCTTCTCTTCTATTACCAAAAACACTAAGGTAAGTCCGTTCTAATCATCTCAAGAGAATTCTAACATATGTTAATGATTATTAAGCATGAATTCAATGTTCTTAACCTAGGGTTTATAAGAACACCCAGCTCAATGTTCAAGACTCAAGAATTTGGGAGTTCTTCTTCAGAGAATCTAACTTTCTCAAGTCTTTGAAGCAAACAAGGTATGTAGGGCTTCTATCCATGTGGGGAAACATCTTTGTTCTTTTCCACACCACGTTCCTCCATGATTATACAAGAGTTCACCAAAACTAGGGTTTTAGACATGTTCACGATAACCTTAAGTCTATATACCATGATGTACCATGTTTCTATACATAGTTTGTTATTGTGTTCTTGATATTCCATTTTGGTTTTTGAGAATCTATCTGTAATCCATGAGAAACCCATCCTTTGCATTCCATGGGTTCTTACATGCAAGTTATTAATTACAATGTTTATTTTCATGAAACACTCTACATGTTTACACGTTTTTCATGCAAATATACTATGTAACTACATCCATTTATAATGCTAGTCACGTTTTATGAAAAACCATAGGCTCAGAAGCAACCTATATTATGTTCATGCTTTTGAAAGTTGCACAGATTACCCGAGAAAGCCTTAATAGCCTGAAACTACGCTAGTCACTGTAGGATAAGGATCACTCCACCCATGTTTAGGACGATTCCTTCATGCTTTATTGATTGGATCCTTTCATTCCATGTTTATATCTTATACCCCTGGAAAGGTATGAGAGCTCTGCTGGTCGGGTCAGGTACCAGACTCCACATACGCACATGGTGATTCATGTTGTCAGTTATATTTATGCGCTCCCCACTTAATTTTTTTTTTACTCATGTTATATATATATGTGCGTATTCATGTTCATGACTAGGTTTCAGCTCTCATCATGTTATTTCATGTTCCATGTTTATTTCATTCAGTTGCTTTACATATCAGTATATTCAATATACTGATATCCCCTTTCTATTGCCCGGGGGCCTTCATTTGATGATACAGGTACGGATTTACAGTACAACGCATCTGCTAAGTAGGATCATCCACATACCAGCTTTTGGTGAGCCCTATCGTCTTTGGGGTTTAGTCATTAATTACGTTTATGTCAGTTATGCAGTTAAGGTATGCCGGGGGCCTTGTCCCAACAAGTATATTCGATAGTTCAGATTCATGATAGAGGTTTCATAGACTAGTCAGTTATGTTATGTCAGATATTCAAAGTCATCTAGCCATTTTGGCTTGTTATCATTATGTTTATTCAGATTATTCTGCATTATGATATTATGATAATTTTAGAATTATGATTTATGGTCCCACACTTTACTTAAATTTGCATGTTCATCAGTTATTCCGCATCAGTTAATGCCCATGTTGAGTCAGCAAGCCATGTGTTTCGCTCGGTCACTTGCAGTCAGGAATCGAGTGCCGAGTAGTTCAATGCGTGACAAATCTTGGTATCAGAGCACTAGGTTCAAGTGTCTCAGGGAGTCTAGGAAATCATGTCCAGTGGGGTCACTTTTATATATGTGAGGGCCCCACACATATAAACAGTTGACCACCAAGGCATTCAGGATTGTCTTACTTCTTTCATACTCTAGATCATGTAGTTAGAGTAATACTTTCAAGAGTTCTTCTAACTCGTGCGAATTACATATTTTAGAAAATGGCTTTGAAAACAAAGTACAACAAGAGGAATACAGCTACTAGCCAGAGGGATACTGCTGATGCAACTATAGAAGGGAACATTTAGGCTCAGACGGCCACCCCAGCTAATGCTACAGCTACACCTCATAATGCTTCAGACATGGATGTTAGGGGAGCTATTCAGTTGCTCACGAAGATTGTGGTTAATCAGGCTCAACGTCAGGAAGCCTCCAAGTGTCAGTGCTAGTGGAGGATCTACTAGTTCCAGGACTCAGGAATTCATGCAGATGAAACCTCCAGTGTTCGCAGGGACTAAGGCAGAGGAGGATCCGCAGAACTATATAGATGGGTTGCAGAAGGTGTTTCGCATTGTACATGTTGCTGAGATAGAATCAGTGGAGTTCGGCGCTTTTCAGTTACAGGATATGGCCCATATCTAGTATGAGTCATGGGAACATTCCCGAGGGGAAGATGCACCTTCTGCTACTTGGGATGAGTTTGCAGATATTTTTCTTGACCACTTCATGCCAATTGAGGTCAGCGAAGCAAAGGCTATTGAATTCGAGAGAGTATGGCAGAATAACATGACAGTCCACGAATATTATCACAAGTTCGTTTCATTGGCCAAGCATGCTCCCCCTATTGTTCCCGATATGAAGATCGTAGTTAGGAGATTTGTGCATGGACTTAAATCTGGTTTGCACGGTGATGCAAACATGGTTGCTCAGAACAAAAGCATGACCATTGCCAAGATGGTTTCTTTTGTGAAAGCTAATGAGGATCGAATGAAAGAAGAAAAATTTCTTCAGAAAGAGAAAGAGAGGGAAATCAGTAAAAGAGCTAAGTCTGCAGGTAACTTCAGTCATGGGAGAGGTGGAGGAAAAAAATTCTTTAAGAACAGGTCATCAGGAACCCGCTCTATTTGCAGCCAATGCCTCGGTTCCAAAGTTCAGGAATTATCAGAACAGATGGAATTCCAAGCCGACTTACTCCTATACTCAGGCTAGTATGGGTGAGAAGACCTATGAAATTCCGGTTTACAGCAAGTGTGGTAAGAGAAACCCAGGGGCTTGTCGCATTGGTATGGATGTTTGCTATGGGTGTGGCCAGTAGGGCCGTTTTCAGAGAGATTATCCATTAGCTGGACAAGGTACCGGAGGTACTGTGGCCCAGTCCACAAATTTAGCAGCTCCTCATAATTCTTAAGCCCAGCAGGGGAGTGGAGCCGCAAAGTCCGGCAGTACGGGCAATGGTCAGAATCGTTTGTATGCGCTGACAGGTTGCCAAGATACAGAGGCACGTGTAGATATTGTCACAAATACACTAACAGTTTTCACTTTTGATGTCTATTCCCTTATTGACCGAGGATCCACCTTATATTATGTAACCCCATTTATTGCTAAGAAATTTAGGATTGAACCAGAAATGTTGCATGAACCCTTTGAGGTGTCTATCCTAGTTGGGGAGTTAGTTATAGCTAGGCTATTTATAGGGGTTGCCCAGTGTTAGTCTATCACCGCAGAACCATAGCCGACTTAGCAGAGTTGGAGATAGTAGACTTTGATGTAATCATGGGGATTGGTTATCTTCATGTTATGCCACAGTAGGTTGTAGGAAAAAATTAGTAAAAATTAAATTTTCTAATGAACCAGTCATAGAATGGAAGGGTAACTCAGTGGTACCTAAAGGTAGATTTATTTTCTATCTTAAGGCTAGAAAGATGATTTCCAAGGGATTTATCTATTACTTAGCTCGAGTCAGTGAAGCAGATGCCCAGACTCCCGCTCTTCAGTCAGTACCAGTTGTCAGTGAGTTTCCAGAAGTCTTCCTAGAGGATCTACCTGGAGTCTCTCCCGATAGAGAGATTGACTTTGGTATTGATCTACTTCCCGACACTAAGTCGATATCTATTCCGCCATATAGAATGGCTCCAACAGAGTTGAAAGAATTAAAATTCAGTTGAAAGACCTTCTTGACAAGGGATTTATTAGACCAATTGTCTTACTTTGGGGCGCACTAGTCTTGTTTGTCTGAAAGAAAGATGAATCCTTGCGTATATTTATAGACTACCGTTAGTTGAACAAGGTCACTATTAAGAACAAGTATCCACTTCCGAGAATCAATGACTTATTTGATCAACTTCAGGGTGCTAAGTGTTATTCCAAGGATGACCTCAGATCAAGGCTACCATCAGTTAAAGGTTAATGAAGTTGATATTCCTAAGACCGCTTTTAGGACCCGCTATAGTCATTTCGAATTTGTTGTCATGTCGTTTGGGTTGATGAATGCACCAGCAGCTTTCATAAATCTTATGAATAGGGTCTTCAAGCCCTATCTTGATTTATTCGTCATTGTGTTTATTGATGACATATTGGTGTATTCCCGTAGTGAGGTTGATCATGCAGAACATCTCAGAATAGTGTTGCAGAAGTCAAGTATCGTGAGCTCTATGAAAAATTCTCAAAGTTTTAGTTTTAGCTTTAGTCAGTGGCGTTATTAGGCCATGTGATTTCAGGTGAAAGAGTTAAAGTTGATTTTCAGAAAATTGACGCTATTAAGAACTCGCCCAGACCCACTTCAGCATCAGATATCAGAAGTTTCTTGGGTCTGGCATGCTATTACAGACGTTTTATCGAGGGATGTTCCACTATCTCGGCTCCATTGACTAAGTTTAATTAGAAGAAAGTCAAATTTCAATGGTCAGATGCATGTGAATAGAGTTTTCGAAGAGTTAAAGAAGAGATTGACTTTTGATGCTGCCCGAAGAAATCGAAGGGTTCGTGGTTTATTGTGATGCTTCGAGAGTTAGTCTTGGATGCGTTTTAATACAGCATAGTAGGGTTATTGCCTATGCATTTAGACAACTTAAGACTCATGAGAAGAATTATCCGACTAATGACTTATAGTTAGCAGCTGTGGTTTTTGCACTTAAGATATGGCGTCGTTATTTGTATGGATTGCATGTTGATATTTTCGCCAATCATAAAAGCCTGCAGTACATCTTCAAGCAAAGGGAACTAAATCTTAGGCACAGAAGATGGCTCGAACTATTTAAGGACTATGATGCAGACATACTCTATCATCCAGGGAAGGTGAATGTAGTAGCCTATGCTTTTAGTCAGCATTCCATGGGAAGTTTAGCTCATGTTAATGCAAATAAGAGTATTATGACCAAGGAAGTTCACTATTTGGCTAGTCTTGGAGCTTGACTTTTGGACTCCGACGATGGCGGTGTTGTTCAGAATAGATCTCATTCCTCCTTAGTTGTTGAAGTTAAAGAAAAGCAGTATAATCAACCCTACTTGTTGCAACAAAAAGAGGGGATTCACAAGCATAAGGCAACGACTTTCTAAAAAGAGGGTGATGATAGTACTTTGAGGTAACGAGGCAGATTATGTGTTCCAGATATAGATGGGCTCAGAGAGAGAATCATGTCAAAAGGCTCACAACTACAGGTATTCCATTCACCCAGGTACTACTCAGATGTATCATAATCTTAAAGAGATTTATAGATGGAATGATATGAAAAAGAATTTAGCAGATTTTGTTGCTAAGTGTCCGAGCTGTCAGCAAGTGAAAGCCGAACACCAGAGGCCTGGTGGGTTGGCTTAGAATATTGATATTTCTATTTAGAAATGTGAGATGATCAACATGGACTTCATAACAGGTCTACCTCGTTCATCCCGTAAACATTACTCGATTTAGGTGATCGTGGATTAACTGACTAAGTCAGCTCACTTTTTGCCAGTTAAGACCACCGATTCAGCAGAACATTATGACAAGTTGTATATTCATGAGATTATTAGATTGCATGGGACCCCAGTATCTATTATTTCAGACCGTGGTGCTCAGTTCACAGCGAACTTCTGGAAGTCCTTTCAGAAGGGATTGGGTACCAAGGTGAACCTCAGCATAGCTTTTCATCCTCAGACAGATGGTCTGGCATAGCATATTATTTAGACCCCTGAGGACATGTTGAGAGCATAAGTCTTGGATTTTAAGGTTAATTGGCATGATCACTTACCTATCATTGAGTTTTCTTATAATAACAGTTATCATGCTAGTATTGGGATGGTACCATTTGAAGCTCTGTATGGGTGAAGGTGTAGATCACCGATTGGTTGGTTCGAAGTTAGTGAAGCAGAGTTGTTAGGACCAGATTTGGTTTATCAGGCTATGGAGAAAGCGAAGTTGACTTAAAAGCATTTGAAAATGCCTCAGAGTCGCTAGAAGTCTTACACAGATGTGAGGCGAAGAGACTTAAGAGTTTCAAGTTAACGATTGGGTGTTCCTTAAAGTTTTACCCATGAATGGTGTTATGAGGTTTAGCAAGAAAGGAAAACTCAGTCCCAGATATATTGGACCTCGCAGAATTTCGCGAAGGGTCGGTCAAGTAGCTTATGAATTTGAGTGGCCCCAAGAGTTGGCTGCTGTTCATCCAGTGTTACATGTGTCCAAGTTGAGGAAGTGTGTGGGAGACCCATTGTTGGATGCTCCTGTTGATTCTATAACAGTCAAGGATGTCTCACCTATGAGGAAATCCCCGTAGCCATTCTTGATTGTCAGGTTCTCAAGTTGAGAACTAAGGAAGTTACCGCAATTAAAGTTTTATGGCGGAGTCAGAAAGTTGAAGAAGCTACATGGGAAGCCAAAGAAAATGTGAAATCCAAGCATCCGTACTTGTTTGATGAACCAGTAGAGAATGTTCAAGGTAAATAACCCCAATATCCATGTCATATCCCTTACATATTCATGTCCTATGTTTCACGTTCACGCTTATGTAACCAGTGCTCGTGTTCTATGTCTCAATATTCATGTATCCATGCAACCATGTCATGTCAATTAGTCTTCATTCTCCATGTAATGTTTGCTCCCATTCATGTACTCAAGCCATTTCTAGTTCCATTCTTAACCATGCCATCATTTGAGAACGAATGATCCCAAGGGGGAGATATTGTAACACCTCGTACCTTTAACTTAAGCTATGACCATAATCCTAGACTTAGAAAATCATATGGAGAATGTTGGAGTTTAAATTTTACTGCAGTTTAGGAGATCAAGTTTTACGTCCAAAGTTACGAACTGTAAAATAGATTACAGATTGTATCCCGGTCCGTAAAAGGCATCAAATCCACTTTGGATTCTGAAAATTAGACATGGAAAATTACGACCAGAATTACAGACCGTAAAATGAATTGCAACCCGTACCAGTGACCGTAATTAAGGAGGTATTTTACTGGACATTGTTAATTACGGTCCGATTAGAACTGAAACCAGGTATTTATAGGTCCGTAAAGCTCAATCCACACCAGAAGCTATAAATACCTGATTTCCTGTTCTAATTTTTATTTTTACAAGTCACCAAACCCTAGAATGTCATGTTCTTCTTCTCCATCACCAAGAACAGTAAGGTAAGTCCTTTCTAATTATCCCAATTGAATTCTAACATATGTTAATAATTATTAAGCACGAATTCAATGTTCTTAACCTAGGTTTTTCACGAAAACCCACCTCAAGGATCAAGACTCAAGATTTTGGGAATTCTTCTTCAAAGATTCTAACTTTCTCAAGTCCTTGGAGCAAACAAGGGGTGTAGGGCTTCTATCCACGTGTGGAAATAGCTTTGTTTTTCCCCACACCACGTTCCTCCATGATTATATAAGAGTTCACCAAAACTAGGGTTTTAGACATTTTCATGATAACCTTAAGTCTATATACCATGATGTACCATGTTTCTATACGTAATTAGTTATAGTGTTCTTTATATTCCATTTTGGTTATTGAGAATCTGTCTGTAATCCATGAGAAACCCACCCTTTGCATTCCATGGGTTCTTACACACAAGTTATTAATTACTATGTTTATTTTCATGAAACACTATACATGTTTACACGTTTTTCATGCAAGTATATTATGTAACTAGATCCATGCATAATGCAAGTCAAGTTTTATGAAAAACCATGGGCTCAGATGCCACCTATATTATGTTCATGCTTTTGGGAGTTGCACAGATTACTGAGAAGGCTTTAATAGCCTGAAACTACGCTAGCTACCATAGGATAAGGATCGCTCCACCATGTTTAGGACGATTCCTTCATGCTTTGTTGATTGGATCCTTTCATGCCATGTTTATATCTTATACCCCTGGCAAGGTATGAGAGATTTGCTGGTCGGGTCAAGTATCAGACTCCACGTACCCATATGGTGATTCATGTTGTCGGTTATATTTATGCGCTCCCCACTTAAAATGTTTTAATATATATATGACCAGGTTTCAGTTTCTGTTTCAACTCTCATCATGTTATTTCATGTGCCATCTTTATTTCATTCAATTGCTTTACATACCAGTAAATTCAATGTACTGACGTCCCCTGTCTATTGCCCGGGGGCCTACATTTCACGATGCAGGTATGGATTACAAGACAACGCATCTGCTCAGTAGGATCATCCATGTATCAACTTTTGGTGAGCCCCATCTTCTTTGGGATTTAGTCATTATTTACATTTATGTCAGTTATGCAGTTAAGATATGCTGGGGGCCTTGTCCCTGCAAGTATGTTCTATAGTTCATACATATGATAGAGGTTTCATAGACTAGTTAGTTATGTTATATCAAATATTCGGAGCCGTCTAGCAATTTTGGCTCGTTAGTATTATGTTTATTCAGACTATTCCTCATTATGATATTATGATATTTTCAGATTTATGATTTATGGTCCAATGCTTTACTTAAATTATTCTTGTTCATCGATTATTCCACATCAGTTCATGCCCATGTTGAGTCAGCAATACATGTGGTTCACACAGTCACTTGCAGTCAGATATCGAGTGTCGTGTTACGCCCAGCCATGGTTCGGGGCGTGAGAATTTTCCATAAAGGACTTCAATTCATCTTCTGACATCGTATCTACTTTGTCCTTGATCCCATATGCACATACATTGATATCATCCTCTATGTCTGATTCTAGAAGATCATCAGCTAAGAGGGCAGTATGATCAGCCTCATCTTCTTAGTCATTACCAGACCCCCCCCCCCCCCCCCCCCCCCTCCCCCCAAGCTGCTACCATAGCCTATGTTGACTCATTGCTCTTACTAGCTTCCTCTTTCTCCGTTTTTACCCTTCCTTCATCCACTCTATCTCCCATAGTAGGAAGTTTTTGATTGTATGATCAGTTTTATCACACTAAAAGCTTCCACCAACTTGTCCTTTTTCAAAACTCCTTCCCCTTTTAGAGTTTTTACCCAACTTATTTTCCATTCTGATGAATTTTCTCAAATTTCTTGTGAACAGGGCCATATCCTCTTTGTTTTCTGTATCAGTGGTTTTAAGTGCTAAAACCCCTTTTGAACTTTAATCCTCAGTTCTTTCATTCTCCATATCCATCTCGTAGGTCTTTAGGTTTTCTACCAATTCATCTAAAGACATCTCATCTATGTCTTTTGCCTCCCTTGTCATGACCAAAATCGAAGGGCCGCAACTCACACTTGGTGCCCTTTTGACCGAGCGCCAACATTTATTTCGTCTATTTCAATCATTAGACTCAACATAAGATGGTAAGGCCACATTAACATTCATTCTTTAAGAAGCATAACTCTAGACATGATAAACAACCTAAAAAGGAATGGGCCAATGAGGCCGCCATGATAGACCAACGATATCATACACGAACTATACGCCGGACACTATTTGCAAAGCCTCTAACATGGAACACCATACTCATACATAGGTCAAGATAGGGCCCCGCCATACCTATAAACATGTGTAAATACTTATACTGACCAAAAAGGCAACTCCGAAGCAAGTGGAGTGCAACACTTTCTGCTGAGTTGCTATCCTACTGGGAGGACTGTCAACCTGTCTATCAGGACCTACGGCATGAAACACAGCATCCCCAGGAAAAAAGAGATGTCAATACGAATAAAGTACCAAGTATGTAAGGCAAGAACAACAACATAAGTAAAGGCATTAATGTAAAGAATGAGTAAGAAGGCATTAATAAGCATGAATGCAGTATATATACACGTATATCACCAGTGGAGACACCCATGGACTCATAATATCATTGGAGCCATACACAGACTCATAAGTATCATTGAAACCACACACGGACTCATAAGTATTATTGGAGCCACACACTGACTCAGAAGTATTATTGGAGCCACACATGGACTCATAAGTATCATTGGATCCACACACGAACTCGTTATAAAATTAAAGCCACACACGAACTTGTTATAATATTAGAGCCACGCACGGACTGGTTACAATATTAAAGCCACAATTTATCGGAACCATGAAAGATACCACAAGGTCATCGGAGTGACATAAGGTCAGTATACCTCCGAATACATTATGTAAGATACTTCTTCAATCATACAATGTTCATAAGCATTAGAAAATACCAACAACTATAATTCATGGAGATTTCAAGAGAAATTGAATATTCAACTCATTATCCATAGAGGGCAAAAAATGTACACATCTACAACTAGAATTGAGTCTTTTTATGAATATCGTTCGCTTTTGTGTCGTCCGTTGGAGTCATACCAAAAGAAAGAAAGAATGTGAGTTGCCATACATTATACCAAACCCTTTTCATGACAACCAATATTTAGTTCCTTCACGCTGAACCTACAACCAAAAATCGGGTTGCGTACATTACTACAACTCACTTAACACCGATTAACAAATGTTAAACTCATCCTATATGGATTTGGACAGTATCTCCACGTATTTTTCCTACTTCCTCAACCTTCAATCAAAATCAACAACAAAAGGACAACATCAGTAACATCATATCCAAGTTAAGCATCAATTTCCAGCCATAACAATTCATTAACATGTTTACAAAGTAGTCGTATGCAACACACTAGTTTAACATGTAGTTTTATACCTTTACTCCATGAATTCTTAACCAAACAACTTAGCCATGAATTTAATCATATTAAATATAGGGAGAAAGGATAAAAAATTACCTTTACAAAGTTACTTCCCTCCAAAGGAACCACAAAATTAGCAACTAGAAGGAAGAACTTGTTTCCGCAAGCAATCCAAAGCTTCCAAAATTTGATGCTTGATGCACCTTCTCCATCTTTGATTTGGCTTTCAAACCATAAGGATATCTTTAAGAGGTCTAGACAGAGTTTTAGGTGTGATTTGGGTTGAAAATACTGTAGAAATGAGGCCTACACCTCATTTAAAATGAGAAAGGTCGGCAACCGCCATAGTGGGTCCAAAAAGGGGTTGTTTGTGCAGTCTCGTGGAAAGGCGAATATCTCTCTACTCTGATGTTGTATCGATAAAATGTTTAATGTATTAGAAACTAGGCCCATAGTACTTCAACTTTTTTGGTGGAACATCCCGCAACTCTAAGTATATTGGCAGAAACGCTCAGTGATAATTAGACCCAAATTTCAGCAAAATTATGAATGTAACTTGCGATAACTCTCGCCGAATTTTATTTTACAACTTTCTTGACTTTAAAACATAACATACAAATATTATTTGATACAAATTCCTTAGAAAACAACCTCGTTATCATATGAAGCACTCCTTGTTTAACCCCGAAAGTACAATTATAACATCTTTGATTCATTTAACCCCCAAAACTTATGCTACATGCTCAACATTCGTTTAAAGTCTTTCTTAACGTTATAGGGGTTCCATGGCTTCTCCAGGCTTACGTTAGTTTGCTTATGACAAAATGACGCAAAAATTTACGAGATATAACATTCTTGATGGCTGTAACTTTCATTTTGAATTTTTTTGGCAGGGTTCTCAAAATTTTTTATACTAAGTCCTAAGTGGAGATAACTTTTTCAAGTGAGGTCAGTTAATTCACAATGTGTGTTTATTGAGTGAACATCTCATCGATTTTTTCTCCTGGCTTCATCCGAAATTTTAAAAAATCAATAGAGAGCGTTGCCTTCCTAAACTTCCTTACTTGGATGGTTTCTTCATGAGCAGTCTTTAGTGCATCCCATATCTTCTTGGATGTTGTTCATCCAGAGATTCTATTATATTTATTAGTACCAAGTCCATAAATTAGAGCGTTCTTGGCCTTGGTATTCTTCTCAAGAATTCTATAATCACTTTCTATGTACTCAACCTTTTCTTTTCTCACTTTTGTCCCATCTTCTTTCTTCTTCATGCAATATTTAGGTCCCTTGATCACCCTATCCCATAATTTATAATCTTTTGCTTGTAGGTGATCTTCCATTCATGCCTTCTACTATTGATAGAGTTTCCCATTGAATAATTGTGGCCTTCTGGTGGATTGACCCTCTGGTGTCCTGTACGAGGTGCAGCATTCATCATGATCTTCTCTAAGGTGTGAAATTTTTGAGGAAAACCTGCTCTGATACCAGTTGTTAGCTTTGCATGACCTAAGCGTCTGTCGCAATGAGTGTGCCTATGGACAGAACATGTTACCTAACCTGTTCTATAAATGTGTTTGCGGAATTAAAAAAAATAAAAAGGTAGAGGACACGGGATTTTTATGTGGAAACCACCCATCTCAAAAGGTGATAAAAACCACGACCTACAGGCCTATGGGATTTACCTCAACTTCACTACAATTGAGCCAACTGCAAACTAAGTTACAAACTCTACAACCTAGTCCCCACTACAACAGCCTTGCTACCAAACCTCTGACTAATAAGTTATCTTCAAGCTAGACTCTAACTTAAAGTTACAATGATTTATATCTAAGTTTATGCTTTGTAATAAGTTGATAAAAATACAACTCAATAACCAAACCTAATGCAAGATATCTAGACTTGTGAACTGGAGAACATTATGCAGTAAAACAGTTCCTTCAATCCGTCTTCTTGCACTAGGGACACAACCCCGGATTCTTGAATATTCTTTGATATAACTTCTTTGCTCAATATTCTGAATTCTCTCATTGTGTGTGTGCAAAATTCTTCTTGGAAAAACCTTGATATATATAGCCCTTTGATGCTCCGTAGGTCGGTGGATACAAAGCCTTGTCCTTGTTGATCAATGACACACACATAGGGTTTGTGTAGTACTTGGATTCTTGCCTTGTTGAGTCTGCTTCTAATACCTGTAGAATGCTTACTTATCCCAACAAATATGGCAAGGAATCTTTCATACTTGACCACCAAGTTGTTTCCATAATTTTGCAAATCCTAGTTGTTGTAGGACTTTCCTTGGAACATGTTCACGAACCTGTTTCATCCACCTAGTTCATCTTCCTCTTCATTGTTGAGTTGGAATATGATTTTGTACCTATTCCACCAATCTCTCTCTTTCTTCATCTGCCGTTGAACTGCTTCTGAGATCTTGTTTGGAACATGTTTACAGGCCTGTTTCATATAAATGTAAGCTCTGTGTCTGGTCTTCTTAACTCCTTCACCACTAATCACTGCTAGGTCATTCATTCATTAATTACACCTGATGACTTGTGATTATCCCTCTTCTACATATGATGACTTTTTGGTATAGAACATGCTTGCACACTTGTTCTACTTCTCATTGAACTACTTCTTCACTAAGTCATTTGTCTCCCTCTGTGTCTCTCCCTTTTGCTACCTTGTTCGGTTGTTCTATTCATTGAGTCATTTATGATGCATACTGAACATCTCTGTAGGCTAGGTCACTTCTTTCTCAGTGCTTGTCTGCTTTTCTTTATCTGATGGAACATATCTGTGAACTTGATTCATGTGCATTACCTGTAACTGTTTCTGTGATCAGGTCTTTGGACTTGTTTAATGTGAGCTACATTCTTGCTCAATGAGATAACTAATCTCTTGTGTTTGGAACTTCTGTTTTATGGTATCACTCATTGTTTGGCAGTTCGTCAATCATCAAAACTCATATATGCATTAGTTTAAGTAATGGCAACAACTACGTTTCTATGTATGTCGGTATAGCCTCTCAATCCATCTTCTTCCTATTCTATTTTCCTTCATTTCCTTTTGCATTTTGCTTTGATATATACCTCTAGCTTAATTTGTTCACAAATCCGGCTTGGTAGAGGCACTTGCTGCTTCCATAATGCATCATTCCTTGCCTTTCATATACCGTACAATAATGCCACTAAGAGTGTAGCAATGAAATCTCTACAATCCCTTCCTTTCTTGGCCCTTTTCATCCTTCTCCATAGTCCATGTAGCTCAGTATTCTAAATTCCTAAGCCCAGCCAATGCATTATATTGGTTAGACATGTTTTTGAGAAATGACATTAAAAGAACAAGTGTGCAATATTTTCCACCAGCCCCACCACACAGAATGCAACTCTCATCATCTGGATGTCTAATCTTCTTAAGCCTTTGAATTGTTAGTAGCCTATTATGAATCACTAACTAGCTGATAAAACAGTGCTTTAGATTGTTGGTCACATTCCACACCCATCGGCTCCTAGGCCATGCTTCCACTACACCTTTCCTCCAGTAATACCCACTTTGGATGATGTATTTACTATATCCTTTCAACCATCCATCCTCCACATAGCCATGCTTTTATATGTCCTTAATGTTGCGTATTTTTTTCCAATACCAGTAGCAATCCACAGGTGGAACATAGTTATACAAAGTTTGTTCCTTTAAGTACAAATGATTCAGCCATTTCACCCAAAGGTTATCTGCTTTCTGAGCCAAATTCCAAACATACTTGGCTATAGCTGCTTCATTCCACCCCGCACGGTCCAATATCCTAAGTCCCCCCATATTCTTTTTCCTATGAACTAGATCCTATGCTACCAATGGTGTTTTTTTAGACACATCCTTACTATCGCATAAGAAATTCATAGACAAAGCAATAATCTTCTTCATTACCAGCTTTGGGAGGATAAAGATAAATGACCAGTATGAATGAACATGTAGCAGTACAGAGTTGACTATTGCACTCCACTTCCACATGACAGGTTGTTTGAGCTTCAGTTCCATATTCTTGTCCCCATTATCTCTATTAGCATTTCACAGTCCACTGCCATTATTTTCCTGGCTGAGATAGGCACCCCTATATATCTGAAAGGAAACTTGCCTTTTTGATATCCAGTAACACTAAAAATGTCATCCAAGCACTAAGCATTCCATATTAGCACTGAATATGTTTGATTTCCCATTATCTTAGCAACATCAATACTAATTGTTAGTTCCCCATGCAAAAGAGTAACACATCATCAGCAAAGCACAAATGGTGAAGTTTCAGCCCTTTATACTTGTTATGGAATTCAACTCCTTGATTTTTCCCAACTATGTTAAACATCCTTGTGAGATACTCCATACAAATTACCAAGAGAAAGTGGGATATATGATCCCCTTTCCTTGGTAATATTTTTCCCTTAATGCACCCATGTACTCCTTTATTGAGTGCTACACTGTACTATAGTGTTGTTATACATTGCATGGTCCACCCTATAAACTTCTGAGAAAAAATTAAGTGCTTCCAGCATTTCCTACACGAAGTCCCACTCAATTGAATCAGAAGCCTTCTTAAGGTCAATCTTAAGCAAGAAACTTTTAGTGATATCCTTCCTTTTATATATCCTCACTAAATCCTGGAAAATCAATATGTTCGGTAAAATAGTTCTACCGGCTAAAATGCACTAGGTTTTAAAGACACTATTTTTGAGAGTATTAACTTCATTCTATGACAAAGGACCTTTGAAATCACCTTATAGATGGTGTTACAACAAGAAATTAGGTTGTAATCACCTACCCCTTCTACATGGTTGCTCTTTGGTATCAAACTGATGACAGTGTGATTCACCACTCTCGACATATGTCTAGGTCTGAAAACATCTTGCACTGTTGCTATTACATCTAACCACTACTTCCCAGCTCTCTTCATATAACTTACTTCCATATCCATCCGGACCAAGTGTATCCATCTGAATAGCTCATGTTGCATTCTTAATCTCCTCATCAGTGATCTCTTGTGCCAAGTGTGCCCTTAGCTCCTTCTACAGGATTGTCCCTTGACTTACCAGTCCAGTACACACATGATCTCTATCCCCGGTTCTTATACCTATCAAATTAGTATAGAAATAAATGAATGCTTTGGCCGCCTCTTCTGGTTCAGTTTGCTATTGCTCATGACTATCCTTGATAGTGAACACTCTATTAGTATTCTTCCTTGCTTTCAACATAGCTAAAAGAATTTTGTGTTTTGATTCCCTTGTGTTGACTACATCACTTTACTCTTTTATCTGAGATATTGATCCCTTGCTTTATTCCACATACAACAATTTTGTGATAGCCTTTTCTCCTCCTCTATTAAAATATCACCGTATGAATCTCCTTGCAATTTAGTATGACAATCTATGAGAGATTCCATTCTTGTTATGCTCTCTTCTCCACTTTACTACACTTTGATTTATTTAGCTCCTTCAATACACCCTTGAGCTTATTCAATTTCCCTCATACATTTTGGTTCCCCTTCTATTAGTTTTCCTCCAATCATTTACCCTCTCTTTATACTCAGGTGATAGGCTCCACATATTAAACATATTTGAACATATAATCCCAATGGATAATACCAAGTAAGTGATCATACAATCCATGATTCATATAATTTTCCTCTGAAGCTGGGAGCATTGTCACCCAATCACCGTTAATCACCTTATCATTTCTACAACAAACCCTATCCCCACCACTCTTCTTGTTGAGCCAAGTGAAGAATGCCCCAGATGATTTCAATTCTGTCACCTCACATTCCTTAGTGCATTGTCTGCATTCTCTGATTTCTAACATTGTTACTGAGCTTCCAATTTTCTCTTGTCTTTGCAGGACACAGTTGAAGTCTCCCATGACAGCCCAAGGACCTTGCACTTGTCCATAAATTCTTCTAAAATCCTCATGTAGTCCACTTCTCAGAGCCACATCATTAAATAAATATACCATAGTAACACTTAATTTTCTTCTTGTTCCCCTATGCACTACTTCATACTTCATCACTGTTAGTAGTTTCTTTAATATCCACCTCAAAAATATGAGGTTTCCACAATAACCATATTCTTCCTCTTGGATGTTTGCCTAAGCTGGTGCTAAATGACCCGCCTTTTCAAAGTTTAAGAGAGGCTTTTTGAGCCTTTGCCTTCTTAATATTAATCTCCAAGAGACCAAACAATCCTACTTTAGCATTGTGCAGGAAAATCTGCATTTCCTATTGCTTTGTTGGATTATTTTGTCCCTTAGAATTCCAGACCCTAGTCTATCCATAGGGAAGGGGTTTACCCCCTTTCCCACATGTTGACCACCTCCACCTTGTCCCTCTACAGTGTTAGAACAACGTTGCATGGAACTAGTGCTACTACTTGTTACTTGAACAATTGTATCCTATTTGTTAGCAACTTGCTCATTTGCTGGAATTACAGTATCCCCTACAGTTGCTACTTCCACTAAAGCAACAAATCTATTATCAATTTTTACTCCACCTCCTTGATTTTGCATCTCTCTCTTCGTATATCTCAGATACTTGTTATTACTATATGTTGGTTTCCCCTGTTGTTGACCAACATCTGCTTTACCATCTTGGTCTATTCTGTCTTACCCCTAGCTTGAGTAGTTTTCAGTTCCTTTACCTTTCCCTTCCTAATCTTCTCCTCATTCATATGCTTCCTACACTACATTAATTCATGCCAATAATTTTTACAGTTTGGACATAGCATCGATTTTCATTCGTGAAACACTTCCTACTCCACAATGCTATTGTCATTCACATATGTAAGCCTCTCCTTTAATGTAGTAGCGCTATCAGTATGCATTCGCTTCCCTACCAGCCCTACTATCTTCTTCAATGTTTTAGATCCCCAATATTTAATATTCAGCCCTATTAATCGTATATATATTGGAATTTTCTCCCTAGCCTCTTTTGTAAGCACATGCTTTCTATAAAATATTTGTTTCAAATCAAACTAGGAAAAATCCTTTGTTCACCTGAGCCACTTTATCCACTACCAATTGACCCAGAATTCTATGAAAAACTCTATCAATTATCGATTGGGGAGGGTTTGAACCCAAAACCTAGCATACTACTGCCGTTTTCCAGTAAGAAACGTATTATGCATGCTAATTTTTACATTCACATGGTTTTCTTCCTGTACTGTTACGTCAATCCCTTCTGTGATCGATATTGGCTCAAATACTTGACTCCAATTACCCCGATTATTAGCAGTAGGAGTCGTACATGGATTTGTGTTTGATTCAACATTCTCCATCATAACAGCCCAAGGTCTAGGGCTTGTTCCTCTCTACGTTCCTTTTATCGTTGACAATGGTGCCTTCTATAACGTTTTCAGCACCCTTGGTGGTGTTATCATGGTTGGATCTAGCGGTGTGATGCGTTGAATACTATTGATGCTTTTTGTTTCTTTGCATCAAATGACTGACGAACAACCTTCCCTATAGAAATTGCTTTGTCAAACAGTTGCATCACATGTTTCCTCTTAGAAACTTGATCATAATTTGTTACATATAAAAAGAAAATTTCCCATTCATACAAAGTTCAGGAACCTTCCCAAAGAACGTTCTTAGACCATATTTTAAGGGAGACCTTCTACCTTATTCAATTTTTTGAATAATAGTTCCATATTTTTTCTAAGAAGATCATGTTATATAAGGTTGTTCTAAAACAACTCTCGTTACTAAATACATTTCACTGAATATGAGATTAGTGATGATAGTTCTTCATATTAAACTTGTATATAAATCATATACTTCAGGAGAAATATGGAATTGTTATTCAAAAGAATTGCAAAAGGTTGAAACCTCTCTTGGGTAATATAAGATCATTGTAGAGGTAAAAAGTGTCTTTACTGTCCACTGTAGAATGACATCAATTGGATCAATAAAAGGTAAAAGTGAATAATATTTATCAAAGTGGTTGACAATGAAAAATAGAGAGTGAAAAGAGAGTATATTATTATTGACTCCTCCAAATCCAAGTAGTGTGGTACAATATTTAGAGACCACACCCGATTTATAAGTATTTAGATAGGAGTTACAAGCTCTATTATTGTGCAGAAGCTATCGAAAGGAAAAAACAAAATGCTTTTCGATGCGTATACAAGAAAGAAATTCAGAAAACAAGATTAAGTGTTGAATGCCTTTCAGTGATGTTGAGTGTGGTTGAATTCACTTTGAAGAATCTCTTGTGTAGATTGAAGTAGAGCATTAATGGAATATATGAGTGAGAGCTCAACATGGATTGTGTCACGACCCAATTCAAGATTCATGACGAAGCCTACACAATCCTCCCGGTCGGCGAACCATTCCCAAAACATCAAATTATTTAAAAGGATGAATGCAAAAATTAAATACATCAAGTGTACTACTAAACAGTCTTGATAAATATAAATAAGTGTGGAAAGGCAACTTAGTCTTTACAATCCCCAAAGCCTGGCCTAACTTGTACAATAGCATCAAAAGCAATACAAATCTTAAATGGTGAAATAGTAATTGTCTCAAAAGTAAATAGACGGAAATACAAAGATAGAGGGCGATCGAGGGCTGCTGCTAGGACTATTTGCTCACCCCGAAACCTCTAAATGAACCACCTTGCGATCTGCCACGAGGCCTGAAACTGGAACATGACTAGGTATCTACACCAAAAAAATGCACATAGTATGAGTATAACTACTAGTACTCCGTTGGTATCAAAGGCTGACAACCACATATACATAAAATAAAAATCAAATCTAAATATTATTAAACCAACTCAACTCAACTTTTCTAATTACGTACATGAACTCATGTTTTACAAGAAGGACAGGTAAGCATATATCACATTGGAGGAAAAATAGAATATATGGATGAATGAATGCATGATTTCAGTGCATGGGGGCAATATCAATTTCGGTACACACATGCTAGCAGTCATTCCGTCTAGTCAAGACCCATGGGGGATTCATGAGGTCCATATACCTATTATTATACTGCCTAGAGTCATTTTCCTCTGGACTATGACCAATCTCTATACCGCCAAACTATGAGCACCGCACTATAATCGCACGACTTTACTGATGGACTGTGAGAACAAACCCTACTGATCTGTTGCAGGCGTGCAAATCAAGCCAACCATAATATCATTTATTGTAGGCGTGCAACTGGAGCCAACGATATGCAAGTTTATGATATGACAAATAAGAAATAAGAATTTAAGATTTTTACCTAATAGCAAACAAGTTCATAACATGGTATCACAAGTGTATAAGGTCTCTTTTTCACAGACCGTGAGAATACTCTTATCTTTATCCCGACCTTTTAGACCATCTTGTATATCATTTACACCACTTATTCATCAAGTACATAAATATAAATGAGTGCAATATGTGTAATATCTTATTCCAACAGTATTATGAAATTAAGGAATGGCTATACAACACCAGGAAAATACATGCGTCAAATCATATATCTGGAATAATTTCCTTTTCATAGCTTATACACTTCTCTTATTCAAACTAACCAAAATGTATACGCTGGTACCTACCCAAGGGCTTATTGGAGTTGCTATGGTGGGACCCCCTATCATACCCAATACCCCTTCAGTATTTATAAAGTATATATGTCCTTCAATTGGAGTCTAAAGAGTAAACTGTAACCTACCTCAAAGTCGAACAGGAACCACGAACCCTCAAACCGTAGTCCTTCCCCTCTGAAGTGTCTCCAAATCATCAAAGTCTATTCTACATTAAAATATGAATCTGTAGATAGCCATATTATTATATCATAGTTTCGGACCCAAAAAGGCAATTCTGAGCCTTGTAGGTCAAATTAATTTTTTTGCAAAATCGGGTCCAATATAGTCAAAACAATAGTATATGAGTTTAAACTAGTCCAATGATAACCATATTTCTATTCTTTGATTCGGAACCCAAAACTGAATCCAAAAAGGTAATCCTCAGTCCGCAAGGGAAAAAATGAAATTTTATTTCCAAGTTCATTTACCCATAGCTTAATTAGTCTAAATCAAGAAAATCCATTCAAAAAGCCATCATCTTGATCCTCAAATCCATGATTTATCACTTTTCAACTATTGGGTTCAAAACCCCAATTTTTTGCAACCAAACACGGATAAAAGCGATAGCCAACTAAAATTATCATGGGGAAACTTCAAAATAGGGGTTAGATACTTAATCACCCCTCATTGAGACGAGTAAAATGCCGTGAAAATCATCTCAAACGAAGCTCTACAACTCAAGATATGATGAAAATGCCAAATGGACGATGTCTGAAATTTTATACATAGAGGTCTTCGCACTTGCGACCATCGCACTTGCGATCGAAATTCTCGCATTTGCGACCATACCAGACACCAGCAACAACCCAAACTCGTTTTAGCACCCAAAACTCATCCGGAACCTCCCGGACACAAACCATATATGCATATTGATTATAACACAGTCTATGAACCTACTCGCGCACTCGAAATTCCAAAAATAGGTCATCTTCACCCGATGTTGATCGTGGTAAACTCTAACTCCAATTCCTTAATTAGTTTCTCAACCAATGATCCAAATCGCATAAGAGCCCCTCGGGAGCAAAACCAACGACTCGACTAAGTCATATGTCGCATTTTGGACCTAATGGAATCAACAAAACTTCAAAAAAAATCTTTTACCCTCGATGTTGTCTTTGGTGAAACTTTTTCATTTTTTACCTATAACGACCCGTTTAGTCGTTATACTTGTTTTGTCCATTTTACCCCGTCGACCCTGTCCCCTAGGTCATTGGGCGTTTTTTAGCAATATTTTGAGAAAATTAGAACCTTAAGTGAAAGAGTTTGACTAATAGTTGACTTTTGGGTGAATCCTTTTTTAGTATTTCGTCGACTCCATAAGGTCCGGGAGGTCAGTTATGACTTGGTGCGGTGATTGGTTCGAATTTCGAGGCACTCAGAAGCATTTTGAGTCTTTGATTGAAAACTTTCCTTTGGGGTTTTGGGGGTTGACCGGGTCAAAATGATCCCCGTTTGGAATTTTGAGGGTAAGGGTGAATTTGTAGCGTCGTTTATAGTCATTTTTCATATTTGGTTTGTGTCCGGGGGGTTCCAGATGAGTTCCGAGGGCTTGGTTGAGATCTAGGGAAATAAGATTTTTTTGGCGTTTCTAGTATCTGGTTACCTTCTTCGCATTAGCGAGGAAGGTCTCGCGTTTGCAAAGAAGAGAGACTAGGTGGATCGTGTTCGTGAATAATAGTCAGGGTCTTGGCCAAGCTTTCCTTGGTCATCGCATTCGCAACATGTCACGTTCACGATGGTCTTAGGCCGAGTAAGTTTGCATTTACGTGGCCTACAAGCATCCGCAAAAAAGGCCTGTTTAGAAACAGAACTTAAAATTCCAACTTCGGGATTTGACTTCATATCCTCATATTTTCATCTCTAAGGCTCGGTTTTGGAAAAAACAAGTACTAGCTTCTAGAAACATTGTTGGGATAAGATTCTAACCTTTTCCTAGTCTTATTGACATGATTCCTTCACCATTTTTGTCTTCTACTCCATGAAATCAATTAGTATATTAGGGGTTTTAATTCAATCTTGCAATTGAAGGTCAAATTGTGGATACATTTTCTTGAAATTTAGGCTATTAACTACCTTGACTATGGCTAACAACATATTACTTTGAATTTCAAATTTTACCTTTTGGCTCGGTAAAGGTTATTTTCGGGGTTCATTTTGGGTTTTCTTTAAAAGAATAGCAGTATGGGTATTGATAGGTTTGTATGATCGTGTAGACTATCAATTTAATCTTGTTGAGGGCAATTTTGTAATAAATGATCTTTTCACCCTTTGTGGACCTTCGAGCTTAGGATGTGCATTTTGAGTTGATCTGTCAAACATAAATTCTTGTATTTATTATTGAGCAGCCATAGATTCATAATTTAATATAAAAAGTTATGCTTAGGCTTCGACCGTTCGGAAGTACTTCAGAAGGGGAAAGCCCAAGTTTGACGGTTCGAGGCTTGTGCTCAACATCGAAGTAGGCTATGGCTTAGTTTTGTTAGACTTTGATTAGCAACTCATATATGATTGCGTTGTATTGACGGGGAAAGCATGATAGGACATCGAACATGATGTTGGGATGGATATACAATTAGGTTGATATGATTTCTGATTATATGGGCTCGTCGCCGTTATTTATGCATTGATTGATATGTGGAGTATTTGATCGTGTGACTTGGAGTTGTGGGATGTGATAGACTCATGTATAGTAGTTGAGACTTGATATTTGATGCGTTTCCATGATGGTTTGATAATCTTTGTAAATATTGAATTGACTTATGGTACTTCGTGATCTCTATATCATATTCATTGGTATTGGTTGCATTGATTTCTCATTTTTGCATTCATAGATGATGGAAATGTTGTAGAAATAGTTTGATGAAAGAATTGTGGAAACAGTTACGGAAACGTTGAAAGAAAGAAAGTAAGACATTGAAAGTGAACTTTAGGCTTGGTGCGGAGTGACTAGTATTGTGGAAGGTCATGTCTAGGCTTCGTACGAAGTGACTAGCACATGGACTTTGTGGGTCCCCTATGGGTCATGACTATGAGACGTCGAGATTCCATCTAAGGACGGGACAGGACCCCGTCATGCCCGAATACAAACAAAAGAATGTATCAACAAATGGCACCTCCAGAGTAGTGGAGTGCTTCTATGAATCTATTGAATAGCTCCTAAGAATCTGGGCCACCTCCCTGCCTACCTATGGGCATGAACACAGTGTCCAAAAAGAAAGGACGTCAGTACGAACAATGTACTGAGTATGTAAGGCATTCACAATAACATGATAAAGAGATGCAAGAATATAAGGAAAAAGGGTAACCTGTAACTGATTGCCACTTAAGGCGGAGTCATGCATGCTAACTCATATAATAACCAATATCATATTATGTAATCATATGTATGTAACTGCCCGACCATATAGGTACGACGTGATCATCATTAACCCGCGTCCGGGGTAAACATTTCATGCCTCCCACTAGTGGTGTCTGCCTATGCCATCTACACATGGTGTATATGGCGCTCGCCTTAGCAGTGTCTACCCGACCATGTAGGCGCCGTGTAATCTCATCATTATATACTTATCGTAAAGCATGCATTAGAACTCAAGTAAAGCTACAGTTTTATCGGGGTGACGTAAGGTCGAGAACCCCCCGATGCCCTTATAGAGTAGTCATGATCATCATGTCTCACCTTGAAGGAGCTAGCATCATAAGGTAAGTCTAACAACAATGAGTAAGATCAAGGAATCATATAAGGATCAATAGCTTCGTTAGAATATCGTATCATCAGCTTTAGGATCTCTAGATTTAGATTCATTGTCATCCTTATCACATTCATAACACGCCTCTTATCAATATCTTATGAGTAGCTCTTAATAACCATAGACTTATAATTTCCGGCATATGAGAAAGTCATGGAAAAATAAAGGAAGTCATATTATAGGAATCATGCCTTAGAAAAGAAGGGACTAGCCTTACATACCTTTACGTCTCCTTAACTCTATCTACTAAATGGTTTCCTTCGAAGCTGGCGATTCTACATTCAAGAGAATTCGTACTAAGATTAGATAATCGATAATATACTTAAGCTTAAACTAAAGCGACTAAAAGCTAACGAAAAGTGGGCAGCATTTCCTTTGTTTCAACAACTTTCTCCATATAATATAACAACTCCCAAAGATCAACAACAACATCCACAATATCATGATCAATAAACTAGTTAAGCTAGATATTATTCAATTCTCAAAACTCTCTCTTCAAGTCATCCTTAACCATGGTTATCACCCAAATCGTATTCATTCACATATAATTCTTCTTCAACACTCTTAATATCATTCATAAAAATATTATACTCATAAAATGTCAAGAACTATGATTCAAATCAAATTACCACTCAAGAATTCCACTATTCTCATATTTATACTCCATTTTCTACTTCCTTCCACAATCCAAGTCTTTCAACCATTCAATACTCTTAATAGCATGAAATGAACATAAAACTCACCTTTGATTGTGTAGAAATGGGTTTTGAATGGAAATTTTTCACTTGGAGAAAACCCTAACTTTAATTCCAAAGAAACTTCTAGCTTCCATCAACCCTAGTTAGCATCCTTGCACTTGATTTCACTAATTTTTGGCATTTGATATTTTATCTCTCTTGAATTTATGTTCATATGATATATGGAGTGTTCTAGAGGTTTCAAGAAGTGTGGAGGAAATGAGAATTGAAAATAATACCTTGGGGTCTTATATTTATAATTGGGAAAATCTGACTCGTCATGGATTATACGGACACTTATACGGTCCGTATAAATGACCGTGAAATTGCACCAATAATCATTCTTTCTGTAACCATTATACAGTACCTTCTATGGTCCGTATAGTTTTATATGATCCGTATAAGTGACCGTATAATACTTCCAGTGATCACCCCTCACTATGATGGTTATACGGACCATATAATGGGTCGTATAAATCACCCCTTTTTCCAACTTGTTCTCGTTGTTTCGTATGATCTTCAATCCTTATGGAACCTTCTTAGCACTTGTTTAACACTTCATGAACAATCTAAGGAGCGTTATAACTCTTCCTCAAGACATTATTAAATCAACATTAGCTCGGTACTTGCAAAATCCTTCCAAAACATGACTTATACCTTGCCTTCCTCAATGAACTTTCTTCTCTTGCCTTAAATGTCTTTGGAATCTTAATTATAATCGCCAAGTAACCTTTCTTACTTGTAGGGACATCCCATACATCTCCCTCTGCGTTACTATCTACCACATGACGACATGATATTTTTCCGAGGTGTAACATTGAGTATTAGCCATTGCATTACACGTCATTCATCTCACTGCATCGCATGTATCATTATCCATCATACATTGATCTACTAATTATTGGTTGTGTTTGTATTGTGGCTACTTGAAGAACTATTTAGACTTGACAGACTTGTGGTTTAGAAGCTTCACTTTAGGCTATGATTCAATTGAGTGACATTCTGTAACTCTGAGGGTTATTTTGTGCCTATCTGTTGACTTGTTAATTTTGTGTCTCCTTATGCGTGAATTAATCATAGTCAGCCTATGATGCTTACGGTTATGTTGTTTACTGATACTACCTTGCTGCACTTTTTCTAAGTGCAGAGTTTGAGCCAGGATCCTCTTCGAGACACTGACTCTAGGCTTGAGGAAACTTGTTGCTGAGATTCTGAGGGTGAGCTACCTACCTATCTGCAGCCCTGGAGTCCATCTTATCTATCTATTGTTATTTCTATTAGACATTGTTATTTTATATTTCAGATTTATGTATTACTCTTAGACATCATTTTGTCAGCTATTCTTGTACAATGACTTCAGTTCTTGAGGATTGTATTATGACTTAGTATCTTCCACACTTTATTATTTATGTTATACTTAGACTATTTGATGATTGTTCTCATTAAATATGTTGACTCATAAATTGGTTATGTAATGAAAGAAGGGGATGGTATGCCCACCATGGGGGTTAGTGTGGGTGCCATCACGACTGTAATATTTAGGTCGTGACAAGTTGGTATCAGAGCCCTAGGTTCATCAATCTCACCAGTACAAAAACATGTGTAATAGAATATTGTGGATTGGTACGGAGACATCTGTACTTATCTTCGACAGGCTATGGGACACTAGGATAACTTTATTCTTTTATTCCTTTTGTACTACTTTGTTCTAATTAGTATCTAGTTGGTTCAAATTGGTATTTGATGTCTTCTTCTATTCTCTCACAGATGGTGAGGACTCGTGATAGAGCTACGGATGACGTGGTACTAGTGCGGGCGTTAGGTTCACGGCACATGGTACAGGTCGAGCTAGAGGTCATGGACGTGGCCAGGACAGAGAGGCAGCACTAGCTAGGGGCATGACTCCCGTGGCTGGTTAGGCTCGTGCTAGATCCATATCTCCCGAGTCACATACGGATCATCATGATAAGCTCTTTGAGGATGAGGAGTTTGGACCAGCACCTGCTCAGCCTGATATTATTGCTACTCTAGTCCTGTCTGATGCTTTGGTTTGAATGTTGAACCTGCTTGAGGGTCTTACTCGGGCAGGTGTTCTACCAGCTACACCGGATGGGCAAGGAGTTAGATTGGCTGACCAGATTCCAGATAGGTTCCGTGCTCCAGGGGCATATCAAGCTGTGGTTGTGTCTCCCTGTATAGATGCAATTTGAGGACCAAATTTCCTTTCTAGGCCCGTAGCAAGCCCAATGATGACCGGTACGGAGCTTTACATGTTTGGTAAATTCACCAAGATGAAGCCTCCAATTTTCTATGGCACTCCAGAGGAGGATGCCAATGAGTTTATTATCGACTGCCATGAAAGGCTTCACAAGTTGGGAGCAGCAAAAGCCTATGGAGTTGATTTTGTGACTTTCTAGTTGCTGGGTGATGCCATGTTTTTGTGGAGAGTGCATGTGAAGTGTAGACCAGCTGGGTCGCCTCCGTGATATGGACCAGGTTTTATAAGATTTTCTTGGAGAAGTACGTCCCCCATACTCTAAGGGATAGGAGACGCGATGAGTTCAGTCACTTGGAGCAGAGAAGGTCATCCGTTGCTGAGTATAAAGCTCGTTTTAACTCCTTATCTAGATATGCGCTTTAGTTGGTTCCCACAGAGGAGGAGAGAGTGAGGAGATTTGCCAAAGGGTTGGACACTCAGTTAAAGTTGGCGGCTCTTCAGTTGGTGACCACACGAGCTTCGTTTCAAGATGTGGTAGATCATGTAACTTAAGTTAAGTCAATGAGGCAGGAGGGCTATGGTAGGGTTGAGGATAAGAGGGCCCACAAGGGGGGCAGTTTCATTGGTACATTTTCCACAGGGCATGGTCATTATGGAAAGAGTTCCCAGTTCTACTCCAGTCGCCCGATTCAGTTAGCATTCAACATCTATTGGGGGGTTTTTTATGGCCCAGCCATCACACTTTAGGGTAGCCAGTTCAGGGTTCGTACTATAGGTTCTCAGAACATGAAGGGCATACTGGTTCTTTAGCTTCAGTTTAGTGGCCCATACTCGACAGAGTCTGTTATGGGTATGGTGAGCCTGGACACATCAGGATGTAATGTCCTCGACTCGAGTAGAGCGGTTAGAGTACTCTATAATAGACCCTAGGCCTTCAGCATCATCGTTTATCATCTGGTCGAGGCAACGCACCGTCTAGTAGGGGTGGTCACTATTTTGGTAGGGGTGGTGTCACGACCCGGCTAGGGGGCCACGACGAGCACCCGGTGCTACCCCATCCGAGCACCCCCTTATCGTACATAACAAAACATCTAGGTGAACCATAAATCAATTCGTGCTTTTCTTATCGTTAATCATATTGATCCCATTAGATGACCATCATCATTAAACATATCATAGGCATCTATGCCACATCATAAGTACACGGCCGACGAGGCCAACAAAAGATATACAAAACATGGGCCGACATGGACGAACATCTCTACCCACATACACATGACTACGAGCCTCTAAGAGTATGAGATATCGTATGAGCGGGACAGGACCCCGCTATGCCCATAATTATATACACAAAAGAATAAGTACCCAAAAGCTACGGCTCTGAAAGAAATGGAGCTCTGCTATGCAATCTCTGAATAAGCAGCTATGGATCAAGTCTGTCTCCCTGTGCACCTGCGGGCATGACGCAGCGTCCACAAACAAAAGGACGTCAGTACGAAGAATGTACTGAGTATGTAAAGCATGATCAACATCAATATAGAAGCATAATAGATATCATATGAGAATGACATAGGAGGGGAGACAGTAATATCATCATCATGTCGCTTACTTGCATACATCGTCGTTCGTATCCCATAATAATACTCGTACCATACTTGTGCTCATATTCGTATACATGTCCTTATTCGTATTCCTATACATAGTCTTTTCACATTCATATTCATATTATATACATAGTCATTTCATATACATAGCCTTTACATAGCATACCCGACCTCATAGAATCGGTGTTTCATACATACTTAGCCAACCAAGGCTCAAGATCATACATACCTGGCCTTACCAAGGCTTCAGGGTTATCCTTACCTTCTGCAGAAGTGCGCGCGCGTTACGTAATCATATACATACTTTATACATAGTTATATACATATAGTCTTACCCGGCATCATAAGCTCGGGGTCTTATCATAGCCCTTCATAGGAACACATATACATATATCATAGCTCGTAAGTATCCCTAGTCTCATTTTACTCTCATCATCATTACTATCCTCATCATTATCGTTACATTTACATTATAGAGTTACTCGTCATACGAGGAACGTAGTATAATCATAATACATATCAAGGGTCGTGAGCTTATGAGCTCGGAATGTCAACCATGTGAAGACAACATACTCATATAGAGGAATTTAGGAATTTGGCCAAGAACCATGCCTTATGAAAGAAGGGTTAGCCTTACATACCTTTCCGTCGAACTATTCTACACTTGCACGTTCCCTTCCAATGCTAGGCGTTTATACCTTCATTAATATCATAACAATGGCCATTAGTCATTCACATTATCCACATTATCTAGATTCCTCAATTTGCCTCTAATCCACCCACATTCATGGTCATAACACCCATCTTCGTCCATTCGTCTAAAGTGTTTAGTTCATGATCTTAATACCATTTATAACACATTCATATCACAACACAACAACATTCATAACTCAATTCAAACTATTTCTCAAAATGTCACTATTCATCATTCATGACCTAGTTGACCACATTTTCTACAATCCATGTAACTAATTCTCCAATACCTTAAACATCTTGTAAAAATCATGAATCTTACCTTAGAAGTTGTACGAACAAGCTTTGGTTGGTAATACTCTTCTTTGAGCAAAACCCTAGTTTTTCTCCATTTGGATTCCTTGACTTGGATGATCCTTGATGATTCCCTTATCCTTGATTCACTTGTCTTAATGTTATTGATGGCTTATAATCCTTGAAAACTCATGTAATAAATGTAGAGAGAAGTTCTAGAGAGAAGTGGTCTAATGTTGTAATGAAATAAAATAAGTCTTGATCCTCATATTTAATGAATTGGAAAATCTGTGCTGGGTGAACAGTGGTCGTCCATGGAGGTTTACGGTCCGTATTTCAGTTTACGGACCGTCCCTCGTGGTCGTTTTTAAGCTTAAGCAGAACCAGAAACTTTGGCCTGCATGCATGGTGATTTACGACCATGGTTTACGGGCCGTAAATCACTTTACGGTCCGTCCACCAGGTCGTATTTTAGCCATTTCCTCAGCTGGCAGAAAGTTGAAGTTGGACATGCCAGTTTACGACGTCAAGTTTACGGACCGTATTGCACTTTATGGTCCGTATTTTGCACTATACGACTACTGGGCAGTTTTGCCAACTTTCAATTTTTCTCATTTCTCGACTTTTCATTCTAATCATCCACATCCCTTTACATACATTTCCCATGAAACATTATACACTCGCACTCCTCGCACACATCATTAGTTCATTTACTTGCGTACCAATGGGAAATTTTCCAAGGTTTAACATTCTACCCCCCTTAGGAACATTCGTCATCGAATTTTAAAGGCTTGGGAATTCTATAAAAATTTCGCCAGAGTTTCCTCTGTAATGTGGCACTACCACCCTGTCACAACAACCCACAATAACAATGCCTCACAGGGCAACAATACAACAACACTAGAAATTTGGCCACACACGACCTGAATGTATAAAAGGGAAAACATGCATACCTTATGATTTTGACGTCTCCTCTTGGACTTCTTCCAAGGGCTGAAATAAATGTGGGTATTTGGATCGCATATTCTCTTCTGCTTCCCACGTCATTTCCTCTCGATTGTCATTTCTCCACAGAACTTTAATTGAGGCCACTTCTTTGTTTCTAAGCCTCCGTACTTGCCTATCTAATATGGCAATGGGTATTTCATCATAAGTTAACTTTTCTGTCACTTGAATATCATTCACTGGGACGATCCTCGTAGGATCTCCAACACACGTCCGAAGCATCGAGACATGAAATACTGGATGGACTGACTCCAAATCTGGAGGTAGATCTAGCTCATAGGCCACTTTGCCTATTTTGCGCACAATTGCGTATGGCCCAATATACCGGGGACTGAGCTTCCCCTTTTTGCCAAATCTCATCACGCCCTTCATTGGCGACACTTTCAAGAATACCCAATCTTTCACTTCGAACTCTAAGTCTCTTCGACGATTATCCGCATAGGACTTCTGACGACTGTGAGCCGCTAGCAACCGATCTTGTATGAACTTAACCTTCTTTATTGCTTGCTGGACCAAGTCTGGCCCTATCAACTTAGCTTCTCCGGTTTCAAACCACCCAATTAGGGATCTACACTTTCGTCCATATAGAGCTTCATACGGTGCCATTTGAATGCTAGAATGGTAACTGTTATTGTAAGCAAACTCAATGAGTGGCAAATGGTCATCCCAATTTCCTCCAAAATCTATCATACATGCCCGTAACATATCTTCAAGAGTCTGAATAGTACGTTCAGCTTTCCCATCAGTCTGGGGGTGAAATGTCGTGCTAAGTCGCACTTGGGTCCCTAAACCTTCTTGGAAAGACCCCCAAAACTTGGCTGTAAACTAAGTCCCTCTATCGGAGATAATAGATACCGGAACGCCATGGAGTCTCACTATCTCTTTAAGATAAAGCTTGGCATAATCTTCTGCCATATAGGTCGTTCTGACCGGTAAGAAATGCGCTGACTTTGTGAGCCTATCCATGATCACCCATATCGAATCATATTTACGTCGAGAACGGGGTAACCCTGTAATGAAATCCATATTAATCACTTCCCACTTCCAAGTTGGGATTTCCATAGCTTGCAATAAGCCACCCGGCTTTTGGTGTTCTATCTTCACTTGTTGGCAATTAGGACACTGAGCTACGAATTCTGCTACGTCTTTCTTCATCCCATTCCACCAATATATAGTCTTAAGATCATGATACATTTTCGTCGCTCTGGGGTGAACGGAGTAACGAGAACAATGAGCTTCTCTCAAAATCTGATGGCGTAGACCTGCCACATCGGGAACACATAACCTGCCTCGACATCGGAGAACTCCGTCTTCCGAAATGTCAAATGATGACCCCTCCTTCTGAGAGAGTGTATCTCTGTACTGCATTAGCATGGGATCCTCATATTGTCGCTTTTTTACTTCCGCTACTAACGATGAAACTGCTGAATTCTGAATAGTAGCTCCGCTGCTACCTGAATCCACCACTCGGACTCCTAGGCTAGCTAACTGCTGAAGATCACGGGTCATCTCTTTCTTTTCTGGTCGTACATCACTTAGACTTCCCATCGACCTACGGCTAAGAGCATCAGCCACAACATTTGCCTTTCCGGGGTGGTACAGGATTTCAACATCATAGTCTTTTAGCAACTCTAGCCATCGTCGTTGCCGCAAATCCAACTCTTTCTGCTTGAAGATGTACTGGATCTGTATAAATATCCACGTGGACACCATATAAGTAATGTCTCCATATCTTTAAAGCATGGACCACCGCGGCCAATTCTAAGTCATGGGTAGGATAATTTTGCTCATGTTTCCGTAATTGTCTAGAAGCATAGGCAATCACCTTACCCTTTTGCATCAATACACAGCCTAGCCCGACGCCTGAAGCATCACAATAAATAACATATCCTTCCAATCCCTCTGGAAGTGTCAAGACTGGGGCTGAAGTCGGTCGGTCCTTCAACTCTTGGAAACTACGCTCGCAAGCATCTGTCCATTGAAACTTAGCTGACTTCTGAGTCAACTTGGTGAGCGGTGCAGAAATAGAAGAGAAACCCTCAACAAATCTTCTGTAATAACCGGCTAAGCCCAAAAAGCTACGAACCTCCGTAGGGGTCGTGGGCCTTGGCCAAGTCTTCACTGCCTCAATCTTTTGGATATCCACTCGAATACCGTCAGCTGCAACAATGTGGCCCAGAAATGCCACTGAGTTCAACCAAAACTCGCATTTGGAAAACTTCACGAATAACTCTCGAGCTCGAAGAACTCCAAGGACAATTCGCAAATGATCCACATGTTCTGCCTTGGATCTAGAATACACTAGGATGTCATCGATGAATACAATCACGAATCGATCCAGAAAAGGCCTGAATACATTGTTCATTAAGTCCATAAACACTGCCGGTGCATTAGTTAGCCCAAACGACATTACTCGGAACTCGAAATGGCCATATCTTGTTCTGAAAGATGTCTTAGGGATATATTTCTCCCTAACTCTTACTTGGTGATACCCGGACCTCAAATCAATCTTTGAAAACCATTTGGCACCTTGCAATTGATAAAATAAATCATCAATCCTCGGGAAGGGATACTTGTTCTTAATTGTCACTTTATTCAATTGCCGATAATCAATGCACATTCTCAAGGAGCCATCCTTCTTCCGGACGAACAATACGGGTGCTCCCCACGGGGATGAACTAGGCCTAATGAAGCCTTTTTCAAAAAGGTCTTTCAATTGCTCCTTCAATTCTTTCAACTCTGGAGGTGCCATCCTATAGGGAGGAATAGATATGGGATTAGTGTCTGGCAACACATCAATCGCAAAATCTATCTCTCGCTCAGGAGGAAGGCCTGGAAGCTCTTCCGGGAACACATCCGAAAATTCGTTCACTACCGGAACTGACTGAAGAGTCGGCGACTCAGCTTCTACAACTCGCACTAGGTGATAAATACACCCTTTCGTGAACATCTACCTTGCCTTTAGATAGGAAATAAACCTACCTTTTGGTGATGCCGCATTCCCTTTCCATTCTAAGACTGGTTCTCCCGGAAACTGGAAACGAACCACCTTCATTCGGCAATCAACATTGGCGTAACATGAAGCCAACCAATCCATGCCCATAATAACGTCAAAATCTACCATTTCTAGCTCATGCAAATCAATCATGGTACGACAATCACAAATCACAATCACACAATTCCTATATACTCGGCTAGCTATTACCGAGTCACCCACGGGTGTAGACACCTCAAAAGGTTTAATAGACTCCGGCTCAATTATAAATCGACCCGCAATATATGGAGTAACATATGATAATGTGGAGCCCGGATCAATCAAAGCATATACATCATGAGAGAATACCGATAATATACCTGTGACCACATCAGAAGACTCAAGATCTTGGCGTCCAGCCAAAGCATAAATACGGTGCTGAGGACCGCTAGTACTGGGAGCTCTGCCTCTACCTCTACCACGGCCGACTGGCGCATGTGAACCTGGCCCCGTAGGGCGTACAGATGCCGAAGATCCAACTACCGACCCTGATGGCTGGGTCCTACCTCTACAATGTACTGAGGGGCAATCACGCATAATATGGCCTAGCCAACCACATGAACCTGATCGGCACTGACCCCAATGCAACTTTCCACACTGAGAACATCGTGGTACGGGTGGCCTTGGCTGGCCTGAATCACCTCTAAACTGAGACCTCGAATAACCCTGACTCGGCTCGGAACGAGTAGATCTGTCAAATCTCTGCCCCGTGAACTGTGGAGGTGTACTGGTCATAGAACAGTCTGAATGGCTGGGAAACTGCTGTCTGTGTCCGCCCCTGGACTCGCTCCTCGAACCCGAAGGTCTGGCCCTCTTGTTATGGCCCCTATCCTGCTCACGTTCATTTCTCCGCTGCTGTAGGTGTTCCTCTAATTCCTGAGCATGTGCCTGAATGCGTGCAATATCCATGCCATCCTGAAGGGACGCAGTTAAGCATTTATCCATCAAGTGTGGCCCTAGGCCTTTCACAAACCGGTGCACCCGATCGCCCATATCCGCTACCATGGCCGAAGCATACCTAGCCAAGGAATTGAAGCGGAGACTATACTCTGTAGCACTCATGCTACCTTGCCTCAGATTCAATAATTTATCGGCCCTAGCTCGCCGAACTTCTGGAGGCATGTAGTGACGGATAAAAGCATCGACAAACTCTTGCCATACCGGCGGAGGTGCATTGGCTCCCCGCGAAGCCATCTATACTGTATACCACTGGATCGAGATATCTCTCAATCTATAGGACGCTAGCTCTACCGACTCAGTGTCTGAAGCATGTATCAACCGGAGCGTCCTTAGCATACCATCAATAAAGTCCTGGGGATCCTCCTCCGGTTTCGACCCAAAGAATTCCGGGGGTTTCAAAGCAATGAAGTCACGGGCCCTTGCACTAACAGCCCTGTCACCTTGCCCTGCGCTTGGCCTCTGAGTCTGGGCCGCAACCAACTGAGTCAACAAATTAATGGCCTCTCTCACGTCTTGGCCCGAAGCATTCGGTGGAGGAGCTGGAGCTAGGGCTGAGGCTCCCACGTGCTCCTCGGTAATAGGCACTGTCTGGGAGGATTGAGATTGAGCCGCACTCTGGGACTCATCTTCCTCTACTACCGGTGGCGGTGCTCTTTCAACCCGCTTTTCTGCCACCGTCTTGCCCTTTTGGGCTGCTGTAGCCTTTTTCTTTTTAGGCATCTCTGAAATACACAACACACGATTCAAGAACAAGAATTTCTTACATCCTAGCTCTATCGCACGATTCTTATGAAGAAAGAAGGTCAGATATTCCTAAAATGTCCGCAGCTTCTCGTTTATAAGTGTGGCGCGCAACACACCCATAACCAAGACTCTACTAGACACGGCTCGTAGACACATCCTAGGACTGAACTTCTCTGATACCACTTTTGTCACGACCCGGCTAGGGGGACACGACGAGCACCCGGTGCTACCCCACCCGAGCACCCCCTTATCGTACATAACATAACATCTAGGTGAACCATAAATCAATTCGTGCTTTTCTTATTGTTAATCATATTGATCCCATTAGATGACCATCATCATTTAACATATCATAGGCATTTATGCCACATCATAAGTACACAGCCGACGAGGCCAACAAAAGATATACAAAACATGGGCCGACATGGCCGAACATCTCTACCCACATACACATGACTACGAGCCTCTAAGAGTATGACATATCGTATGAGCGGGACAGGACCCCGCTATGCCCATAATTATATACACAAAAGAATAAGTACCCAAAAACTACGGCTCCGAAAGAAATGGAGCTCTGCTATGCAATCTCTGAATAAGCAGCTATGGATCAAGTCTGTCTCCCTGTGCACCTGCGGGCATGACGCAGCGTCCACAAACAAAAGGATGTCAGTACGAAGAATGTAATGAGTATGTAAAGCATGATCAACATCAATATAGAAGCATAATAAATATCATATGAGAATAGCATAAGAGGGGAGACAGTAATATCATCATCATGTCGCTTACTTGCTTACATCGTCGTTCGTATCCCATAATAATACTCGTACCATACTTGTGCTCATATTCGTATACATGTCCTTATTCGTATTCCTATACATAGTCTTTTCACATTCATATTCATATTATATACATAGTCATTTCATATACATAGCCTTTACATAGCATACCCGACCTCATAGAATCGGTGTTTCATACATACTTAGCCAACCAAGGCTCAAGATCATACATACCTGGCCCTACCAAGGCTTCAGGGTTATCCGTACCTTCTGCAGAAGTGCGCGCGCGTTACGTAATCATATACATACTTTATACATAGTTATATACATATAGTCTTACCCGGCATCATAAGCTCGAGGTCTTATCATAGCCCTTCATAGGCACACATATACACATATCATAGCTCTTAAGCATCCCTAGTCTCATTTTACTCTCATCATCATTACTATCTTCATCATTATCGTTATATTTACATTATAGAGTTACTCGTCATACGAGGAACGTAGTATAATCATAATACATATCAAGGGTCGTGAGCTTATGAGCTCGAAATGTCAACCATGTGAAGATAACATACTCATATAGAGGAATTTAGGAATTTGGCCAAGAACCATGCCTTATGAAAGAAGGGTTAGCCTTACATACCTTTCCGTCGAACTATTCTACACTTGCACGTTCCCTTCCAATGCTAGCGTTTATACCTTCATTAATATCATAACAATGGCCATTAGTCATTCACATTATCCACATTATCTAGATTCCTCAATTTGCCTCTAATCCACCCACATTCATGGTCATAACACCCATCTTCGTCCATTCGTCTAAAGTGTTTAGTTCATGATCTTAATACCATTTATAACACATTCATATCACAACACAACAACATTCATAACTCAATTCAAACTATTTCTCAAAATGTCACTATTCATCATTCATGACCTAGTTGACCACATTTTCTACAATCCATGTAACTAATTCTCCAATACCTTAAACATCTTGTAAAAATCATGAATCTTACCTTAGAAGTTGTACGAACAAGCTTTGGTTGGTAATACTCTTCTTTGAGCAAAACCCTAGTTTTTCTCCATTTTGATTCCTTGACTTGGATGATCCTTGATGATTCCCTTATCCTTGATTCACTTGTCTTAATGTTATTGATGGCTTATAATCCTTGAAAACTCATATAATAAATGTAGAGAGAAGTTCTAGAGAGAAGTGGTGTAATGTAGTAATGAAATAAAATCAGTCTTGATCCTCATATTTAATGAATTGGAAAATCTGTGTTGGGTGAACAGTGGTCGTCCATGGAGGTTTACGGTCTGTATTTCAGTTTACGGACCGTCCCTCGTGGTCGTTTTTAAGCTTAAGCAGAACCAGAAACTTTAGCCTGCATGCATGGTGATTTACGACCATGGTTTACGGGCCGTAAATCACTTTACGGTCCGTCCACCAGGTCGTATTTTAGCCATTTCCTCAGCTGGCAGAAAGTTGAAGTTGGACATGCCAGTTTACAACGTCAAGTTTACGGACCGTATTGCACTTTACGGTCCGTATTTTGCACTATACGACCACTGGGCAGTTTTGCCAACTTTCAATTTTTCTCATTTCTCGACTTTTCATTCTAATCATCCACATCCATTTACATACATTTCCCATGAAACATTATACACTCGCACTCCTCGCACACATCATTAGTTCATTTACTTGTGTACCAACGGGAAATTTTCCGAGGTGTAACAGGTGGTCATTCTTCCGATAAAGCTGGTGCCCAGCCTAGCACAGGTAGTGTTACGGTTCGCATTTCGCGGGCCGAGCTAGCGCTCGGAAAGCTACTAAAAACTTGTTGGTGCTCTTTTGGACTTGTTTTGAAAAAGAGTCGCCACCTAATTTTTAGGAAATTAAGAAAATTGGGTTCAAAGAATTTATTCAAACGCCGTGAAAAAGCCTTTGTAATCAAAGTTCTAGGTAAGGGCTCTAGTGATCCCCTAGAGAAGGTTTTAGGCACCCTATATTAATGTTACACCTCAAAAAAAATTTCGTTGGTACGCAAGAGAATGAACTAGTGATGAATATGAGTGCATGATGTCCATGAGCAACAAACGACATTTGATGACCTTAGGCGCGATTTCGAAAGTATCCGATGTGAGACGAGGAAGTTGGCTAAGTTAAGATGAGATACAAGGTGAGCAAAGCATGTGCATAGACGGGGGTGATTAAAATGAGAAGTCTAAGAAATATGGGAAGTTGCAGAATTGCAACTGCCCAGTGGTCGTAAATTGCAAAATACGGACCGTAAATTGCTATACGGTCTGTAAAATGGCAGTCATAAACTGCCATGCAAAAAGCTTCAGCTTTCTGCCCAGCCGAGAAATGGTAAAATACGACCAGGTTTACGGACCGTAAAGTGATTTACAGTCCGTAAACCATGGTCGTAAATCACCATGCATGCAGCCTTAAGTTTCTGGTTCTGCTTAAGCTTAAAGACGACCACGAGGGACGGTCCGTAAACTGAAATACGGACCGTAAACCTCCATGGACGACCACTGTTCACCCAGCACAGATTTTTCAATTCATTAAATATGAGGATCAAGACTTGTTTTATTTCATTTCCACATTACACCACTTCTCTCTAGAATCATCTCTCTACATTTATTGCATAAGTTTTCAAGGATTATAAGTCACCAACAACATAAACAAGTGAATCAAGTGTAAGCAAGCCATTAAATACCATTCAAGTCAAGAAATGCAAATGGAGAAAAACTAGGGTTTGGCTCAAAATGGGGTATTATCAACCAAAGCTTGTTCCTACAACTTCTAAGGTAAGATTCATGATTTTGACATGATGTTTATTGGAGAATTAAAATACATGGATTGTAGAAAATGTGGTCAACTAGGTCATGAATGGTGAATAGTGACATTTTGAGGAATAGTTTGAATTGAATTATGAATGTTGTTGTGTTACGATATGAATGTATTATAAATGGTACTAAGATCATGGACTAGACACTTTAGATGAATAGGCGAAGTTGGATGTTATGACCATGAATATGGGTGAATTAGAGGCAAATTAAGGAATCTAAATAATGTGGATAACGTGAATGACTAATGGCCATTGTTATGATATTAATGAAGGTATAGACGCTAGCATTGGAAGGAAGCGTGCAAGTGTAGGATAGTCCGACGAAAAGGTATGTAAGGCTAACCCTTCTTTCATAAGGCATGGTTCCTTGGCCAAACTCTTAAATCCTCTATATGAGTATGTTGTATTCAAGTGATTGACACTCCGAGCTCATAAGCTCACGACCCTCGATACGTGCTACGAATGTACTACGCACCCCATTGACGAGTAAGCATAAGATAGAGATGTAGCGCAAACGATGATGATAGTGATGACGATGATAATAATAATGATGCTAAAGGTGCCTACGGGCTATTATATTCACATGTGCCTATGAAGGGCTATAATGACACCCCGAGCTTATAATGCCGGGTAGAATGTATGTATATGGATGTATATATATATGTATGTATATGATTACGTAACGCGCGCACACATCTGCAGATGGTACGGATAACCCTGAAGCCTTGGTAGGGCCAGGTAGAAATAACATCGAGCCTTGGTTGGCCAAGTACGTACGAAACACCGAACCTTATGGTCGGGTACGCTATGTATGTATATAAGTGTATGGCTATGTATATAATATGAAAATGAATGTGAAAAGACTATGTATATGAATGCAAATAGGGGCATATATATGAATACGAGCACTATTATGAAATACGCATGAGAAATGAAAAGTCCCTATGAAAGGCAGGTAAGTGTCATGATGATGATATTATTGTCTTCCCTCCTATGCCACTTCATATATTGTCTATGATGCTTCTATATTGATGTTAATCATGCTTTACATACTCAGTACATTCTTCGTACTGACGTCCTTTTGTTTGTGGACGCTGCGTCATGCCCGCAGGTGCACAGGGAGACAGACTTGATCCATAGCTGTTTATTCAGAGATTACATAGCGGAGCTCCATTTCCTTCAGAGCCATAGCTTTTGGGTACTCATTCTTTTGTGTATATAATTATGGGCATAGCGGGGTCCTGTCCCGCTCATGTGATGTGTTATACTCTTCCTAGAGGCTCATAATCATGTGTATATGGTTAGACAGGTCTGGCCTTGTCGGCCTATGTTTTGTATATCATGTTGTCGGCCACGTTGGCCACGTACATTGATGTGGCATAGATGCCTATGGTGATATAAATGTACCGTTGTCCAATTGGGACTAGTTGATGAATGAATGGAAATGTATGTATAATTATGTGGCTCACCTAGATGTAAGTATAAGAGTAAGCTAAGAGGGTGCTCGGGTGGGTTAGTACCGGGAGCTCGTCGCGGCCCCTAGTCGGGTCGTGACAATTAAGGATCCCTAGTATACGGTTGACCTTCGAGTTTGAATGTGTGATTTTGTATGAACTTCTTATGTTTTGTTTAATTTCTCGTATAAAAATACTATCAGCATATCATATTGGTTTTTGAAAGAATTAAAGAATTTCCTTTTAAATAGCGGTAGATTAAGTTTGGATTTAAAATATCTGGGTAAAAATAATATTGTCCTTTTACTTATAAGGATAGTATATAGGATATATCCCATCTAAAACTAATGCCACCTGTTTGTATATATATATATATATATATATATATATGTATATACGTATATGTATAGTCTTTTATTAGTTCATGCATTATCGACATTTTTGTCCCTTTGGTCAACTGTATCCTCGGAACTGCTTACCCAAACTCTGGTTTTGATAAAAATTTCATTCATTTGAATTCATTTTTTTTTTAGTTTTCTTTCTCGAATTTTTCAATTATGAAACATACTTTAAAGATATATTCAAAGGTAATCCATTTTTTGCTTAAGAAAACATTTTTTCACTTTTATTTACTTTTAACAAATGGAATACAACTCACTTATCTTTCAGATCTAATTTGAAACATGTTCGGGTCCCTACCCGCAACTAAATCCTAGGTTCTAACTTATAAGGGTTTCAATATCCAAACAAGTGCATTTTTCCATATTCATATAGAAAATAATATAAAACTTTACCAAAAGGAATGGAAAGAAAGTTTAGCTTTTTCGGCCTTGGGCCCAAATCATTCGGCAATCCTATTCCATTTGTCCGCTCGTCTGAAGGGAATAGGTCTTCCATGCTCTTCTAGTTCTTCATCCAAAGCTCCAACTCTCCAAGGCTTTAAGCATCCGATTCTTTACATCCTCCTTAAGTTTTGTGCCACATACTTCACTTTATTTGTACCTTGCACAAATAGAAAGAAAATTAGTTAGGCAAAATGATACGCTAGCCCATAGCGTGGCATTTATGAACATAAACAATAATATCACTCGGACTCGTATCAAACTTTGAGAGATTTGATTACGGAGGCTCGGGCTCATATTTCTTTTTAATCTAGGGAAAAGGACTCCGGAATATGTCGTGGCTGCGAACTAGTGACTCGTCAATCATTCTAGTTACCTTGCCAAACGCATGTTGGATCCTACTTTATTACTATACTATGAGATCATGATTGCCTAAATCGAGGGATAACCTTTCCAGAAAAGGCAAGGCCTCAAATTAAATTTTCTCATCAGTTGAAGTGTAGTATCATGTTCAAATCAATGTGTTTCATGTCAAGTATAGCGTCTGTTCACAGCAGCTTAATAACTTATCAGAAAATAAGGCATAAGAGTGCAGCAGATCTGCCAAGCATAGCAATCAACAAGTAACATCTTAAGTGTAGCATCTATTTTTCATCATAATGTAGCCCTTGTATATCAACAAAAAATGCTCAAGAATGTGGCATTTTCAGCCCAGACAATGCAGAAACACACATCTCACATAGGGTAGTATTTCAAAAGCAACAGTGGTTCAATCAAACATAGCAGCCATCAATTTGCTTAGACACTCAACTCAGCTCAAAATAAGTATATTCAGCAACACTTGGGCCAAAAACCGCAGTAACAATCCCAACAGTATAGTAGCAAACTCATCCAAACATTCTAGCCTTTCTAATCAGGCATAGCAGCAGGCTTAAGCTTCAAGTGCAGCAAGCTCAAAGACAATTGGGATTTGAAAGTCCCCAAGTCATGCAAAGAAAAGAGGAGTGAAGAATAAGTATTCCAAAGTGGAAATTTGAACAAAATATCAACGCAAAGACATCTCATTTGTTTGGAAGATTATCACAACTTAGTCAAGTTTTATCATATCAAACAAGGATTTAGTCTATATTTTTTAGGACTGGATGAGCACATACAAAGACTTATTTCAGATAAAAGTCTCAGGTACCTGAATCTTAAATAACAGTTCCAATTATTAAAAATTTCTTATTTACTAAAAATTGAGTCATTCTACTCTTTAATTAACCAGTCATCCCACAAACAAACACTTAAAGTTACAAATCTTATCCTGGAACTAGAACAAGAAGAGAACATGAAATCTTTAAAAGGTAAACCATTACATGCGTTAGTATTGTCATAAAGTTAAATTAAACATTTCAGAGTACATAATTTTGCTACAGAAATTAAATTAATCACTTGGGAGGACATGTTACATTTTAAGCACACAAACATACATCAGTTTAAGTATAGCGTCAGACTTGTTTAAAGAATCCAGAAAGATTAAACTAATGTCAATATTTGAAACTTAACATCCCGGAGACAAAATTTTCCTCAAACTCAAACTTAGACCACATTACTGGAAAGTTGATAGATTTTGTCATATCTCAATCATAACATAACATATGTAGATAATCAAGCAGGCTGAATTCAAAGGAGTTTTCCCTTCAGAAAAACTTAAGTTGGACTGAAATGAACTCAATAATTAGTAGGGATATTTTAGTTCATTTATAATCATTTTCACATGTTGATTGAAATGAGTTACAGTTTTGAAAGGGGAAGGAGGTTATGCGGATATGGATGGCCAACTTAACATAACTTTCAAAAGAATATTAAGAAGATTAAAAGACAAGCATCATATAAATCTTAGATTCTAAGAAACAAACCATACTCCTTATTGTCCAAAAAAGAACCAAAATAATTTAAAGTATCGAGAAAGGAAAAGGAGAAGGTCTGATTCTCACAAAAAAAAAAAACTAACAGAAACTGAGTCTTAACTTAGAGATTCAACACCATTACTGGTTTAAAACTCTTCTTTTAATTCTACAAGAGAAGTACTCAAAAATGGTTTGAAGTTCCTAACCTTTCCCTTGGAAAACAATGCTTACGATTCAAAGAAAACCAGTTGGCATTCTTATTCACTTGGAAATAGACATATTTTCTCCTTTAACACCAAACCCCAACATTCAAAGAAGATACTGCAGTTAGCCTTGATCAGAACACAAAGAAGTATGAGAACCTTTGATCATCAAAATATGTATTTTAGATTAGACAACAAGAATACTTAAAGGAAAACAAACATTCTTATGATTTTAACATCAAAGGGATGGCATACCCCAATCAGAAAGACCTTCCAGAGAAAGAAAAGAGTGGCAGGGACAACCACTGTGTATTTAACTTCTCGTATAAAAGGAAACAAAAGACCAAACACACGAAATTATTTATCAAGTTTAAACCATATATATAGAGATTTGCAAGGCATATAAACACCTTAAAGGACTGTGTCAAAATTATTGAAGCATTTAATCACCCTAACCTAGTTGAATTCTTGATTTTAACCCAAATCTCTAGAATAGATCTTAACTCAAAATAGTTCCATTTCATGTATTCCAGATTAGTTTAAAAAAAAAAACGAAAGTAGAAATTATATGTTCCTCATGAAGCCTAACAAACAAAGATCCAAGGATGTGTAATAACCAACACATAAACTCTACGTAACTGTTAACTTGAGTTCAACCATAGTAAAATTAAACAACTAAAATGACAATACTTTAAGTTAAACTAAGACATTATTAATCCACAAATTAAAGTTTTTGTGTATAGAATAAGAAACTAAAAATGACTACTTTACACAGCTATGCTTAAACATTGAATACTTTAAACTACAGAACCAACTTTATAACTAAGTTCTCACATCCACATTAACCTAAACTTACCAGAACTAAAGAAATGGATGAAATGATATTTGAGTATTATTTAAAATAGTAGATACACCAACTTATATACGGAGAGTTCATTCAAAAGATAACGAAAATTCTTGTAAGGATAAACAATGTTTAGAGATGCAAATCTAGTCTTTAACACGGATATTGAATTTTACACAGGCAAGACAAACGGAAAGGATGCATCAAAACAACAAAAGAAAGAAAAGGAGATAGAGAGGGAACACAAGGGATTTTAAACACAGAAAGATATCCGCCAGCATCGTACATTCATGAGTATAGAACTTGTGTTCATTGCTCTACCAAAACCAATTCTCAACTCATACAAACTTGCTTAAGTCGAAAAGAACGCCAATGACAGAAATGACAGGGGATCAAATTATGAATTGAGATTAAACAATAACTCACACGTCATCAAACAACTTCAAAGGAATGCATACAATAATCATGTTTCTTATATGAACTAGAATATTCATCCAAACTACTACATGAAATTCAACCCCAACAAAAGAGAAATCTAAGAACTACTCTACACGGGACTAGAATTACTTCATTATGAAATTTAAGCAGGATTGGAAATAAAAATGAAACGGAAAGAGGATTACCTTTTTGATAAGCAGCGATGAGGGCGACAAGAGTTGAGTCGATCACTTTCGATCCAACTCCAACTTGAAAAAAATTAATTTAACTGGTTCCAATAATTCATGATTTAGGCTTGGAAGAGAAATTTCTTGTATGAAGCTAAGTAATTGAAAATTTTAGAACTTTTGGCGTTCAAACTTGTTTTTGAGAAGTGAGGAAGGAGTTCTATTTATAGAGGACTGCATCCTCATATTGTTTGGTTAAAATTCGATGTGGGACTCTTAAATTTTTGAACTTTGCTGAATAACTATTTGAAATTTTGAATCTTCCAGGACCTAGGACTCAAAAGAAAATTGAAAATAGAGAAAAAGCCTAGAGTTACCGTTTGAATCGACTCGTTGCAGAGAAAAAAGACAAGCTTCCTTAATTACCAGTGCCCGAAATGGTGAAGCCAAGCCTGTCAGAGTGAAATTGCATTGAAACAATACTAGATTTGGTCGAAAAATAGCTCATAGCAAGCTGGGTTTACATTGAAGTCCAGGGCTCATTTGGGAATTTGGGTTTGTTTGGATTTTCTATATGTTTTTGGTTTAGGAGGAAATGGGAGATTAAAAGGGAGTATTAATTGAAGGTTGGGTGGGGTCAGGCTGTTGGGCTGGATGGATTTTGGTGGAAAATTGGGCTGATTTAATGAGTTGAAGAAGTGACTTAATTGGATTTCAAACATATCCAAAATCTTTCTCAAATAGCCAAATTGCTAAAAATTGGAATTCAATCCTATGCAAAATCAAACTGACTTTAGAACTATCTAGGTTGAAGCAAAACTGAGATGAAATAATTATTCAATTAATTAATTATGCTTCTTGATTTTAACAGAGTAAAATATGTCTTTAATTTGACCATTAAAAATATGTATTCAATAAAAACTCTTATTTTTGTGCAAATTGATTTTTGAATTGATAAAATTGACATAATTTATATTTAAAGTAATACGAAAAGATATAGATGATATATATTAGTGTATTTTTGCCGATGTAATGACAAAATAACACTAAAGCTGTTTTAGAAAGTATTTTTGATTTTCTGAACAATTATTTTACTTTGTTTCCGATTCAAGAAAGTTGACTAGTCAATTTGAATTTTTGGAGGGAAAAAATTGGGTGTCAACAGCTACCCCTTCATTTTGCAGGAACTGCGGAGTCGTCCTTGGGCAACGAAATTTGACAAACCCCAATTTTGGTCCAACCAAATTAACTCATCTCTTAAAGTAAAAATGCATGTAGTTTTGAAAATTATGGCCGGACCTTGGCAATTAGTTTTCTACATATCTTAGGCTATATGTGAATTTAAGCCACTGGTTGTTCGACTCGATATTTTTCAAACTTTCAAAATTTGCCCGTGTCAAACTTATGGGAGTAGGGGCATGGGACATGATTGGGGTAGTTTGGATTACGATCGAGCTCTGAAAGTGAGTTCGCCTACATATCCCTACCTTCGGGAATTAGGTCCTATGTAATTCAACTCGATCGGGAGAAAAGGATATTCCTTATGCGGAAGTAACCTTTGGTTTGGGATAGATGAGTAAATTTTTTTTTAGTATGGAAAAGAGGCTTGCAACTTCTTAGATATGAATGTGGCATGCTTCACACTCATAATTAAGTCCATGCATGAACATAATTTCCCGTACCTTAAATATGTCATAAGCTAGATTTGAAATGAAGACCGTTGGTGCCTCAGTGTAGGTTTAGAGATCACACTGAATGCGAAACTACAAAAAGATAGCGACCGTTTCCTTTTGAGAAGTGGTTTTGACACGAAAGAAGCACCTACATGCCTTCTAGAGGGGTGTAGTTTGATGGTGGTTAAAGGTGTCCTCAACTCTTGCCCGAAGAGTCTGCTACTCTTTTTAGCAATGTGCCTTGGTTTTCTACTAAGAAAAAGTTCCACGTTTGCTCTGTATGCATCTGGTTCTGGTCTGGTCAGCCTGCTCCTCTCCTTGGCGGCTGCTAACCTGCTCCCACCTGCTGAGTAACGTTGTGATTGATTTTGATGACAAATACTGCGGCCATCTGGCCGGATTTACATCGCCTTGCCTTTTGGAGTGAAAACTGCAACGTCTAACCGAGTTTACATCGCTTTGACCTTCGGAGCGAAAACTGCGGTGATCTTACCGGATTTACATCACTTTGACCTTTTGATTACATCTGATAATTTATATGAATGCATGGCCTTACGATAGTGTTTGTATGAATGTGGCCCTCTAAGATGTTTGTATGAAATGGCCCTCTTGGCATATAAATGTATCCCCTTGTTTAACTGCATAATATGAGAAAACCATATCAGTAGATAATGCAGTATGAACATAACAATAAGGTGGATGAACAATTATATCCCTTATGCAGTATGAACATAACAATAAGGTGGATGAACAATTATAGGTGGACAAACATGCATATTCCCATCTAAGTTGGAGGAAAAGATTTGTTTCTTTCTAAGGTGGATGAGTAGATTTACATCCCTTTCTAAGGTGGACGAGCAAATATGTCCCTTTCTAAGGTGGACAAGCACATATACGTCCTTTTCTAAGCTAGACGAGAAAATATGTCCTTTTCTAAAGTGGACAAGCATGTATACGTCCCTTTCTAAGGTGGACAAACAAATATATGTCCCTTTCTAAAGTACAAGAGCACACATATGTCCCTTTCTGAGTTGAACAAGCAGATATGTCCCTTTCTAAGGTGGACAAACAAATATACGCCCCTTTCTAAGGTGGACAAGCAAGTATGTCCCTTTCTAAGGTGGACAAACACATATGTCCCTTTCTAAGGAGGACGAGCAAGTATGTTGAAAGTAAATATCCCACTTGCGGGTAAACAAGCAATAAAATTCCACTTTTGAATAAACAAGTAATAAAATCCCACTTTTTGTTAAGCAAATAGCATATATCCCACTTTCGAGAAAATAGAAAATATCCCACTTCCGAGTAAGTAAATAGCAGATATCCCATTTCGGGAAAAAATAATAAATTGATATACCGAGAACAATGTGTTTGACATGGTTTATGATTCCTCTAATACTTGTTGATATGGAGCGAGTTGTCCCAGCTTGTGGTCAAGAAAAGTCATCGATGACTTGGTGTAGTCTGGGCTTATGCCATCAGGTAGGCTTTGTTTGATATCTCTGGTCATCATCGAAGACTTGATTTTCATTTCATTTAGCATATCGAGCGTCTCTTCAGTTTGATCGAGAGACTTGATACTTGGCGGCATTCCTTCTTCTTGATGGGCGCTTTTGACAATGCCATGTTGATTTGGCATCGTTATTTCATAGCTCATCATGTGTTGAAGAATGATTTTGATAATAAAGGCTAATATAGCCGATTTTTTGATATCACATAAGGTGTGTCCCTGATTTGTTTTCATTTCATGAAAAAAAAGGGAGATGTTTGCTAGAAGTGCTTTAGACATCTGAGAGATTTGATTGGGTAGCAAGTTGCTCCGGTCTAAGTTGCATCCTCTCTCAAAAATTCTGCCTCAGTGTGCAATCTGCGTAGATCGTCCTCTCCTATTGATTGTATTGACGGGAATTTTTGAGGTCGCTTTGTATCGATCGTCTTCTCCTGTTGACTATCTTGAAGGGAATTTTTGAGGTCTCCTCAAAATTATGCCCCAGTTCGGGGTTGGTATTGGCTGACTCTTGCGTCGCTTCTCGTACTCTAGAATTTTGAGGTCTTTCTCAAAATTCTGCATCCGTGAGGTTTCCTAGGGGTTTCTTGGATTTTTCGATTGGTATGACTGAGCTCGAGGAGCGTCTACATATCTTGTTGTGTCAAGAGTCAGGTCGAATGAAGAAATGGTGTTTTTCCTAAAATGTGACCGAGTTCTATAAGGACGTCCTATCTATCCAACCTTGGGAAGTCAGGTCACTATGTAGTTTAAGTAGCAAGGTCAAAAAAATGAATCTGTTTTGCCCAAGTGTCGAATTATGGGTCAGACTGGGATAACATTTATGAATCAGAATAATTTTGAAAAGTCATGAGTTGTGATGGGTTTGGGCAGATTTGAGTTGCACATGTGTACCCCAAAGACTTAAGTTGAATATTAGAGACAAATAGTATCCGTCATTCGAGCATAGGGAAAAGAGGCTTGCAATGTAACCACCCGTTTTATCGTTATAGTATTTCCGGAATTTTCACCCCTTTTCGAGCTTGGTTAACTCACTTTTGACCCCGAGCAGACCTTTGGCACGTTTCCCGAGGTGTCTAGACTTGATTCGGGCGGCTTTTTGTGAAATGTGGGCTTTAAGTGAAAAAAAGTTTACTCAAAGTTGGCTTTTGTGTAAACGGACCTTTTTAAAAAAATCCGTCAATTCTAAGAGGTCCGAATGGTCATTTAGAGCTTGTGTCTATATCTGGTTCGATTCCCAATGCACTCGGATGCATTTTAGGACTTAGGTTGGGAAATTGAATTTAAGGTATCGGGGGTTGACTCGATCAACAAGACCTGCGTTGGGAATTTCGAGGCAGCAAGCGCGTTCGTATCATGTTTTTATGTGTGTCTGTGTATGTAGTGTGTGAGCAGATGGTCTCGAGAATTAGTCAAAAATTCGGATTAAAATGTGAAACTTGGTGATGTTTCTAGTGTCTGGAGCCCGATTTGGCGAGACCAGCACTGATGCAACGGTATCGTTGGAGTCGTCCCCCAGCCGCTGGAGCCGTCCTTGCCATTTAGGCTTGACCACTGTGGGGGTCATGGCGCCGCTGGAGCGCTACCGCTCAAGCGGCCTTGGCATGGTGAAAGAGGGTGACGGGCAGTGAGTTCATTTAATAGTGGTAAAAGCCCTTAATCTATCATTTAAGACCGTTCAGAAATTAGAGCTTTTGGGAACTATTCTTGGGGACTATTGGTGAAGATTCTTGGTGGTAAGTTCTCCTAATCCTCTTCCAATTTCATTGCTCCTAATTATCTTATAATTCCTCTTTCCTTGTTAGACCCTTAGTAATGGAAGGTTAAAAGTGGGTTTTGATAGATTTTCTATCCACGCTTATTAATGATGAAATGGATTAGGTTCATGCAAGATTATGATGTATCTAAGGTTGCTAATCATATATCTTCTATTATTAGTGTTGGATTCTTGAATCTAATAGTTAGGGTTTATATCCAAATTTTGGGGTTTTACTTGAAATTCGAAATTAGGTGAATCCTTGAGTTAATTTGGCAATTAGTCGTTAGGTTGTGATCACCTAGTGCTTAATTTGATAGTTTACTCCCGAATTTCTGTTTTGACTATGTGGGCACCGTTTCCCCAAATTCTAGGGTTGGATTTGACCTAAATTGAATGATAGCAATATAGGTATCGTTCTTCATGATTTCTAATTTAGATTTCGAATATGCCTAGACTTTATTGATCTTAAAGCTCAACGGAAGGGGAAAGTAAAAGAGTGATTGTTGGTGTTTGCTATTCAGTCACCCAGGTAGGTTATGGCTTACCATTAGTGAGATTTCGTGTAGCGAAGCATATATTTAAATTATATTTTCGGAGGAAGCATATAAACCTTATGGTGTGAAGTTGATTGGATATTGTGTTAGGTTGGGCCCCATTGTGGTTGGGGCTAGCCACCCCGTTGCTTTGTGATTGAGTTGTCCTATTGTTGTGGGCTTGATATAGCATAGTGATAGTGGATATTGTAGACTATTGTGATATCTTGTTTATGATATTTTGGTGCCACACTTGTTGGCATTTTGAGGATAGTATTCTACATGACTCATGTAGTCTTTCATGATATTGTTGGAGTACCCATGTTTAGTAATTGTGATATTGATCTGATTAATCATGTTGACTCATACATCGCACGCATTCACATCTCTCATGATATATTGTCGATACATGTTTATACTTGATGAAACACTGTGATGAGCTGATCTCAGTCTGCATGAAAATGATGTGAGTAGTCCGATATATTATGGTTATCCTGGAATCGTGGATTGTGTGCGAGTAATGTGAGTAGTACGATGTCCAATATTTGTCCCAGAATCATGGATTATGTTATGTGAGAGTCCAATGTCCGATGATTGTCGCGGAATCGTGGATGAGTGAGTACATGGACTTCGCGGGTCTCCCATAGGTTATGCTACCGAGACGTCAATACTTTTATCCGGAGTACATGTGTACACTGCATTGCATTGCATTGGCATAATTGGGTTTAGATGCTTCAACCTAGGTAACGACGAATACTTGTTTCTGATTGTGTTTGACTTATAGTTGTTGATTTATCTGCCTATCCTGCTTTATTGTCTGAATTACTTTAGCCATAATTAGTTGGTCGATGATACCTACCAGTACTGTGGTTTTGTACTTACCTGCATTTGTCGTATTCTTTTATGAATGCAGAGTTTCAGGTTGGGTCTACTTCCATCTCTCATGGCTGATAGTCACCATCAGCTTAGCATCGAGTTTCTTGGGAGAGCACGAGACGCTCGCTGCCTTGAAGACTCTTCCTATTTATGTCTTACCATCTCTATTCTGATACGTAGACAAAATTTATATATTATTATAATCCAGACTTGTATATTTTTCCATTAAATGCTTTTGTATGGATCAGACCAGACCCTGGGGGTATTCCTTATTTCCGCACTATTTTTATTATAATATCGTCAAACTTACGTGATTATTCTCTTCAGTTAAAATTGATTTATTTATTATGTCTTTACTTTCATTGGGTTGTGGTTCGCTTACCGAGGTTAGGAAACGTAAGTGCCCACACGGCTTAGCCAAAATGGGTCGTGACAAGTTGGTATCAGAGCCCTAGGTCACCCGGTCTATAATACAATAGTGTCTCTAGTAAAATCTGGTCGATCGGTACGCTGAGCTCCGTATTTATCTGCGAGAGGCTATATTACATTTAGGAAATCTCACTTTCTTTGATTCTTTTGTGCTACTTTATTCTAATTGGTATCCGAAAAAATAAAATTAGCGTCCGGCTTTTATCTATTCTCTCACAGATAGTGGGGACTCGAGCCACTATTGCCTGAGCTCAAGCGCCAGAGCCCACAGCTACGGATGGCACCAGAGGGCGTGCCACAGCCCGAGGGCATGCCGAGCTAGAGGCCGTGGGGTTGCCCCAGTGTTACGCCCCAATCTGGAGTGGCGTGACCAGAACGAGATGCCAACCTAGGCCCGAGCGAACTGCTCTAAATTTGAAACTCTGGGAGTAACCCCCAGCTTAAACCAATGAGGCCTACCTGCACACAAACAATACCAACAAGCCGGCGAGGCTATAATCTGGACATATATATATATATATATATATATATATATATATATATATATATATATATACTGACCATCTCGTCTGAACTGGGCCCAGACACCCAAAATATAAATACACAACTAAGCAAGCCGATGAGGCTGCCATGTATGCGGTACAACAAAATGGGAGCCGACAAGGCTACACAACATCCCCAACAACGTACAACTGTCCACAGACCTCTAGGAAACATGAGTTGTAGAAAGGACAGGACATGGGCCCGTCATACCAATATATGTCAAAATAGCATACCAAAAAGGGACTGCAGCTCCGGACCAAGTGGAGCGCACTGACTGCGGCTGAGTGGAAGGCCTATTGAGTTGGATCGTATGTCCTACTACCTGAACCTGCGGGCATGAACGCAGTGCCCCCAGACAAAGAGACATCAGTACGAATAATGTACTGAATATGTAAGGCAAGATAACAACTGAAATGAAACAAGCTATACTCTGGATATTTCAAGAAAGCATCTGGAGGTACCCTACCTGCGTTGCCTTTCATCTGAGGCAAGATAACATAACTCTATAGATATAACCTTGTGACCCGAGGGTCAAGCACAGATAACTCCATGACTCATAGGCCAGGTATAATCAATTCCATGACTTGTAGGTTAGGTATGCGCAACTCCGTGACCCGTCAGTCAGGGAACAACTCCACGACCCGTAGGCTAGGCAATAACTACATGATCAGTAGGCTAGGCATTCTATCTTACTGACCAAGTGGCCAGGCTAAATAAAATATAAATATATGTATATTATGCATGTGCTGAAAAATACCGACTCTATAACAAGTCTCTTCTGTCTCTCTATGAATTCTAGGACATAAGAAAGGGATATGCCCCCTCAGAAAGAATAGCAGAACACTCAGAAGTTGGGCAACAATATGGCAAGCTCTACTTAGACAAATCTCTAGTCACAAGGTTCATTACGCTCTTACCATATATGGAATCATGCCAAGAAAAGAAGGAACAACCTTAACATACCTGGACGCTTACTTCTCGACTTTCCAACCTACCTCTTGTCTTGCGATCTACTTAAGACCATTCATATTCTTATAATCTACATATCAAACCATTTATATTGTTTTTAGACTCATCGTCATTTGCTTGTCTTAAGCCTTCAAATTAAATTCTCTTAGAATCTGCCAAAATTCGGGCAGCATCTCCTATATTTATATCCCTAGCCCGAAATCACAATACCAACAAAACAACAATAATAGCAACGCCAACACCAATATCAACATCATCATCATCATCATCATCAATATGCTCAATAAAACATCCCACACGATGTTTCCCTAATTTCTCAACTAATCAGTAGACTTTACGAAGCTTTAACAATAATATTTCCATGGTACAATTCATAATACCCATAGTAAAGAATATCCTTACCTCAATCAAGGTTGGTAAGGCTTGAAATCTTATTTATCTTAGGTGTCCTCCTTTGATTCATCGAGATTCATTGTTTAGAACAAGAACTACAAGAACTTCTACGCTTCCCGAGCCTAAATCCCGGGGTTTCACTTGATTTGGGCTAAAATTCTATGGAGGAAGATGGGAGAATGTTCTAGGAGGTTAGGGAAGGTTTTGGGGGTCTTTGTATGAAAACATAAGGGGTAAACCCCCTCTTATAATGTTCTAGGGTCGGTTGGCACTGACCTAGAATTTTCGGGTATTTTAGCGCGCATGTCACGCACTGTAGCTTGCGTTTCTGCTCTACCAACCTCATTTGTAACGTCCATAATTCTCTACTCTGACGTCGAATCGACAAGCGGTTTATTGCGTTGAAAACTAGACTTAATGAAATTCAATCTAGGCTTTTGCTTTACTTCAAAACTCATCATATACTAAAAGATATTCTTTCCCCAAGTTGGCTCAGTCTTGTCGTTCAAAGTAGCACTCATCTTCTTCTAAAGTCATACTAACTCAACTTCTTCTACTCATTTCCTTATAGGACCTTCCGAAATTCCTTATATGCATCCTTTACTCAAAAAATGTACTTAATAATGCTTTGTCCCTTATACTCCAAAGTTGTTTTAATTAGCCATAGTTCAACATATTTATGCTCAAATTTGATAAATGCTTCTCCGCAAGTACGGGATGTATCATCCTTCCCCCCTTAAAAACATTCATCCTCGAATGTTGTAGCTTGGGAGCTTGTGATGTTATCATTGGTTTTTCGAAATGGTTGTCCACCTTTAGGCCCTGATCTTTATACTCTTATAATATGAGCTCATCAGTCTTCTTTCACGTTACCTTAACTCTCTATCGAACTCATCCATTAGTTTCATATCCTCCTGTCCTCATGTATGTAGCTGAAGGTCAACTGATATCCAACTATCGTCCTGTTCTCACTAAGGTGGTCTTGACTCATGATCGCTATGGCTCTCTGCCGACCATGCGAGTATTCTTAATTGTTGTATCCTTTTTACTTGTTTTTTATTTCTCTGCTAGTAGACAAACTCTCATGTTCAGTTATGGCACCATTCCTTGCTTGCTTCGCTGGTGCTATTTTAGATTATCCCTTTTTGTACTAGTCGAGCTTATACACATACCATATCAGCTCCTTTTAATTCCTTGATTGGACCCCTTAATTCCTTACAATATTATCATATTCAGATTTAATTTTCCTCCAATTTCCTCTTCTCAATTTTAACATAGTTACAAAATAAAATCGTGAACATGGAACTAAGATAAAATCCTACTTAACCATAATTTCCTTTCAATACGAGTATGCTTCCCTCCTTAAGTCCTTGACTCTCTTATACCAGTGACTAATTGAGACTTAAACTAACCTCCATTCTTCTTTGGCTCCTTATCATCATCTTTGTACCATTCTGTTGGTCATTTCATCATGGCGATTGTTTATATGGTTCTATGTCATACATTCTCACAATTGATATAACTGGCGACTTGGAATTTTACGACTTATGAGTTACTCCCTAATCTCAGGCAGTACTGTTGTCCTGCTATCCATAGGCACACTCTCTTCCTTTCCTTTGAAGATTATTGAACTTCCTGTAAATATTCCTCTTTTAAAGCTTTCATCTCTTTTAATGCTACAATTTCTTTTTAGTAGTCCCGATTGTCCCTATACTTATCCCTGGTCACATGCGGCCTTTCTTGCTCCTTCTATTACCCCTTGGAGTACATTACTACATATCTAGATATACCTAAAATTTCTTTGGTGCGAGTGATTCGAGTCATAGTCCGGAATACAACGTATCGCATTGGCGAAACTTATTCTCCTTTCCATATTTGTCTCATGATATACTTGCATTTAATTCATTCTCACTTTTCTTTATTACATTCTTGACATATCGGTTCATCTTGAATTTTGGCTCCTTCAATCCAGTATATTTCCCTCTTGTGAGCTTGGGAATATTGTAGTTCATCTTAGAATTGATTTTTTTTCTTCCCCCCTTTTAAAGGATGTTCTCATATACCAGTAACCTTCCAGTATTAAACGTCTTTGATAGTCATTTGGCCAACCTTAGAGATCCTTCAACTCCTTTATACCATATAATGCCGGAGTTCTTTTCATCGCATGGTTTAACTTATTTCCGTTTTGTTAGCTGAGTTCTTATATCAAGTCAGATGTCTACATATATCGAACACACTTCAGATGCTTATTGATCACTTATTTCTTTCACAACTAATAGTCCCCTAGGCTAATGAACAAATGGTGACATCAAAGTTCGTTAGACTCCTTATGGAGTGTCTGACCTCCAGCCCTAATCTTCCTTTATAAAATCTTCTTTATATCCTTGAAATTCTCATTGCTATAGGTTCCCAATTCCGATTTTTTTTTATTAACTAAAGGTCACCATGAAGGTGGAATTAGATTAATAAAGAAAATATATACACATCAATCCAGAAGAGATTGATTCTGCTAAAAACAAAGAACAGAAAATAAAAAAGATCAATCCAACAAGATTGATCCTAAAATGAAAGAAAACATAGAGAATCTAGTGACTAATGGCCAGTAGAAGTAGACATAAACGGATTACACCAACTAGAATCCAAGAGCCTTGGCTTGATAACTTCTATCACACCTCAAAGTCTCACATGTGGAAAGCTTCAAGTCATCTGAATCATTCTTCAGGCAATCTTGAAAGTAGTTGTATATTGCTATGTATATCACTTTTTGCATGAAAACCAGGTCGATATACTACTTGATCCATAACTAGTACAATCTACTACTTAGATCATGAGCATCACACCATTTATATTAAGGAATGAGCATGCCAAGCACACTAATACCACCCTAATACATATGCTGCAATAACTCACAATCTGTTGAAAAACTGTACTCAGCAATTGTTTAAAATTCTGGTGTCAAAGACTAATCTGGTGCTTGGTCTTGAAGAGTTCTTATTCTCAAGTTAGGAATTCCTCTTTTTTCCATATTCAGAATCCTTTTAGCTTGACTTGGTAATTCCTGAAAATTGTGAAACTGAACTGCACCTGCAAAATCAAAAACCAAGTTAGTTAAAAAATCTGCAAGTCCATTTCCTTCTCTATGTATATGCTCCACAGTCACTCTTTGATCTTCCATCATCCTCTTGATATCATCTACCAACATTGAGATGCTCCAAGGGATCTTCCATTCAGCATTTATAATCTTCTTCATGGTCATGGAATCAGTCAATATAATCAATGGAAACAGTTGCTTTTCCACACAGTAAATCAGTCTCACTCTAATAGCCTCAGCCTCAGCAACAATATTTGATCCATCTGTCAGAATTTTAGCAGCTGCATGCACCAAATATCCCTCTTCATTTCTGATACAATAAGCAGCAGAACTTGGTCTTGGATTTCCTTTAGCAGCTCCATCAGTATTACACTTGTAGACTCTAGATGCAGGTCTCATCCATTTAATAATTCTACATATAACAGTTTGCTTATATCTTTCATAGAATTGAATAATCTGATGCCATCTAGTTGGAATATTTAGCCCAGGAAACTGAACTTTACATAACATATAAATGTTCAGATTTATGTCATATAGCACTCTATTCAGATTCATATTACCACCATATAGCCTATTGTTTCTCCACTTCCATATTTGCCACACAATGAAAGCAGACACTGCTTTGTATATAGTCTTCATTTTGAAATGGCATTTTGCTTCCCACCAACTTCTTATGGCATGTTTCACCTGAATACAATTCATGCTCAATCCAACCCCTATATTAAAGAATCTCCATGCCTTAGTAGCCAAGTCTCCACACAGAAATAGATGGTTAATGGTCTCAATCTGAGCAGTATGACAGCAACAACACTTTGAGACTATAGAAATGCCAATACTTGCCACCACTTCATCATTTGCCACTTTAAACTTCCACAATCTCCACATGAAGAATGAAATTTTAAAAGGCACACCTTTGATCCACATATTCTGAAATGGCACTATTACATTAGCTTTTTGTCTCAATAACTCCCATGCACTACTTACTGTAAACCTTCATGTACTTGTCATCATCCACCAAGGTATGTCCCATTCATTTGATGTATATTTAATATCAATTTCTTGTATTATATGCTGCACTATATCTTCAGGAAACAGCTGCATGAGTTTGTTGATATTCCATCCTCCATTTGACATAAGCTCAGAAACATCTTCAGCATGTTCATTGATTTGCCAGGACTGGGGAACCACATAGCTGAGATCACCTAACTTAGTCCAATTGTCAAACCAGATGTTTGAACTTCCAATCTTTGGCTCCCACCAGATTTCCTGTTCTATACTTTCCCTTGCTTCCAACATCATCTTCCAGACTTGTGACCCTCCCTTCCATTGAACCACATGAGGAATTTGCTTCTTACAATATTTGTTCCATATGAAATTAGACCAAAGAGAACTAGTGGTTCTAAACTTCCACCAGAGTTTAGCACATAATGCTTTGGACATGTCATAAATAGACCTGAAACCCAAACCTCCTTCATGTTTGGGAATGCATATGTTAAGCCAAGATGACCAGTGTCTGCATCTTCCTTCCTCCATATTATTCTAAAAGAACCTGGAAAAAAGATCCTGTGTAGTTCTTTTATAACACATTTAGGAGGCCTTATAGCAGAAAGAAAATGAATTGGGATACTTTGAAGGACACTTGTTATCAACACTGCTTTTCCCTGATAAGACAGTAACTTGCCTTTCCAAGTTTGCAACTTGTCTTTGACTTTCTTCAATAACTCAGTATAATCCACTTTCCTTTTCCTGGCATGATTAATTGGTACTCCAAGATATGTAAAAGGAAATTGTCCTCTCACAAATCCTGTTACTGCTGCAACATGCTGACTCAACTCATCTGATACTTTGCTGAACATATAAAAAGAACTTTTCCTCTTGTTTATCAGCTGTCCAGATATTTTCTCATATTCTTGAAGAGTATCCATGATTATCTGTAGGGATTGGTTATCTGCTGCAGAAAAAATGATTGTATCATCTGCATATGCCAGATGATTCAGCTCAGCACTCCACTTTGGCATTCCATATCCAGCAAAACCAGGCTGATCAAACAAAGAGTTTAATGCTCTTGAAAGAACTTCTGCAGCTATAATGAAAAGAGTAGGAGAGAGTGGATCCCCCTGCTTGACACCCCTTGTAGAGTGAAAGAAACCATGTGCCTGACCATTTAGAAGTACAGAATACCAATTAGTTGCCAACAGCCTCATTATAAGGTCAATGAAAACTGAAGAGAATCCCATCTTTTCCATCACTTTACAGAGGTATAACCATGAGACCCTATCATATGCTTTTGTCATATCCAACATAATCACAACATTTGCTGGTTTTCCTCTCTTCCTTATATCAGTTACAATTTCTTGTGTCAACAATACATTCTCAATTATATTCCTACCCTTAACAAAACCTGATTGATTTGGAGAAATCACCCTTGTGAGTAACTTGTCCACTCTATCATGAACTACTCTTGATATTACCTTATTGATAAAGTTGCTAAGACTTATAGGTCTCATATCAGAGAATGGCTCAACAACATTCTTCTTTGGCAGCAACACAAGATTAGTGTGAGTGATTGACTTGGGAAGAGTCTGTCCTTCAAAGAAAGCTTTAACAACACTAAAGACATCAGCCTTTATCACCTCCCAACACTTCTAATAAAAGATCCTAGAAAATCCATCAGGGCCACAGGTACTGTCCCCATTTAATTCAAACACTGCCTTCTGTACTTCCTCTGTAGTAGGTTGTTCAGCAAGTAGCATATTATCGTCCTCTCTAATCAGTTCAGGAATATGATTAAGAATTGGAGAATCTTCACTAACCTCCTCATGAGTAAATTGCTTATGGAAAAAATTAACAGCTTCAGTAGAAACTCTATCAGCATCCTCTAGCCAATTTCCAGTAGCATCTTTAGCCCTCTTAATCTGGATTCTTTTCCTTCTTCGTTTTACCAGACTATTGAAATATCTTGTATTCTTATCACCTTTTGAGAAACAGTCCATCCCAGCCTTTTGCCTCCAGAATTCTTCCTCATAGTGAAGATATAGTTTAAGTTCTGCTTGGGCCCTTTGCATGACCATTCTATTTTCTTCAGATGGGTTCTCCTCAAACAACTGCTCTTTAATATTAACTATATCCTCTTTGATTACTAATTTTTTAAAAATGTCCCCAAAAGTAGCCTTACTCCATGTACTTAAAGCAGCTTTCAGTTTCTTCATCTTGAGTTTAAAGGACAAAAACACATCATCAGATAAGACTGCTTCCCATTACTGCTTAACAAAGTCAAGAAAAGTATCATGTTCCACCCAGAATTTGAGAAATCTGAATGGTTTGATAAAATTGTCCACTTGATCTCCACAAGATACAAGTAATGGTGCATGATAAGAACCAGTCTTTGACAAATTTTCCACTTCTAGATGTCTAAACCAATTCTGAAATGTATCATTATGCACAATCCTATCCAATCTCTTAAAAATGCAGTCATTGGCAGCCCAACCATTCCACCAGGTGAAAGGACTCCCTTTGAAAGGCATCTCATGCAACTCACAAGAATTCAGACAAAAGGAAAAATCTTCATATTCTTGTGGCAATACTGGTAAACCTCCTATTTTTTCTTCTTCATTCAATATAAAATTGAAATCTCCACCAATCAGCCAAGGAGATGTCATGTTACTATCCAAGAAGTATAAACTATCCCATAATTGCATTCTCTCCACTTCTGAACATTTAGCATAAACCATTGTAACCACCATATCTCTATTCAACTATTGAAAATTCAGCTTTACAGTAATGGATTGTTCAGTATCCAACAGAACCTCAACATCTACATTGTGTCGCACAAAAAACCAGATTTTACCATTACAGTTGAAATTAGCATAAGGCATTCCAAGTCTCCTTCTATATTTCTGAATCTGTCTCTGATGCTGAAAAGGTTCCATCAGAGCTACCAAAAAGAACTTGTGATGCTTATTTAACATTTGAACTCTATGAAATGCTTGTTGGGACTTCACTGATCTTATGTTCCAAAATAAAGATTTAACAATCATTTAACAGATTTCTTAGAGTTATTCCTTGTTGAGTACCTCACTGTTTGTGGAACATCAGAATTTTTCTTTCTTCCTTTTCTTGGCCCTTTGCTTTGTGATTTTGGAGATAATCCTGCTTCTACACACATCTGTTGTAGATTCATATCAATAGCAGCACCATCAGCATCTTCCTTCTTATTGTTGACCAAAGCCAACTTATCATTTTCATCATGTAGCTTGTGAGAAACTACATCATGTAAAGCCTTATTAGGTGATATCCTTACAGCAACACTCAGACGCTGAACCTCCTTGACATCAGGAATAATGGCCAAAGCTAAATTCCTTTGTTCTGCATCGGCAACTTTCTCAGGATAATAGCCAACCAACTGCAAGTTACAATTAGAATTGTGTACCTCCTCATTAGAAATATCCTCATGTAATTCTTTATGAGGAGAAGGTTTCTTCTGTATAGCTACTACATTAGAATTATCCTTCAGAGTTAGAGCCTGAGCAGAAACCTCCTGATCCATGGAACCAGTCTTACATGGAAAGCAACTAATAACCCTTTTATCATCATTCTCCAGACAGATTGAGTACTTTCCAATCTCACCTTGCACCTTCTCATTAGAAACTTTATTCAAGTTCAAATCACCTGCTTGAGTACATTCAGACATCTAATTTTCCAGAGAAACTTCAGAAGCCTCTTTTACATTATGATACCTGTTAATTACATCAAAACACTGATGAAAATCTTCATCTTCATCCCTAACACCCCTATCTTTCTCCCCTAGTTGCTGATCATCTGTATCTGCAAGTGCTAGTATACTGTTAACTAGTACTTTATTCTTATTAATCAAGTTATTCACCCCATCCCCCGGATCATGCATAACTTCCAAAACACCTTTATTTTGGTCAACTTCATCTTTGCCCACATATTGATCAAAAGGGTTCTGACACTCTATCTCCAACATTAAGATCTTCATCAATTCTTCCATGCACCGTTACAGACTCTTGAACATCTTCAGGAAATTCATTATTCTCCTGTTCTTGACAGTCATGAACCTTCTTTAAACCATAATCCACTTTAACCTCCTGAGTTTCTGCTTTGTCATCCAGCTGTGGATTATCAATCTCTTTTTGAACAGGATCACCATTAACCTGCTGTGTTTTGTCAATAGCTACTACATTTTGATTATCAGCTTCACTATTATGCACCTTATCAATTTCATTCTCATAAAATTCACCCTCTTCCAGAGAACTGGTTCTATTCTTAGCCTGATGTTTTTCTTGAGACAAAATTTTAGCTTCTACACCATTATGCACATTATTATGATCCTTCTTGTCATCTACAGATGCAACTACAACCCTTTGTTCTACAGAAACATCCTTTTCTACCACATCCTCCTCATTACTTTTATTCTCATTACTCAACTTACTAACTTCAGTATCCTCTACACCTTGGTTCAATACCTCAAATTTGTTTGACACATTAACTTCTTTGTTTCCATCACCCTTCCCAGTTGGAATCACTTTGTTCTTGTGCTGCCCTTTGTTTCCAGGGTAAGTTACCACAGTACTACCGGATAACACTTTTGGTAAATATCGTTGCATTGGTTTTTTCCACCCCCTGTATCCTCTATATCTTACTTGTTTGACCTGCCATTGTTTACTTGTTCCCAGTTCTTCTGCTACAACTAAAGCCTTTCCCTTGTTCTGAACCACTTCTTGTTTGTCTGCCACCTCAGTTTCTAGCAGTTCTGGATGAAGCACCCAATAATCTTCATTGGAATGACTTTGCAAAAAACACTTTGTGCAATACTTTTGTTATATCCCGTATTTTTGAACGTCGGATTATTTGCTGGGGTGGGGCCCACACATCGATATTTTTTTGGAACATGTGACAAGTTATATGAATCACATATGTAAAGTTAAACACAACTCATGAAGGACCCTTGGGCCAAATCAAAGTGGAAGCCCTCCAAACGAATATTTTTAAGAAAACGTTTTTGGGTGACCTGACTTTGAGGGGAAACAACGGTATTATAAGTTTGGAATTTGGAAAATTACCAAGAAATAGAAGTTGTAGATAATTGAATTAGCTTTCCAACCATAGGTCGTGGGTTCCCAGGTGACGTCGGTACAAGGAGATATGGACGTTTTAACGTAGAAAGGTCAGTGGGCTAGGCCCAACTCGGGCCCAACCGGGTTAGGCCCATTACCCAGACCCTTTTAAATGAAATTCCAGGTCTTTCTCCTTATTATTCAAACAAAGAAGACCAGAAAGTTCTGGAGTGAGAGAGAAAAGAGCATTGGAAAGAAGAAAAATCAATTTTGATCAAAATCCGAGCCCCGAATCCCGAAGCCCATGAAGACAAAAGTGTTGTATGTCGCGTTGTCTTCAATTTGAGGTAAAAATTAACCAAGGAGGAGGGTGATAACGTGGTGGCTGAATTCTTAAGGTATGGATAAGGCTCCTTTTCATTGCTAACAAGATTATTTAAAGTTTTAACGGATTAGAACGGGAAAGATAGCGATATAAATTCGTCTGTTGGTATTGTGAATTATGGAATGAGATTTGAAGAGAATTTTGGATGAAAATAAATGTATTTAACTTGTAGAATGTGGAGGATGTTGCTATTGATGTTGTTAGTATTAATTTCGACTTCATTACGGAAATAAAAATTATGAAATAGCTATATGTGAATTGTTATGTTGGTTGGTGAATTTAGAAGGATGCTAGTCCATATTAGCATGAAAGATTGGTTGTTAAGTTGTTATGGAAAGTTTTGTGTTTTTATGGTAAATTTATGTAATTATGAAAAATGAAATTGTTAAGGCACGAATTATGATTATTGTTAATGAAATTGGAGGATGAAAATGTGTTATGGATATTTATGTCGAAAATTAGAGGTTTCGGATGAATTATGGTTTTGGTGGAAAGTTTGTGTATTTTGTATATCTTGTAGAAATGATATGAAATGTTTCCGAATTATATTGTAGTGATCTTGATTAGTAATGAATATGAGCATGTTGGTATTGATTTGAAAATGCGAAGTCGGAATGAAAGCTATTGCATTATGTTGGAAAGAAGTCTAATTGTGACATATTGTGATTTGTAGTGATTGTCGTTGTTGTTGGGTTGTTGTTGAATTATTTTGGCCGAGTTGAATTCTCGGGGTGTCGTATTTATAGGGGAGGTGCTGCCGAAATTTCGGTAGACAAGTACTAATTCAAGATTGGATGCCAAAAGCCTTATAGTAACATTTGGTACATGTGACCATTTGTAGGTTTCAGACGAAATGGGATTTGAGGTTTGGCGAGCGTAAAAGGCAAGAAAGGTATGTAAAGCTCCACCTTTCCTTCTCTTGGCATGTCTTAGATGTATTAGGTTTGAATTTGGACCTCGGGGACTACTCTACTCTTCGGAACCTGCGTCTAAACTTGTCCTTGTTCCATTCAGTGGAATTGAACTAATTCTGTTGCAAATGGTTAGAAAAGTTGTCTAAATACCTAGAACTTGTGTAAATAAAATCCGATTACCTTAAAACCCTCATAAGCGACTCCATAAAGTTTATTACACATAATTTGTGCCCGCCACCTCAGTTGACCCGAGGCAGGCCCACTATTTCCGAATCCACTTCTATTGTGCTATTGAATTGTTTTCGAACGATATCTAAAGCAAACGCTTGGCTGCTCTTCTAATTCCTAAACGACAACTGTTTGAAATATTCCATTAAGTCCTATGAAATGTTTTGATATGTATCACGAATCCGGAAGTTCTGTTCTGACATAATCCACCGTGACATCCGAAAGGTATGCACTACGATTATCGTCTGACGTCTTTCTAATGATCTGTTGTTTGGGTTCTTCGATTGAGTCTGTGTAAATGTTTTTATACTTTACCCTGCATTTGGTTTCTCACTACTCTGCTCGTGGATGCCTCAATGCTTCTTTCACTGAGCCCGGGCCAGGATTTGTTATCAAGCGTATTCCACTGCATTGTTCGCCGTGCCTCGATGTGAGGGGGCAGGTATGACATGTACATGGGTCCGGAGTATGATGTGCCATGTACATCTATGTTCTGATGTTGGTGATATGATATGATATGATATGATATGATATGGCCATCTGATATGTTATGATATGTTACGGAGCTATTCCCTACTCTGAAGTATGATGTGTTGTGGCGCCAGTGATGGGGTGGCGCCACGTTCTGTTCACCGAGTCCCGTATTGGGGCCGGATTTGATATATGTTTCTGCATACACTATTTATGTTTTGTAAGTATGAATTTAGCTATTCTGGACTTTGCACTCATTTTTTGTACTTTCTGTTCCGGTTATGATTTTGTTTACTGTACTTCAAGCTTTACATACTCAGTACATATTCCGTACTGACCCCCTTTCTTCGGGGGCTGCGTTTTCATGCCGCGCAGGTACAGATACCCACTTCAGAGATCCGCCCGCTTAGGATATCTGCTCTGCTGTTTTGGAGTGCTCCTTTGTCTGGAGCCATATTTTGGTATAGACTTTTCTATCACATATGTATATGTTTATTCAGGGGTATGACGGGGCCCTGTCCCGTCTTATGTTTCTGTTAGTATTGTTTGTAGAGGTCTGTAGACACATACGTGGGTTGTGTATATATGTTCTGAGAATATGTATTTTGTGACGGCCTTATCGGCTTTCGTGCGCTACATCTGCTTATGTACGATAGCTTGCGACTCCGTTTGGCTTTTATATATGCGTATCTAATTTATATGTTGGTTTGGGGTTATTGGGTACGTAAGGTGTCCTGCTCGGACACGAGTCGCGGCCTACTGGGTTGGGTCGTGACAACTTTGGTAGGTAGTCATACTGAATATTAACTTTAATAGACCTGATATCCTTTGTAACATCATCTTCAATCTCCATCCACACAGACTTAGGCAAATCTGCAAGCAAATCTACCAGCACTTTCACTCTTGCACTATTTGGCCTAGTTTTGTTGATAGTAGCAGCATCAAGTTGAATTGGCTTGCCCACATCTGATGCTAATGTAAACAAAGATTCCTTGACAAAAAAAGTAGGAAGAAGGTTTGGAAACGAAATCCAAGCCATAGCAATTGAAGTCTCCTTTTCCATACTGAACTTAGAATCATATATCAATGGTCGCATTTGATAGGAATGACCATCCTTTGATTTCAACCAAAAGAAACTTTTTGATGAGATAGTAATAAAATCTTCCATTAAATCACATCTTATTAAAACATGTCTATCTCTCAAAAAGCCTACACGACAGTTACCCTTTACTCCACATTGTTGAGGTATAATAGTTCTCAATTCATCTAACTCGGGCCATCCATACGAAAACTTACCAACTATGGCATTTTGTAGGTTTTCAATCCTCTCCATTCGTAAGACTTCAGAGGAGGACCATCTTACAACGTGTTTACCATCTATAATCTCCACCTTCTTCATAGGAATGGATTCACACGTTTGCATGGGATTTTCAACAGTGTCATGCATTAGGGAATGGAGATATTTCTGTTCTGTGTTCGTAGGAATTGCTATTTTTGGTTGTTGAGGATTGCTGGACGAGGAGAGAGGAGGGAAATCTTGAAGAGAGAGAGGTTGACCAATCACCAGACGCGGTGGCTGGCCAGTGGCTGGATTGGCCTAGAACTTTTAGGGTTTGCATAGGAGGAGAGAGAAAAGAGCTTTTTCCCAATTCCGATTTATGTCCTTACTATACCATTAAAAGTTGATACTCCACACTATCCATTCCCACAACTCATCCTCTTATTAGCTTAGCTCATTTTGTCCCGTAATTCTTCTTAACAACTTGTTTGCATCACAACCATGCATCCTGGTCCTTCTAGTGTTCTGTCGCTTCTTATTCTTATCGTGAAATCCTCACAAAGTACACCCTTTCCATTCTTCTTTCGTCGAGTCTTCATCTTCCTTTATGATACTACAAGTTGTGCGCGTGCGCACGCGCGCGCATACACCCCCCCCCCCATATATATATATATATATATATATATATATATATATCGAATTTTCTCGGTTTTGTTCATGATCTCATCTTTGCATCTTTCAGACAACCATTATCTTATAATTTCAATTTGTTTTCCTTTGGGCAAGCCTACTGACTCATTAACCTTCTCCTTGTTATCGGCGGCCACATAATTCCCTTTAACCAATTCATTGACTCCTCCTCTTGCCTTTAGTCCTCATAGTTTATTTTGTTTTCTTTTAGTTGTAAAACGTCTGTTTCTATTAGTCATTCTTTACTCTTAGCTTAGGAGACTTTGGAGTGTTTCTTTACAAGTGCGAATCCTTTTTGACACTGAAAATCTCTTCTTGGGGTACTTTCTTCCCATAAATAGGCATACCAATCATGGGTTCACATCCACTCTCCAGGTTAAATCTCAGGAGTTTAAAATTTCCTCGTCACGCTCATAAGACCTGTTTATTTCTTCTAGAGGATATAGCTTTGTCTATTATCTACAACCTTCTTGGTTCTGGTTATGAAGACATACAGGATGGTTCCGGGGTCCTCACGTTTAACCTTTGTCACGTACAACATTACTCTATCTCCCATTGATTTATTTAAATTTGATCCCATTGTCTGCTTTCATTCTACGTTTTCCTCAAATATTTCACCTGATCCTCAATGGTTATACGTTTTCCTGGTCCAAGTTTCTCTCCCCTTCATGATATCATAACTTTCTTTTTCCTAATTCTCGTGCTTACATATTTGGTCACGTTATCACTATCTGACTTTACTTCCCAAGAAAACCCAATCCTAATTCTCTCTATAGTGCTTGCTCCCTCAATTTTGACATACAGCACAATCAATACTTTTAACATGTCATAAAATCAATTGTAAGGGTATACATAATACTCGATGTAGCCACTCGTGACTTAATTTTTATCACTTTTCAACACCTTTTCTTGCGAGATATCTCGTTGCCATTTGATTTTTGTCCTGCAACTGTGTCTTTAATACATCTTCCCTCTCTTTTGCCTAGCTAGCCAGACTCATACCTCGCGATCATTTCAAAATTCTAATTGTAAAGCTCATATGCTTCTAATTTCCCTTGGGCAATTCTGGTTTGTCATATTCTTTTTTCGTATATCTAAATTTTTAGTTTTTCCTATCATATATTTCTACGTCCTAACTGTAAATCCTGGGGATATAACTTTACTTAAAAATCTTTACTCACACTTTTACCCCGTCTCTTTGTCTAAGATGATCAACCTTGAATCCTTTACTTTCTTGTAGCAACGAATCGATCCTTGCGATATTTCATCTTCACTTGTACACCTACTCTCTTCTCTCCTTACACATAAACCGATGTCACACCTAATTTCTCTATCGTCAAATAACCTTCATAACACCAGTATGAAAAGATTGAGGTGAATCCTTCTTATAAGAGTTTGCTAGAAATACACCACATATTCCTAAGGTTGATACAATCTCTACTTCCTTTATCAGCCAAGCAACATCACATTTAGAAGTTATATGAACTATTAAGAAGACAATCATAATTGCAATCCAACTTACCTAATCATTTCTCATTCTTGAGTTCAAGGTCATCATTAATACCCGAAGTAACTCAGACATAATGATTCTCAGAATAGTACCAACTATCAAATACTCAAAATCCCCTTGAAGTTGAATGATTAGTGACTTCTGAATCCCAATGTAAACTCACATCATATGGGAAAGTCCGATAAACCGAGTCTGTGTGCCTGTCATCAACCCGTCCTGATCTTATGTATATAGTTAAACTTCTAGAGTAAAATTTTCCCTTACTCGTTAACTTCCTTTCCCATATCAATATCTTTTCGTTATCTCTTACTCACCAATCTATAAATCGCATTACTGCATTGAAATTCTTAGTGTCAACTTTCCCTATATATTCAATGTGTCTCAATTCTCCGAAATCTCGAATGCAACTCATTCCAGTTCCTTTAATTACTAATCATTTTTCCCTCCAGGGTTCCTCCCTTTAATTAAATTAAAATTATTCTCAAACTTTTCTTTAAAAGCGTCGCATAATTGTTCATTCAATCATAACTTTCCAAACATCCAATTGTCACATTTTCCCTTCATTCTTTCTCCATAACATAGACATTCAAACAATTCAATTTGTAAAAAATTTGGCAGAGTTTCCTCTATACTTCTTACTGCCTCACTTCAGCACACGGCCCAGAAAACACATCCAATGCCTCACGGAGCGATCACAATTACCCGTAATATCTTGCTCAAGTTCTTATATCAAAGTCTATAAATATCAGTAAGGCAGGAAACATACCTTTCAGAGTATCAACTTCAATACTCATCAATTACCTCCTAGCGGCATAATCAACTGCTTATACACAATCAAAACATTTAGGGTTAGAATCAGGGACATCACATCCTATAATTTAGCCCTACGACACGATCTAAGATGAGAAGGAAGGGTCAATCATTCCTAAATGCCCTTCACCCTCTTGTTTATAAGTGTGGCGCGCTTCACACCAATAAACAAGACTCTATTGGACACGATCGGTAGATAATCCTAGGACAGGACTGCTCTGATACAAAGTTTGTCACGCCCCAAATCTGGAGTGGCGTGACCGACACTCAATGCCAACTTAGGCCCGATCGAACCACTCTAAATATGAAACTCTTGAGTAACCCCCAACTTAAACCAATAAGGCCTACCTCCACACAAATAATACCATCAAGCTGGCGAGGATATTATATATATATATATATATTAACCATCTTGTCTGCACTGGGCACACACCCAAAATATAATACACAACTGAGCAAGCCCATGAGGCTGCCATGTATGTTGTACAACAAAATGAGAGCCGAGAAGGCTACAAAACATCCCTAACAACGTACAACTATCCACAGACCTCTACAAAACACGGGCTATAGAAGGGATAGGACATGGCCCCGCCATACCCATACATTTCAAAATAGCATACCATAAAGGGAATGCAGCTCCGGACCAGTGGAGCGCACTCACTGCGGTTGAGTGGAAGGCGTACTGAGCTGGATCGTCTAACCGACTACCTAAACCTGCGGGCATGAACGCAGTGCCCCCAGACAAAGGGACATAAGTACGAATAATGTACTGAATATGTACGACAAGATAACAACTGAAATGAAATAACAAGCTATACTCTGGATATTTCAAGAAAGCATCTGGAGGCACTCTACCTGGGATGCCTTTCATCTGAGGCAAGATAACATAACTCTATAGATAGAACTTCGTGACTCGAGGGTTAGGCATAGATAACTCCATGACTCATAGGCCAGGTATAATAAACTCTATGGCCCGTAGGTCAGGTATGTGCAACTCCGTGACCCATCGGTCAGGCAATAACTCCATGACCTGTAGGCTAGGCAATAACTATATGATCTGTAGGCCAGGAATTCTGTCTCTCTGACCAAGTGGAAAGGCTAAATAATATGTAAATATATGTATATCATGCATGTGCTGAAAAATACCGACTCTGGAACATATCTCTTCTATCTCTCTATGAACTCCAGGACATAGGAAGGGGATATGGCCCCTCAGAAAGAATAACAGAACACTCAGAAGTCGGGAGCAATATGACAAGCTCTACTTAGACAAATCTCTAGTCACAAGGTTCATTACGCTCTTACCATATATGGAATCATGCCAAGAAAAGAAGGAATAGCCTTAACATACCTGGACGCTTACTTCTCAACTTTCCAACCTACCTTCCATCTTATGATCTACTTAAGATCATTCGTAGTCTCATAATCTACATATCAAACCATTCATACTATTGCTAGACTCATCGTCATATGCTTGTCTTAAGCCTTTAAATTAAATTCAGCCAGCATCTCCTATGTTTATATCCCTAGCCCGAAATTACAATACCAACAAAACAACAATAATATCAACACCAATATCAACAACATCATCATCAACATCAATATGCTCAATAAAACATCCCATACGATGATTCCCTAATTTCTCAACAAATCACTAGACTTTACGAAGTTTTAACAATTAAATTTCCATGGTACAATTCAGAATACCTATAGTAAAGAATATCCTTACCTCAATCAAGGTTGCTAGGGATTGACATCTTATTTGTCTTCGGTGCCACCTTTGATTCATCGAGATTCGTTATTTAGAACAAGAACTACAAGACCTTATACGCTTCTCGAGCTTAAATCCCGGGGTTTCACTTGATTTGGGATAAAATTCAATAGAGGAAGTTGGGAGAATGTTCTATAGGGTTAGGGAAGGTTTTGGGGATCTTTGTATGAAAACATTAGGGGTAAAACCCCTTTTAAAATGTTCTAAGGTCGGTTGGCACCGACCTAGAATTTCGGGTACTGTAGGGCTCGTGTCGCGCACTGTAGCTCGTGTTTATGCTTTGCCAACCTGACGTGTAACGTCCATAATTCTCTACTCTGGCCTTATCGATGAGCAGTTTATTGCGCTTAAAACTAGACTTCATGAACTTCAATTTAGGCTTTTGGTTTACTTCAAAATTCCTTATATACTAAAAGATATTCTTTCCCCAAGTTAGCTCATTCTTATCATTCAAAGTAGCGCTCATCTTCTTCAAAAGTCATACTAACCCAACTTCTTCCACTCATTTCCTCATAGGACCTTCTAGAATTCCTCATATGCATCCTTTACTCATAAAATACACTTAATAATGCTTCATCCCTTATATTTCAAAGTTGTTTTACTTAGCCATAGTTCAACATACTTATGCTCAAATTTGATAAATGCTTCTCTGAAAGTACTGGGTGTAACACCTATCCGGGGGCAGGGCTCCAGCGGTTGGATAGTGGCGCGATATATCTTTGTCTCTCAAGCCTGAGTATCAACATGCTCGAGACCAGGCCACAGAGGATGGTGTGGCCCCATCACAGACACAGCCCGAGGTTACTTCTGATTAGGCAATGCATGACAATATGGTGAGATTCATACTTCATATAGATACCCAACAGGCTGCCGCTGGTGTTACTATTCCTGGTGGAGGTTCACAGACCATAGTTGGGGCGCAGACCCCTGAGCAGAGACCTACTCGGGTAGCATACCCTGCTGCAGCTATGGCTCCTTCTAATGATGCGGTACCCACTGCTGGTGATGATCTTAGGCCCATTGAGGGCGCTATTATGACTGTGTCTGATCAGGACCTTGTTGGGAGACTCAGGAAGTTAAAGTCGCCGAGGTTTTTCAGTACTTCTGCTGAAGACGCTTATAAGTTCATCCTGGATATGCATGAGTTGCTGTATTGGATGGGAATCATGGAGACCCATGGAGTTGTCTATGTGTCCTACTAGTTTCGCAGCGACGCGAAGACTTGATGGCGGTATTTTATTGCTTACAGACCTGAGGGTTCCCCTCTTCTGACTTGGACTCAGTTCTATCGGGCTTTTCTTGAGAAGTATATGCCCCGGTCTTTGAGAGAAGTATGTAGAGAAGAGTTTCTACATCTTTAGTAGAGGGGTATGTCGGTGGAGGCCTATGTGGCCCGCTATCTGTATCTCGCCCTATTTCTATTCAGCCATATCGGATGGCACCTATCAAGTTGGGAGAGCTTAAGGAGCAGTTACAGGATTTATTGAGCAAAGGGTTCATTAGATCGAGTGTCTCCCCTTGGGGCGCTCCTGTGTTATTTGTGAAGAAGAAAAATGGGACCATGAGGATGTGCATTGATTATCGCCAGCTAAATAACGTTACTATTGGGAACAAGCACCCTATGCCTCGTATTGATGATCTGTTTGACCAGCTTCAGGGTATTTCAGTGTTTTTAAAGATTGATTTGTGTTCGGGCTACCAGCTGAAGATCGGGGCAAAGGATATTCCGAAGATAGCCTTTCGGACAAGATATAGCCACTATGAGTTTCTAGTGATGTCTTTTGTGCTTACCAATGCCCCGACTGAATTTATGACTTTAAAGAATGGCATCTCTAGGCCATTCCTCTATTCTTTCGTGATTGTGTTTATTGATGATATCTTGGTATATTCCAAGAGTATGGAGGAGCATGAGAGCCATCTTCGTTCTGTTCTTGGGTTGTTGAAGAAACATAGCCTATTTGCTAAGTTTTCTATGTGTGAGTTCTGGTTGGAGTCCGCGGCATTCTTGGGCCACGTTTTGTCCAAGGATGGGATTATGGTGGACCCACAGAAGTTTGAGCCTGTGAGGGGTTGGGCGAGGCCCACTACTATTACTGATATTTGTAGTTTGATGGGTTTGGCCAATTATTGCCGTCGCTTTGTGAGGGGTTTTGCTGCTTTTGCTTCATCTTTGACCAGATTGACCCAGAAAGATTTTCCCTTCCAGTGGTCCGATGATTGTGAGGAGAGCTTTCAGAAGCTCAAGCTTCTTTTGACTTCAACCCTGATCTTAGCATTACCTATGGAGGGTAAGGATTTCGCGGTCTATTGTGATGCCTCTTGTATGGGTTTGGGTGCTGTGTTGATGCAGAAGGGTAGAGGGATTGCTTATGCTTCCCGTCAGTTGAAGATTCATGAGCAGAATTATCCTACCCATGATTTGGAGTTGTTGGCTGTGGTCTTTGCTTTGAAGATTTGGAGGAATTATTTGTACGGTGTCCATTGTGAGGTTTTCACTGATCGCCATAGTCTTCAGCCTTTGTTTATCAGTGAGATCGTAATTCCAGGCCGCGCTAATGGATGAAGCTCCTGAAAGACTATGACATATCTATTCGTTATCATCCCGGAAAAGCCAATGTTATGGCTGATGCCTTTAGTCGCAAGGCAGTGAGTATGAGGAGTTTAGCTTGTTTGATTATTTCCGAGCATCCGTTGGCCATGGAGGTTCATACTCTGGCCAATGTTTTGTTTGCCTGGATATTTCAGCCCGGGCATGGTTTTGTCTTGTGTAGAGGCGAGGTCCTCTTTATTGGACCTGATCCGGACTCATCAGTTTGAGGATGCTCAATTGAGCAAGATTTGAGATAGAGTTTTGAGGGGTGATTCATTCTGAGGGCGTTTTAAGGATTAAGGGATGCGTGTGCGTTCCTCGTGTCGGGGATTTCATTCAGTTGATCTTGTCTAAGGCTCATAGCTCTCGCTAATCCATTCATCCGAGGGTGACGAAGATGTATCATGATTTTAGATAGCATTATTGGTGGCGTCGGATGAAAAGAGATATAGTTGATTTCATGACTAAGTGTGAGAATTATTAGTAGGTAAAATATGAGCACTAGCGACCCGGCGGTGTGCTTCAGAGGATGCCCATTCCCGAGTGGAAGTGACAGAGGATTATCATGGATTTTGTTGTGGGTGTTCCAAAGACCCTGGGCAAGTTTTACTCTATTTGGGTGATAGTTGATCGATTAACTAAGTCCGCTCACTTTATTCTAGTTTTGGTTTCCTATACCGCGGAGAAGTTAGCCAACTTGTACATCCGGGATATTATGAGATTGCATGGGGTTCTTATTTCTCTTGTATCTAATTAGGGTACTATATTCACTTCCCGGTTCTGGAGGGATTTTCATGAGGAGTTGGGTACCCGATTGGATCTTAGTATAACTTTTCATCCCCAGGCCTATGGTCAGTCCGAGCGGACAATCCATGTGTTCGAGGATATGTTGAGAGCGTGTGTTATTGATTTTAGTGGTCATTGGGATCAGCACTTACCATTGGTAGAGTTTGCGTACAACAACAATTATCATTCGAGCATTAGCGTGGCGCTTTTTGAGGCTTTATATGGTGCAAGAGGTATGTTACGCCCCAAAACCCACCCTAGACGTGACCGGCATCCGACGTCATGAATAACATCGGAAGAACCTAAATGATGCAATAATAACACTTGAACCTGCTAGGTTCAACATTCGCCTCCAACAGTTTGATAAAATAAATGCAAACCGATCATGAATATAAGAGTTAAATCAGCGAAAGTCATTATAATTTAAATAATTCAACCAAAGCATGATAGTGTGCCTGAAAGAGTTAAACAACAACTCTTCTTCTACCCACATTCGAATGTATACTAAAGAGCTTCTAAGAATAAGGAATAAATGTCTAACTCATCGGGACGCAGCCCGGAAACTAATACAAATAAATGGAATTAAACAAGTAGGGTGTCCCACGAATGAATGTGTGGGCTCACCCAATCAGCAGCAACTGCAAGTCCTTCCTAAACGCCCGGAATATCAAGAACCTGCTCTTCACCGTTACCTAAAATACCATAAAAAATAACAATGGTATGCCTGAGTACTTCATACTCAGTGAGTGTCTCGGGGACATGAGTAATAAGAAAATAGAGCACATAATACATAAAGAAATTAGTCTTGCCAGTCAGGTGAGAGCGATGTAAGAACAGTTGTTCAGTTTATGTATCTCAAAATAAATATGAAAACCCATTTATAAAGCCTCTTGTCAAGTTACAACTTCAAATATGCCTTTTTAATCAATTATGATAGTCATCAACAACTCCATAAGAAAATAAGAATGTCACACATGCCAATACAGGCCCAAGAATCAAGCATATCGCGCATAGCGCACCACATCAGAACATATAATTCTCGGTGGCTATCCTTCCTCCTGAATAGCTAGGCATAAATCATACCGGACTATGTAGTACGCGGTGGCTATCCTTCCTCCCGAATAGCTAGGCATAAATCACACCCCGGGTAGCGAACCCAGCGGTGGCCACTCTTCCTCCCGAATGGCTAGGCAATGACACACTAGGATCCATAGTGGCTACCCTTCCTCCCGAGTAGCTAGGCCAAACATAACAACAAAGTTCATAGCATAGAAGCCGATTCATAATTGGTCTCAAGTAGTCACACCATCAAATAGCATTAAAGCTCATTATGCCATTACGAAAATTCATAATTTCATAGATAATCATGAAAATATTTCCATTTCTTCAAACAAGATTCCTTTGTCTTGGTTTCTTTGTAAAGTCATCCATACGAACAATTAACCATCATCACTGATCATCTCTTATAGATGAAAACGATTATGATTCCATATACGTATGTAGAGGATAATACAATCAAGGTTTAATGTGGGCTTGTCCCCTCAAGCACACCAACCACAAGCAAAGACATGAATTAGGGTTTTGCATGAAGAGTTCACCTTTTTATTCAATAAAGAACCTTTGAGAAGAAAACATATATCCATAATAAGGTTTTTAAAAGGGAGACATACCTTAGTGTGTTAAACAAAGTTTAACAATTCACTTTCTTAGTGAAGAACACCCAAACCCTAGCTTGAATCACTTTAGGAAGAATTATGTTGCAAACCCTAGGTTTTAGTCCCAAGAATCATGTTAATAATCATGGGTTTATTGTTAGGATTGATAATCAATGATTAAGATATTCTTACCTTAGTGTTAGAGCCCTAGAGAGATATTTTCGTCATTAGGGTTTTTGAGAGTGAAAAGAATGGAAGAAAAACTAAAATTTTCCAACTTATATAATTTCAGCCCGGCAGGCACAAAGGATGGTACAAAGGACGGAGGGTCGATCAGAATGATGGAGCGTCGATCTGCTCCGTCGAATAGTCTTTGTGCTAGGTCAATTCGACGGTACAAATGATGGAGCGTCGAACAGATCGATGGAGCACCGATATGCTCCGTCAAAGTCATGAAATTTCCAGTGAGCAACTTTCTTTTCCTCACAATCGACGGTGCAAAGGATGGAGCGTCTAACAGAATGACGGTACAAAGGACGACCGTCAAACCTCCTTATCGTGAAACTGTAGAGACTTTTCATTTTGACCATCTCCTCTTGGGTCTTTATCCTAAAGTCATGCACTTAACCCAACATATAAGGTTCCAAAGGACTCGTACAATGCTTTCACATTCTATACGGATTTACGAGATGTTACAAGGTAGATCTCTGGTTGGCTGGCTTGATGGGTTCGAGACTCGAACTTGGAGTAAAGGCCTATTGAGAGAGTCCCTTGATAGAGTGAGAGTTATCCAAGCAAATTTTTGGTAGCTCAGAGTCGAAAGAAAATGTATGCAGACCGAAAAGTCCGAGATTTTGAGTTTTTGTTGGTGGTCAGGTTCTATTGAAGGTTTCACCCATGAAGGGTGTTATAAGGTTCGGGAAGAGGGGCAAGTTGAGCCCCAGGTATATTGGTCCATTTGAGATTGTTGACCGTGTGGGTGATGTAGCTTATGAGTTAGCATTGCTGCCAGGCTTGGCGGGAGCTCATTCAATTTTTCATGTTTCGTTGTTGAAGAAGTACCATGCCGACTTTACGTACATTGTTCATTGGGATTCGATATTACTTGATGAGAATTTGATTAATAAGGAGGAGCCTATTGCGATTTTTGATAGGCAGGTTCGGAAGTTGAGGTTAAAGGAGATTGTTCTGTGAAGGTGCAATGGAAGTATCGTCCTGTTGGGCAGGCTACTTGGGAGACTAAGTACGACATGCGTAGCCGATATCCCCAGTTTTTCGCTGATTCATATATTCCCAATTCTTTTTGTTTCTTCGCTCGAGGTGTCAAGACTTGATTCGGGTGACTTTTTGTGAAATGTGGACTTTAAGCGAAAAAGAGTTGACTCAAAGTTGACTTTTGGGTAAACGGACCTTTTTAAAATTTTTATCAATTTCGAGAGGGCTGAATGGTCATTTAGAACTTGTGTGTATATCTGGTTCGGTTCCCAATGCACTCCGATGCATTTTTGGACTTGGTGTGGGAAATTGGAATTAAGGTATCGGAGGTTGAATCGGTCAATGAAACCTCCGTTGGGAATTTCGAGGCCACGAGCGGGTTTGTAGCGTGTTTTTATGTGTGTCTGTGTATGTGGCATGTAAGCAGATGGTCTCGGGAATTAGTCAAAAATTCGGGTTGAAATGTGAAACTTGGTGAAGTTTCTGGTATCTTGTGCCCGCTTTGGTGGCACCAGCACAGTGGCATCGGTACCGCTGAAGCGGTCACCGTACCGCTGAGCAGTCCTTGCCATTCGGCCCTGACTACTGTAGTAGTCATGGCACCGCTGGAGCGGCACCGCTGAAGCAGCCTTGGCATCGTAGAAGTGGGTGACGAGCAATGCGTTCATTTAATGAAGTGTTAAAAGCCCTTTGTCTATCATTTAAGACCATTCCAAAATTAGAGCTCGTGGGAATTATTCTTGGGGATTATTGGTGAAGATTCTTGGTGGTAAGTTCTCCTAATCCTCTTGCTATTTCATTACTCCTAATTATCTTATAATTCTTCTTTCCTTGTTAAACCCTTAGTAATGGAAGATTAAAAGTGGGTTTTGATGGATTTTCTATCTAGGCTTATTAATGATTAAATTGATTAGGTTCATGCTAGATTATGAAATGTCGAAGGTTGCTAATCATATATGTTCCATTATTAATATTGGATTCTTGAATCTAAGAGTTAGGGTTTATACCTAAAATTGAGGGTTTTACTTGAAATTTGAAATTAGGTGAATCCTTGAGTTAATTTGGCAATTAGTTGTTGGGTTGTGAACATCTAGTGCTTAATTTGATATTTTACTCCCGATTTCCTTTTTTGACCTTGTGGGCTCCGTTTCCCTAAATTTTAGGGTTGGATTTGACCTAAATTGAATGACAGCAATATAGGTATCGTTCTTCATGATTTATAATCTAGATTTTGAATATACCTAGACTTTATTGATCTTGAGGCTCAACGGAAGGGGAAAGCCAAGGAGTGATTGTTGGTGTTTGTTGTTCGGCCATCCAGGTAGGTTATGGCTTACACTTGGTGAGACTTCATATAGCAAAGCATATATTTAGATTATATTATCGGAGAAAGCATGTAAACCTTCGGGTGTGATATTCGGTCGGATATTGTATTAGGTTGGGCCCTTTTGTGTGTTTGGGGCTAGCCACCCCGTTGTTTTCTGATTGAGTTGTCCTGTTGTGATAGTGGATAATAAAGTATTGTGATATCTTGTTCATGATATTGTGGTGCCCCACTTGTTGGCATTTGATTTTGAGAATAGTATTCTATATGACTTGTGTAGTCTTTCATGATATTGTTGGCGTACCCATGTTTTATACTTGTGATATTGATCTGATTAATTATGTTGACTCATACATCACACGCATTCACATCTCTCATGATGCAGTGTTGATACTTGATGAAATATTGTGATGAGCCAAACTAAATTGCATGATAGTGATGTGAGTAGTCCGATATCCGATGGTTGTCCCGAAATCGTGGATTGTGTGCGAGTGATGTGAGTAGTCTGATGTCCGATGGGTGCCTGAAATCTTGTATTGTGTGATGCAAGAGTCCGATGTACGATGATTGTCCAGGAATCGTGGATGAGTGAGTACATGGACTTCGCTAGTCCCCATGGGTTGTGCTACCGGGATGTCGATACTTCCGTTCGGAGTACATGTGTACATTGCATTGCATTGCATTGGCATCCTTACATCATTGCATTGCATTGCATCTTCGTATATATTGTGATGATCCGATGTTGTACTTTGGTTGATTGATTCAGATTGTATATATATTGAGACTTGGCATAATTGGATATAGATTCTTAAATCTTGGTAATGACGGATACTTATTTCTGATTGTGTTTGACTTATACTTATTGATTTATCTGCCTTTCTTGCTTTATTGTCTGAATTATATTAGCTATACTTAGTCGGCCAATGATACCTACCAGTATTGTAGTTTTGGACCGACCTGCACTTACTGCATTCTTTTATGACTGCAGAGTTCCAGGTTGGGTCTGCTTCCATCTCTCCTGGCTGATAGTCACCATCTTCAAAGCATCGAGTTTCCAGGGTGAGCACGAGACGTTCGCTACCTTGAAGACTCTTCCTATTTATGTCATACTATTTCTATTCTGAGACATAGATAGAATTTATGTATTATTATATCCAGACTTGTATATTTTTTTCATTAGATGCTCTTGTACGGATTAGACCAGACCCGGGGGGTATTCCTTATTTTCGCACTATTTCTATTATAATATCGTCAGACTTACGTGATTATTCTCTTCCATTTAAATTGATTTATTTATTATGTCTTTACATTCGTTGGGTTGAGGGTTCACTTATCGAGGTTGGGAAAGATAAGGGCCGCACTGCTTAGCCAAAAATGGGTCGTGACAACTTCTTAGTTATAAATGTGCCAGCGACATATCCATAAATAAGACTTTACATGGACATAGCTTCCACATTGCTTTGAGAACATTGTCACCTTGATCTCTGAAAGAAAGGGGATTGAAATCGTCGTAGTGCTAAATTATGTTTGCGCTAGACCCTGGTGTTCTTAAGTATTGATCTCATGAAAGGACGACCTTGAAAGGTGAGCATCCTACGCATCTTCTGCCATGGATAGGGTCGACATGGTTTCGACTTTTTGGGGAGTAACGTATCCCACTTTAGCATATTTACATTGACTTGAGGCTCGTCGCCTTATAACTTTCTTTTTCTTGCTGACTTGAGGCTTATCTCCCTGTAGCTTTCTTGTCCTTGCTGACTTGAGGCTGGTTGCCTTGTGGCTTTCTTGTCCTTGCTGACTTGTGGCTTGTTGCCTTGTGGCTTTCTTGTCATTGCGCTTACAAACAATTTCCTCAGTGGGGTAATGATTGACTTGTGTTGATACTATTGAAAGTGTCATAATAGACTGGCAGTATAAAAAATATGAACTCTGGGATGAGGGTTGGGTGAATCGGGGCTAAACAACCAATTAGGGACGTCACATAAGACGTGTCCCCATTTTTTTGATTTTCGTGAAAGGACTTTCTTCTTGGACTGGGTCATTTCGAAGTTGAATTGTCACACCCCACCCTTGGTAAGGCGTGACTGGCACCCGGCACCCGACGGGAACTGAGCGAACGAACTTATAACTTGCATCATTCTTGTCTCGAATGGTAAAAATACGGATAAGGGATAAATATGAACATGATATCATGCATAAATATATGTCAAATGGACCTATGATGCCAATATAATGATTGACATAACATAACTATGCTATACACAAGAACTGTCTGCAAAGCCTTTATAAACTTGACTGAAGTATATAAGTTGGGACAGAACCCCCCGACTTACCCTGAACAAAAATCATACATACATACATATGTATATATATATATATATATATATATCCAGACTCGGCAGTGCTCCAGGAAGAAGTGGAGCTCACCAATCAGAACTGGTACCTGAAGGCAGCCTACTGTGGAAGATCCTTGTCTCGTCTATCTACACCTGTGGGAATGCCTAATGCAGCGTCCACAAGAAGGGATGTCAGTACGAGCAATATACTGAGTATGTAAGGTATGAATAGTAACATGATATAAGAATGAAGATGACATAAGGTAAAGCGAGTAACTCTACCTCATACACTTTCTGAGATCTCTGTCATGTAAACTACTCGTCGATGGGAAAAACATTTCATACACATCCATACACAATATACACACATTTTCAATCACATACACTTACTGTACATACATCTGTTATATCCGTAGCGGGCCCTTTCGGGACTCGGTGTTATCCGTACTCGGACCTTTCGGGACTCGGTGTTATTCGTACCCGGCCCTTTTAGGACTCCGTGTTATCTTTCCCGGCCATTAAGGCTTGGTGTTATCTTTCCCGGCCATTGAGGCTCCATGTTATCTTCCCCGGCCATAGAGGTGCGGTGTTATCTTGCCCGGCCATGTAGGCACGGTGTTATCCCCAACAGATCAGTAGGATGCAATGCATACATACATACATACAAATAAAAATACATATATGAAATTAACATCGTCATTAGCATTATCATTATCACTATATCGTTCCTTGAAGGATCAACCATCATAAGATGACATCAATAATGTCATGAGAGTATCGAGAAGCATGAACTTGAACAACATTGGAAATGGAATCATCATCCTCACTTTATCTCACCTCGAAAGAAGGATCAACATGAGGTGGGACCATCAACAATGAGTAGGATCAAGGGATTCATGGAATGGCTCAATAATCTCATAGTCCCCTCAAATCATAACTTTGGAATTTCTAGAATAGAACCATTATCATCGTCACAACCATTATAGAACATTTTACATTTAGCGTCATAAGGGCTTTGAAAATCATAAGTTCCTACTTTTTGGAATTAGAACCTCATAAAAATATGGACAGAATCCTAATATAAGAATCATGCCTTTGAAAGAAAGGGATGAGCCTTAACATAGCTTTCGGTCGCCTTAGCGATTCCACGTTTATCCTTCCAAGCTTATGAGTCTACATATAAATCATTCATAATATCGTTAGACTCATTGCCACACCTTTGTCTCAAGCATTCAAATAAAATCCATTTAGAATTTGTTGAAATTTGGGTAGCATCTCCCCTGTTTATATGCCTAGCCCGAAATCATAATCCAGCAACCAGCAACCAACAACAATAGCAACAATACCAACATAATTCACAATATTATCTATACAAATGTACTCCATAAAATATCCCACACGACATTTGTCCAATTTTTCCACCAGTAAATCCACTATATAATTATTCAACAACTCTACTTCCGTAAATAAACTTATATCCATATCAATAAGGAGAGATTCATACCTTATTTTTGCTAGTACTGTGATATCTCCAATATTTGCCTTGAATTCCAACCATGATTTACCGCAAAACGATAGTATAATCGCAACTATGCATTGTCCGAACTTAAATTCGGGGATGATACTTAATTTTGCGTTAAAATTTAGCGGAGGGAAAGTTGGGAGAACTATCTAGAAAGTTTGGGAGATTTTGATAGGTGTTAGAATGAAAACTGAGGTGTAAAACCTCTTTTATAAGTCTTTAAGGTCGGTTCGGGTACTGTAGCAGCGCGACTATTATAGCACGTCAGATACTGTAGCACACGTTTCTGCTCTGTTAACCTAACTTGTAACATCCATAATTCTCTACTTCGATTTCGTATCTACGAGCGGTTTGTTGCGTTGGAAACTAGACTCGACGAACTTCATTTTAGGCTTTTGCTTTGCTTCAAAACATCTCATATCCACATCAAGGGATTTATGGAATGGCTCAATAATCTCATAGTCCCCTCAAATCATAACTTTGGAATTTCTAGAATAGAACCATTATCATCGTCACAACCATTATAGAACATTTTACATTTAGCGTCATAAGGGCTTTGAAAATCATAAGTTCCTACTTTTTGGAATTAGAACCTCACAAAAATATGGACAGAATCCTAATATAAGAATCATGCCTTTGAAAGAAAGGGATGAGCCTTAACATAGCTTTCGGTCGCCTTAGCGATTCCACGTTTATCCTTCCAAGCTTATGAGTCTACATATAAATCATTCATAATATCGTTAGACTCATTGCCACACCTTTGTCTCAAGCATTCAAATAAAATCCATTTAGAATTTGTTGAAATTTGGGTAGCATCTCCCCTGTTTATATGCCTAGCCCGAAATCATAATCCAGCAACCAGCAACCAACAACAATAGCAACAATACCAACATAATTCACAATATTATCTATACAAATGTACTCCATAAAATATCCCACACGACATTTGTCCAATTTTTCCACCAGTAAATCCACTATATAATTATTCAACAACTCTACTTCCGTAAATAAACTTATATCCATATCAATAAGGAGAGATTCATACCTTATTTTTGCTAGTACTGTGATATCTCCAATATTTGCCTTGAATTCCAACCAAGATTTACCGCAAAACGATAGTATAATCGCAACTATGCATTGTCCGAACTTAAATTCGGGGATGATACTTAATTTTGCGTTAAAATTTAGCGGAGGGAAAGTTGGGAGAACTATCTAGAAAGTTTGGGAGATTTTGATAGGTGTTAGAATGAAAAATGAGGTGTAAAACCTCTTTTATAAGTCTTTAAGGTCGGTTCGGGTATTATAGCACGTCGGTTACTGTAGCACACGTTTCTGCTCTGTTAACCTAACTTGTAACATCCATAATTCTCTACTTCGATTTCGTATCTACGAGCGGTTTGTTGCGTTGGAAACTAGACTCGACGAACTTCATTTTAGGCTTTTGCTTTGCTTCAAAACATCTCATATCCACATCAAGGGATTTATGGAATGGCTCAATAATCTCATAGTCCCCTCAAATCATAACTTTGGAATTTCTAGAATAGAACCATTATCATCGTCACAACCATTATAGAACATTTTACATTTAGCGTCATAAGGGCTTTGAAAATCATAAGTTCCTACTTTTTGGAATTAGAACCTCATAAAAATATGGACAGAATCCTAATATAAGAATCATGCCTTTGAAAGAAAGGGATGAGCCTTAACATAGCTTTCGGTCGCCTTAGCGATTCCACGTTTATCCTTCCAAGCTTATGAGTCTACATATAAATCATTCATAATATCGTTAGACTCATTGCCACACCTTTGTCTCAAGCATTCAAATAAAATCCATTTAGAATTTGTTGAAATTTGGGTAGCATCTCCCCTGTTTATATGCCTAGCCCGAAATCATAATCCAGCAACCAGCAACCAACAACAATAGCAACAATACCAACATAATTCACAATATTATCTATACAAATGTACTCCATAAAATATCCCACACGACATTTGTCCAATTTTTCCACCAGTAAATCCACTATATAATTATTCAACAACTCTACTTCCGTAAATAAACTTATATCCATATCAATAAGGAGAGATTCATACCTTATTTTTGCTAGTACTGTGATATCTCCAATATTTGCCTTGAATTCCAACCAAGATTTACCGCAAAACGATAGTATAATCGCAACTATGCATTGTCCGAACTTAAATTCGGGGATGATACTTAATTTTGCGTTAAACTTTAGCGGAGGGAAAGTTGGGAGAACTATCTAGAAAGTTTGGGAGATTTTGATAGGTGTTAGAATGAAAAATGAGGTGTAAAACCTCTTTTATAAGTCTTTAAGGTCGGTTCGGGTACTGTAGCAGCGCGACTATTATAGCACGTCGGTTACTGTAGCACACGTTTCTGCTCTGTTAACCTAACTTGTAACATCCATAATTCTCTACTTCGATTTCGTATCTACGAGCGGTTTGTTGCGTTGGAAACTAGACTCGACGAACTTCATTTTAGGCTTTTGCTTTGCTTCAAAACATCTCATATCCACATCAAGGGATTCATGGAATGGCTCAATAATCTCATAGTCCCCTCAAATCATAACTTTGGAATTTCTAGAATAGAACCATTATCATCGTCACAACCATTATAGAACATTTTACATTTAGCGTCATAAGGGCTTTGAAAATCATAAGTTCCTACTTTTTGGAATTAGAACCTCATAAAAATATGGACAGAATCCTAATATAAGAATCATGCCTTTGAAAGAAAGGGATGAGCCTTAACATAGCTTTCGGTCGCCTTAGCGATTCCACGTTTATCCTTCCAAGCTTATGAGTCTACATATAAATCATTCATAATATCGTTAGACTCATTGCCACACCTTTGTCTCAAGCATTCAAATAAAATCCATTTAGAATTTGTTGAAATTTGGGTAGCATCTCCCCTGTTTATATGCCTAGCCCGAAATCATAATCCAGCAACCAGCAACCAACAACAATAGCAACAATACCAACATAATTCACAATATTATCTATACAAATGTACTCCATAAAATATCCCACACGACATTTGTCCAATTTTTCCACCAGTAAATCCACTATATAATTATTCAACAACTCTACTTCCGTAAATAAACTTATATCCATATCAATAAGGAGAGATTCATACCTTATTTTTGCTAGTACTGTGATATCTCCAATATTTGCCTTGAATTCCAACCAAGATTTACCGCAAAACGATAGTATAATCGCAACTATGCATTGTCCGAACTTAAATTCGGGGATGATACTTAATTTTGCGTTACAATTTAGCGGAGGGAAAGTTGGGAGAACTATCTAGAAAGTTTGGGAGATTTTGATAGGTGTTAGAATGAAAAATGAGGTGTAAAACCTCTTTTATAAGTCTTTAAGGTTGGTTCGGGTACTGTAGCAGCGCGACTACTATAGCACGTCGGTTACTGTAGCACACGTTTCTGCTCTGTTAGCCTAACTTGTAACATCCATAATTCTCTACTTCGATTTCGTATCTACGAGCGGTTTGTTGCGTTGGAAACTAGACTTGACGAACTTCATTTTAGGCTTTTGATTTGCTTCAAAACTTCTCATATACTAAAAGATATTCTTCCTCCAAATCGGACCGAAGTTTTCCTTCATGTTTTCCCAAAGTTCCAATGATTTAATTTTTTTGCTTCACTTGCCCTCCGATCCTTCCATAGCTTACTATATGAACGTAAAACATCATAAACATCGGATTACCTCGCATAATATCATATATCCTTGAAGGGAACTCTAGTATCCGCACTTAAAACCTTCAACACTTATAAATCTCGACATACGAAACTACGGGGTGTAACATTCTCCCTCGCTTCAAAAACATTCGTCCTCCAATGTTGAACTAGGATTCACTCTGGGGTGCATATCAATGTTCTTACCTACATTATTGGAAACTAATTTGCTCACTTGCTAAATTAAAACAGAACTTATTCGAATTGCGCAGTTTATTCTTATCAATCTTCTTTATGTTCAGAAACTCTTGTTTTCTTCGATCTCTACATATCCTTCTTCTATTGCATCGATATTTCATACCTTCTTCTCCTTGAAGTTTAATTTATTCTTATTCTTCCCCTCTTCGATATTCTCAAGACTAGTCATATTGCAGTATCCTTTGCTTTTCATAGTAGTTGAATTAATCTTTGTGGTATTAGCTGAACAGCAAAATTTTTCGCTTAATTTCTCTTTCCTTTATTTGGACTTCCTGCATTTGTACTTGCTGACGGTAGTTCTTGTACTTATATAAAACATCTCAAATCTCTTCCTTAATGATTCCTTTCCTTCAACTTACCCTTAAATTTTCTGATTCCTTAGTTCAGTAATAAATTAGGGGTGAACTCTTAACTAAGGGTCTTTGTCCTGCAGCGAATTCAAATCATTTCGTTATTTCCTTGTTTGTAACCTCCATTCCTACCCCCCACCCCCACCTCTTTTAAGGGAAACCATTATTTTACTTGTTCTACGAGGGTTCATTGTCACCAGCTTGTTCCGACCAAATGTAATATCCTTTGATCATTTCCTTTGGGGTTCTCCCTTTACTTTTGAACTTTGCCCGACTCTCACTTTATAAGTCTAACGCATTTGCCTTGTTGTTTTGGTTTATCAGTCAAACGGATCTCTTAATTCCTTAAATGATCGTCTCCTCTGTCTATATCCTTGAATCCTTTTCTTGCGATCTTATCTCAGTCTACTTTCATGACTTCGTCTTGCATTTCCTTAGCCCATCTAGCTTCATAGCTCTCTACTACCTTTCGATTGCCCTATTGTCGGGTGTCATAATTCCCCCAATACCTTATCTAGTAAATCATTGTCTTCATCATGAAAAACCTATAAAGTGCATTCTGTCATTCACTCCTCATTTCCCTCCTTAGTACCATAGCTTGCTCGTATGTTCCTATATGTCTATTCCTCGTATACTCGTCCTGTTTCCTTTGTAATCATATCTCTATTCCAAGTCCACTATCTTACTAACCAATCTAATCTAGAAATCATAATACCATATTTGAGTTCCTAATGCCATCTTTCCTTATATTTCCAATAGGTCCCAATCCACTGAAATCACGGATGCAACTCATTCCAGTTTCTTTAACTGCTAATCATTTTTCCCTCCAGGGTTCCTCCTTTAAATTAAATTAAAATCATTCTAAAACTTTTCTTTGAAAGTGTCTCGTAGTTGTTTCTTCAATCATGACTTACCAAACGGCTAATGGTCCTATTGTTTCTTTACTCTTTCTCTATAGATATGCAAACAATTCAATTGGTAAAAATTTCGGCAGACCTTCCTTTATAATTCTTACTACCTCATTCCTGTACAAATCCTAGAAAACACGTCCAATGCCCCACAGGGCAATCGCAAATACCTATAATATCTTGCTCAAGTTGTTATATTAACATCTATCCATATTAAATAAATAGGAAACATACCTTTCGAATGAACAACTTCAATTCTCAGCAATTACATCGTAGCGGCATAATCAACTGCTTATTCGCCATCAAAACATTTAGGATTAGAATTGGGGACATCATATCCTATAACTTAGCTCTATGGCACGATCTAAGATGAGAAAGAAGGGTCAATCATTCCTAAAGGCCTTGCTGCCTCATGTTTATAAGTGTGGCCGGCTTCATACCCATAAACAAGACTGTGCTAAACACGGCTTGCAGACAACCCTAGGACAGAACTGCTCTGATACTAATTTGTCACACCCCGCCCTTGGTAAGGAGTGACTGGCACCAGGCACCTTATGGGAACCGAGCGAACCAACTTATAACTTGCATCCTTCTTGTCTCGAATGGTAAAAATACGGCTAAGGGCTAAATATGAACATAATATCATGCATAAATATATGTCCAATGGACCCATGACTCCAATATAATGACTGACATAACATACCTAAGCTATACATAGGAACTGTCTACAAAGCCTCTTTGAACTTGACTGAAGTATATAAGTCAGGACAAGGGCCCCAGACTCGACAGTGCTCCAGGAAGAAGTGGAGCTCACCAATCAAGACTGGTACCTGAAGGCAGCCTACCGTGGAAGATCTTTATCTCGTCTATCTACACCTGTGGGCATAAACGCAGCATCCACATACTGAGTATGTAAGGCATGAATAGTAACATGATATAAGAATGAAGATGACATAAGGTAAAGTGGGTAACTATACCTCGCACACTTTCTGAGATCTCTGTTATGTAAACTACTCGTCAATAGGAAAAACATTTCACACACATCCATACACAATATACACACATTTGCATTCACATACACTTACTATACATATATCTACTATATCCATATCGGGCCCTTTCGGGACTCTGTGTTATCCGTACCCAGCCCTTTCGAGACTTGGTGTTATCTTTCCCGACCATTAAGGCTCGGTGTTATCTTGCCCGGTCATTGAGGCTCGGTGTTGTCTTGCCCGGCTTTATAGGCGCGGTGTTATCTTGCCTGGCTATGTAGGCACGGTGTTATCCCCAACTGATCAATGGGATGCAATGCATACATACATACATACATACATATAAAAATACATAAATGAAATATACATCCTTATTAGCATTATCATTATTACTATATCGTTCCTTGAAGGATCAACCATCGTAAGATGCCATCGACAATGTCATGAGAGTATCGAGAAGCATGAACTTGAACAGCGTTGGAAAAGGAATCATTATCCTCACTTTATCTCACCTCGAAGGAACGAGTAAGATGAGGTGGGACCATCAACAATGAGTAGGATCAAGGGATTCATGGAATGGCTCAATAATCTCATAGTGCCCTCAAATCATAACTTTGGAATTTCTAGAATAGAACCATTATCATCGTCACAACCAGTATAGAACATTTTACATTTAACATCATAAGGGCTTTGAAAATCATGAGTTCCTACTTTTGGGAATAAGAACGCCATAAAAATATGGACGGAATCTTAGTATAAGAATCATGCCTTTGAAAGAAAGGGCCGAGCCTTAACATACCTTTCGGTGACCAATCTATAAATCGAATACTACATTTAAATTCTTTGTGTCAACTTTCCCTATATCTTCAATGAGTCTCAATTCTCAGATATCTCGAATGCAACTCATTCCAATTCCTTTGATTACTAATCATTTTTCCCTTCCAAGGTTCTTCCCTTAAAAGCGTCTCATAATTGTTCATTCAGTCATAACTTACCAAACATCCGATTGTCACATTTTCGCTCCATTCTTTCTCTATAGCATAGATATTCAACCAATTCAATTTGTAAAAATTTTGGCAGAGTTTCCTCTATACTTCTTACTGCCTCATTTTTGCACACGGCCTAGAAAACACATCCAATGCCTCAAAGAGCTATCACAATTACCCGTAATATCTAGCTCTGGTTCTTATAAAAGTCTATCAATATCAGTAAGGAAGGAAACATACCTTTGTACTATCAACTTCAATTCTCATCAATTACCTTATAGTGACATAATCAACTGCTTTTCCACAATCACAACTGTTAGGGTTAAAATCAGGGACATCACATCCTATAATTTACCTCTATGGCATGATCTACGATGAGAATGAAGGGTGGGTGGTTCCTAAATGCCCTGCAGCCTCTTGTTTATAAGTGTGGCGCGCTTTACACCCATAAACAAGACTCTATTGGACACGGTCTGTAGACAACCCTAGGATAGAACTTCTCTGATACAAAGTTTGTCACGCCCCAAATCTGGAGCAGCGTGACCGGCACTCGGTGCCAAACTAAGCTCAAGCGAACCACTCTGAATATGAGACTCTGATAAGGCCAACCGATATATATATATATATATATATATATATATATATATATATATATATATATATATATAAATGCTGATTTTCTCGTCTGAACTGGGCACACACACATCCAAAATACATATACACAACTAAGCAAGACGACGAGGTTACTATGTATGTTGTACTGTCACGACACTAATTATTGATCGTGCGGGAACCTACCTTATTATCACTAGTAGGCGAACCATTAACTATCAATCCATTAATCATTAGCCAATTTCAACTTGTTTAATCAATTACTAACCAATAGATATGTGAACGAATGAATAAATAAAACAATTCATAATTAATAGATAATATAAGTGCGGAAGTCTTAACTATTACACCCCCAAGATCTGAAAGTCATCGTACAAGGACTCTAACTAACAATGTCTAAAAAATGAAGTATATATCAACTATAATAACAAATAATGTCCGGAATAAAAATAGACATCTGGAAAGAGAGATCTTCAGGTGGCATGGCATGGATAGAAGCTCACCCTCGGATCTGATCGAGCAAACTAGCTTCCAGCTAGAGATTTAATCTGGATGAAATCTCTGGAACATAATCTGCACTAAAAAAGGGTGCAACAAGGTAATATCAGTACAAACACTATGTATCGGTAAGCATCATAGGCAGACTAAGATTAGTTCACGCACGTAAGTATAATATCAACAAGATAAACAAATAGGCACTTAACACTCAAATCCAAGTCACAGAGTATCCCATAACAGAGTCACAACCTAAGATGAAACTTCTAACCCACAAGTCTGTCAAGTTTCAATAATCTCACCTGATAATCACAAGCCCAAGTTCCTTCCATAGGTAGTGTCACTAATCCACAATTTAACTCAGTCAATGATCATATCCATACCACAATAGCCGCTTCAACCAACACACCAAAATAAGAAACAAAGCGAGCCATATAATAATGTAGAATAAAATGTAATAATGTGACATGCAAATTATGATGATGTGCAATGCAATGTAATGCAATGCCCTGGAAAAATACACACCGTACACACATGCTACTGATGTCACAGCTCAGTAGTCATAACCTGCAGGGGATCCTTGGTTTCCATGTACCACTCGTTCCGGATCCACTCCTTGAACCTGAGCATAAACCTCCGCTCCAAAAAGAACTTTTTACGCAGGCCACATCAATGTATCCCTCATTTTCAAAACGAACCTCGAACCACGAGCCATAATCTAGGTCACATATGTGCCTTTCCATATATCTGTACGTAACGGTATTTCCTGCCCTCCTATTATCCATGCTCAAATTATCAAGTACCATGCATAAAATAATATCACAAGTTCAACAAGAAGATTATATTAACTTCTTCACTAATTTCACATCAAAATGTATGTCTCAACGTATTCCAGTTCATTAGTATGTATGGACTATGAACGATTAGCAATATCCATGTCAAACACAAGGTATCATGCCACAAGTCTTCCAAACCATTTCCATCATGCATGAGTGTATGAATGCATAAATGAGTGTAAACGTGGTAAATCAATGCAAACCAATAAAGCAACAGTGAAGGTACAAGTCACAAAGCCACAAGTGATATTAAGACTTGGATCAGCTCAGCCATGAAATGAATCATACAATCGTCTCAACCAACATAATAGTGTATATCCCTCTTTACTTCCACATGTTGTAAGTATGCCTCACAACTAAGTCTTGTATCACCACGAAGCTCCACTTTTCGATATATTATCATCAACAGTAAGTCATACATCAAGTATTCATCTACGTATTATAATAAATATATAAATCACATTCCAGGTCTAAACTCAGTATTCCTTCCATTCTCAGATGATATGTGTCTCAATAATAAAGAATTGAGTACAACACCGTAGTTCAGGTAATAAGTCTAATCACAATAACGGGGCCACGAGCCACCATCAACAATTAATCAACCTAACAGAAATACATCCCGAATCGCCACAGTATGAATACAATTACACCTCATATTTCTGTACATAAAGTATTGGCTACGAGCCCAAGAAATCAGAAGTCATACCAACCTCACTAATATCCAACCAAAACACTATGTTCGAAGACCTAATCATGCTTGTTCCGGTCAATTCTACACAATACATACGTTTCGCTAATCAAAGTCTAACTAAAGTAAGTCGTAACCTACCTGGAATGTCAAGCAACAGTCTCGAATCGCCAAAACTTAGCCTTGACTTCCTCTTTGGAGAACCTCAAAATGATTAACATCTATCAAATATGAATTCTATGTCAGAATCCGAATCCAAGGATACCCATATTGCCATAGTTTTACCCAAAACCCAAAAATGGACCTAAAAACTGTAATTTTATTTAAAATACTGATACAATATAGTCAAAATAGTACTCTACAGGTCTAAACGAGTCCAACGATACCCATATTGCTATACTTTTAGAAAAATATCCAAAATACCCCTATAATGTGAAACCGGGTTCATGAGGGTAAAACGCGAGATTTAGTGCATAATTATATTACCCATTATCTAGTTAACCTTCAATCTTAATTTCATGGAATTCTATTCATCACAAGACATCCAAATTCATGTTTTCTATTTTTAGCCCTAGGGTTCTTAACTCATTAGTTCTTCACAATTAGTGTGTAGGATGACTATGAGATGATGATAATCGACAAATAAATAATGAATACTTGGTTAGAATCTTAACCCAAAGTGCTTGTGAATGCTTTTCCATTGCTATGTCCCCAACCCTTCAACTATTGAAGGTTTCTTCAATTTTTGGGTATTAATCTTTCACCCACAATTAATGGAGTTTAAGCTTGTCATGAGATTTGAGGAAGGAAAGATAATGAATTACATAAGGGTTTGCACTTACCTTCAAGGAGGAACATCACCCTAGCCCTAGGAAAATATCTTCTCACATTCTAAGGAAGTGTTTTTGGGTTTATGAGGGGAAAACTTGAAAAACAACAACTTAAAAACGGATTCTGCCCAATAGCCGGTGCCCGTGTCGCTATAGCGGGTGCCCCATTTTCTAATTTGTTCAAAACTTCATTTTAGCCTCCGAAACTCATCCGGAACCTCCGGAACACATACAATATATGCATTTTGATTGTAAACCACGCTACAGACGCAATCATGACCTCGGAATTCCCAAACGAGATCATTTTAACTCGGTGTTGAGTAAGTCAACCCGAACACTATGAAATTAAGCCTTCATTCGACACTCAAAACATCCCCGGACGCCTTAGGACCCAAACCAATAGCTTCACTAACTCATAGGTCGTACTAACGGGACTCAGGGAAATGGTCAACAAGGTTAAATGAGTCAAAACACTATAACGACTAAACAGGTCGTTACATTAGATACCAATTTAGCCATCGTTCATCCTCGAAGAAGAAAGGGAGTACAAAGGTTGATGATAACCCAAGGACATACATTATAACCACACGGAAAACTCAACAGCATGAAGTGCGCACTAATCACTATCCGTTCATCTTATCCGTCAAAGCTTCTTATAGCTTAGCTAAAAGTCCCAGTTTTTATATTTCTATACTCGAACCTACCACAGGATTTGCTACAACACATATGCATCATCTAATATATCGGAGTCCGCTCATACTAATCCCAATTTATACTTCTAGCGATTACAACTCCTCTAGACTCTTATGATCACCAACGCAAATAACAAATGTTTCTTAGATCAGTAAACTAAGATTTCACATGTCAACACGCTTTGTTTAGTACTAACTATGTCAATACTTTACCTATCAAACATTCAAGCCAAATAACAGTTTATCACGGACTTACCTGAACCTCTCTGTTTCTATCCCTTACTTAATACTACAAAAGGACCACGTGAAACCCAACAATATTATCTATTCCACCAACTCATTTACCTTTTTTCCTTGAGACTAATTCATTAGGACACTCTTCATAACATCTCGTCCTATCGGAACTGTGTAACATCCCTATATTTCTCACATTATGACAAATTTACTATTTATCAGGAAGTCACAATAGTATATCAACTCCCAGACAAATCTCAAATACCACCAATTTATTAGTTATTCCTCACATCTATCTTAACAAACCAGGACTCAGACACCTGCTTCACTAAGTTCATGCTTAACCCTTTTCTGACTAAGACAACTAATTTAACTAAGATCCCCATTACTTTAATACGACAAAACTTAACTCACAGATTTTGGAAATAAGCCTTAACTTTGCATGATGTCGTACAACTCGGGAACACCAACCAACAAACATATATGTACGCTCAATAACCACATAGGTAAATACGAAAATATAGTACAATAAATTATATCATCTCTTACTAGCCATAAGTAACACAATCACCACTAAAGTCTTCATTTCTGTTATCCAACCAATATCCCCTATAGCCTATGACCTACTAGAACATACCAATATATACATAACCCTCGAGTCACCCTCACATTGTACAACCCCAACATAACTCTCAAATTATTAGCTCTTGTTTCGAACGATCCTCCTTTTTATCCTTAATCCATCTTAGTCTAGATTAGATATTCAAGCTTATGGTTTACTACTTCATGAAATCCCATCTCACTATAGACAAGACTCACCCATTAAACTAATATTTAAAGCCTATTATTCAATTCTCAATGCTAAGTTAGAAACTCCTCCTCTCCAACTAGTCCCCATATATTTGCACCTTTAATTTAAGCTAAGATGATAGATAATCATAAAATAAGGCAAGCGAACTCACGCCCAAAAGAAACAAATTCAAGAACTCTCCAAGTTACCCTAAGTGTTTCCTGGGAACTGTGTTGGATTTAAGAGAATAAATAATTCGGACTAAGTGTTTTTTTTTAAAATGGCTACTATTTCCCGTCGACCGATGCGGCGGTCAATTTCCCATTGTAGCGGTCTCACTATAGCAGCAGGTGCTCGCTATAGCAGACCAAAAAGAACCCGACCACCGCTATGGCGGCCCATGTTCCGCTATAGAAACACCGCCATAGCGGGACATGGCATGCCACGGCAGATACATGATCACTGGCCGACCACTGGCGGCGAGAGGCTAACCGTTATAGCCGTACAAGCCTCGCCGTAGTGGTCCAATTTGGGCAGTAAGCTCGACTTTTACTCAGTTTTGCACTCTATCACCCAACATTTCACATGAAGCCTCACAAACACAAACAAAACATGCACATATACATACAAACATCATAAGAATCCACCCGTGGCCTTGGAATCCCCAACGGATGTCTAAATTCCTGCGTCACCCCCTAATGGACTCAATACAACCAAACAATAATAACAAACTGCTCGTATGAGAGTTTAGGGGAGAGGTTTCCACCATTCGTGAAAGAATAAGACAAGGAAGTGCAAACACTAATTGGAATCGTCTAGATACCAATTTGAATGAAGTAGCACGAAAGAATGAAAGAAGTGAAAATTTCCTAAGTGTCCCGTAGCCTCTCGCAGATAGATATGGAGCTCTTCGTACCAATCCGCAAGATTCTACTAGACACGTTCTTTTCCAACAAGATACACGAACCTAGGCTCTGACACCAACTGTCACGACCCTAATTACCGATCGTGCAGGAACCTACCTTATTATCACTAGTAGGAGAACCATTACCCATCAATCCATTAATCATTAGCCAATTTCAACTTCTTTAATCAATTACTAACCAATAGATAAGTGAACGAATGAATAAATAAAACAATTCATAATTAATAGATAATATAAGTGCGGAAGTCTTAACTATTACACCCCCAAGATCTGAAAGTCATCGTACAAGGACTCTAACTAACAATGTCAAAAGAATGAAGTATATCTCAATTATAATAACAAATAATGTCTAGAATAAAAATAGACATCTGGAAAGAGAGATCTTCAGGTAGCATGGCATGGATAGAAGCTCACCCTCAGATCTGATCGAGCAAACTAGCTTCAAGCTAGAGATGTAATCTGGATGAAATCTCTAGAACATAATCTGCACTCAAAAATGGTGCAGCAAGGTAGTATCAGTACAAACACTATGTATCGGTAAGCATCATAGGCAGACTAAGATTAGTTCACGCATGTAAGTATAATATTAACAAGATAAACAGATAGACACTTAACACTCAAATCCAAGTCACATAATATCCCATAACAGAGTCACAACCTAAGATGAAGTTTCTAACCCACAAGTCTGTCAAGTTTCAATAATCTCACCTAATAATCACAAGCCCAAGTTCCTTCCATAGGTAGAGTCACTAATCCACAATTTAACTCAGTCAATGATCATATCAATATCACAACAACCGTTTCAGCAAATGCCCCAAAATAAGAAACAAAACGAGCCATATAATAATGAAGAACAAAATGTAATGATGTGCCATGCAAATTATGATGATGTGTAATGCAATGCCCTAACCAAATACACACTGTACATATATGCTACTGATGTCACAACTCAGTAGTCATAACCTGTAGGGGATCTATGGTGTCCATGTACCACTCCTCGCACTTGAGCATAAACCTCCACTCTGAAAAGAACCTCGGACGCGGGCCACATCAATGTTTCCTTCATTTTCGAAACGAACCTCGGACCACGAGCCATATTCTAGGTCATATATGTGCCTTTCCATATATCTGTACGCAACATTATTTCCTGTCCTCTTATTATCCATGCTCAAATCATCAAGTACTATGCATCAAATAATATCACAAGTTCAATAAGAAGATTATATTAACTTCTTTACTAATTTCACATTACAATGTATGTCTCAACGTATTCCAGTTCATTAGTATGTATGGACTATGAATGATTAGCAATATTCATGTCAAACACAAGGCATCATGCCACAAGTCTTCCAAACCATTTCCATTATGCGTGAGTGTATGAATGCATAAATGAGTGTAAACGTGGTAAATTAATTGTTATATCCCGCATTTTTGTGCAATCGGATAATTCAAGACAATCACGGGAGGACGACAAGCAAGGCCATATTTTATTTTGTTTGGCATATGAGTTGCTTATGAAAAATTTAGAAGTGGAAATAATGAGAAGGGTCAGGAGCATAAAAGGAAATTTGCAATACGGCTCGTGGAAATATGAAAGAAGACGAAGGGAAAAATTGGAATTTTGGAAATTAGTTTCAGGAATTACAAAACAAGAATTTAGACCAATTGGGCTCAAAAGAAAATTAGAAAAAATTGAGGCCCAAATGGATTGGGTGGCCGGCCATGGAGTGAAAAAAATGGCCCAAGCCCATTAATTAAAAATCATGTGATTAATATATTAAGAGGGGTCTTCATCATTTATCAAGAAACTTCAAGAAAAATCAAGAAGAGAGGAGAGAAGAGCAATCCACGGCCAAGAGAGAAAGAGAAAGGGAAAAAAGAAAAAAAAATTCTCTAGCCTTCAACTTTGGTCCAAAAATCTTGTTCTTCTTGAATTCATACCAAGTTCAAGACGCTCTCCGACGTGGTATAATTAGTTTAGCGAAAGAACCATGTTCGCGGCAAGTTGAAAGTTGAAGAAAAAGGTAAGGTTTGATTCTTTCTTGTATGTTTTGGATGATTTTCTATGTGTAGTGTGTAAAGAGTGGATGAAATTCATGGAGGAGTAAAACCATGGTGTAGCCGTGACTACAAGGGCAAAACCGTGTGTGTGTGTGTGCATGTGTTGTATGTGTTGTGTTGCGTTTTGGTTGTTGTTAAGTGTAGAAGATATGGAATTTCATGAAAAATATACATGTGGGGGTGTGTTGGCCGAATGGCATGGATTATAGAAGAGTGTGGTGAATTAATTTTTCTTAACATTGTAAATATTGTTATGGTAAGCTTTATAATGTAAAACAAGGATTTAATGGTTTAGGAGTGAAGTTGTGTTGGTTGTTGTAGTTGTGTATGCATGAAGTAGCCGTGTAGTTGTAGTGAAATGGTAGTTATTGGAGACTTGGTGTAAAAGTTCATGTAAATGGAATATTTCATCCTCGTACGTATAGGAGGTAATGTTGATAGTGTGATGTTGTTAACGTATAAATTATAACGTTGTTAATGTTTTTATTGAAGTTGGAAAGTCTTGAAGGAAGTAGTATATCGATTAAATTATTGGAATGAACTTTGGGTTGATCATTGAAATTGTAGCATGGTTGTTGATATTATGTTGATAGTTTGGCCGGGTTGCATTCCCGGGATTGTTGTTGATTGAAATTGGCCAAGTTGAACTTGGTGGGATGATGGATTTACAGGGGAAGTGCTGCCGAAATTTCGGTAGCCAAGTGTCATTTTAAGAACCCAATTCTGAATGCACTAACCAATGTTTGGTAAATATGACCAAATTGTAGATTTTGGCGGATTTGCAACTTGAATTTGGAATAGCACAAGGAGCGGAAAAAGGTATGTAAGGCTTCACCCTTCTTTCTATGTCATGTCTTAGACGTAATAAGTTGGGTACGAGCCTCGGGGACGACCCTATTCTCCTAAATTCGCACCTAAAGTTTCCCTTTTTTTATTTAGTAGAATTGAACGAGAAATTGAGCAAAAATGTTGAAAAACCTTCCTAACCCTCTAGAACTTGCATAACTAAGACCCGACTACCTTGAGACCCTCACAAGTAACGCCATGACATGTAACATATGTAAGTTTAGCACGCCGCCTCATTTGACCCGAGGTGGGCCCTTTGTTCCCGGTTTTCCTTATTGATTTGCTTGATTTTCTTTGAAGCTGAATCCAAAAGAAACCTTTGATCCTTATTCCGTTATCAAATGGCAACTACTATACTTATCCCAATAAGGATACTTCTATGATAATAATGATAACGATGACGTTAGAAAAGAGAATATGCCTACGATAAGTATGACTAGAATGATTCCATGACCAAGATTTCTAAGCGAAGGATTTGATGTGAATGCGAAGGTGACAAACTAGTTCTTGATCCTTATCTCTATTTCTTAGCTATGGCACTATGCTCTAAGGATTTCAACGCCTCTGAATTGACGTCTATGATGCCTATGTTTTCATACTACACTTCTTCTAATACCATTCTTCGATGATAGTCTTGCCATAAAATACTCGTTCCTTCAAGGTAAGACAACGTGTTCACGGTTATTCCATAATGCAATCGGAGGCTACCGACCTTACGTCACTCCGACGTGGAACTGGTTTCCTTGGACTCTCGAGCGTGTTGTATGCATGTTATAAGTATATGTATGTGATAAAAGAACCAGAGCGCTATAGACGCTGATGTATGTACATGACACACGTATATGTATATGGTGAAAGAGCCAGAGCGCTATAGACGCTGATATATGTACATGATGTATGCTTACATATATGGGGAAGATGGAGATAAGGGCAGCGCGTTATATACGCATATCCACCTGATCAGTTGGCATTATATGACATGATATCGTCCCGGACGCGGGATGCCCGGACGCGGGATGTGTATATTATGGTTAAATGGATCGGCTGCCGACGCCTCGGCAATATGATATGTCTTATATATATATATATATATATATATATATATATATGAACAAGGAAAGATCTTTAAGGGAAAGCTAAGCATGCATAGCGTTTGCCCAAGGGCATATATATATATATATATATATATATATATATATATATATATACAGGTTATGATTCTACCCCAGGAAATGTGCTATTACTCTTTTATGTCGTTATTTCCGTTCTATATTTTCCGTATGCTATTATTCATGCCTTACATACTCGGTACATTATTCGTACTGACGTCCCTTCTTGTGGACGCTGCGTTTCATGCCGCGCAGGTCAGCAGACAGACGACCTTGGTTCCTAGAAGCCTCACCAGCAGCATTTAGCAGTGCTCCAGTTGTTCCGGAGCCTCACTTCCTTGGTACTATTTTGTGTATATATATCCGGGCACGACAGTACCCGACCCTTCCTATGTATATGTTTATTATGTCTAGAGGCTCGTAGACATATATGTACAGTTAGATACGTTGTATTTTGGTATCTTAGCGTCTCTGTATAATGTGATAGCAACGCTTACTAGTCTATGTTTATGATGATGCTACTAACGTTAATGTTCAGTAACACAAAAAAAAAATGGCACGGTTCATACGGCCGCTGAGAAGTAAAGGTAAAATGATAAGATAAGGGGTGCTCGGTACAAGTATCGGGTACTCGTCACGGCCCCTAGTCGGGTCGTGACATTAATGCAAACCAATAAAGCAACTGTGAAGGTACAAGTCACAAAGCCACAAGTGATATTAAGACTTGGATCAGCTCAGCCATGAAATGAATCATACAATCGTCTCAACCAACATAGTAGTTTATATCCCTCTTTACTTCCATATGTAGCAGGTACGCCTCACAACTAAGTTTTGTATCACCAAGAAGCTCCACTTTTAGATATATTATCATCAACCGTAAATTATACATCAAGTTTTCATCTACGTATTATAATAAATATATAAATCACATTCCAGGTCTGAACTCAGTATTCCTTCCTTTCTCAGATGATATGCGTCTCAATAAGAGAGAATTGAGTACAACCCGACAGTTCAGGTAATAAGTTTAATCACAGTAATGGGGCCACAAGCCACCATTTACAATCAATCAACCTAATAGAAATTCATACCGAATCGCCACATTATGAATACAACTACACCTCATATTTAGTACATAAAGTAATGGCGACGAGCACAAAATATGTAGTCATACTAACTCACTAATATCTAACCAAAAAACTATGTCCAAAGACCTAATAATGCCTTCTTCCATCAATTCTACACAATACATACGTTTCACTAATCAAAGTCTAACTAAAGTAAGCTGTAACCTACCTGGAATGCCGAGCAACAGTCTCAAATCGCCAAATCTTAGCCTTGCCTTCCTTTTTGGAGAACCTCAAAATTATTAACGTCTATCTAATATGAATTCTATGTTAGAATACGAATCTAAGGATACCCATATTGCTATAGTTTTGCTCAAAACACAAAAATGTACCTAAAATAGCAAAACCCGAGCCACAAGGGCAAAACTGTAATTTCATTAAAAATTTAGATATAATATAGTCAAAATATTACTATACACGTCTAAACAAGTCCAACGATACCCATATTGCTAAACTTTTAGAAAAATATCCAAAATACCCCTACAATGTGAAACCAGGTTCTTGAGGGTAAAACGCGAGAATTAGTGCATAATTATGTTAACCATCATCTAGTTAACCTTCAATCTTAATTTCATGAAATTCTATTCATCACAAGATATCCAAATTCATCTTTTATATTTTTAGTCCTAGGTTTCTTAGCCCATTAATTCTGCACAATTAGTGTGTAGGATGACTATGAGATGATGATAATCAACAAATAAATAATGAATACTAGGTTAGAATCTTACCCTAAAGTGCTTGTGAACGTTTTTCCTTTGCTCTCTCCCCAACCCTTTAACTATTGAAGGTTTCATCAATTTTTGGGTATTTATCTTTCACCCACCATTAATGGAGCTTAAGCTTGCCATGGGATTTGAGGAAGGAAAAATAATGAATCACATAAGGGTTTGCACTTACCTTCAAGGAGGAACATCACCCTAGCCCTAGGAAAATACCCTCTCACATTCTAAGGAAGTGTTTTTGGGTTTATTAGGGGAAAACTTGAAAAAAATAACTTAAAAACGGATTCTGCCTAGTGCACCCGCTACAGCAGTTGCACCCTTTGCTATAGCGGGTGTCCCTTTTTCTAATTTGTTCAAAACTTCATTTTAGCCTCCGAAACTCATCCGGAACCTCTCGAACACAAACCATTGATTATAAACCACGCTATGGACGCAACCATGATATCAGAATTCCCAAAAGAGATCATTTTAACTCAGTGTTGACTAAGTCAACCCCAACACTATGAAATTAAGCCTTTACTCGAGACTCAAAACCTTTTCGGACGCCTTGGGACCCAAACCAATGGCTTCACTAAGTCAGAGGTCGTACTAACGGGACTCGGTGGAAGGGTCAACAAGGTTAAATGGGTCAAAACACTATAACTACTAAACGGGTCGTTACATGTACAACAAAAATGAGAACCGACATTGCTACATAATATCCCAACTACATACAACTATATACAGATCTCTAGGGAACACGAGCTACATAAAGAATAGGATAAGGTCCCATCATACCCATATATATATGTTAAATAGCATACCAAAAGGGACTGTAGCTCCGAACCAAGTAGAGCGCCCTGACTGAAGCTGAGTGGAAGACCTACTGAGCTAGATCATCTGGCTGGTTACCTAAACCTGCGGGCATGAATGCAACGCCCCCAAGCAAAAAGGACGTTAGCACGAAATAATGTACTAAGTATGTAAGGCAATGGAATAACTGAAACTGAACTGAATATAACACAATCTGGATGCCAAAGAATGCCCTGAAAATCTCGCCTGATCTGTCTCATATGAAATACAATATAATACTATTATATATCTCACTGACCAAGTGGCCATGACCCTGAAAATTCTCACTGACCTGTCGGCCTGGAAATCTGTCTCACTAACCCGTGGGCCAGGCATTCTGTCTCACTGACCCGTGGGCCAGACAATCTGTCTCACTGAATCTTAGGTTAGGCAATCTGTCTCACTGACCCATAGGCCAGACAATCTGTCTCACTGACCAAGTGGCCAGGCTAAAGAAAAATATATATGTATATCATGCATATGCTGAAAAATACTGATACTGTAACATTTCTCTTCTGTCTCTTTATTAACTCAAGGACATAGGGAGGGGATATGGCCCCTCAGAAAGAATAAGATAACACTAAAAAACTAAGCAACAAGAGGACAAGCTCTATTTTGACAAATCTCTAGTCATAAGGTTCATCACGCTTTTACCATATATGAAATCATGCCAAGAAAAGAAGGAACAAACTTAACATACCTTTTCAATTGCCTTAACTACTTAATGCTTATCCTTCCGAACTTGCAAATCTACATTCAAGATAATTCATATCAAGCTCAAGCCAATGAAACTCTCATAAGATCAAACTAGACTAATAAATGAGCCAACGAAAATCGGACAGCATTTCCCCTATATTATCTACTTCCTCCAAACTCAAAACAACTCCCAAACATCATTAACAACATCAACCAAAACTTAATCAAGATACTACATGACAAACATATATAAATCTGTCCGAAACTTCCTTCGAAAATCAATCCATGAGCCGACAACATCAACATATCTATCTACAACCTTTATGCCATGTTTTCCGTTACTTTAAACTATTGAAATCCTCAAAAGAAACGACTTAATATCAAACTCAAGATGAAAAACATAACTTATATCTTGAAGAACATCACCTCACACAATCCACTCTAAAGTTTATCCTCCACAACTTCAATTAGAAGTACGAACAAGCTCTTTCTATGAACTAGTTAAGAATTTTTTGGCTTAATCTTCTCTCGATTTGATTTGGAATGGTTTGGAGTATTGGAGAGAGCTCATAGAATCTAGAAGGTTCAGTTTTCGTGAAAATATGAGCCCCAAAGTCGTGGCCCTTCTTTGATTCGTCGAGATTCATTGTTAATCTTACAAATTCAAGCTTAATTTGGTGTAGAAACCCCTAAATTTGCTATATCTTGGTGTAAGAATATTGGATGAATGTTGTGGGAGTTTCTAGAGAAGTGTGGAGATGATAAATGGTGAAAGATGAGGTGATTTAGATGAATTAAGAGGGTATATATAGTAGTCTAATTCGGTTTGGGCTGATGGGCCGAAATTGTGGGCCTTTTTAAGTCACTTCTAGAATTTTTGCATAGGTTCTCGGGCTTCTAGCAATCCGTTTTAAAATGCCCATAACTCCATACTATGATCTTGTATTGACGAACGGTTTGTTGTGTTGGAAACTACACTCATCAAACTTCATTTTAGGCTCGTGAAACACCTCAAAACTCCTGATATACCGGGAGATATATCTCTCTGAAGTTGACCAAAAATTCTGTCCAGAATTCTGCAAAACGTTTTCCAAATTTTCGACAAACTTATTTTTTTGATTTGGTTGATCCCCGAATCTTCTGAAACTTTCCATACATTATATTTATAATTAATTATACTTGATAAGGGTCATGTCCTTTGGTTCCAAGGTTGTCCTTCCCGGTTACGACTTATGAGATCATAATTCATCCTTTACTTCATTGTTACGTACTTCCCATGGCTTGTACCTTTCAAAACATCACACGATGTCACCAATAATCCATTAATATGGTGAAATACGTGGCATGCTCATGCTCTGAAAGTGCTAGGTGTAACATTCATACAAGTGCATTTTTCCATATTTATGCAGAAAATAATATAAAATTTTTACCGAAAGAAAGTTTAGCTTTTTCGGCCTTGGGCCTAAATCATTCGGCAATCCTATTCCATTTGTTCACTCATTTGAAGGGAATATGTATTCCATGCTCTTTTAGTTCTTCATCCAAAGCTCCAACTCTCCAACGCTTTAAGCATCTGAATCTTTACTTCCTCCTTAAGTTTCACGCCACATACTTCACTTTATTTGTAGTTCGCACAAACAGAAAGAAAAGTATTTAGGCCAAATGATACGCCACCCCATAGGGTGATGTTTATGAACATAAATAATAATATCCCTCGGACTCGTATCAAACTTTGAGAGCTTTTCTTACGGAGGCTCAGACTCATGTTTCTTTTTAATCTAGGGAAAAGGACTTCGGAACATGTCGTGGTTGCGAACTCGTGACTCGTCAATCATTCTAATCACCTTGTCAAACGCATGTTGGATCCTACTTTTTTACTATACTATGAGATCATCATTTCTTAAACTACCGAATAACCTTTTCAAACAAGGCATGTCTATTACGGTTCGCATTTCGCCGGCGGGGTTAGCGCTCGAAAAGCTACTTTGAACTTCTTGGTGCTCTTTTGAACTTTGTTTTAAAAGAGTCGCCACCAAATTTTAGAAAACTAGGATAATCGATTTTCTAGGGTTTATGCATAAACCATGAAAAATCCTTCGTATTCTAATGTTCAAGGTGAGAGTTATGGTGATCCCCTAAGGAAGGTACTAGGCACCCTAATATTAAGGATCCGTACTATACGGTTGACCTTCAAATTCGAATGTATGAGTATGTAAATAAATTGATTATTTAGTGTTTTATTTCCGCATTATAAAGTCTGTCATTTTTGCATATTTTTGGAAACAACTTGAATATATTCACTTGACTTAAAGGGTATTTTAAGTTCGGATTTGTTATATCCGGGTAAGAATAAGCTCTTTTTACGTATAAGGATAATATATTTTGTTTTGAGATGTTTGAAAAATTGCTATGGGTTGTGTGTGTGTGTGTATATATATGTATATATATATATATATATGTATGTATATAGGTTCCTTTTTCAGTTCATGCACGATCATACGCGGTCTCGAGTTAATCCGTTTAGTGCATTTAGAAGGTCCTTACTTAGACTTTGTATCTATACGAATGACTCTACGCGGGTTTTAAGAATTCATAAGTGTAAAAGATCTTACATTTTGTTATTAGGTGTGTAGGAAAGAAAATTTGTTTACTATCATTGAATTGGGCTTAAAAACCCGACGAAAATCTTCTTTCTGTTTCAAGCATTGGGCTCAGCCCGAAAAATTGTGAATTTATACCTCTTTTCTAAATAAGCTCAATACATCAAATATATAAATTGTTGGGCTTGGCCCAAAAACGTGACTTGGTGCTTTTAATAAAAACTTAAAATAGTCCAGCATCAATCTAACAAAATGAAATGTGTTTTCTTAATTCCAAAAATGGGTTCCGCTCAGTTTTATTTTTTTTGGAAAATATATCAACAGCATCATAAGCATTTGCCTTTATCTATAATTTTAATTTGTTTGAAAAAATAAAACTATCCGTTTTACTTTAGTCATTATTAGAGAAAAATCATTTGTATCAAGTTTGGATTTTGAAAATCATTTAGGGACCTAAAGTCAAACTAAACGGCATTTGTACCGTTAGCCTAAGACAACTAGTTCAAAACATAGAGATTCCAATATAGTTTATGAGTTTTAAACAATTTTACACAAATAATACAATCAAAATCAACTTCAAATTAATTAAATAAATGTAAAAGATGGGAAGACTAGGGGCATACCAAGCCTCTAGTTTGCCATTTTCACCCATGGCTGGGCCTTCTACGCGTTTGACATATATATTAGCTTCCCTTTCCTAATAGACTTGCCCCACATGTGAAGAAATGCCAGTTGGGCCTTAGCCCAGCAGTTTGGTTTTATACTCGGCCTATGTGGCCATGCAATGAAGAAGAAAATAAACAAAGACCCCGGTTAGTTTATATTTTACTCGTCCTATCACATACATAGCTACACACACACACACACACACACACACACACACACATATATATATATATATATATATATATATATATATATATATATATATATATATATATATATATATATATATATATATATATATATATATATATATATATATATATATATATATATATACCATCACATCCATTCACAAGTCATGCAGTATGCATATGCACCTCCATGCCCTTAGACTTTATTGGGGAAGACTTGGGTAATGAGAAGGTAAAGTCATCACCATCCATATTCCTGATGCCGCACAAGTTCTAAGAGGTTTCTTGAACCTACGACATGGCCGGACATCAGGGGAAGGTTCAGACCAGGCCCCCAAACTACTTTGTTCTCCCAACCTATACAGCCAAGGAAGACACAGACTTACGTATCCATATACAGGCTTGGAACAGATAGAACAAGTCTAATGCACATAGTTATAGGATGGCCACAAATTAATAGGAACAGGTAAAGAGTATGAGGAGCAAAGATGAATGGACAATAGGCAGATGTAATATTCCAGTAAATCAAAACCAAGACAACTGAATATGACTTAAACACAGATGAAATAGCATACATGGATACAATGTAATAAAAGCTAGATTGAACCAAACCATCACAACATAAGCAGGTACACGGTGGTAGCATAGTTCAAAGCAGTATTGAACCAAGTAGGCATTGTGTAAACAAAATAAGCAAGGGCATATAGACATAGAAAGATCAAGATTAAGCCGTAGGACATACATAGGAGATAGCCAAGATACAGATTAGGCATAAAGACATGGGGTGAGCAATAAGTAAAGATGTAGCATCCAGTGGTTAAGCAACAAGATGTAAAATCTACACATGTATTATCACAGGCAGTTACAATCACAAAGTCATAGGAAACAGATTGCAATGACAAGTATATCACCATGAGGTGACCAGTGGAAAATTGAATCAGTAGTGAAAGTATATCACCATAAGGTGACCAGAGGAAAATTGAATCAGTATGAATACATGATAAATAAGAAAGAACATAGGTAGGTCTAGTGTATCCAGGAGTAAATATTACAACAGACATGAAAATTTATAGGAAGAAAGAGGTGACAACATGAGCATGACATAGGTAAAGTCCAATCCTAAATAAATAATCATGTAAAGAGGATATACTGAGGTACAGATATAGTACAACCAAAGTAAGATTAAGAACAAGTAGGCATGAGGTGATGTTAAGCAGATTATTAGGCACAAGTGCAATATTGTCACGACCCAAACCGATGAGTCGTGACGAGTGTCGGACCTCTAGCGACCAACCACCCCTATACTCATATCTGAACCATACTGAACATCAAGGACCCATAAGTAACTTAAAGTGATCTCATACTTCCTCATGAAAGGGTGACATAACGATCTCTGTACAATCTGTGTATACATGTACATGCTGAAAGAGTAGCGCAAGCTAACTAGGCCGCTACATATATTGTACACAAAAGAATAGAAGTCGACAAGGCTACATCATCTGACAAATACATACAACTGTCTACAGACTTCTGCGGAAGTATAAAGTTGTAGAAGGACGGGACACGGCCTCGTCATACCCATATGCATATGCATCTCAAAAGAATGGCATACCAAAATAGATTATAGCACCGAATCAAATAGAGCGCACTGACCACTATTGGATATAGAGGTCCTACTGAGCTGGACCACCTGTGTGTCTACTTAAACCTGCGAGCATGAATGCAACCCCCCAAAAAATAGAGGAGTCAGTACGGATAATGTACTGAGTATGTAAGGCATAAGAGTAACATAACCATAAGCATAACAATCATGAACGAAATCTGGAACTCAAATGTCACCGACTGTCCACATAGATTTGTATGAACCAGTATCTGTAAGCATGTGCATAAATCTGTATAACTGGCAATGCCTCTGCCGGCGCATAGTCTGCATGTGCTCAATGACCATCATGCTCATGTATATAAATATAGGTCATAGTGTTGAGGAACGTTCAGCTCGATCCGTATCCCATATAATAGTGCCAACGAACGTACGACCCAATCCATATATAATAGTGCCTATGAACGTACGGCCCGATCCATTATATCATTATTGAGGTGCACCAGTTGATCAGAAGGTAATGCGTATATAACGCCTGTCCATTTCCCTCATACCCCGTATACATATAATATAAGTGTATATAACGCCTTCTGGTCATGGGTCAACATGAATATGTATGTGAATGCAATGCAGAGCTGAAATGTATACATAGAACTCTCGGAGTGACATAAGGTCATATTACCTCCAATGGATAACTTTTGAGCTAACATCATCAACATAAGTAATCTCAAGACCCATGAACAGAAGGAACAATCATACGGATTATAGGAACATCAAAGACTAAAGTACTCCTAGTGCATCCAAGAGTAGGTAATATGGAAGCTTGTTTAATCGCTTGTTGGCTCATAACATAGGATCATGCCAAAATGAAGAAGGAATAGCCTTAACATACCTTATCGTCTTCTTAATCACTTAACGTTCTTCTTCTAAGTTCGCAAAGTCTACCTTCAAGAGGAATTGCACTAAGGTTAAGCCTCGGAAACATGCCTAAGTTCAACTAGTATAGCAAATGAATTAACGAAATTTGGGCTGCAGTTCCCCTATTTCATCACTTCCACCATATAACGAAACAACTCCCAAACAACAATAATAACACCCATAATATTACAATCAAGAAGTCATATTCAATTGAATCTCAAGTCTAGCCAAAATCCCCCTTATTAGGTTCACTCATAGTCATCTTCTTCATTACACCATCTGTGGCTTCTCTACTATAGTTATTTTCCTCTCTAAGGAGTACAAAACCTTTATATCAACTCAACCATAAAAATAAGATGAGGAATATACCTTGTAATCAAGGAAATTCACTTCACCCCACTTTCTCCAAGCCCTAGTTCACCTCAACTTTGAAAAAGAGCAAGAAACTTCACCTTCCATGGATTACCTTAAGCTCTTGATGTTGATCTTCTCTCTTGATGATATGGAAAGTGAAGGAGTGATTGGGAAAATTCGAGAACTCTTTGAAAGACTCTAGAGAGGTAGGGAAATCACGGTGAGTATGAGGCCTAGCATACTCAATATGCGGCTGCATACTCCCTCCTTAGCCTAGGGGTGATGTTGGGAAGTGAGGGCTGCCAAAAGAGATTGTTTTCGACTAGTTTCCTGCACAGCAAAGTCAGTTTACCGGCACAAACTGGGCCTCAACTCCAACTTTCACGAAAACGCGTTCTTTTCAATTCGTTTGATCTCCAATCCTTATGGAACCTTCTTGGAACTTGTATAAAAATTCATTAAGCATCTAAGGGGCTTTATATCTCATCCTCAAAGTGATGTTAAATTTCCTGAAATATGGCTCAACCTAGACTTTCTCCGACGAATTTTCTTCTCTTGCCTCAAATGCCTTTGGAATCTTAATTAGAATCATCAAACATCCTTCTTAACCTTACAAAGGCCTCATTTTCACTTCAATATTACATTAGCATGATCATAAAGTGAGTGACGTGAAATTCCAAGGTGTAACATTCTCCCCCTCTTAAGAACATTCGTCCCCGAATGTTAAACTCTCCCAAGGATTCTATAAAAATTTCGCAAGAGCATCCCCTGTAAATGTAACAATCCACCCTGTACACAGCAACCCAAAATAATGCCACTCAGGGCCACATACAAAAATATACAATACTATGGCCTTACACGACCAACCATCATAATCATAAATCATTACTATGGCCTCACACGACCAATCACAATAACCATAATTAGAACAATACCTTGGGTGATGATGCTTCACACTGAGCGTCAGGATCGACAAAAACAAGTACGGGGTATTTTGTCTTCATCTCCTCTTCAGCTTCGCAAGTCATCTCTTCAATATTATTTTTCCTCCAAAGCACTTTAACAGAAGCTACATCCTTAGTCCACAATCGATAAACTTGGCTATCCAATATAGCTATAGGGACCTTCTCGTATGATAACTGCTCAGTCACCTGGATATCATCTATCGATGTGACTTTTGAAGGATCTCCTATACACTTATGGAGCATGGATACATGAATTACTGGATGTACAGACTGCAACTCAGAAGGTATCTCCAACTTATATGCCACCTTGCCCACCATACGAATAATTCTATATGGCCCTATATATTGAGGGCTCAATTTACCTTTCTTTCCAAATCTCATCACTCCCTTCGTAGCCTACTTCAAACCCTAACTTGCGTATCCGATTATCTGCATAGGATTTTTGTCGACTCTATGCTGCTAGTAATCTTTCTTGAATTACTTTCACTTTGTCAACTACTTGCTGTATCAAATCTGGACCAACTAACTGATTCTCTCCAACATCAAACCATCCTATAGAGGATCTACATGTCCATCCATATAAGGCTTCATAAGGAGCTATCTGGATACTGGACTGATAACTGCTATCATATGCAAACTCAATAACAGGTAAATGATCATCCCAACTTCCTTGAAAATCAAGTACACAAGCTCTCAACATATCCTCAAGCGTCTGTATAGTACGCTCCGCTTGTCCATCTGTCTACAGGTGAAATACAGTACTAAGACTCACCTGAGCCCCCAATCCATTCTGAAAAGAATTCCAGAAGTTAGCCGTGAACTACAATCCCCTATCCCAAATAATGGATGTAGGAACACCGTGAATTCGTACAATCTCCTTAAGATAAAGCTTTGCATAATCTTCAGGTGCATAAGTTGTTCTGATAAGAAGGAAATGAGCGGACTTTGTAAGTCTATCAACTACAACCTATATTAAATCATACTTCCATTGCGTATGGGGCAAACCTGTAATGAAATCTATATTAATTACCACCCATTTCCATGTCAAAATCTCCATAGACTGGAACAAACCTCCGGGCTTCTGATGATCTATCTTGATTTTCTGACAATTTGGACACTACGTAACAAACTCCGCTATATCACTAATATACTTCCTTGAGATCATGATACATTTTTGTTGTGCCCGGGAGGATTGAATACCGAGAATAATGGGCTTCCCTCATAACCTACTGACGAGGGCTTGCAACATTAGGAACGCATAACCTACCTCGATATCTGAGTACCCAATCTCTTGTGATCATAAATGTTGTCTTTTCTTTCTGAGGAGCTGTATCCCGATAATGAACCAAAACGGGATCCTCGTACTGATGCTCTTTTATCTCCACTACCAAGGATGACATCACTGTATGCTGAACTGTAACTCCTGTATCACCTGGGTCCATCAATCAGACTCCAAAACTAGCAAGCTGACAAACATCACGGGCTAGCTTCCTCTTCTCTGGCTGCAAATATGACAAGCTCCTCATGGATTTATGACTAAGAGCATTGGCTACTACATTGGCCTTCCCAGGATGGTACAGAATGTAAACATCATAATCCTTTAGCAACTCTAGCCATCGCCTCTGACGTAAATTCAAGTCCTTCTGCTTAAAGATGTACTGGAGGCTCTTTTGGTCTTTGTAGATATCAACATGAACACCATACAAATAACGTCTCCACATCTCTAAAGCATGGATCACTATATCTTTAGCTGTTTAAAAGCGTAGACAACAACCTTACTATGCTTCTTCAGCTGTTTAAAAGCGTAGACAACAACCTTACTATGCTGCATCAATACACAACCCAAACCAATACCTGAAGCATCACAATAAATCACGTAGCCATTTGTCCGATCTGGAAGAGTCAAAATGGGTGCTGAGGTCAACATGTCTTTTAATATCTGAAAACTTTGCTCACAAGCATCCGTCCACTAAAACTTAGCTGATTTCTGAGTTATCTTAGTCAACGGGGATGAAAGAGAAGAAAATCCTTCTATGAACCTTCTATAATAACCAGCCAAACCCAAGAAACTACGTATCTCCATTGGTGTCGCTGGCCTTGCCCATTTCTTCATAGCCTCAATCTTTTGGGCATCTATGCTAATGCCTTCATCTGAAAAAATATGACCCAGAAAAGCCACAGAGTTCAACTAGCACTCACACTTGAAGAACTTGGCATACATCTCCCTATCTCGAAGAACTCCAGGTGCTGCTCGTAAATGTTCTGCATGTTTAGCTCCTACCGGCGAAGATGTCACGACCCAAACTGATAAGTCGTGACAAGCGTATGACCTCTAGCGACCAAACACCCCTATACTCATATCTGTATCTCACTAAACATCAAGGACCCATAATGGCATAAACTGATCTCATTAAAGGGAAACATCAAAACTCTGTACAATCTGCATATATACACAACATGCGGAAGAACAGTGCAAGCTAACTAGGCTGCTACATATACTGTACACAAAAGAATAGAAGCCGACAAGGCTACATCATCTGACTACTGCATACAACTGTCTACAAACCTCTACTGGAATAAAAGCTGTAGAAAGGACTGGACAAGGCCCTGTCATACTCATATGCATACACATCTCAAAAGGGTGGTATACCAAAACAGATAGCAGCTCTGGATCAATCGGAGCGTACTGACCACTGCTAGATCTAGTGGTCCTACTGAGCAGGACCACTTGTCTGTCTACCTATACCTATGGGCACGAACGCAGTCCCCCGAGCAACGGGGAGTCAGTACAGATAATGTATCGAGTATGTAAGGCATAAGAATCACAAATATACATAAGAATCACGGATAAGATCTGAACTCATAAACTGAAATGACTAACTGCATCTACTTGTATGAACTAGTATCTACCTGTATCTGCATAAATCTGTATAATTGACAATGCCTTTGTGGGCATATAATATGCATGCTCATGCCTATCAATGACGGTCATACATCTACATATGCACATGTACGTCTATAACGCCTGATATAAGTGCGTATATAATGCCTGATATATGTGCTTATATAAGGCCTGTAAAACCTTTATGGCATCTCATCATATCATATCGGCACCTCTGTGGCCATAATCAATATCATCATCATTGTGCACCAATTGATCAGGTGGTAATGCGTATATAATGTCTATCCATTCTCATACGCCCCCTTCCCATATATATATATATATATATATATATATATATATATATATAATATTCGCGTATATAATGCCTTCTGATCATGGGTCAATGTACATAAATAAATAATGAATGTAATGCATGAGTCAACTGTGTGCAAAGAACTAGCTACATAAGACTGGACCCAAGAACAGAGGGATCACTCATAAACGGGGTACATGAACATCAAAGACTGAAGTACTTCTAATGCTTCCAAGAGTAGAGTAATATGGAAGCTCGCTTACTCGCTTGTCGGATCATGTCATAGGATCATGCCAAAAGAATGAAAGAATGGCCTTAACATACCTTGAAGTATACTCAATCATTCAACTTCAACCTCTCGAACTTGCAAGTCTATAATTAAGATAACATAGGCCTCAATTAGACTATTTACCTCGCTTACTAACCATCCTCAAATACATATAAAGCTTAACGACTTATAGACAATAATTTCCTTTGTGAGCTTACAACTCGTCCACTTCCCATTCTACCCAACATTAACCACAACAACAATAACAACACTTATATGTAAATATATATTCAAATTTATCCCCATTATCTCTTCAAATAGCCTCAAGTCAGTACATTACCCTTCATCAACTTACCACTTCCACAAATACCTCCTCTTTACTTAAATCACTAAAACTCTTAATAAAAAACTCAAATACAAGGGTAGAAATCATTTACATACCTTGAGGAGTCAAAAATCCCAAGAATCACTTCAACTTCAACTTCTTAAGCTTCACAAACTTGAAGAAACCCAAGAAGCAACCTTCTTCTTGACAATCTTGGGTTTATGGGGTCCGGGTCTTGTTAAATCTTCACTAATATGATGGAAGATATTCGGAGAGAATATATTAGGGTTTTTCTGATTTGGAATGGAGTAAAGTATGAAATAAGGTTGTGGCTCCTATATTTATACTTGGAAGCCAAAAAACTACAGCGGTCCGGTTCAACGAGCTGGTCGACGGCCCGTTGACGTTTCGATGGTCCGTTGACCTGCACTTGCAGATGCAAGGCTGCGGGACCCTGTCGACGCCGCACATCAACGGTTTGTCGACCATGTCGACGATCCATTGATGATAACTAGTATTCTGCAGATTTTCCTGATTCAGTTCAATTTCTAACTCTATAAATTGCCAGGAATATCTGCTGGTACCCTTGTACACAGGATAGGACGTTTTCTACCTCCAAACTCGGGCTCGGGTCCCTATTCTAAAGGCATACCCGGCTAGAAATCCATAGGTTCTACTACTACGAAAGCGAGGGTTGTAAAATTTTTCCCCCATTAGAAACATTCGTCCTCGAATGTTCGAACAATCCTGGGTTATAAAAATTTTGGCTGAGTTTCCCCTATACTTACACCAATCAGTCCTGCACACAGCCACCCAAAATAATGCCACAAAGGGCCACATATTACAATATACAATACCATGGCCTCACACGACCAATCGCGATAACTGAAAGGAGATAATACCTGGGGGCGATGATTCCTCTAACTGAATCTCCTGTACTGCTGGGAACAAATGCGGGTACTCAGTATTCATTGCCTCTTCCACTTCCCAAGTCACTTTCTCAACATTCTTATTCCTCCATAAAACATTAACTGAGGCTACATCCTTGGTCCGCAGTCGATGGACCTATCTGTCCAATATAGCTACTGGAACATCTTCGTATGATAACTACTCAGTCACTTGGATAACATCTACTGGTACAACTCTTGCACGTTTCCTTCCAATGCTAGCGTCTCTACCTTCATTAATATCATAACAATGGCCATTAGTCATTCACGTCATCCACATTATCTAGATTTCTCTGTTTGCTTCTAATTCTCCCATATTTATGGTCATGACCTCCAACTTCGTCCATTCGTCTAAAGTGTCGAGTTCATGATCTTAGTACCATTTATAATGCATTCATATCACAACACAACAACATTCGTGATTCAATTCCAACTATTCCATAAAATGTCACTATTCATCATTCATGACCTACTTGACCATATTTTCTACAATCCATGTATTCCAACTCTTCAATACCTTAAACATCATGTAAAAATCATGAATCTTACCATAGAAGTTGTAGGAACAAGCTTTGGTTAATAATACTCACTTTGAGCAAAACCCTAGTTTTTCTCCATTTGCATTTGTTGACTTGAATGGTATTTAATGGCTTGCTTACACTTGATTCACTTGTTTATGTTGTTGGTGACTTATTCTCTTTGAAAAACTTATGAAATAAATGTAGAGAGATGATTCTAGAGAGAAGTGGTGTAATGTAGAAATGAAATAAAACAAGTCTTGATCCTCATATTTAATGAATTGAAAAATTTGTGCTGGGTGAACAGTGGTCGTCCATGGAGGTTTACGGTCCGTATTTCAGTTTACGGACCGTCCCTCATGGTCGTCCTTAAGCTTAAGCAGAACCAGAAACTTAAGGCTGCATGCATGGTGATTTACGACCATGGTTTACGGGCCGTAAATCACCTTACGGTCCATCCACCAGGTCGTATTTAGCCATTTCCTCGGCTGGCAGAAAGTTGAAGCCTTGCATGGCAGTTTACGACTGCTAGTTTACGGACCGTATAGCAATTTACGGTCCGTATTTTGCAATTTACGACCACTGGGCAGTTGCAATTCTGCAACTTCCCATATTTCTTAGACTTCTCATTTTAATCATCCCCGTCCATGCACATGCATTGCTCACCTTGTATCTCATCTTAACTTAGCCAACTTCCTCGTCTCACATCGGATACTTTCGAAATCTCGCCTAAGTCCATCAAACGTCGTTTCTTGCTTATGGACATCATGCACTCATATTCATCACTAGTTCATTCTCTTGCGTACCAACCAAAAATTTTCCGAGGTGTAACACGAAGCTTGCTATGTGTCCAGACGTTGCAGGATTACGCCACCAGGTTTTGGCAGAAGCCTATTACTCCTGTTATTCCATTCACCCAGGAGAAACAAAGATGTACCATGGCCTCAAATCAATGTATCGGTGGGACGGGATGAAGAAAGATATAGCAGAGTTTGTAGCTCAATGTCCAAATTGTCAACAAGTGAAAATTGAGCATAAAAAACCAGGAGGATTTTTGCAAGCTATGGAGATTCCAACCTGGAAATGGGAAGTGATCAACATGGATTTTATTATAGGCCTGCCTCGTTCTCGGTGTAAGTATGACTCCATATGGATAAATGTTGACAAACTCATGAAATTAGCCCATTTTCTTCCAATCAGAACTACATACTCAGCAGAAGATTATGCAAGGCTACACCTTAAGGAGATAGTACGACTTCATGGTGTCACAGTATCCATTATCACAGATAGAGGAGCACAATTTATTACCAAGTTCTAAAAGTCGTTTCAAGAAGGTTTGGGAATTCAAGTGAGACTCAGTACATCATTTCATCCACATATTGATGGACAAGCTGAACGCACTATTCAGACCTTGAAAGACATGTTGCGGGCATGTGTATTAGATTTCAGAGGTAGTTGGGATGATCATTTGCCACTTATCGAATTTTCTTATAACAATAGTTATCATTCCAGTATCCAGATGGCTCCATATGAAGCTCTGTACGGAAGGAAATGTAGATCACCAATTGGATGGTTTGAAGTAGGAGAGACACAACTAATAGGTCCAGAATTGATTCATAAAGTGGAGGAAAGATCAAGCTTATCAGAGACCGATTGTTGACAGCCCAGAGCCGCCAAAAATCTTATACGGACAATCGTCGACGGAACTTGGAATTCCAAGTTAATGATTGGGTGTTCTTAAAGGTGTCGCCAATGAAAGGCGTAATGAGATTTGGTAAGAAGGGAAAGATTAGACCCCAGTATATTGGGCCTTATAAAATTATACACAAGGTAGGCCGAGTGGCTTATGAGCTAGATTTACCTTCAGAACTTGAATCAGTTCATCTAATTTTTCATGTGTCGATGATCCGTAAGTGTGTTGGAGATCCTTCTAGAATCGTGCCTGTAGATGATATTCAAGTAACCGAGAGATTGAATTATGAAGAAGTACGGATTGCTATACTAGATAGGCAATTGCAGACACTCAGAAACAAAGAGATAGCCTCAGTTAAAGTTTTGTGGAGAAACAACAACCAAGATGAAATGACTTGGGAAGCAGAAGAAGATATGAAGTCAAGATGTCCCCATTTATTTCCACCACTAGAAGAGGTTCACGATGAGATGCCACTGTCATAAGTTATGTAATGCATTCTTTCAGTGTTTTGGTCGTGTGTGGCCATGGTTTCTTGTTGTTATGGTTATAGCCCGATGAGGCGATGTTATTATGGGTTGCTGTGATAGGACGGTAGTGCCATATTACAGGGGAAACTCTAGAAAAATTTCTATAAAATCCCAGAGAACTTAACATTCGAGGAAGAATGTTCCTGTGGGGGGGAGGGGGTGTTACACCTCGGACATTCCGTGTTATGGGGTTGTGATTAGAATAACGCAAGCTCAAGGAGAACATGAAGTACTTATGACTATAAGAAGAATAATTAGTAGCCTTAGAGTGTGCACGACAAGATTTTGAAGTCATATGACTCGGTGAAACTAAGATCGTCGAAAGAAGGGAAGTATAAGTTGTGTTTGGGAAGGTCTCGCGAGTTATCGAGTTAATGATTAGTTAGTAATGTCTTGAGGAGTAGTTACAGAGCTCCTTAGATGTTAATGAAGTGTTAAATAAGTGCTAAGAAGATTCTATAAGGACTGGAGAACAAACGAATCGACGAGACCAATTTCGGGAAAAGTTGGGTTATGCGACCACTTATACGGTCCGTGTAACTTTATACGGTCCGTATAAAGGTCACAGTAAGGGGTCATTCTTGGTGAGATTATACGGTTACTTATACGAATCTTATAAAATTATACGGACCGTATAAGTGTCTGTATAACATTTACAGAATGGATTGATTGTTGGTGCAGTTCTACGATCACTTATACGGACCGTATAAGTGTCCGTATAAACCATAATGGGTAGCTTTTTTTTTTTTTTTAAAAGAGGACCCAAGTCCAAATTTTTTATTTCTCATCTTCTCCATCACTCTTGAAACCTCTAGAATATTCCATACACCACATTAACATATATCCAAGGGAAATCAAAGATTAAACACCAAAAAGTAGTAGAATCAAGTGTATGGGTGCTCACTAGGGTTTGTGGAAGTCAAGGTTTCCTTTTGAATTGAAGTTGGAGTTTTCTCAAGTGAATTATCTTCATCCAAAGATCATTCCTACATAATCAAAGGTGAGTTTTACACCTAGTTCATGTTATTAAAAGTATTGAGTGGTTGGAAGACTTGGATTAGAGAAGAAAGTAGAATATGGGCTCAAATATAGAAATAATGGTATATGGAGTAGTAAGTTAATTTGAGTCATGATTCTTGGTATAAGATGAGTATAATGTTGTTATGAATGATGCTAATGTCGTTAAGGAAGTATTATGTAAAGAATGAATATGGTGTTGTGCTGTAGTCATGGTTATGTATGACTTTGAAAGTGAATTTGAGAAGTGAACAATGTTTAACTTGAGAAATCTATTGTTTATGATATTATGTATGTTGCTATTGCTATTGGGAGTTGTTTTATTATACGGAGAACGTTGTTAAAACAAAGGAAACGCTGCCCAATTTTTGTTAGCTCTTAGTCACGTTAGATTAGAATTAAGCATGATTCAGATCATCTAATGTAGTACGAATTCTCTTAGATGTAAAGTAGTGAGCTCGGAAGGAGAACACTCAGTCGTTAAGGAGACATAGAGGTATGTAAGGCTAGTCCCTTTATTTCGTAAAGGCACGACTCTTATATTACTGTCTTCTGTATATTTCCATGACCTTCCTACATCCCGAAAGTTGAAAGTTCATGATTCTTAAGAGCTTCTTATGAGATAGAGATGCAATATGTTTTATTATAATGATGATGATAATGATGCTATGTTAGAGACTCCAAAGACTAGGAGATGATGCTATTATGAGCTTGATAATCCCATCTTTATGATTTCATTGATGTTATTTCTTGTTGTTGTCTCACCTCATGATATTAATTCCTTCAAGGTGAGACATGGCGATGATGACTATTCCATAATATAATCGGAGGTTACCGACCTTACGTCACTCCGTAGAGTTATAGCTTTATTTGAGCTCTCATGCATGCTTGATGTTTTATATATGATGATACATAATGCCTAGTTGGCTAGGCAGATACCACTACACCGGGTGTAGTAGGGGGCTATGATGATTACACCGTGCCTAGTTGGTCGAGTAGACACCACTAATGGGCGGCATGATGATAGTTACCCCAGACGCGGGCTAATGATGATCACACCGTACCTATATGGTCGTATATATATATTGGGATAACATGTAACTGATCGCCTCTTATGGCAGAATCATGCATGCTAGCTTTTATATTAAATAACATCATATATATATATATATATATATATATATATATATATGTTCTCTCCTTTCTCTATTATGTTTGATATACATGCCTTACATACTCAGTACATTGTTTGTGCTGACGTTATTTTCTTTTATAGACGGTGTGTTCATGCCCACAGGTAGACAGGGAGATGGTCCGGATTCCTAGGAGCTTTTTCTGCAGAGATATAGGAGCACTCCACTACTCCAAAGGTTCCACTTCTTGGTATATTCTTTTGTGTATACATTGGGGCATAGCAGGGTCCTGTCCCATCCTTATGATTTTAGTATTCCAGTTAGAGGCTTGTAGATACTTATGTATGGGTAGTAGATGTTAAGTGATCTCTTTAGTGTATATTTGTACCTCATTTTTGGAGCCTTATGGGCCTATGTATATAAATGCATGTGTTTTGGGAGATATGTTGTGATCATTCCAAAGTGAGCAATACTTTGACAAGCTTTATTTGTTCAGGTTGGATATGATAGCTAGCATGATGAGTGGTGCTCGGTAGCCAGCTCCGGGCAACCATCATGGCCCACTGGTTGGGTCGTGACACTCCCACTCTGAAGGAATGCCTTGGAGCTCATTTGGAAACACTTATGGAAACTCATTCACCACAAGAACGGACGGAAATGCAGCATTACCCTTCCACTCTAGGACTGGCTCGCCTAGAAACTGGAATCGAATCACCTTTGTTCTGCAATCCACATTAGCATAATAGGAAGCCAACCAATCCATACCCATGATAACATCGAAGTCAATCATGTCTAACTCAATCAAATCTGCTAGGGTATGGCGATTGCAAACTATCACTACACAGCCTCGGTATACTGGTCTAGCTATGACTGGATTGCCAATTGGCGTAGACAACTCAAAAGGTTTAATCAACTCGGGCTCTATCCCGAACTTGCCGGCAACAAATAGCATAACATATGATAAGGTGGAACCAGGGTCAATTAGTGCATACGCATCATAGGAGGAGATTGATAATATACATGTGACGACATCAGGAGACAACTCATGATCCTGCCTACCGACTAGTCGATATACACGGTGCTGAGGACCGCTCGAGCTGGATGCTCCACTCCTCTCTACCTCATCTTGCTGGTGTCTGTAAAACTTGCCCCGAAGGGCGCACTGTAGAAGAAGAACCAGCCACAGACCCTATAGGCTGAACCATATCCCCTCTCTCTCTCATCGGACACTGCCATATCCTATGACATGGCTGGCCAGAAGCACAACAAATATCTGATCCCAGCCAATACTGACCTGCGTGTAACTTGCTACACTAGGCACACCATGGTAAAGGGGGTCTCATCTGGCCTGACTCTGGTCTGTGCTGAGAGCCTGATGCTCTAAAACTCTGGCCTTCTCCGGAATAAAAAGACCGATCAGATATCGGACCTGAAAACCACGGAGATGCACTCCCTGCCGAATGGAATGGATATCGGGAATACTGCTGTCTCTGTCGTCCCCTGGACTCACCACCGATATCTAAAGATCGGGCCCTCTTGCCATGGCCTCTGTCATGGTCACGCCCTGTCCTTCACTGACACTTGCGATCCTCTATATTCTGTGCATATGCCTGTATACGGGAGATATCCATGCCTGGCTGTAATGCTGCAGTCGTATAAGCATCTATCAAATGCGGCCCTAGACTAGCCACAAAACAATGAACTCTGTCCTCCATCAGCCACCATGGCTGGGGCATATCTAGCCATAGAATCAAAATAACAGAATACTCCTGGACACTCATACTGCCCTGCTCAATACGCAGAAACCTATTTGCTCGGGCTCATCTAACTTCTGGAGGTAAATAATTGCAAATAAAAGCATCTGAAAACTCTCGCAAAACAGCTGAAGGGGCATTCTCTCCCTAGATAGCTCCCAAGTCTGATACTACTGTACTGCAAGAACACGAAGCCTATACGAAGCCAACTCCACAGACTTGACCTTATCCCCGTACATAACCTTTAAGGTCCTCTGTATGCCACTAATGAAATCCTGGGGGTCCATATTTTTCTTTACCACAGAAAACTCTAGAGTATCTAACCTGAGGAATGTCTTAACCCTCGAACTACTAGCCCTGTTTTCCTGATCAACACCGACCCTCTGCCACTGAGCCTGAGCGGCTACCAACCTGGGCAACAACTGTATAGCATCCCGCACATCCTTCTCAGTGCATTTAGCTAAGGAGCTGAGGACACAGAGGCAGGTGCTGGAGGCGAGGTGTGCGAAGTCTCAAATGGGCTCTCACTTTGAATCTCATGCTGAGCCCTAGTAGCCTGTCGACTACAGCTAGTGGCCTTACCTACCACTCACTTGCCTTTCTGGGCAGCCGTAGATTTCTTGCAGTGTATCGCTGAAATCAGAACAAATCATCACAAGACAAACTCTTAACTTATGGCCCAATTGCACGATCTAAGAGTGAAAAGAATGACATCATCCTAAATGTCCTGTAGCCTCCTGTTTATCAGTGTGGTGTACAACATACCCATAAACAAGACTCTACTAGACACGGTTTGTAGACAACCCTACGTCGGAACTGCTATGATACCACTTTTGTCACGATCCAAATCGATGAGTCGTGATGAGTGTCTGACCTCTAGCGACCAAACACCCCTATACTCATATCTAAACCATACTGAACATCAAGGGCCCATAAGTAACTTAAACTGATCTTATACTGCCTCGTGAAAGGGTGACATCATGAACTCTGTACAATTTGTATATACATATACATGATGAAAAAGCAGTGCAAGCCAACTAGGCCACTACATATACTGTACACAAAAGAATAGAAGCTGACAAGGTGACATCATCTGACAAATACATACAACTGTCTACAGACCTCTACTGGAGTATAAAGCTATAAAAAGGATGGGACAGGGCCCCTTCATACCCATATGCATATGCATCTCAAAAGAATGGCATGCCAAAATAGACTGCAGCTTCGGATCAAATAGAGGGCACTGACCACTGCTAGATATAAAGGTCCTACTGAGCTGGACCACCTGTCTGTCTACCTGAACCTGCGGGATTGAACGCAGCCCTCTGAGCAACAGGGGACTCGGTATGGATAATGTATTGAGTATGTACGGCATAAGATTAACATAAGCATAAGAATAAGAATCATGAACGAAATCTAGAACTCAAATGTCACTGACTGTCTACATAAATCTGTATAACTGGCAATACCTCTGCGGGTGCATATTCGGCATGCTCTCAATGACAATCATGCTGATATATGTAAATATAGGTCATAGTGCTGAGGAACGTTCAACGCGATCCATATCCCATATAATAGTGCTGAGGAACGTACGGCCCGATCCATATATAATAGTGTCGAGGAACGTACGGCCTGATCTATATATCATTATCAAAGTGCACCAGCTGATCAGGTGGTAATGCGTATATAACGCCTATCCATTTCCCACATACACCATATACATATAGTATACGCGTATATAACGTCTCCTGGTCATGGGTCAACATGCGTATGTATATGAATGTAATGCAGAACTGAAATGTATACACAGAACTCTCGGAGTGACATAAGGTCATATTACCTCTGATGGAGAAATTTTGAGTTAACATCATCAACATAAGTAATCTCAAGACCCATGAACAAAAGAAACAATCATACGGGATATAGGAACATCAAAGACTGAAGTACTCCTAGTGCTTCTGAGAGTAGAGTAATATGGAAGCTCGTTTAATCTCTTGTTGGCTCATAACATAGGATCATGCCAAAATAAAGAAGGAATAGCCTTAAAATACCTTATCGTCTTCTTAATCGCTTAAGATTCTTCTTGCAAGTTCGTAAAGTCTACCTTCAAGAGGAATTACACTAAGGTTAAGCCTCGAAAACATGCTTAAGTTCAACTAGCATAGCTAATGAATTAATGAAATTTGGGCAGCACTTCCCCTATTTCATCAACATCCACCATATGATGAAAAAACAATAATAATACCCATAATATTACAATCAAGAAGTCATATTCAATTGAATCTCAAGTCCATCCAAAATCACCCTTATTAAGTTCACTCATAGTCATCTTCTTCATTACACTATCCATGTCTTCTCTACTATAGTTCTTTTCCTGTCTAAGGAGTAACAAACCTTTAGATCAACTCAACCATAAGAATAAGATGAGAAACATAATAGAACTTCACTTCACCCAACTTTCTCCAAGCCCTAGTTCACCTCAACTTTGAAAAAGACCAAGAAACTTCACCTTTCATGGATTATCTTAAGCTCTTGATGTTGATCTTCTCTCTTGATGATATGGAAAGGTGAGGAGTGATTGGGAACCTTTGATAACTATTTATAAGACTTTATAGATGTAAGGAAATAAGTGTGGAAAGTTTGAAATGAGAATGTGGTCTTTTAGGATTTAAAAAGGTGGCAAAATCGCCCCGACCTTAATTTGCGGTGAGTATGAGGCCTAGCATACTCAATATGCGGCTACATACTCCCTCCTTCGCCTAGGGGTGATGTTGGGAAGTGAGGGATGCCAAAAGAGAGAATTGTTGACTAGTTTCCTGCACAGAAAACTCAGTTTACGGTTGCAAACTAGGCCCTAACTCCAACTTTCGCGAAAACGCATTCTTTTCGATTCGTTTGACCTCCAATCCTTATGGAACCTTCTTGGAACTTGTATAAAACTTCATTAACCATCTAAGGGGCTCTATATCTCATCCTCAAAGTGATTCTAAGCAAAGCATAGCTCAATGATATGAAATTTCCCGAAACATGGCTCAACCTAGACTTTCTCCGACGAACTTGCTTCTCTTGCCTCAAATGCCTTTGGAATCTTAATTAGAATCATAAAACATCCTTCTTAACCTTACAAGGGCCTCATGTTCACTTCATGTATACATTAGCATGTTCATAAAGTGAGTGACGCAAAATTCCAAGGTTTAACAAAAATAGTCAAGGGATAACTGGGAATAAATAAACAAGGCCTAGAAAGAACATAATTCTAGAACAGCACAAGTAGAAGGTCAAGGAACAAGCAGTAAATCACATATTTATAGAAATGGCACCAAGTAGCTCGTATAATAATGACAGTGAAAGAAAAAAAAACACACAGTCATGACATGATTGGGAGAAGGCAGTAGATTGTGGATGCAATATAGCTAACACAACAATGAATGGAGCCCATAGATATGGCATAGCTAGAAGGAAAATGCTGCTTTAGTGCAGTATGACCAGAAACACCAATGAAAAGACATACAGACATAGCATGAGGTGGAAACAAACTGCAAGTCATGGATGCATACAGCAGTAGAATAAGATAATTCACATAAGGGTATTAATAATGGAAAGAAATGTAGTATTCAGGTATCCCCAAACAAGCATGTGCATATTTTGAATTTAGGCATTCATGAATTCTCAGGAGGATTACATACAAGATCAGGCATAATGCATCAAACAAGTTGAGGTTTAAACCAGCATAAGATAAGTGAATATGCAAATAAGACTTACTTAACTCCAAGTTAATCACTCCAAGACATAGTAATCTTATATGAAACAGTTGATGATAAAAAAAGATCAAGTTTATAAACAAGCACAGACATTGCAAACAGGTTTCCCTTGATCCAATTGGCTATAGGAAAAACTAAAAAGGAACATGAATTCAAATTTGATGCATTAACTTAAACCTGTTCATAGACCTCAAGCATGGAATAATCACTTACGTGGATAGAAACCAATGTCAAAGAAAAAAACACGCAGACAAGTGATTAGACAGACAAATCTAGTGTTAGCTTCCAGCATTGATCTCTCAAAATATTAAGACTGGACAAGTTACCAGGGTTCCCAGCATAGCTAGGTTCTTAGAAGCAAAGCACTATCCCTAAACAAGTCCTGAGATATACCATATAAGGGCACAGGGTAAAGGAAAACAAGGTGTGTTCATGTTTTTAAGAAAAATTACACAGCAACCATTCAGATTTCCACTTTTAAGCCTAATGACACAGCCTCTTTTAAAGTAACCAGGACAATACTCAGCTTTGTCATTTAGGTAAAACAGTTCATACCGATAAACAATTCACTTAGAAAAAGTCACACAAGTCTAAACTACCTCATGTCTTCCTTCCCCTCTCTTATTTTCACTTGAACATTGAAAAGATCAACCACACAAAACAAATGAGCCTCCTGATCCTTTGTAAACAATCAATGACTCATCATTAACCCTCATCTGTCATTTTAATAGGCTCTTAATCAATTCATACCCCTCTCAGGTTCATTTTATTATAGTATTTGACCCTGGTTAATGGATAATATAGAGCCCCTAGTGACCTTCTCACTCTAATAGACATGAACCTGCCCATTATTCACTAATCTAGATTCAAGTTATCACCAGAAGAACTATCTGCTGGTGTTTTAAAGTGTTTAAAAGTGTCTACAACACTCAAAGTTTAATCAAGATCACAAAATTATCTAAGTATCTAACGTGTTATCATACTAGTCTATTGTTTACTTGTTACAAGCATTTCATACCATTATGCCAATAAACACCCTACTGATACCTAGTGACACATCATACGAAGCAACAATTGGAGATTTCTATGCTATTACTTCAACAAAACACTAGGTTAATGACTGGCTAAGCATCATATTTGACATAAACTGAATATTTTCACATTGCTACTCTAATAAATACCACACCAATGATCAACTAAACATTATACAAAACATTTATGGAACACAGTAATTGAACACTGATAAATGGAAAGAAAGACATAAAGGTTTACCATTTTGATGTGCAGCCGAGTCAAGAATAAATTTGAAAGCCTTAGTGCTTCCTATTCTCCACTCAACCGCACATAAAACAGATAAGAGATCAAAATTTTGAACTACAAAACCCTAACTTTGAAGTGAAGAATAAATTTTTTACTGAACACGCCTTTAAATTTGAATAAGAATCAAATTTTAATGTATGCACTTTGGCGGGAGAGTTCAAGACTTGTCTCAATAGTGAGCAAAACTATTGAAAATTTTCAAGCAAACTATTGAATGTTTTTCCAGAAATTAACCTTGCACAAACAAATCTATGGCTAAAATCGTTTCAAACAATAATGGATAGTCAAATTTGAGCCTCGTTTGGCTCGATCTGCCCATTTGCTCTCAACCAATGAAGTTCGTGTAGAAAACAGACACAGTACAACAAATCAAACAGAAAAGGGTTAACTTTTGACCAAGTAATTAAAGAAAAGCAAAAAGGAAGATGATTACCGTATCTGGCATATATTTGAGTAAAACAAATATAACAACCCTCCAGTTATTATGGAAAATATAGGATCACCCTACCATATAGAACCTTTGCAAGGGTAGAACGAGCTAATAGAAACTCGAATGTGTAAGTCTAAGAACTAAGAACTTGACTCGTTTGTTATTATTGTTTGATTATGTTAAGTCCGCTAGGGGGTGACGTAGGAAATTAGACCTCTATTGGGAATTCCGAGGCCACGGGTGAATCCGTATGAGTTTTTATATTAACATGCATGTTTTATTGTGTTTGTGAGGACTCAGATGAAGTGTTGCATGGTAGAGTGAAAAACTGTGGATATTAGCGAGCTCACTTGTTCAATGGTACCGCTGCAGCGTAAGAACTACCGCTGCGGCGGGACTGCTGTAGCGACAGGCCTTTCACTGCCGCAGTCATCTAAAAAACGAAGTGTCTGCTATAGCGGGCACTGGACCGCTGTAGCGAAACCGCTGCAACGGGACTAGGATCGCCACAGCGGTGGGAAACTTTTGTTATGGTCTGCTACGGCGGGCACTTTCCCGCTATAGCGGGACCACTGCAGTAATGGGTGAACAGTCGCAGCGGTCGACGAGGATACAATCTTGATTTTTAAACACTTAGTTTCGAATTCTTTATTCATAAAACTCCAAAACCGTTCTCCACAAGCACCTAGGGAGAAATTCTAAGCTACGGCAAGAATTTCCCTGAGAGGTAAATCCCACCATTCCTTCCATCATTACACTTTAATCTCTATGATTATCATCCTTTTTATGGGTCTACAATGCTGAATTATGAATAGTAACCCTACAACTTGATAAACTTTCAATAGTTGGTGGGATATGATTGTTATTGTGTGTTTATCATCTAATGGCTCGGGTTATCACTTTTTAATCAATAATTGTACCATTAGAGACATGAACTAAGTGAATTGAGACTTATGGTTTCATAAAAATGGTAACTCGACCATGGAAACCGTTTGTAAGAGGTAATTTGATTGAATAGCCTTGTAAATTGATAGTTTGTGGTTGTAAGGCAAATGTTAGATTGATTTACATCTAGTAATCATTCACCCATTAGAAAGGGGACAAGGAGGAAGGGTGTTCATTGAATTGATATTCTTGACTAGAGTAATTTATTTAACATCTTAATTGCTAGACTTTGAGAATTCTGAGGCTTTACGGAAGGGAAAGGCTATAGTAGAGTAATCTGCATTGTCTCAATTCTACAGTTGAGGTAGGTTACGGCCTACTTGAGCTAGACTTTGATTAGTTAATTGTATTTGTTGTGAAATTGTTTGGAGAAAGCATGTCTAGTCTTCAAGCATAATGTGTGGTTGAAATTCTTATATGCTATTAATTGAGTGATTATGTGGGCTTAGTGCCACTATTCGATATGTTGGGACCTCCAATGTCACGACCCAACTAGTGGGCCATGACGGGTACCCGGAGCTGACTACCGGGCACCACCCCTCATGCTATCGATCATACTCAACTTGGACATGCATCAACCTCAACACAAGACTTATAATGAACAATTTCCAAATATTTGACGAAACATATATATGTGCATAGCCCACGAGGCTACAAAAAAAAAAGGATGTACAAAATGTACAACGAAGAGGTCACATAGCATCTATAACACCACACATATGTATCTACGAGCCTCTAGCTAGTATACTGAAACAAAAGGTCGGGACAGGACCCCGCCATGCCCCAATATATACACAAAAGAAAATACCAAGGAATGGCGACTCTGAAATAGTGGAGTGTTCCTACAAATCTGCTGAGTGACCTCCTAAACATCTGTGCCGTCTCCCTGTCTACCAGTGGGCATGAACACAACATCTATAAAAGAAAGGACGTCAGTACGAGCAATGTACTGAATAGGCAAGGCATGTACAACATCATAATAAGGAAGTAAAAGAGCATAAGATGGAGAGCAAACCTTTAACTGATGGGCTATTAAGGCGGAGTCATACATACTAACTGTTATAGTAAAAATAATATCATATCATACATATATAAGCTGCCCGACCATATAGGTAGGGTGTGATCATCATTAGCCCACGTCTAGACCTCCTACCTTTGAGGCGTAAGCTACCCACTGCAGTGGTGTGTCTGCCCGGCCGCCTATAGAGCGGCGCGGTGTTATCATACATATACATGATATGAGGCATGCATGGGAGCTCAAATAAAAGCTATAACTCTATCGGATTGACGTAAGGTCGGTAACCTCCGATTATTTTATGGAATAATCGTGATCGTCATATCTCACCTTGGAGGAACTAGTAGCATGAGGTGAGACTAACAACAATGAATATTATCAAGGAAAACATAAGATAAGATCATAAACTTCATAAAGGCATTAATTCATGTCTTTGGGGTCTTTAGAAATAGAATCGTCAACATCAATACCATGGAACAAATCTCATCTCTTTCTCTTAACAAGAACATTTAACTTTCCACATTTAGAATATAAGGAAGTCATGAAAATATAGAGGAAATCGTAAGGTAGGAGTTATGCATTTGGAAGAAGGGGGCTAGCCTTGCATACCTTTACGCCTCTCTAGCTTTATCGACTAAATGCTTCCCTCTAATATTAACAATTTTACATTTAAGAGAATTCATACTAAGGTTAGATAACCAGAAACATACTTTAGGTCTCAATTAACAATCTAAGAGCTAACGAAAATTGGGCAACATATCCTTTGTTTCAATGACTTCCTCCACGTAATAAACAACTCCCAAACATCAATAACAAAACCCACAATATCATAATCAATAATTTCATCAAGCTAGATATTATTCAATTCTCAACACTCCCTATCAAAATAATTCATAGCCATAACTATGGCACAATATCATATCCATTCTCATATAATACTTCTTTAACACCATTTGCATTATTCACAACAAGATTTTACTCATGGCATGTTAAGAAATATGATCCATGTCATGTTACCATTCAAGAATTTCACCTTTTCCATATTTGTACTTCCTACTCTATTTTCTTCCATAATCAAGGTCTTTCAATCATTCAATACTCTTAATAACATGAAATAAATGCTGAACTCACCTTTGATTATGTAGGAATGGGTTTTGGGTGGAAATACTTCACTTGGAGAAAACCCCAACTTCAATTCCAAAGGAATTTCTAGCTTCCCATAATCATAGCTAGCATCCTTGCACTTGATTCCACTAATTTTTGGTAATTGATCTTTGATCTCCCTTAAATTTATGTTGGTATGGTGTTTAGAGAGTTATAGAGGTTTCAAGATGTGTGGAGGAAAATGAGAAATGGAAATAATAACTTTGGGGTCTTATATTTATAAATTAGAAAATCTGACCTGACATGATTTATACGGACACTTATACGGTCCGTATAATCTTATACAGTCCATATATCTGACTGTTGAATCGCATCAACAACCAACCTATACTGTAACTATTATACGGACACTTATATGGTCTTTATAATTTTATATGGTCCGTATAAGCGACCGTATAATCTCACCAAAACTGACTCCTCACTGTGACTGTTATGCGGACCGTATAAATGGTCGTATAACCCACCTTTTTCCAAAGTTGCTCGCGTCGATTCGCTTGATCTCCAATCCTTATGGAACCTTCTTAGCACTTGTTTAACACTTCACTAACCACCTAAATATCCTTATAACGTATCCTTAAAATCTTACTAACTAACCGTTAGCTTGACAATTTCAAAATCTCTTCCCCAAACACGACTTATACCTCACTTTCCTTTGACGAACTTTCTTCCCTTGCCTCAATTGTCTTTGGAATCTTAATTAGAATTATTAAATATCCCTTCTCGCTTACAGGGACTTCATGCACACCTTAACTTGCACTAGCTTAATCACTGCACGAGGACGCGAAATGTCTGAGGTGTAACATTCTCTCCCCCTTAAGAACATTCGTCCTCGAATGTTAAGTTCTCAGGAATTTTTGCAGAAATTTCGCCAGAGTTTCCCCTGTAATATGGAATTACCATCCTATCACAGCACGCATAATAATATCGCCTCGCAAATCTATAGTACAACAACAAGAAAACGTGGCCACACACGACCAAAAACATTACAAGAAAGCACTACATACCTTATGTCAATGGCGTCTCGTCTTGAACCTCTTCTGGGGGTGGAAATAATTGTGAATATCTAGACTTCATATCTTCTTCTGCTTCCCAAGTCATCTCTTCTCTATTGTTATTCTTCCACATAACCTTAACTGAGGCTACATCTTTAGTTCTGAGTCTCCGCAATTGCCTGTCTAGTATGGAAATGGGTACCTTTTCATAAGCCAACTTCTCGGTAACTTGAACATCATCCACTGGCACGATTCTAGATGGATCACCAACACATTTGCGAAGCATTGACACATGAAAAACTGGGTCGACTGATTCAAGATCTGGAGATAAATCTAGTTGATAAGCCACTTGGCACACCTTGCGTACGATCTTATAAGGGCCAATATACCGGGGACTGAGCTTGCCCTTCTTATCAAATCTCATTATGCCTTTCATTGGCTACACTTTTAAGAACACCAAATCATCGATTTGGAATTCCAAGTTCTGTCGACAATTATTCTCATAAGACTTTTGGCGACTTTGAGCCGTCACTAATCGGTCTCGGATGAGCTTGATTTTCTCCATCCCTTACTGAATTAATTCTAGACCTATCAGTTGGGTCTCTTCGACTTCAAACCATCCAATTGGTGACCTATACTTCCTCCCATATAGCGCTTCATACGGAGCTATCTGGATGCTGGAATGACAATTTTTGTTATAGGCGAATTCAATAATGGCAAATAATCATACTAATTTCCTCCGAAATCTAATACAGATGCCCGCAACATATCTTCAAAGGTCTGAATAGTGCGTTCAGCTTGTCCATCGGTCTATGGATGAAATGCTATGCTGAGTCTCACTTGAGTTCCCAAACCTTCTTGAAAAGATTTCCAAAATTTAGCAGTGAATTGTGCTCCTCTATCTGTGATAATAGACATCGGGAAACCATAAAGTCACACTATTTCTTTAAGATACAGTCTTGCATAGTCTTCTACTGAATATGTAGTTCTGATCGGAAGGAAATGCGTCGATTTTGTAAGTCTGTCCACAATTACTCATATGGAATCATACTGACGCCGAGAATGAGGCAACCCTACAAAAAAAATCCATGTTGATCACCTCCCACTTCGAGGTTGGAATTTCCATGGCTTGCAACAATCCTCCTGGCTTTTGATGCTCAATTTTCACTTGTTGTCAATCGACCATTGAGCTATAAACTCCGCTATATCCTTCTTCATTCCTTCCCACCAATACATTGACTTAAGATCATGATACATCTTTGTTGCTCCTGGATGAATAGAATAATGAGAGTAATGAGCTTCTTCCAGAATCTGACGACATAGTCCTGCAATATCTGGAACACATAACCTGCCTCGGCACCTGAGAACTCTATCTGTAGAAACCTCAAATGGTGACCTTTCCCTTGGGGGAAGTGTATCTTTATAATGACTCAACTGTGAATCTTCATATTGGCGCCTTTTCACTTCCATGTCTAAGGATGAAATAGCTGGGTTGTGAATGTCAACTCTTGCATTGCCTGAATCGACTAAACGAACTCCTAGGCTAGCTAGCTAGTGAAGCTCACAGACTATTTCTTTCTTCTCCGGTTGAAAATCACACAAACTGCCCATGGATTTCCGGCTAAGAGCATCGGCCACAACATTTTCCTTTCCCGAATGCTATAGAATACCTATATCATAGTCTTTCAATAGCTTTAACCATCGCCTCTGCTGTAAATTCGACTCATTTGCTTGAAAATATACTGGAGGCTCTTATGATCCATATAAATATCAACATGAACACCATACAAATAATGTCTCTATATCTTTAGTGCATGAATAACCGCGACAAATTCAAGATCACGGGTCGGGCAGTTCTTCTCATGTTTTCTCAATGGTCTGGAAGCATAGGTTATAACCTTTCCATGCTACATCAACACACAGCCCAATCCGACGCCGGAGGCATCCCAATAAACAACATAACCTACTGATCCTTCTGGAAGTGTCAGAACTGGGTCTGAAGTCAATCTATCTTTCAATTCCTGAAAACTGCGCTCGCAAGCATTAGTCCATTGAAATCTTGCTGATTTCTGAGATAGCTTCATTAATGGCGCTGAAATAGAAGAGAATCCTTCCACAAATCTTTTGTAATAGCCCGCTAATCCCAGAAAGATACGGATTTCTGTAGGTGTTGAAAGCCTCGGCCAAGTCTTCACGACCTCGATTTTCAGAGTACCAAACTGAATGCCATCAGCTGAGACAATATGGCCCAGAAAGTTAACCGAATTCAACCAGAAATCACATTTTGAAAATTTGGCATATAGCTCATGAGTCCGAAGAATTCCAAGGACAATACTCAAGTGGTCTGCATGCTCTGTCTCTAACTGGGAATATACTAAGATGTCATCGATGAACACATTCACAAATAGATCTAGAAAAGGCCTGAACATATTATTCATCAAATTCACAAACACTGCCGGAGCGCTTGTCAGCCCAAATGACATCACCCGAAATTCATAATGGCCATACCTAGTTTTAAAAGCTGTTTTCAGAATTTCCTCTTCTTTGACTCTCACTTGGTGATATTCGGATCTCAGATCAATCTTGAAAAACCACTTAGCACCCTGCAGTTGATCAAACAAATCTTCAATTCTTGGAAACGGATAATTATTCTTTATCGTCACCATGTTCAACAGTCTATAGTCAATGCACATTTGTAAAGAAGCATCTTTCTTTCTTACAAATAATACAAGTGCTCTCTATGGCAATGAACTGGGTCTAATAAAACCCTTCTCGAGAAAATATTTCAATTGTGCCTTTAGCTCCTTCAATTCTGTAGGATCCATTCTGTAAGGGGGGAATAGATATAGGTTCGGTGTCCGGCAACACATCGATAGAAAAATCAATTTCTCATTTTGGTGGAAACGCATTTACTATCGGGACGGATTGAAAAGTCCGCAGCTTTGCTTCGGTGTCACGAACCCGGATCAAACGATAAATATAGCCTTTAGCGATCATCTTCCTCGCCTTGAGATAGGAAACAAACCCACCTCTAGGAGATCCTTTGTTACCTTTCCATTCAAGCACCGGTTCTACAATCCATATTAGCATAACAAGAGGCCAACCAATCCATGCCCATAATCACATCAAAATCTAACATTTTCAGCTCAACAAAATCAGCTTTATTCTGACGATCACATACCACAATCACACAATTTCTATATACTTTTCTAGCTATTACCGGGTCACCAATAGGATTGGATACCTCAAAAGGCTTTATTGGCTGGGGTTTCACCCCAATACTATTAGTAATATACAGAGTAATATACGACAAGGTAGAACCTGGATCAATCAATGCATGGACATCATGATAATATATGGATAATATACCTGTGACAACGTCAGGGGAGGACTCAAGATCCTGTTGTTTGGCTAGAGCATAAATACGGGGATGGGAGCCACCTGAACTGGATGCTCCCCCTCTGCCCCTGCCACGGCTTGCTGAAATCTAGGGAGTCTGCCCTATGGGGGACACGGACGAAGAAGAACCGGCTACTGATGTTGTAGGTTGAGTGCTATCTCTGCCACTCATCGAGGAACAATCACGCATCATGTGCTCGATCTGACCATAGGCGTAACAAGCATCGGAGCCTCGGCGACATAGACCAAAATGAAACCTACACACACTGGTTGCATTGTGGTAAAAGTGGTCTTCTCTAACTAGGATCATCTCCAAACTGGGAACCAGAAACTCTCGAACTCTTACCTGGTCCGGAATAAACAGGGCGATCAAATATCCTGCCCCCGAATCGAGGAGGCGCACTAGTTGCGGAATGGCCTGAATATCTTTAGTACTGTTGCCGCTGACCCCCTCTATACTCACTACTAGCACTGGCCGATCTGGTCCTCTTACTCTGCCCTCTAGCCACATCACGCTCACCATTTTGCAGTTGTTGTTGCCCTTCTAAATTCTGAGCTTGAGCCTGAATACGGGAGATGTCTATCCCCTCCTGTAGTGAGCTTTTAAGCAATTATTGATTAAATGTAGCCCTAATCCACTCATAAATGTATGCACCCGGTCTCCCACATGGCTACCATGGTCAGAGCATACCGGGCCAATGAATTGAAACGAAGGCTATACTCCCAAGCACTCAGACTTCCTTGCTTTAAATTTAGAAACCTGTCAGCTCGGGCACTTTGAGTCTCAGGTGGCAAATAATGGCGAATGAAGGTATCTACGAATTCCTGTCAAACTGGATGACGTGCATTTTCCCTTCTTGAAGAAATCTAATTGTTGTACCAAAGGACCGCAACATCACGAAGCCTATAAGTTGCCAACTCCACGGACTCAGTATCGGAAGCATGAATAATCCACACCGTCCTTAATATCTCGTCTATAAAACCCTGTGGGTGTCCATCCGGCTTTCATCCGAAAAATTCTAGCGAGATCAAACTCATAAAATCACGGGCTCTAGCACTAATGGCTCTATCACCCAGACCCGCACTCTGCCACTGAGCCTGAGCGGCAACTAGCTGTGTCAGTAACTGAATGGCCTCAGTCATCTGTTAAGCGAAAGCACTCAGGGGAGGAACTAGAGGCATAGAGGCTGGAGTGGGAACTCCTTCTTGCTTCTCTAGAATAGAGGGAGTATAAGAAGTATGAGATTGAGCCTCATTATGGGACTCACCTTTCTCTATATGTACCAGTGGCTCCTGTTCAACCCACCTTCCTGTCACAGTCTTGCCCTTCTGGGCGGTTGTTGCTTTCCTCTTTACCGGCATCACTGAAATCATAACGCACAATTAGGGAAAAAGAAAATCTTATAACATAGCTCTATCGCACGATCTATAAAAAAGAAAGTCGATCGTTATTCCTAAATTCCCCGCAGCTTCTCATTTATAAGTGTGGCGCGCTTCACACCAATAAACAAGACTCTACTGGACATGGCCTGTAGACACACCCTAGGACGAAACTACTCTGATATCACTTTAGTCACGACCCAACTAGTGGGCCATGACGGGTACCTGGAGTTGACTACCGGGCACCACCCCTCATTCTATCTTTCATACTCAACCTGAACATGCATCAGCCTCAACACAAGACTTATCACAAACAATCTCCAAATATTTCTCGAAACATATATAAGTGCATAGCCCACGAGGCTACAAAAAAAAATGTACAAAATATACAACAAACAGGTCACATAGCATCTACAACCCCACACATATGTATCTACGAGCCTCTAGCTAGAGTACTTAAACATAAGGTCGGGACAGGACCCCGCCATGCCCTAATATATACACAAAAGAAAATACCAAGGAATGGCGACTCCGGAGTAGTGGAGTGCTCCTACAAATTTACTAAGTGAGCTGCTAAGCGTCTGTGCCATCTCCCTGTCTTCCTGTGGGCATGAACACAGCGTCCATAAAAGAAAGGATGTCAGTACGAACAATATACTGAGTATGCAAGGCATGTATAACAACATGATAAGGAAGTAAAAGAGCATAAGATGGAGAGCAAACCTTTAACTGATGGCCTCTTATGGCGAAGTCAAGCATGCTAACTGTTATAGTAAAAATAATATCATATAATACATATATAAACTGCCCGACCATATAGGTATAGTGTGATAATCATTAGCCCGCGTCCAGGCCTCCCGCGTCTGGGGCGTAAGCTGCCTACTGAAGTGGTGTGTCTGCCTAGCTGCCTGTAGGGCGGCGTGGTATTATCATACATTTACATAATATGAGGCATGAATGGGAGCTCAAGTAAAAGCTATAACTCTATCGTAGTGACGCAAGGTCGGTAACCTCCGATTATTTTATATAACAATTCTGATTTTCATGTCTCTCCTTGGAGGAACTAGTAGCATGAGGTGAGACTAACAACAATGAATATCATCAAGGAAAACATAGGATAAGCTCATAAACTTCATAAAGGAATTAATTCATGTCTTTGGAGTGTTTCGAAATATAATCGTCTTCATCAATATCACGGAACACATCTCATCTCTTTCTCTTAGAATCCTCAAGAACATTTAACTTTCCACATTTAGAATATAAGGAAGTCATGAAAATGTAGAGGAAATCGTAATGTAGGAGTCATGCCTTTGGAAGAGGGGGTCTAGCCTTACATACCTTTACATCGCTCTAGCTTTATCGACTAAATTCTTCCCTCCAATAGTCACAATTCTACATTCAAGAGAATTCATACTAAGTTTAGATAACCATAAACATACTTTAGGTCTCAATTAACAATCTAAGAGCTAACGAAAATTGGGCAGCATCTCCATTGTTTCAATGACTTCCTCCACGTAATAAACAACTCCCAAACATCAATAACAACACCCACAATATCACAATCAATAATTTCATCAAGCTAGACATTATTCAATTCTCAACATTCCCTATCAAAATCATTCATAACCATCACTATGGCAAAATACTGTATCCATTCTCATATAATACTTCTTTAACACCATTTGCATCATGAACAAGAATATTTTACTCATGGCATGTCAAGAACTATGATTCATGTCATGTTACCATTCAAGAATTTCACCTTTTCCATATTAGCACAACCTACTCTATTTCTTCCATAATCCAAGTCTTTCAACAAATCAATACTCTTAATATCGTGAAATAAATGAAGAAGTGACCTTTGATTATGTAGGATTGGGATTTGGATGAAAATACTTCACTTGGAGAAAACCCCAACTTCAATTCCAAAGGAATTTCTAGCTTCTCATAACCTTAGCTAGCATCCTTGCACTTGATTCCACTAATTTTTGGTACTTGATCTTTGATCTCCCTTGAATTTATGTTGGTATGGTATGTTGAGGGTTCTAGAGCTTTCAAGAGGTGTGAAGGAAAATGAGAAATGGAAATAATAACTTTGGGGTCTTATATTTATAAATTAGAAAATCTGACCCGACATGATTTATACGGACACTTATATGGTCTGTATAATCTTATACGGTCCGTATCAGTGACTGTAGAATCGCATCAACAACCAACCCATACTATAACTGTTATACAGACACTTATACGGTTCGTATAATTTTATATGGTCCATATAAGTGACCATATACTCTCACCAAGACTGACCCCTCACTGTGACTATTATACAGACCGTATAAATGGTCGTATAACCCACTTTTTTCCAAAGTTACTCTCGTCAATTCGTTTGGTCTCCAATTCTTATGGAACCTTCTTAGAACTTGTTTAACACTTCATTAACCACCTAAATATCCATATAGCTTATTGTTATATCCCGTATTTTCGCGCATTCGGGAAAATTTGAAATAACTTTGATTTGTAAGGAATAAGGTTGTATGTTGATTTGAATTAATATATGTGTGTGTTGTCTATGGAAAATATTATTGTGGAAGTGTTGAAGAAGGCCGAGGGCGAAATTGGAATTTCGGAAATTTGTTTCGGAAATTATAAAACGAGATTTTTAACAAGTTGGGCTCAACAAATTAAAAAAAAAATTGAGGCCCAAAACCATAGGGGTGGCCGGCCATGATCCATAAGTTGGCCCAAATCCATGAACTAATTAGTCATGTGATGGTCATGTGTTTTATTAATATAAGAAGACTTAGTCTTCAAGAACATTCAAGAAACTAAACAAAAGAGAAAGAGGGAGCTAAAGACTAAGGGGGTTTCGGCCACAACAAGGAGAAAGAGAGAAAATTTTAGTCCTTCAATCTTCATCCCAAAAATCTTCCTCTTCTTGGATTCTTAACAAGTGTAAGACGCTCTACAACGTGGTGTAATTAGTTTGGCGAGAAGGCAACGTTTGTGGCAAGTGAAAGTTGGAAGAAGAGGTAAGAATTCTATGATTTTATTATGTTATGGAAGATTATATATGTGTTGTGACGTGTGGAAATGAATGAAAGCGTGAAATTATGTGTTGTGAATATATATGGAGGTAGTCGTGTAGGTGTGTGAGTAGGTGTAAGGCCGTGAGCCATGGTGTGGTCAAGGGAAGATGAATTAGATTTTGTTTAGCTCGCTAGTTGCGTCGTTGTGGCATTTATGACGTGAATGAATGTTTAACGAGTTGAATATGCATTGAAAATGGTTGCGGGTTGTTATGGAAATTATATGATTTTTATATAGTTTTTATATAATTGTGAAGGTAAGAATTTAAAATGTGAATTAACGTTGTTGTTATTGAATTGGAAAGAAGATGATGCGGTTTAGTAGTTGTGTCGCATTTGTAGGAGTTTCGGATGGAATATGGAAATTTGCGGGAATAATTGAATTCACGTATATTGCTTGGAATGTTATTGAAATACGTTTGAATAACCTTGAATTAGTAGATGAACATGATAATGTTGATATTAGTTTGACATTGCAAAGTTTGAATGGAAGTTGTCGCCTTATGTAGAAAGGAAGAACGTTGATGATAGAATCTATTTCGTTGTCAATTTTGATGTCGTTGGTATTGCTGGGTTGTTGTTGTTGATATTATGATCGAGCTGAGTCTCGGGGAGGTTGAATTTATAGGGGAAATGCTGCCGGAATTTTGGGTAGACAAATATGAATCTAAATTGAATTCTTAAAAGTTCACAACTCACATTTGGCACTTATGACCAATTGCAGATTTTGGACGAGACGGAGTTTGATTTTGCGCGCGCATAAGCCGCGAGAAAGGTATGTAAGGCTACCCTATTCCTTCTTTTGGCATGTCCTAGGCATACTAGGTCGATACTTGAGCCTCGGGGGCAATTCTGTTCATAGAAATCCGAAATTGAATTTGAGCACTATTCATTCAATCTAATTGAACTATAAATCTCATGTTTTGGTTGGAAAGTAATCAAACGTCCGAAACTTTTGTAAATGTAATCAAATCGATTCGAAACTTCCTTGGATGACTCTATAGCCCTTAATATCCAAGGTTCATGTTCGCCACCTCGACTTGATCTGAGGTGGACCCACTATTCCCGAATCCTCCCCTATTGTTCTACTTGGCTTAATTCCGTGCGATTATTAAAGAAAACTCTTGGTTGTTGTCCCGATTACCAAACGATGGTTGTCTTACTATTCCATTGAGTTTTTAATCTATATTTTGATATGTACACGCGATCCTATAAATTATATTTGGTCTGATCCGTAAGATATCCGGGAGTAATTCGCTTCTAAAGTGCTAGCTAAAATGTTCCGAGTCTTCCTATGATTCTGAATTATATTGATAGAAGTATGCCTGACATGATCCACCTTACGACATGATAGAGTAACGAAATAAGTATAAAGAATTTGTGTCGGAAAGAATATTATGAGTCATAATGTCTCCAACTTTCGTGAAGCATGTTGTAAACAAGATTTTGTAAATACAACACCACGTATGATGTTTTCACCGAGGCTTGATATGTTATGATACGTACATATGATTCCGAAAGTTATTTGATTTAATCTATATGAAGTTGGCGCGATATCTAAAGACCCACTGATATGTTCCTTAGTTGGTAATATAAAGAAGAAAATAAAATAAAATAAGTGATATAATTAATACCTTGATATGTAATGGTATGTGCGTATGAAGCTAAGTTGTACTTAATTTGATCTATACATCATCCGAAAGATATCTGATATGACTAACACTTTGGTTTTGCAAGAATTGATTTACGAAACATTTATGGAGCGTTCCGTACTTCGAACGCTCGTAACTTTCGTATACCAGTTCCGATTGACCCGAAGCTTGTTTCTGGACCTCCAGATGCCGATAATGTGTTTGCATATAAGTATGTGTGTATCTCGGGTCTTGATTGTGTGCATGTGGTTTCGCTCTACTCTGTTCGTGCAAGCTTTGATTTGGATTTCACTGAGCCCGGGCCAGGATATGTTCTCGTGCGTACTTCTCTGCATTATTCACCGCGTCCCTCTCACTTGCGGACCGGGGCACGTATATGTACATGGTATGATTACGGGGAGGTGGCCAGGATGGCATATGATGACTCCATTCACCGCGTTTCGCAAAAGAGGGCCGGGGCACGTTATATGCATGCATGATACATGACATTGACATACATGAAATATGATTCACCGCGCCCCTCCCTAAGGGCCGGGGTACGTTACTTGCATATATGATACATGACATTGGCATATTTGATATATGATTCACCGCGTCCCTTACCAAGGGCCGGGGCACGATACATGAACATTTGATATATGATGTTAACATATATGATTCCATTTTCCGCGCCCCTCACAAAGGGCCGGGGCATGTTATTTGATAAATACATATAAGAGATACGAACCCTGTCATGCACACCCTGAGTTTGGTAGGTGAGCTTTTGGTACACAGGATGATTCACGTAATTATTGTATTTCTTCTGGCCTCCGACAACGTCGTATAAATATATAGATGACTCGTGTGTGGAAGGTAAGCACTCTGGTATTTTGGATAGCATACTTGCTTTGGTACCGTTGTTCCGGTTATGTTTCTATTTTCTGTATTCCATGCTTTAGATACTCAGTACATATTCCGTACTGACCCCCTTTCTTCGGGGGCTGCGCTTTATTCCACGCAAGTACAGACGCTTACTGTGGAGGTCCGCCAGCCTAGGTACATAGTCTGCTTTTGTGAGTGCTCTTTTGTTCCGGAGCCCACCCTTTTGGTACAGATCCTTCAGTTGTACATATTTTTGTGTTTATGACTATCCTGGGGTACGGCGGGGCCTTGTCTCGCCATATGATTCTGTTGTCTGTATTAGAGGCCTGTAGACATGTTTGTGGGTTGGGGTTTTTCTGTACGGATGTGTGTATATGTTGTATTTGGGCGATCCCATTCGCCGCGGCGGCCGGTCCGCATATGTTTACATGTTGCCTTGTTGGCCGGTGTGGCCTTTGTTGGTATTTTCTGTGTGCAGGGTTATCTTGGATAGTCTGTAAAACAAAGGAAACTCTGCCGAAATTTTTCTGGAAATTACCTAAATTTGGAATATAGCCTTGTCGGCTTCTGTTATATACTTGAATGCGTTTGAAAAAAAAAATTAGAGATAGCATTTGATAAATGTGTTTGGGTGCCCAGATCGGGTACTAGTCACGGCCTACGGGGTTGGGTCGTGACACTTATCCTCAAGATCTTACTAACTAACCGTTAGCTTGACAATTTCTATATCTCCTCCCCAAACACAACTTGTACCTCACTTTCCTTTGACGAACTTTCTTCCCTTTCCTCTAATGTCTTTGGAATATTAATTATAATTATTATAACCTTATCACTTATAGGGACTTCATGCACACCTTAACTTGAGCTAGCTTAATCACCGCACGATGACACGAGATGTCCGAAGTGTAACATCCAGGTTGATGATGTTGTGGTGAGAAGTTAATATGATATTCTTGGTGAAATTGAGGTACAAAATGATAAATCGATTATTGAAAGTGATGTGACAATAAATATGTATATATATGAAAAGGCTAATTTGACTGGGGGTGAGGATGAGACCTAGATATAAACAGGCACATTTCACCAGGGTTGAGGATGTGGCCTAGTTGTAAGCTCGGGTCCGAGGAGTGAATCTGGAACTGGTGGTACATGGACATCATCGGTCCCCTACAGGTCATGACTACTGAGTAATGACATCAGTTAGCACATATGTACAGCGTTATTTGGTCGTTTTTGGTAGACTTATTTTCGTTGTTTGCTTCCATTCATTTGATTGGATATCATTGGGTGACTTTCTTGTTATTATCATTAGTTGACTTGTTGTTGGGATATTTGATTATGTGTTGTTGACTGGTCTCTCTATTTTATTGATTTTATGATTCATGCATGATACTAATCTTAGTCGGCCTATGATATCTACCAGTACAAAGTTTTTGTGCTGATACAACCTTGCTGCATTCTTTTTAGTGTATATTGTTATCCAGAGAGTGCTACCCGACCTCACATTTAGCGTTGATTCCATTGGCTGACAGATTTAGGGCGAGCTTTTATCCATGCCAGACCGATCGAAGATCTTCTTTTTCTAATGTCTATTTCCACTCCAGACATTGATGCTATTTATTTTAGACAGTATACATTCCTTAGACATATTTGGATTAGATTCCTTGTACAGTGACTTTCAGATGTTGGGATTGTAATAGTTAGGACTTCCACATTTACATTATTAATTTATGGCATGACTATTTATTGAATTATCTTGTGTTTAACTGTCATGTATTGGTTAAATAAAAATGGACTTGAATGAGTAGATGGTTAGACATATTAGTTCGCCCACTAGGAGTTAGGATAGGTGCCGGTCATGGCAGGTTGGGCCGTGACAGAGATGGTATCAGAGCTTTAGGTTTATCAATCTCGTCGTACAAGGACATTTCTAGTAAAGTCTTGCGGATCAGTACAGAGACATCTGTACTTATCTTCGAGAAGCTACATGGCACTAGGAAAATTTCCTTTTCTTTCTTTCTTTCTTTCGTGCTACTTGATTCTAATTGGTATCTGGATAATTCCAATTGGTATCTGACTATCCTTCATTCTCTTACAGATGGCGAGAACACGTGCAGCGGCAGCTAGGGGTAGAGGTGGAGGCAGAAGAGTAGGCAGAGGGGCAGCACCGACTGGGGGCGGAGTCCTAGCAGTTGATCCTATGCCTGCACTTGCTCTTAAAAGGGCCATGGGAGATGCAGCTGCATCAACTCAGCCAACGGCAGTGCTAGTTATACCAGAGGTTGAAGCTGCTCCAGGTATACCAAAATCAATAACACAGGTGGTGAACTGGTTGCATGGATTGGCACAGACCGGGGCGATACCGGTCGTTCTAGTAGGTAGGGGTGCAGGGATAGCAGCACCAAGTCAGGACAAAGTTCAGGCTCCGAGAGTTCAGCATGCAGTAGCAGTGGCACCTCGCTTGGATGAAGTTTCTAGTTTCGAGGCTTTTTTAGGACAGTTGCAGGGTTGGTGGGGAGCATGATTTATTTTGGAGGTTCACTATAATGAAGCCTCAAATTTTCTATGGCACTGAGTCATAGGATGTGTACGAGTTCATCACAGATTGTCATGAGATTCTCCAAAAGATAGGGCTATGGGCAAGTATGGCGTTGAGTTTGTGACCTTCCAGTTCTTTGGTGACGCCAAGTTGTGGTGGAGGGCATATGTGGAGTGCATGCTAGATGGGTCACCTCCGTTGACTTGGGTTCAGTTCTATTCAGTGTTTCTAAACAAGTATGTTCCTTGTACTCTGAGGATAGAAGGAAGGATGAGTTTGCTAATATTGTTCAGGGAAACTCGTCTGTTGCTATTTATGAGTCCCGTTTCCATTCTTTACTGTTGCTATTGATGAGTCCCATTTCCATTCTTTGTCCCAATAGGCTTTTTAGTTGATGTCTACTGAGAAGGAGAGGATTAGGCATTTCGTGAAGGGATAGAATATTGGACTTCGACTATCAGCTCTTCAGCTTGTAGCCACTAGGGCTTCATTCCAGGAGGTAGTGGAGCATGTCCATGTTGTTGAAGGGGTTCGACAGTAGAGTCATGCAAAGCAGGTAGAGAAGAAATCCCGAAGGGGTGGAAATTTCAGCAACTCCTTCTCAAGGGGTCAGAGTTCACAGGTGTATTTAGGGCGTCTTGTTTAGTCCGCTATGCAGGTGTCTGCTAAGGGCCCATCAAGGGCCAATTATCAGTCGTCGAGTTAGCATGGAGGTTATACCGCTTTATTAGCTTCTGTTCAGTGACCTACGCTAGACCGTTCTTGTTACGAGTGTGGTGAGGTAGGGCATATTAAGAGGATTTTCCCCAGACTCAGACAAGATGGTTAGAGGACTCAGTATCAAGCTCCCCGAGCTCTTGTTGCACCAGATAGAGGACGAAAAGACCATGCACTAGCAATATGGGGCGGCCACACCAGGGTTGGGGTGGCGCTCAGCCTAACCGAGGCTGTCCTCAGACAGGCAGAGGTGGACAGCAGCCCGACAGGGGCGGGGCTCAGACTAGATAGGGCAGGGCTCAAACTGGGCAGGTTAATCGCAATGGTTCACAGGCTATAGGAGGGTGCGGCCACTTGTATGCTTTGATAGATAGACCCAAGGCTAATGCCTCTGATTCTATTATCACAGGTACTATCTCAGTTTATGTCCGAAAGGCTTCTGTTTTATTTGATCCTGGCTCCAATTTTTCATATGTGTCTTCATATTTTTCTGTGGGTTTCGATATGATTTGTGATACTCTTGATGCGCCTATCCATGTATCTACTCCGATAGGGGATTCTATGGTGGTAGATAGAGTCTAACATTCTTGCGCGATTACATTTATGGGATATAGTACTTGGGAAGATCTAATGATCCTAAACATGGTTGATTTTGATGTCATCTTGGGCATGAGTTGGTTGTCCTGCATTATGCAATTCTAGATTATCACTCTAAAACAGTTACCTTAGCTATGCCCGGGATATTTAGACTTGAGTGGAAAGGTAACCTTAGTCACCTCCTTAAGAAAATCACATCCTTCATTCGTGCTAAGAAGCTTGTGGAGAAGGATTGTTTAGCTTATTTGGCACATATCCGTGATGCCAGTTCAGATACTCCATCTATTGACTCAGTTCCAATGGTACGCGAGTTTGCGGATGTGTTCTCTGTTGACTTGCCAGATTGCCACCTGACCGTGACATTGACTTCCGTGTTGATTTAGACCTAGGGACTCGTCCTATCTCTATTCCACCCTATAGGATGGCGCCAGCAGAATTAAGAGAATTAATAGAACAGTTGGAAGATCTTTTGAGTAAGGGGTTCATTCTCCCGAGTGCCTCTCTTTGGGGTGCTCCTATGTTGTTTGTTAAAGAGAAGGACGGGTCTATGTGCATGCGTATTAATTTTCGTCAGCTAAATAAGGTTACTACCCGAAACAATTATCCCATCCTCCATATTGATGACTTGTTTGATCAATTACAGGGAGCTTCTGGGTTCTCTAAAATTGACTTGAGGTTAAGGTATCACCAATTAAATATTCGAGCAGAAGATATTTCTAAGACAACCTTCAGGACCAGGTATGGGTATTATGAGTTCCTGGTTATGTTTTTTGGGCTTACAAATCCCCACCTGCGTTCATGGATTTAATGAATAGTGTGTTTAAGCACTATCTAGATTCCTTTTTAATAGTGTTCACTGATGATATCCTAGTGTATTCTAGAAGTAAGGAGGACAATGGGAAACATTTGAGGATAGCTCTTGGGGTATTGCGGAAGAAGAAGTTGTATGCTAAGTTCTCCAAATGCGAATTTTGGTTGTCATCTATGTCCTTTTTGGACCATGTAATTTTGAAGGAGGGTATTATGGTGAATCCGCAGAAAATTCAGGCAGTCAGGGAATGGACTAGGCCCACATCAGTGACTGAAATTCGTAGTTTCGTAGGTTTGGCTAGCTATTATCATCGGTTCGTGAAAGGGTTCACCTCTATTTCTTCTCATTTGACCCATTTGACTCAAAAAGACGTACCATTTCAATGGTTCGACAAGTGTGAGGAGAGATTTCAAATGCTCAAGACGTTATTGACGACAGCTCATATTCTAGCGTTGCCCGTAGAGGGCAAGAATTCTGTTGTTTATTGTGATGCTTCACGTACTAGTTTGGGTGCTTTTTTGATGTAGGAAAAGAAGGTGATTGCCTACGCTTCTAGACTGTTGATAGTGCATGAGAAGTCAGCTAGTATAGGAAGTCAGCTAGTATAGGAAGTCTGGCTCGTTTGATTTCTTCGAAGCGTTCGTTAGCTAGAGAGATTTAGATTCTGGCTAATAGTTTTATGAGGATGGATAATTTCTAACACGGGCAAGGTGTTAGCTTGTGTTGAGGCTCGGTCATCTTTTCTGGAGCAGATTAAGGCTAGCCAGTTTGAGGATACTAACTTGTGCAAAATTTCTAACAAGGTATTGCGTAGTGAGGCCAAAGAGGTAATGATCAACAAAAAGGGGGTTTTACGAATTAAGTGGCGAGTTTGCGCTACACATGTGGGTGATTAGATCAAGACTATTCTGGTAGAGGCTCACAGTTCGAGGTATTATATTCATTATGTTGGTACTAAGATGTATCGTGATTTGAGACAACACTACTGGTGGATTAGGATGAAGCGTGATATAGTGGAGTTTGTTGCTCAGCGTTTGAACTGCTAATAGGTGAAGTATGAGCATCAGAAACCTAGGGGTACACTTCAGAAGAAGCCCATTCTTGAGTGGTAGTGGGAAATAATAGCAATGGATTTCATGGTTGGTATGTTGAAGACGTTGGGGAAGTTTGATTCTATCTGGATTATTGTTGACAGGTTGACTAATTTTGCCCACTTTATTACGGTGCAGATAACTTATGACTCAAAGAAATTAGCAAAGATCTACATTCGTGAGGTGGTTAGGCTACATGGGTTTCCTATCTCCATCATGTCCGACAGGGCCACAACATTCACATCTCGATTTTGGGAGCATATGCATGAGGAATTGGGTATTAGGTTGGACCTTAGTACAACTTTCCACCCTCAGACTGACAGGCAATCAGAGCGGACTATTCACCTTCTTGAGGATATGCTTTGAGCTTGTGTGATAGACTTTGGGGGTCATTGGGATCAGTTCTTACTATTGTCCGAGTTTGCCTATAACAACAACTATTACTCGAGCATCGACATGGCTCCATTCGAGGCATTGTATGGGAAGAGGTGTAGGTCTTCTATTGGGTGGTTCGATGCATTTGAGGTAAGACCTTGGGGTACGGACCTTCTAAGAGAGTCCTTAGAGAAGGTGAAGGTGATTCAATCTAAGCTTCTGGAAGCACAGAGTAGGTAAAAAAGGTATGCGGACCCTAAGATCCGAGATTTTGTGTCACGACCCAACCCCGTAGGCCGCGACTGGTATCCTAACTGGATACCCATACGTATCTACTTAACAGAATTTAGTACCGTACAGATTTTTTTTTTTAAACAGCTGTGTACAGAATCAGGCCAATAGAGATGCGGCGCGCGCGAACATATACATACCTGAACATACAGAAATTTACATATAAGTCGATAAGGCTAACATAGCAGACAGAGTCGTGAAATCGTACGCACCTACCTGAACAGATGTAACCCGTAACCCACATACATATCTACAGGCCTCTACAGACATACACAGTCATATGACGGGACAGGGCCCCGCCGTACCCAGAATTTTCATACATACAAAATATACGGAAAACAGAAGATATATACCAAAAGTGTACGCTCCGGATTAAAGGAACTCTTCAGAACAGCAGAATCAGAACCCTACGCTGGCGGCGTATCACCTGGTGCGTTTGTACCTGCGGGCATGTAGCGCAGCCCCCGAAGAACCGGGGGTTAGTACGAAGGATGTACCGAGTATGCAAAGCAGAAACATAACAACATAATCATAATCTGAACCGGAAGCATATGTATATAGCGGACAGAACCATAAATCGAACGGACGGACGGAATCATAATCCCGACAGACGGACAGAATCATGGTTCAGACAGACAGATAGAATCGTAAAACATACGGGCATACAGAATCAGAATCCACACGGACATACAGAATCAGAATCCATACGGACATACAGAATCAGAATCCATACGGACATACAGAATCAGAATCCATACGGACATACAGAATCAGAATCCATACGGACATACAGACTAAATCGTAATCCAGACGGACGGACAGAAGTATGCTGGACAGAATAATGCATGCAGAGTCATACAGAGTCATACAGAATCATACAGAGGCATGTGCTTGTATAAATGCTGATGGCACATGCATACATACATACAGATCCCGGCCCTGTCTGGGGGCGCGGTAAACAGAACCCGGCCCTCTTAGTACGGGACGCGGTGGATAGACAGAATCAGATCAGATCATATGCCATCCTGGCCGCCATCCCCATACACAGATCATAATATCATAATCATACAGATATAACAGATCCCGGCCCGCACGCCGAGAGACGCGGTGAACAATGTAGAGAAATATGCACGATAACAGAACCTGGCCCGGGACGCAGTGAAGGAATGCATTGAGACAGCGACGAACAGATTAATGAGAAACCACATACATACAGACTCACATACAGACTCAATCAGACTGAAGGGTGCCAAACGGCGAGCCAAATCAGAGTATCCAGATAGTATGCATAGTACGCGCCTATATCCTACTTGGGAAGGCACGACAGATTATTATCAGAATCAGATTCTCAGATGTTCAGAAGTCATTTTGTATGAATTGCATAAAAATAGTCATATCATAACCAAAATAATAGTCCAGATGTTTTCTGAGAAAATCGGACAAAACGGAAGTATTTAAAGTTATACAGAAGATATCGGGCCTTGTGGGCACGCCTCGGACCAACTCGAGGTGTTATATGTGAATTATTGATAATAGACCTTATGAGGTCATCCATAATCGTTTGGAAGTGTTCCGACTCCGTTTAGGGAAGTTTCATACAAAAATTCACTTTAAAGGCAATTTGTAAGAAAATGGTTTCAATTGTACTGAAGGAATTGGAGCGGTTTTCCGTCTCGAATTCCGAGGATCGGAGTCGTACTTAAGGCTCGCGGCTGAGCCTATCACATCCAGAACATTCCTAAGAATAAAGGGGAAGACTTTACATACCTCGATTGCGCCTTATGCTCGCTTAGCTTCACTTCCAATTTTGTCCAAAATCTACAAATGGTCATGTTTACCAATTGTCAAATTCAATCCTTTAAGAATCCAAATTTTATTACTTTCTTACCGAAATTTCGGCAGCATTTCCCCTATACATATAGCCTCCCCGAGATTCAACTCGGCTCAACACAACCAACAACAACCCAACAACAACATCAACAACATCAACAATTTTCATAATTCACAATATACGCAATTAGTCTACTTTACGACATAATGCAATAATCCTCATTTCGACTTCACACTTCCAAATCAATACCAACATATGCCGTAAAACAGCCCGCACATTATTTTCCAAATTTTCCCAACCAACCAATTCGCGATATAACTATTTAATAATTTTATTTCCGCAAAGAGGTCAAAATTAACACTAACAACATCAGTAACAACATCCTCCACATTCTACAAGTTAAATAAATTTGTTTTCATCCAAAATTTTCTTCAAACCCCATTCTACAATTCAGCCATACCAACAAACGAATTTATCACGTTATTTCTTCGTTCTAATCCGTTAAAACTCTAAATAAACTTGTTAACAATAAAAAAAAGCCTTATTCATACCTTAAGTGCACAGCCACCACGTCCACCCTCTTATTTTTAGTTGAGTTTTAGCTCAAATCGAAGGCAACGCGACGTAGAACACTTTTCTCTTCATGGGCTTCAGGATTCGGGGCTCCGATTTTGGTCAAAAACTGGTTTTTTTTCTCTAGGCTCTCCTCTCTCTTTTTCTCTAGAGTTTTCCAGGTTTCTTGATCTGAAAATGAGGGACAGAAACTGATTTTTTTCTATTAAAAGCGTGGGTAATGGGCCTGACCCGAATTGGAATCGGGTTGGGCCCATTTCACTGCCCAGCTTGACCTTTCGACCTTAAAACGTCCATATCTCCTTGTACCGACGTCGCTTGGGAGCCCACGACCTACCATCGGAAAGCTATTTCAATTATCTAAAACTTTTATTTCTGGGAGTTGTCCCAAATTCCAAACTTATAATGCCGTTTTGGCCCCTCCAAGTCAGGTCATCCCAAAACGTTTTCTTAAAAATATTCGTTTGGAGGGCTTCCACTTTGATTTGGCCCCAGGGCCCTTCACGGGTTGTGTTTAACTTTACATATACGATTCATATAAATTTTCACATGTCCCAAAAAAAATCTTGATGTGTGGGCCCCACCTCAGCTTACAAATAATTCGACGTTCGAAAATGCAGGATATAACATTCTCCCCCCCTTTAGAACATTCGTCCTCGAATGTTCGATTGACCTTAGGGGGTCTCGTGACACTTCGGGGAGGTTCCTTTCTTTCCTTCAAAATTCCTTTCAACGTTACGATTACCATCAACATCTTTCCCCTCTTGCCACACTTCTCGGTTCCTTACAACGTTATCATAATTTCACGTTACATCAAACAGGTTCATAACTAGAGCCAGACGCACAAAAGCATATCAGACAGATTCATAGTCGAAGCCAGATGTACGGAAATGTATCAGACAGACGCGTGATCAAAATCAGACGTACAGAGATGTATCAGACAGATTCATATCCAGAATCAGACACACAGAGGCGTGTCAGACAGATTCGTAATCAGAGTCAATCGTACAGGGGTGTGTCAAACAGAAACGTATTCAGAATCAGACGTACAAAGATTTATCAGACGGGAGCATAATCGAATTCAGGAGTACAGAGGCGTAATAGGCAGAGCCTTATCAGAATCGGAAGTGCAGAAGTGTAACAGATAGAATCTGAATTAGAATCAGATCACTCCTATTAAGGCTCCAGTGATTTATGGAAATTTCTCTTATTTGTAAACTTGTTCGCCAAGTTGTCATACAAATCGTCTTACGTGTCGCTTATCGATTCTTCTGAAGCATTCTGCTTATTCACATTTCTTATCCTTCATCTTTCCTACTATCCATACTCATTTTCCTTTCCAGATATCGTCACACCAGACTAAGTTATAATGTAATCGGGGTTTTTCTATTCTTTGACAACATTCGTGTCCTCACCCCCGTTTCGTTTCATGTATTCGATTTAGTAAAACCTTCCGTCTATCACAACATCAGCCGCCGGGACTCGGCTCTCGACCCATACATGCATCAGACGAAAATCGTACACATACACATACACACATACAGATATATTTACTAATATCTTACTGGCGAACGTCTCTGACTGTTATTCGAATTCACTCAATTTTCCGAGCGGCATTGCACCTTTTCTTTTCGCCCACTTAGTCCGCCTCGTTCTACGCGACCCCTGCAAGGGCACTAGTTACTCCACACATTCTCTTTCGCTTTAGGTTACCCCAAATTTCCATTTATATCTATCATACTTATAGTAGTGAAAAATTTTGCATTACTTCCCAGGGGGGGTCACCCATCCCAGAATTGCCCTGGCCTTAGCACGCTTAACCTCGGAACTTTCATGCATTTTAGCGCGTTACGGCTAATATAATTTCGTCGATTGCCCCGCACGATCTTTGTCACGTAACTTAGGGCAGATCGGGGTCTTAGCAAATTTTCGGAAAATTCTCGTAGCGGGTCCCACCCCCGGCTAAGTCGTACCATTACCCTGTTGCCTTTCTGAATCTTCAATATTCACTTTCATACACATATACATATGATTACAGACGGCCCACAGATTTAAGTCTTCATCCCACAAATTCCGTCTCCAAATAGTCGGCGAAATCTGATAAAATATTACCGTAAGATGCTCTCCAACCACCAACAGAAGAAAACTAAATTCCGACGAGTATCGCGGAACCTTTTTGTACTCAATCTACATATTTACCTCCATATTCTTGGAAAAATTTGGGCAGAGTTTTCTCTGTATTTCTTACTATCCGAAACTTGTACACCAGAAATACCAACCATGCCTCACAGGGCCAACACATGCACGCATATATATACATCATATCATGTCATATCATAGCCACACGGGGCTGCTAACTTCAAATAAGAATTACAACGACATCGACACTTATCACACGTGCCCAACTCAAACGGCATTGGAGGCACTTTCCTATTTACTTTCAGCTGAGATTTCTAGATTCACACTGACGGTGAGGACATCTCAGTCGCCCTTGCCTTTAATCACTAGGTCTCTAATCCTTTTTAAATTTCCGTCGTCGTCATTGAACAACATTTTACGGATATCATACACACATCGAAAATTCTAGGAAACTTATGTACTCATAACTGATCAATCTCGGGTCTAACCTGGGGAGCTGCCGTGGTAACTGTGTCCCTCATCATCGTCATCTGTCTGCCCCCCATTCGCCTGGCCCCCGCTATTACCTGCATCTGAATCGGAGGAGTATAGGTAGCCCGGCAATTCCTGGTTCACTGATGGCCAGGACAAAGGACTGGAGTAGGGCGTAACACTCTCTGGAGAAGCCTGTCTAACATAATGCTCCACTACAGGAGCTGCTGGCATGTCCTCGGGGACCTCCTCCTCCGGCGTCCCAGAGGAATGCTCTAATGGCTCAGCATCGGGGCTATCCTCCTCCCTGGGGGTAAGAAACTCTGGAGGTATCGTCGCTGGGTCCTCCGAGGGGTCAGTATCATAACTATCTTCTCTGGGATCCTCTGCTCTGGGAATCAGAAACTCTGGAGGAATTGTCTCTGGATCCTCCGAAGGGTCTGTCTTAATCGAGTAGTTGGGGATCTGCCTACTCGGTCCTGGTGACGTCCTGGGGGCCTTCTTAGCACCCTCATCCCCATCATCAGAAGCACTCATCTTCATTCTTTGTCAATCTGCAATCACCTGCAGGAAGAGGGTCAGAAACATTTTCCCCAAATACTGACACTTCTGCTCTTTTGGAGCCTCGCTGTAGATACAACAATTTGTAGGAAACATCCTAACCATACAGCTTTGTCGCACGATCTAAGATTCAAAGAAGGGTAACATCCTAGATGCCCTGTAGCCTCCTGATTATAGATGTGGTGCACAACACATCGATAAACAAGACTCTACTAGACACGGCCTGTAGACATTCCGAGGACTAACCGCTCTGATACCACTTCTGTCACGACCCAACCCCGTGGGCCGCGACTGGTATCCTAACTGGATACCCATACGTATCTACTTAACAGAATTTCGTACCGTACAGATTTTTTTTTTTTTAAACAGCTGTGTACAGAATCAGGCCAATACAGATGCGGCGCGCGCGAACATATACATACCTGAACATACAGAAATTTACATATAAGCTGATAAGGCTAACATAGCAGACAGAGTCGTGAAGTCGTACGCACCTACCTGAACAGATGTAACCCGTAACCCACATACATATCTACAGGCCTCTACAGACATACAGAGTCATATGACGGGACAGGGCCCCGCCATACCCAGAATTTCCATACATACAAAATATACGGAAAACAGAAGATATATACCAAAAGTGTACGCTCCGGATCAAAGGAGCTCTTCAGAACAGCAGAATCAGAACCCTACGCTGGCGGCGTATCACCTGGTGCGTTTGTACCTGCGGGCATATAGCGCAGCCCCCGAAGAACCGGGGGTCAGTACGAAGGATGTACCGAGTATGCAAAGCAGAAACATAACAACATAATCTTAATCTGAACCGGAAGCATATGTATATAGCGGACAGAACCATAAATCGAACGGACGGACGGAATCATAATCCCGACAGTCGGATAGAATCATGGTTCAGACAGACAGATAGAATCGTAAAACATACGGGCATACAGAATCAGAATCCACACGGACATACAGAATCAGAATCCATACGGACATACAGAATCAGAATCCATACGGACATACAGAATCAGAATCCATACGGACATACAGACTAAATCGTAATCCAGACGGACGGACAGAAGTATGCCGGACAGAATTATGCATGCAGAGTCATACAGAGTCATACAGAATCATACAGAGGCATGTGCTTGTATAAATGCTGATGGCACATGCATACATACATACAGATCCCGGCCCTGACTGGGGGTGCGGTAAACAGAACCCAGCCCTCTTAGTACGGGACGCGGTGGACAGACAGAATCAGATCAGATCATATGCCATCCTGGCCGCCATCCCCATACACAGATCATAATATCATAATCATACAGATAGAACAGATCCCGGCCCGCACGCCGAGGGACGCGGTGAAAAATGCAGAGAAACATGCACGATAACAGAACCTGGCCCGGGACGCTGTGAAGGAATGCATTGAGACAGCCACGAACAAATTAATGAGAAACCACATACATACAGACTCAATCAGACTTAAGGGTGTCAAATGGCGAGCCAAATCAGAGTATCCAGATAGTATGCATAGTACGCGCCTATATCCTACTTGGGAAGGCACGACAGATTATTATCAGAATCAGATTCTCAGATGTTCAGAAGTCATTTTGTATGAATTGCATAAAAATAGTCATATCATAACCAAAATAATAGTCCAGATGTTTTCTGAGAAAATCGGACAAAACGGAAGTATTTAAAGTTATACAGAAGATATCGGGCCTTGTGGGCACGCCTCGGACCAACTCGAGGTGTTATATGTGAATTACTGATAATAGACCTTATGAGGTCATCCATAATCGTTTGGAAGTGTTCCGACTCCGTTTAGGGAAGTTTCGTACAAAAATTCACTTTAAAGGCAATTTGTAAGAAAATGGTTTCAATTGTACTGAAGGAATTGGAGCAGTTTTCCGTCTCGAATTCCGAGGAACGGAGTCGTACTTAAGGCTCGCGGTTGAGCCTATCACATCCAGAACATGCCTAATAATAAAGGGGAAGGCTTTACATACCTCGATTGCGCCTTATGCTCGCTTAGCTTCACTTCCAATTTCGTCCAAAATCTACAAATGGTCATGTTTACCAATTGTCAAATTCAAGCCTTTAAGAATCCAAATTTTATTACTTTCCTACCGAAATTTCGGCAGCATTTCCCCTATACATATAGCCTCCCCGAGATTCAACTCGGCTCAACACAACCAACAACAACCAAACAACAACATCAACAACATCAACAATTTTCATAATTCACAATATACGCAATTAGTCTACTTTACGACATAATGCAATAATCCTCATTTCGACTTCACACTTCCAAATCAATACCAACATATGCCGTAAAACAGCCCGCACATTATTTTCCAAATTTTCCCAACCAACCAATTCGCGATATAACTATTTACTAATTTTATTTCCGCAAAGAGGTCAATACATTTGTTTTCATCCAAAATTTTCTTCAAACCCCATTGTTATGTCCCGTATTTTCGTATAACGGGAAATCAAGAAATAAAGAAGACTTGTGTGTTGAGGAAATATTTTGATTTTGGTGAATATGAATATGTTGGTTATGGAGTTATTAATGTTAAGACGTCGGGGAAGGCCGAGGGTAAATTTGGAACTTCGGAAATTAGTTTCGGGAATTACAAAACGGGACGTTTAGTGAATTGGGCCAAGAAAAATGCAACACAAAAATTGAGGCCCAAAACATGGAAGTGGCCGGCCAAGAGGCAAGCCCAAGCCACTTTTAAAGAGTCATGTGCTATGCACATGACTCCCATTTGGATATATATCAAGTATACTTGAGAATTTTCAAGATAAACACAAAGCAATTGAAGAACACCAAGCAAAAGGTGCTCTCGGCCGAAGGAGAGAAAAAGGAAAAAAAAAAATTCTTGGCTTTGTTTCTAATCCAATCACCTAGTCTCTTTTGGAATGATTGATGAGTTCGAGGTGCTCTTCGTGGTGGTATAATTAGATTGGCGTAAGGTGCTCGTTTGCGGCAAATCGGAAATTCAAGAAAAAGGTAAGATTTTTATGTTTTAATGTTATGAAATGGATATATATGTGTTAGTGATTGGATTAGTGTGAAGATTGTGGGATGAGGTTGTGTTTGTGCATGGTGTGTGTGTATATAAAAGGGTGTGTTTGGCCGTGAGTCCCATGTAGTGCAAGGCATAAGAATTTTATCTTGTTTAGTTTGAATAATGTGTTGTTGTGGTCATTATGTTGTAAAGGATTGATTAAGGAATTGAGTTGGTGTTAGAAAATAATTTCGGACGTTATCGGAAAGTGTATACCTTTGGTATATTTGTGTATATCATAGTATATATATGACACTAAAGACCTTAAATAAGATTTATGGTTGATGATAACGAATTTGGAATGAAACGACGCAAGTTAGAACGTTCGTCGTAACTTTTGGTGTGTTGAATGAAAAATGGAAAGTAATGGATTTTGGGAAAACTTGGTAAATGGTTTGGAACTTGTTTGTTATGTAATGGAATAATCTTGAATGAATGAATACAATAATGTGGATATGAGTTGAAATTGTGAAGTTTGGAAATAGGATTACCAACTTATGGAATAAGGTGCAATTGTGAAGTTAGTGTGTTTGATTGTGATTCGTATTGTGTATTGATGTTTGGGCTGTTGATGTTGTTATATTTGGAGCCGAGCTAAGTCTCGGGGGTGTTAGATTTATAGGGGAAGTGCTGCCGAAATTTCGGTAGCCAAATATAGCCCAAAGACTAAAATGTTAATTCTCATGAATAGTAACTGGTAAAAGTGACCATTTGTAGTTTCTGGACGAAACGGGAATTGCGATTTGAGGAGCGTAAGGCGCCAACCAGGTATGTAAAGCCTACCTCTCATTCTTTTGGCATGTCCTAGACCCACTAGGAAAATTTCGGAATCTCGGGAATAACCCTGCTCTTGGAAATCGAAGTTCAAGTCCGAGCACTATTCACTCAGCGCGATTGAACCCCTTTTTGTCACTTTTGGTTAAAAGAATGTTCGTACCTCCATAACTTGTGTTGTTGTGTCCGAAACCCTTCGAAACTTTCGTAGATGGCTCTATGGAGCCGAAAGTCTGTGATTTGTGTCCGCCGCCTCAATTTGACCCGAGGTGGGCCCGCGAGCCCCGAGGCTCCCCTTATTCGGTTTGTTTGATTCGCTTGTGTCTGTTATGATTCGCAATCTTCTGTTTATGACCCAAGGATGTGTTTGAAACTTCCTATGCCATTAATGCATGTTCTGTACTTTGGGATGATGTGAGAATTCCGGAAAAATGACTTATGAACAGTTTTCTTACGAATTTGACAATTTGGAACTTCGTAACCTTTATATGCCTACTTTTATCAATTCGATTCCTACTCCGAGCCTTCTGGCGTCAGTATCTATCTATATGTAAACGATATGCTGAGTCCGACAAATTATTTTTAATATGCATATGGTTTCGGCACTACTCTGTTCGTGCTGTCTGCTATGACTTCGTTCGTCGGTACCCGGGCCGACTTTGTGATCGTGCGCACTATAATATATTCGGGAGTTATGATGTGTTACGGTTTCCGAGGCCTCGCCATAGGGCCGGTTACCGTTTATGGAGTTATGATGTGATATGGCATTTGATACGTTCTGATGATATGATGTGTGTGTGATATGATGTGTCTGGAGATTGTACGGAGATTTGAAACCTTCTGGAGTTATGATGTGTTGTGGCACCAGCGTCGGGGGGTGACCACGTTCCTAAACCCTATACATGATTTGATTTGCATTTGTACGTTCGCCTCCCGCACAGGTTTGCTTTGTTTGCGATGTTGGTGTGTTTGTTCTTTCTGACTCCAGCTGTGTTTGTGATTTCTGTACCTTCTGCTTTACATACTCGGTACTTCTCCCGTACTGACCCCCGTTTCTTCGGGGGCTGTGTTTCATGCCCGCAGGTACAGAAGCTCGTTTGGGTGGTCCTCCAGTTTAGGCTACTCATTCTGCTGTGTTGGAAAGCTCCCCTTGATCCGGAGCCTACTTTTGGTACATATCTTTTGTTGTGTCTGTATTCTGTATATTGGATGAGTGGGTACGGCGGGGCCCTGTCCCGTCCTATGTTCTTATGTTCTGTTTTGTCTAGAGGCCTGTAGTCAGATTTGTGGGTCGTGGGTCCGGTGTGTTTGCATGTGAGTCTGTTTTGCATTCTTAAGCGGCCCGTACGCTGCTATGGCCAAGTCGGCCTCTGAGTTTGTATGTATATGTATGTACTTGGGGGCGATGTGCATCCCGCCACCCTTCTGATGTGTGTGTGTGTGTGAAATTTGGCGATGTATATTCCGCCTCCTTTCTGATTTGTGATTTGCCTGATCTGTACGGGCGACTGCTTAGGATAAGTGTTCGGTAGAGATCTGCTTACGATGTTGAGTTCGAATAACGTACGTTGAGTTCGGACGAGTCTGATTACGATGGTCTGGGTGTGAGTTCGTTTGGGGTGTCCCAGAAGGACACCAGTCGCGGCCCACGGGGCTGGGTCGTGACACCCGTTCTACAATTCAGCCATACCAACAAACGAATTTATCACGTTATTTCTTCGTTCTAATCCGTTAAAACTCTAAATAAACTTGTTAACAATAAAAAAAAAGCCTTATTCATACCTTAAGTGCACAACCACCACGTCCACCCTCTTATTTTTAGTTGATTTTTAGCTCAAACCGAAGGCAACGCGATGTAGAACACTTTTCTCTTCATGGGCTTCGGGATTCGGGGCTCCGATTTTGGTCAAAAACTGATTTTTTTTCTCTAGGCTCTCCTCTCTCTTTTTCTCTAGAGTTTTCCAGGTTTCTTGATCTGAAAATGAGGGAGAGAAACTGATTTTTTTCTATTAAAAGCGTGGGTAATGGGCCTGACCCGAATTGGAATCGGGTTGGGCCCATTTCACTGCCCAGCTTGACCTTTCGACCTTAAAACGTCCATATCTCCTTGTACCGACGTCGCCTGGGAGGCCACGACCTACCATCGGAAAGCTATTTCAATTATCTACAACTTGTATTTCTGGGAGTTGTCCCAAATTCCAAACTTATAATGCTGTTGTTTCCCCTCCAAGTCAGGTCATCCGAAAACGTTTTCTTAAAAATATTCGTTTGGAGGGCTTCCACTTTGATTTGGCCCCAGAGCCCTTCACGGGTTGTGTTTAACTTTACATATACGATTCATATAACTTTTCACATGTCCCAAAAAATCTTGATGTGTGGGCCCCACCTCAGCTTACAAATAATTCGACGTTCGAAAATGCAGGATATAACATTTTGAATTTGGGGAGGGAGAGCAAGTGTTTTTGAAAGTCTCACCCATGAAGGGTGTGATGAGGATTCGGAAGAAGGGCAAGCTTAGCTCGAGATACATTGGGCCATTTGAGATTCTCAATCGCATGGGGGAGGTGGCTTATGAGTTGGCTTTACCTCCGAGCTTATCAGGCGTTCATTCGGTATTTAACGTTTTGATATTGTAGAAGTATCACGGTGATGGTTCATACATAATCCGTTGGGATTTGATTTTACTAGATGAGAACTTAATGGATGAGGAAAAGCCTATTACTATCTTAGATAGATACGTTCGTAAGTTGAGGTCGAAGGAAATAGCCTCCGCGAAAGTTCAGTTGAAAAATATCGTAATTAAGCAAGCTACTTGGGAAACGGAGTCAGATATGCGTAGCAAGTATCCTCAACTTTTCGCTGAGACACGTACTTTCTCTGAAAATTCTCAACCTTGTCCATTCAAGGACAAACGGTGTTTTAGTTGGTACCTGGTGTAACAGCCCTCCCGGTCATTATGGAAAATACAGGATCACCCAACTATATAGAACCTTCCTAAGGGTAGAAATAGCTAATACAAACTTGAATGTATAAGTTTATGAACTGCAAACTTGACTCATTTGTAATTATTGTTTGATTGTGCTATGTCCGTTAGGGGTGACGTAGGAAATTAGACCTCCGTTGGGAATTCCGAGGCCACGGGCGAGTCCGTATGGTGTTTTTATAATAATGTGCATGTTTTGAGGTGTTTGGGAAGCCTCGGATGAAGTGTTGCATGGTAGAGTGAAAAATTATGAAAATTAGCGAGCTCATTGGTTTAATGGTATCGCAACTACTGCTGCAGTGGGACTGCTGCTGTAGCAATTGGCCTCTTGCCACCGCAGTCATCTTGGAAATGGGGTGTCCGCTATGGCGGGTACTAGACCGTTGTAGAAGAACCGCTGCAGCGGGACCTAGCTCGCCATAGTGGTGGGACAAGTTTGTTATGGTCTGCTACGGCGGGCACTTGCCCGCTATAGCGAGACCACTGCAGCGACAGGTTGACCACCACAGCGGTCGATGGGGACAAAATCTCAATTTTTAAACACTTAGTTTTGAATTCTTTATTCATAAAATTCCAAAATAGTTCCCCACAAGCACCTAGGGTGAAATTCTAAGCTAGGGCAAGAATATCCTTGAGAGGTAAGTCTCAACCATTCCTTCTATAATTACTGTTTCATCTCTATGATTATCATCCCTTTTATGGGTCTATAATGGTGAATTGGCAATAGTAATCCTAGAACATAATAGACTTTCAATAGTTGGTGGGGTATGATTATTATTGTGTGTTTATCATCTAATGGCTTGGGTTATCACGTTTTAATCAACAATTGAACTATTAGACACATGAAATAAATGAATTGATACTTAGGGTTTCATAAAAATGGTAGCTTGACCATGGAAACTGTCTGTAAGAGGTAACTTGATTAAATAGCCTTGTAAATTGATAGTTCGTGGTTATAAGGCCAATGTTAGATTGATTTACACCTAGTAATCATTCACCTATTAGAAAGGGGTAAGGTGGAAGGGTGTTTATTGAATTGTTATTATTGACTAGAGTAATTGTGACTTATTTAGCATCTTAATTGCTAGACTCTGAGCGTTCCGAGGCTTTACGGAAGGGAAAGGCTATAGCGGAGTAATCTGCATTGTTCCAACTCTACAGTTGATGTTGGTTACGGTCTACTTGAGTTAGACTTTGATTAGTTGACTGTATATGTTGTGAAATTGATAGGAGAAAGGATGTCTAGTCTCCAAGCATAATGTGTGGTTGAAATTCTTATATGCTATTGATAGAGTGATAATGTGGGCTTAGTGCCACTATTCGATATTTTGGGACATCCAGGTTGATGATGTTGTGGTGAGACGTTAATAAGATCTTCTTGGTGAAATTGAGGAACAAAATGATAAATCGATTAGTGAAAGCGATGTGACAATAAATATGTATATATATGAAAAGGTTCATTTGACCCGGGGTGAGAATGAGACCTAGATATGAACAGGCACATTTGACCGGGGGTGAGGATGTGGCCTAGTTGTAAGCTCTAGTCAGAGGAGTCAATCTGGAACGGGTGGTACATAGAAACCATCGGACCCCTACAGGTCATGACTATTGAGTAATGACATCAGTTAACATGTATGTGCAGCGTTATTTGGTTGTTGTTGGTAGACTTATGTCCGTTGTTTGCTTCCGTTGATTTGATTGGATATCATTAGGTGACTTGCATATTATTTTCACTAGTTGACTTGTTGTTGGGCTATTTGATTATGTATTGTAGACTGGTCTATCTATTTAGTGATTTTACGATTCATGCATGATACTAATCTTAGTCGGCCTATGATATCTAACGCTACATAGTATGATACTACCTAGCTACATTCTTTTGAGTCTAGATTTTTAGCCAGAGACTGCTACCCAACCTCACATTTAGTTTTGAGGCCATTTGCTGACAGATTTAGGGTGACCTTGTATCCATGCTAGGCCACCCCATGATCTTCTTTTTCTAATGTTTATTTCAACTCCACACATTGATGGTTAATTATTTAAGATAGTATGCATTCCTTAGACATGTTTGGATTAGAGTCCTTGTAGGATGACTTTCGGATTTTAGGATTGTAATAGTTAGGACTTCCACATTTATGTCATTAATTTATGGCATGACAATTTATCCCGAAGGGGCCACCCTAGTTAAGCCGGAAGCGGCTGCACGAAGGGGCCATCATTATTAAGCCAGAAGCGGCTGCCCGAAGGGGTCACCCTAGTTAAGCCGGAAGCGGCTGCCCGAAGGGGCCATCATTATTATGCCGGAAGCGGCCGTCCGAAGGGACTAATGTGATACTAGCCGGAAGCGGCTGTCCGAAGGGACCATTCTTTTAACATGTAGGAAGCGACATGTGTGTTGGATTGCATTATTTACTTAAAGATTATTTTGAGACTTTGTGTGCACATTTATGTTTCTTCCAGCGAAGGCTGCAGGTATTGAGTTAGATTATGATTTCTTCTCTCCTGAGTCGAATTATTATTATGATTTGTTACCACCTTACATACTAGTACATTGTCCGTACTGACGACCTTTTGCCTGGGGACGCTGCGTTTGTGTTTAGCTGTTATGAATTGGTTAAATAAAAATGGACTTGAATGAGTAGATGGTTAGACGTATTGGTTCGCCCACTTGAAGTTAGTAGGGGTGCCAGTCATGGAAGGTTAGGCCATGACAACGAAGCTAGAAATGAATCCATTCACGTGTATAACTATGCAAAAGCTGAGCGTTTTCTTCCTTCACTGTGACTTTGCCATATCTAGATGAGTGAGAGAGAGAGAGAGAGGAAGGGAGCAGTGGCTGCTAGGTTTTTTTTGGACGAACGATGACGGAGAGAGAGAGAAAGAATAAGGGGTGTTTGGTACGAAGTAAAAACGGAAATGAGGAGTAAAGGGGTTTGTCACGACCTAAACCGATGAACCGGGATAAGTGCCTGATCGCTAGTGACCACACACCCTTATACTCGGATCTGGATAACAAGGGCCCATACATAACTCTAACTGAACTTATACTGACCCATAAAAGCAGGACATCAAGAACTCTGCAAAATCTATCAATATATATATATATATATACACACACACATATATGCTAAAGGAACAGCGCGAGCCGACTAGGCCGCTACATAAACTGTACATAAAAGAATAGAAGCCGACAAGGCTACATAATCTGTCAGATACATACAACTCTACAGACCTCTACTGGAATAAAGCAGTAGAAAGGACGGGACAGGGCCACGTCATACCCTTGTGCATATACATCTCAAAAGAATGATATACCAAAATAGACTACAGCTACGGATCAAATGGAGCGCACTGACCACCACTGGATAAAGGTCCTACTTAGCTGGATCGCCTATTTGTCTACCTGATCCTGCGGGCATGAACACAGCTGCCAAGCAATAGGGGAGTCAGTACGGACAATGTACTGAGTATGTAAAGCATAAGAGAAACGTATAAATGAGAATCATGAAAGAAATCTGAAACTCATAAGCTGAAATGACTGTCTGACCGCATCTGTATGACTAAATATCTGATCATATCTGTACAACTCCGCATGTATTTGTATGAACGAGCATCAGTAAGCATTTGCATATATCTATATAACTTAAAATGCCTCTGAGGGAGCATAATATTCATGCTCTCAATGATAATCATGCTCATATACATAAATATATGTCACGGTGCTGAGGAACGTTCAGCCCGATCCATATCCTATATAATAGTGTCGAGGAACGTACGTCCCGATCAATGTATCATATAATAATGCCGAGAAACGCATGGCCCGATCCATATATCATCATCAAGGTGCACCAGGTGATCAGGTGTTAATGCATATATAATGCCTGTCCCTTTTCCCCATACCCCCTTTACATATAATACACACGTATATAATGCCTTCTGGTCATTGGTCAATATGCATATATATATATGAATGCAATGCATAACTAAAATGTATCTTGGAGTGACATAAGGTCATACTACCTTCAGTGGAGAACCTTTAAGTTAACATCATCAACATAAGTAATCTCAAGACGCATGAACAGAAGTAACAATCATACGGGGCATAGGAACATCAAAGACTGAAGTACTCCTAGTGCTTCTAAGAGTAGAGTAGTATGGAAGTTCGTTCAATCTCTTGTTGGCTCATAATATAAAATCATACCAAAATGAAGAAGGAATAGCCTTAACATACCTTTTAATGTATCCAATCGTCCAACTTCTACTTCTCGAACTCGTAGGTCCACAATTAAGATAACATAGGCCTTAATTAGACTTATTTACCTCACTTACTAACCATTTTAAACACAAAAAAGAGCTTAACGAATTGTGACAACATTCCCCTTGTAAACTTAACAATCCTTCAACTTCCCATTTGACCCAACATCAACCACAATATCAATAACAATGATGACAACACTTACATACCAAGATATACTCAAATCCATTCCCAATCATCTCTTAAAACATCCCCAAATCACCATTTTACCCTTCATCAACTTACCACTTTCATAGCTATCTTCTTTTTACTTAAAACCACAAAAAATCTTAGTAATTAACTTAAGTTTAAAGGTAGAAATTATTTACATACCTTGTGGGGTCTAAGATTCCGAGGATCAAGTTCAACTCCAACTCCCCTAGCTTCACAAATTTAATGAAACCCTAGGAACCACCTTCTTCTTCACAAGCACTGGTTTACGGGACCCGGATCTTACCAAATCCCCACTAATATGATGGTAATCATAGAGAGGAAATATTCTAGGGCTTTCTATGATTTGGGAGTGGAAAATAATGAAATAAAACGTGAGGGCTCCATATGTATAGGTGGGGTAAAACAGCGCCAGTGATTGCGAGTCGACGAGCAGGTCGATGGTCCCGTCGACACGTCGACGGTCCATCGCCTTGCACCGTCTCTGCTCCACCTGAGATTCAGGGATAGAGTCACGTCGACAGCATGGGTTGACGCCACTGTCAAAACGTTGACAGTCCATCAAAGGGGATTGGTTTCAGCCTGTTCCCTGAGTCCCCCTGCTTGCGACGATTCGATCCGATTAACTCCCAATCCTATTATATTTCGAAGGACACTTACCTATACTTTGGTGCACGCGAGGTGAAGTACTTAATATCTCAAAACTCGGGTGCGGATTTATATGCTAAGGGCATATACTAGTAATAAGCCAAAAGCATTCTTGCAATAAAAACAGGAGGTGTAACATTCTCCCCCCTAGCAACATTCGTCCTCGAATGTTCATACAAGTCAAGGGTTATAAAATTTTTGGCAGAGTCTCCCCTGTAAATATACCAACCTAACATGTTTACATCAACTCAAAATAATGCCACACAGGGCCACATGCTAGAATATACAACACCATGGCCTCACACGACCAATCACAATAACTATAAATGAAACCAATACCTGGAGGAGATGAGGCCTCAGACTGACCTCCTAAGATGACGGAAATAAATGGGGAAATTTAGTCTTCATTTCCTCTTCTGCTTCCCAAGTCATTTCCTCAACATTATTGTTTCTCCAAAGTACTTTAACAGAAGCCACATCCTTAGTACGTAATCGACGAACTTGTCTATCCATTATAGCTGTAGGAATCTTCTCGTATCATAACTGCTCGGTCACCTGGATGTCATATACTGGTACAAATCTCAAAGGATTTCCTATACACTTATGGAGCATGGAAACATGAAATGCCAGATCCACAGACTCCAACTTAGAAGGTAACTCTAAATCATATGCCACCTTACCCACTGTACGAATAATTTTATAGGGCCCAATGTATAGAAGGCTCTACATACCCTTTCTGACAAAATCTCGTCACCTCATTCACAGGCGAAACCTTCAGGAAAACCCAGTCGCCTACCTCAAACTCTAACTTGCGTCATCAGTTATCCGCATAGGATTTCTTTTGATTCTGAGCTGTTAGCAATCTTTCCTGAATCATTTTCACCTTATCAACTGCTTGCTGAATAAAATTTTGGCCCACTAACTCATTTTCTCCAATATCAAATCACCCTATAGGGGATCTATATTTCTTCCTATACAAAGCCTCATAAGGAGCCATCTGGAATCTTGAATGATAGCTATTATTATAGGCAAACTCTGTTAGAGGTAAATGATCATCCCAACTGCCTTGAAAATCAAGTACACAAGCTCTAAACATATCCTCAAGTGTTTGTATAGTACGCTTTGCTTGTTCATCTGTGTGCGGGTGAAATGCAGTACTATGGCTCACCTGAGTCCCCAATCCATTCTGAAAAGATTTCCAAAAGTTAGCTGTGAACTGTGCTCCCCTATCTGAAATAATGGCTATAAGAACACCATAAAGTCGTACAATCTCCTTAAGATAAAGCTTCGCATAATCTTCGGCTGCATAAGTAGTTCTGACAGACAGGAAATAGGCTGACTTTGTAAGCCTATCAACTATGACCAATATTGAGTCATACTTCCGTTGCGTACGGGGCAAACCTGCAATGAAATCCCTATTAATTATCTCCCATTTCGATGTCGGAATCTTCATAGCTTGCAATAAACCTCCAGGCTTTTAGTGCTCTATCTTAACTTGCTGACAATTCGGACACTGAGCAACAAATTCTTCTATATATCTTTTCATACTATCCCACCAATAAACTTCCTTGAGATCATGGTACATCTTTGTTGTTCATGGATGAATAGAATAACGAGAATAATGAGATTTTCCTATAACCTGCTGATGAAGTCTTGCAGTATTAGGAACGCATAATCATCCTCGATACTCGAGTACTCCATCCCCGGTAATCACAAAAGGTGTCTTTGCTTTCTGAGGTGTCGTATCTCGGTAATGAACTAAAACAGGATCCTCGTACTGACTCTCCTTTACCTCTTCTACCAAAGAGGACATCGCTGTATCAAAACTGTAACTCCTGTATCACCTGAGTCTATCAACAGGACTCCTAAACTAGCTAGCTGACAAACATCACGGGCTAGGTCCCTCTTCACTGGCTGCAAATGTGATAGGCTACCCATGGATTTAAGGCTAAGAGCGTCGGCTACTACATTGGCCTTCCCTGGATGGTACAGAATATCAACATCATAATCCTTTAATAACTCTAGCCATTGCCTCTGACGTAAGTTCAAGTCCTTCTGCTTAAAAATGTATTGGAGGCTCTTATGGCCGATATAGATATCAGCACGGACATCAGATAAATAATGCCTCCACTTTTTCAATGCATGAATCACCATAGCTAACTCGTGCTTCTTCTGCTATCTAGAAGCATAAGCAATAACCTTACCGTGCTTCATCAATACACAGCCTAACCCAATACTTGAAGCATCACAATAAATCAGGTAGCCATCTGTCCCCTCTGGAAGAGTCAAAATGGGTGTTGAGGTCAACTAGTCTTTTAATATATGAAAACCTCACTCACACGCATCCGTCCACTGAAACATAGTTGATTTCTGATTCAGCTCAGTCAACTGGGCTAAAAAATAAGAAAGTCCTTCTATGAACCTTCTATAATAACCAGCTAAACCCAAGAAACTTCGTATCTTCATTGGTGTCGTGGGCCTTGGCCAATTCTTCACAGCTTCAATCTTTTGACTATCCATCCTAATGCCTTCATCTGAAATAATAAGACCCAAGAAAACCACAGAGTTCAAGCAGAACTCACACTTGGAGAACTTGGCATAAAGCTCTCTTCCTCGAAGAACTCTGAGCACTGCTCGTGGATGTGTTGCATGATCAGCCTTTAACGGTGAATAAACATGAATATCATCTATAAACAGAATCACGAACAGATCTAGGAAGGGCCTGAATACGTTATTCATCGAGTCCATGAATACTACTAGAGCATTATTTATCCCGAACGACATAACATGGAACTTATAGCGGCCATATCTACCCTGAAATACCGCTTTTGGAATGTCTGCCTCCTTCACCCTAACCTGGTAGTACCCTGATCTCAAGTCTATCATGGAGAAGTACTTAGAGCCTTGTAGTTGATCAAACAAGTCATTAATCCTCGAAAGTGGATATATATTACTCACAGTCACTTTATTCAATTGTCGGTAATCGATACACATTCACAAGGAGCCATCTTTCTTTCTTACAAACAATACCGATGCTCCCCGTGGAGATACGTTGGTACTAATAAATCCCTTCTCAAGTAGCTCCTTCAACTGCTCCTTCAATTCTTTCAACTCCACAGGTGCCATCCGATAAGGAGGAATAGATATTACTTGAATATCTGGCAATAGATCAATAGTAAAATCAACCTCTCTCTCTGGAGGAATGCCTGGGAGCTCATGTGGAAACACTTATGGGAACTCATTAATCACGGGGACAAATTGAAGGGTTGGTAACTCTGCTTATACATCCTGAACCCGAATCAGTTGATAGATGTACCCTTTTCTGATCATCTTCCTTGCCTTAAGGTAGGAAATAAACCTACCTCTCGGCGAAGCAGCATTGCCCTTCCACTCCAGGACTTGCTCACCTCAGAACTGTAATCGAACGATTTTTATTCTGCAATGAGCATTAGCATAACAGAAAACCAACCAATCCATACCCATAATAACATCGAAATCAATCATGTTTAACTCAATCAAATCTTCTAAGGATTGCGATTACAAACTATCACTACACAACCTCAGTATACTCGGCTAGCTATGACTAGATCACCAACTGGCGTAGACACCTCAAAAGGTTTAATCAAACTCGGGCTCAATCCCAAACTTGCCAGCAACAAAGGGAGTAACATATGATAAGATAGATCCTGGATCGATCAGTGCATAAATATCATCAGAGGAAATAGATAATATACCTATGATGACATCAGGAGAAAACTCTCGATCCTGTCTACCAGCCAATGCATAAACGCGGTGTTGAGGTCCACTCGAGCTAGACGCTCCAATCTTTCCTCTACCACGTTCTGCTATCACCTGAGAACCCACTCTCTCTCATTGGACACTGCCGCATCCTATGACCTGGCTGACCACAACCATAACAACCATCTAAGCCCAACCGACACTGACCGGCATATAACTTGCCACAATGGACACACCGCAGCAAAGGAGGTCTTATCTGGCCTAACTCTAGTCTATGATGAGAGCCAAAAGCTCTAGAACTCAGACCCTCTCCGGAATAAGAAAAGTGATCAAATCTCGATCCTGAAAACTGTGGAGGTGCACTCCCTACCGAATGGAATGGATACCGAGAATACTGCTGTCTCAGTCCTCCTCTGAACTCACCCCCGATATCTAAAGATCTATCCCTCTTACCAAGGCCCCAATCACAGTCACGCTCTGTACTCCTATGACGCTTGCGGTCCACCAAATTTTGTGCATATGCCTGTATATGGAAGATATCCATGCCTGGCTGTAATGCAGCAGTCGTACAAGCATCTACCAAATGTGACCCTAGACCGGGCACAAAATGATGAACTCTATCCTCCATCTCAGCCACCATGGCTGGGGCATATCTACCCTTAGAGTCAAAATATACACAATACTCTTGGACACTCATACTGCCCTACTCAATACACAGAAACCTATCTGCTCGGGTTCGTCGGACGTTTGGAGGTAAATAATGGCGAATAAAATCATATGAAAACTATCACCAAATAGCTGGAGGGGCATTCTCTCCCCTAGATAGCTCCCAAGTCTGATACCACTGTACTGTAATATCACGAAGCCTATACGGAAGCTAACTCCACAGATTCGACCTCATCCGCGTGCATAACTCTTAAGGTTCTCTACATACCATCAATGAAATCATGGAAGTCCATCTTTTGCTTCAAGATAGAAAACTGTAGGGGAACTAACCCGAGGAAAGTATTAACCATCAAACTACCAGCCCAATCTACCTGATCAACACTGGCTCGCTGATGCCGAGCCTAGGCAGCTACCAATCTTGTCAATAACTGTACACCATCCCGCACATCCTGGCCCGGTGCATCTGGCTGAGGAACTGGGGTGGGTGTTGGAGGCAGGTTTTGTGAAGTCTCAGACGGGCTTTCACTTTGAATCTCATCCCGAGTCCTAGTAGCCTGCCGAGTACGATTAGTGGCCTCACCAATTACACTATTGCCCTTCTGGGCAGCTATATCTTTCTTGGGAGGCATCGCTGAAATAAGAACAAATTATCAGAAAGCAGACTCGCAACTCATGCCTCTATCGTACAATATAGGAGTGAAAGAATGACATCATCCTAAATGTCCTGTAGCCTCCCGTTTATAAGTGTGGTGCACAACACGCCCATAAATAGGACTCTACTAGACACGCCCTAGGACGGAACTGCTCTGATACCACTTCTGTCACGATCCGAACCGATGAGCCTTGACGAGTGCCTAATCGCTAGTGACCACACACCCCTATACTCGGATCTGGATAACAAGGGCCCATACATAACTCAAACTGAACTTATACTGACCCCTGAAAGCAGGACATCAAGACCTCTGCACAATCTGTATATATATATATATATATATATATATATGCTAAAGGAACGGCGTGAGCTGACTAGGCCGCTACATATACTGTACACAAAAGAATAGAAGCCGGCAAGCCTACATCATCTGTCAGATACAAGCAACTGTCTACCGACTTCTATTGGAATAAAGTTGTAGGAAGGTCGGGGCAGGGCCCCATCATACCTATGTGCATATACATCTCAAAAGAATGGCATACCAAAATATAACGCAACTCCGGATCAAATGGAGCGCACTGACCACCGTTGGATAGAGGTCCTACTAAGTTGGACCGCCTTTCTATCTACCTGATCTCGCAGGCATAAACGCAGCCCCCTAGCAATAGGGGAGTCAGTACGGATAATGTACTGAGTATGTAAAGCATAAGAGTAATGTATAAATGAGAATCATGAATGAAATCTGAAACTCATAAGCTGAAATGACTGTTTGAATATATTTGTATGACTAAATATCTGATCATATCTATACAACTCTGCATGCATTTGTATGAACGAGTATCTGTAAGTATTTGCATAAATCTGTATAACTGAAAATGTCTCTGAGGGCTCATAATATGCATGCTCTCAATGATAATCATGCTCATATACATAAATACAGGTCACAGTGCCGAGGAACGATCAACCCGATCCATATCCCATATAATAGTGCCAAGGAACATACGTCCCGATCCATATATCATATAATAAAGCCGAGGAATATATGACCCCATCCATATATCATCATCAAGGTGCACCAGCTGATCAGGTGGTAATACATATCTAACGCCTATCCCTTTTCCCCCATACCCCCTACGTATATAATACACGCGTATATAATGCCTTCTGGTCATGGGTCAATATGCATATGTATATTAATGCAATGCATAACTGAAATGTATACATAGAACTCTCGGAGTGATAGAAGGTCATACTACCTTCGGTGGACAACCTTTCAGTTAACATCCTCAACATAAGTACTCTCAAGACCCATGAAAAGAAGGAACAATCATACGGGGCATAGGAACATCAAAGACTGAAGTACTCCTAGTGCTTCTAAGAGTAGATTAATATGGAAGCTCGTTCAATCGTTAGTTGGCTCATAATATAAGATCATGCCAAAATGAAGAAGGAAGAGCCTTAACGTACCCTGAAATGTATCCAATCGTCCAAATTCTACTTCTCGAAATTGTTGGTCTACAATCAAGATAACATAGGCCATAATTAGACTTATTTACCTCACTTACTAACCATCATAAATACAAAAAGAGCTTAATGAATTGTGAAAACATTCCCCTTGTAAACTTAACAATCCTTTAACTTCCCATTCAATCCAACATCAACCACAATATCAAAAACAACAATGACAAAACCTATATATCAAGATATACTCAAATCCATTCCCAATCATCTCTTAAAATAACCCCAAATCACCAATTTACCCTTCATCAACTTACCACTTTCATATCCATCTTCTCTTTACTTAAAACCACAAAAACTCTTAGTAATTAACTTAAGTACAAAGGTAGAAATAATTTACATAGCTTGAGGGGTCTAAGATTTCGAGGATCAACTTCAACTCCGACTCCCCAAGCTTCACAACTTTAATGAAACCCTAGGGACCACCTTTTTCTTTACAAACACGGGTTTACGGGACCCGGATCTTACCAAATACCCACTAATATGATGGGAATTAGAGAGAGGAAATATTTTAGGGCTTTCTCTAATTTGGGAGTGCAAAATAATGAAATTAAACGTGAGGGCTCCACATATATAGGTGGGGCAAAACAGCCCCAGCGGTTGCAGGTCGACGGTCCCGTCGAAGCGTTGACGGTCTGCCGACTTGCATCGTCCCTGCTCACCTGAGATTCAGAGATGGCGGCGTGTCGACGGCATGGGTTGACGCCACCATCGACACGTTGACGGTCCGTCTAAGGGGATTGGTTTCTGCCAATTCCCTGAGTCCCCCTGCTTGCGACGATTCGATCCGTTTTACTCTCAATCCTATTATATTGGGAAGGACAGTTACCCCATAATTTGGTGCACACGAGGTGAAGCACTTAATATCTCAAAACTCGGGTACAATTTCTATACTAAGGGCATATACTAGTAATAAGCCAAAAACTTTCTTGCGATAAAAACGGGAGGTGTAACATTCTTCCCCCCCTCCTTCTTAATGTAATGTTTGGCCGGGTCTAGTCCTTTAGTGGACTGAGCCGGGCCTTTAAATTTAAGGAGAGAAGGAGGTGCCTCCTTATACAAGTATATCATGCACGTATATTCGCGTATATTAGATGTATATACGTGCTTATGGGTAAAATGGGTACACTAAATAAATAAGAGAAATGTTAAACACTGATAATTGATCACATTATAAAGATTTGGACATGATTATCATTTTCATATTTATTTTAAAACACAACTAATCATGTTGACAACCTTAGTTTGCAAATATAGCCTCAATTGTTGCAAATCTTAATGGAGTGTTGCAATTATAGCCTTTTGCTTGCTAACTGCAATTATGCATTTTGTGAATCTTAATCTAATTAATTATTTCAATTATGGCCCCTTTTATCCTACTTGACAAATTAAGACTGAATTTGCACTAGTGACCTTAGCTGATTTGCCAATGGATTTGGTCATTTCAATTAAGGCCCTTTAAAGGCTAATTTTGTAAAATTGACCTCAATTGTATTAAATCATGAATTGGTCAATTCAATTGTGGCCATAATGTAAAAAATTAAATAATTAAACTAATTTGAAATAACGGCACTTTAATTGACTAATTAACCTAATTTAAGCACTTAAACAATTCATTAATTTCATACAATATTGTAAATACACAAAATTAAAGATTGAAGGGCAAAATGGTCCATTCTTTCAATTACTCAAGTTCGTTGCACTTAAGAGAAAAATTATCATTTAACTTGATTTTTGACGATTTTAACAATTAATTAAACAATTGCTCGAAATTGTTTTGCTCCTGATTAATTTCAACAATATTTCATAAATGTCATAAAATGCACCAAATAATTTCTAAATAATGCATGATGTCATAAAAATCTCTTTATCAAATTTTGAGGGGTAGAATATTGACTTGAATAATTTTATAAAATTATTTAATCCCTTTAAAGGCATGGCCCACTTTATTTATCATACAAGGACTAAGAGTAATTCAAATAAATTATGGGACGTAATAAAAAAGGTTTCTACAACTGCTCCTTCGATGTTCGGGGATGGCGGGACTATCCTTGAGCAATGAAATTTGACTAACCCTATTTTTTAACTGACCCGACTTGTCTTACGCTTCAATTTCATGAAATTTTCATATACGTGGCCGGACCCTGGATTTTGGTTTTCCTACATATCTCGGGTTATACGAGAATTCAGGTCACTTGTAGTTTGACTCAACTAAGGACTTTTAAGTGATTCAGTAGAAAAGTATCGAGATTCCTTTGCGTAGTGGCCAAGGTTTCTCTGGACAACTGTTAGAGTGTGATTGACTGTTTGGTATTGAGCCCACCTACATATCCCTGGTCTCCGAGAATCAGGTCATATGTAGTTCGACGCGCTGGAGAAGAGTACGTCCCTTCTGTAGGACTACCTTCAGATTTCCATATGTGTATCCAACCCGTTGCGATTTTTAATAAATAAATAATAAAACAAGATAAAGTATAGCTGAGTTTGAGATCGGATAGCTTCCAAATCCTAGACGGAGAGCTTCACTATCATGTCACCCTATTTTGACTGGCTGCGTAAGAAAAAATTCCATGTTTGCTTCGCAATTTGTTTGGATCTGGTTCAGCATGCCAGCTCCTTTCTGGTGGCTGCGTGCTTATCTCCTCGATTTGACCATATCGCAGATATTCTTTGTGCTATTTAAATGAATGGCCCTCTCGGCTTGTTTGTATGAATGGCCCTCTCGGCTTGTTTGTATGAATGACCCTCTCGGCAATTTGATATGAATGGCCTTTCGGCTGTTTTTATGAATAGCCCTCATAGCAGTTTTATATGAATGGCCTTCTTGGATATTTGTATAAATGACCCTCTCGGCAGTTTAATATGTATGGCCCTCACAACTATTTGTATGAATGGCCCTCTCGCCAGTTTGATTTGAATGGCCCACTTGGCTTGTCCGTATGAATGGCCTTCTTGGCTGTTTGTATGAGTGGCGCTCTCGGCAATTTTAAATAAATAAAATGGACCTCTTGGCATGCAGGTGAAAGATATGGCATTTGTTGCTGGATATTCTTTCTTTCGTCCATTATATTCAACTATTGACCCTTTTGGTCGGATATGCCATTTCATGCTTGTCATGACCCTTTTGGTCGCATATACCTTTATGCTCATTCATTGTGACCCGTTTTGGTCTGATATGTCTTTTTCATTCACTCTTTGTGTGACCTTTTTGGTTGGATATATCTTGTTGTCCTTGCCATTTCCCTTTTGGCTGGATTTGTCTTTATTCTTTTATTTAAGGTACTTTGCCTCTCGGCTGAGTTTAATCTTCGCCTTTGCTGTGAGTAAGCCGGTTGATGATGTACCTGTATCCTGTTAAAAACTAGTATTCACAGAAAAGTTGTCCTAAGAGGCCAATTAGCGTCGTTATCTTCCCGTCTTGTGTCTCCTTCTTGATGCTCCTTCGAGCCCTCTTTGGACTTGATATTTTGAGAGATGGTTTTCCGATGCACTTATGCCAATGAAAATCTAAAGATTTTTTTTTATGAAACGCTTGCTTTTTTCCATAAAAGAAATATTTATTTCATTTTTATGTGTCATGACAACCGACCTCGAAAGCACTTACGTATCCTGTCGCAGAAGGAATTCAGGTCGAACATAATTTAAAAAATTAAATAACTAAGTTTTTTTTTTTTACTATTAATGTGATCAGGTTCGATATGGACTACCTATGTATCCCACAGTGGAGAAGTCAGGTCATGGCGTAATTTATTACATAGATGATCTATTTTTTCCTGTTACTATTACAAGGTACGATTACAAGCAAAAGTATGATTACCAGGAAATGATAATGTGATTACAAGCAAATGGAATCCTAAACACAATATCCCTTTAGTGCGTCTGCGTTGATAGCTTTGGGCCACTCTTGTCCGTCCATCTCGGCCAGGACTACGACTCCTCCTGATAGAATCTTTCTGGCTGTGTATGGTCCTTGCCAGTTTAGCGCGAACTTTCCTTTGTATTCTTCATGATCAGGGAAGATCCGCTTGAGTACGAGTTGACCAATTTGAACGAGTCAGACTCTGACTCGCTTGTTGAAATCTCGAGACATTCTTTGTCTGTATAGTTGTCCATGGCATACCGCGACCATTCGTTTCTCATCTATCATGGCCAATTCCTCATAGCGATTTTTGACCCATTCGGCATCACTCAACTCCGCCTCTTGGATGATCCTGAGTGAAGGGATCTCCACTTCTGCGGGTATGGCAGCCTCTGTACTGTACGCAAGTAAGTACGGATTCTCGATGGAGGTTTAGGTTGTGGTTCTGTACCACAACAAGGCATAAGGCAACTGCTCCTACCAATTCTTGTAGTTGTCAATTATTTTCCATAGGATCCTTTTTATATTCTTATTGGCAGCATCTACGGCTTCGTTCATCTGTGGCTATTAGGCGGTAGAGTTTTTATGAGTTATCTTGAACTGCTCATAGATGTATTTTATCAAATTGTTGTTCAGGTTAGCATAAATATCAGTGATGATGAATTCGGGTACGCCAAAGCGACATATCAGATTGTTTTTGGCAAAGTCGGCCACGACTTTCTTAGTTATCGATTTGTGAGAAGTTGTTTCCACCCATTTGGTAAAGTAATCGGTGGAGACTAAGATGAAACGATATCCATTGGAATCCAGTGGCTCAACGGGTCCTATGACGTCTATTCCCCATGCCACAAACGGCCAAGGTGAGCTCATTGCATGCAACTGAGTTGGAGGTACCTTGATCAGGTCTCCGTGTATCTGGCACTGATGGCACTTTTGTACGAATTTGCATGAGTCATGTTCCATGGTCTTCCAATAATATCCTATCCTTAGGATTTTCTTAGCAAGGATGAATCCATTTATATGGGGTCCGCATGCCTCTACATGCACTTCTTTTAATAATTTAGTGGCCTCTTCGGCATCAACACATTTGAGTAACCCTAGGTTGAGGGTGTCCTCTTATACAACACTTCCTTGTTCAGGAAGAATCCATTCGCCAACCTTCTAATGGTCTTCTTTAGATTTGTTGATCTTTCTGGAGGGTACTCTCCCTTCTCTAGGTATGCCTTAATTTCGGCATACCATGGTTGACCATCTGGTTTGGCCTCAACATGGGCACAGTGAGCCTGTTCTTCTTTTCTTGCGATCTCCAATGGATAGATTTGGGTACTCTCGGGGTGCTGAATCATGGACACTATCATAGCCAATACGTCGGCAAACTCATTTTGGGCCCTTAGAGTATGCTTGAACTCGATACTCTTGAATATCCCGCACCACCTTTACACTAGATTTACCTATGGGAGTATCATGTCATTCTTGGTTGTCCAATTTCATTTCAATTTATTTATGAGAAAATCAGGCCCGATTAGCAATAACTCTTTTATGTTCATGTCCAATGCCATCATGAGGCCGATAATACATGCTTCGTATTCTGCCATGTTGTTGGTACATCTGAAGTTGAAATTTGCGGTCATCGGGTAGTGTTGTCCTGTTTCTGATATTAACACCGCCCCTGAGTTGATCCTTTGTAGTTGACTGCTCCATCAAAGAACAGTCTCCAACCTGAGTATGGTTCTGCCACCTCTTCCTCCGTAGCAATTACCTCTTCATCTGGGAAAAAGGTCTGTAATGGTTTGAGTTCATCATCGATCGGGCTTTCTGCTAGCAGGTCTGCTGGGGCTTGTCCTTTGATTTCCTTTTGTGCAACGTATATGATGCCATTAAGCCAATTTCCCTATAGACATCGGTTGCCAGAAAATGTATCTCAAAGGATCCATTTTGGATATAAGGTGATTGGTAAACACTGACAAGTAGTGTCTTAGTTTTGGGCAGTCTAAGTTAGGGAACAACAGGTCTTTTCCATGAGTGTGTACCATTACTCACATGATGTGAAATTTTTGCTCAGGTAGTAAATGGCATGTTTCTTTTTGCCTTCCTCATCATGTGGGCGAGCACGCACCCGAAAGCATTTTCTGATACAGATAGGTACAGTAGCAGAGGACTCCCTTTCCTGGGTGGCACTAGGACGGGAAGGTTGGAGAAATATTTCTTGATTTTGTCAAATGCATCTTAGCATTATTCCATCCAATTTGTGGGAGCATCTTTCTTGAGAAATTTAAAGATCCGCTCCACGATCACAGTTGACTGGGCTATGAACTGTCGAATGTAGTTCAGCCTTCCCAAGAAGCTCATGACTTCCTTCTTGGTCTTGGGAGGTGGTAGCTCTTGGATTGCCTTGCTCTTGGTAAGGTGTAATTCGATGCCCCTACGGCTGACTATGAATCCTAGTAATTTACCTAGTGGCACTCCAAATGCACACTTTGCTAGGTTTAGCTTTAGATTGAACTTGCGAATTCTATCAAAAAAACTTGCCCAAGTGTATGGTATGCTCTTTTCTGTTGACTTTATGATGACATCGTTCACATAGGCTTTGATCTCTCAATGCATCATATCATGAAACAGGGTAGTCATAGCTCTCATGTATGTAAAGCCAATGTTCTTGAGGCCGAACAACATTATCCTATAATGGTAAACTTCCCAAAGGGTAATGAAAGCTTTTTTTTTTCTGCATCTTCTTCGCTCATGATTATCTGATGGTACCCAAAAAAAAATTCACGAATGATTACAGCTCGTTCCTGGTGCAGTTGTCTATTAGAATGTGGATGTTTGGGAGAGTAAAGTTATCGTTTGGACTGGCCCAGTTGAGATCTCAGTAGTCCACACAAATTCAAATATTTCCATCCTTCTTGGGTACCGGCACTATGTTGGCCACCTAGGTGGGGTAGGATGTTACCTCCACTATTCCATACTTGATCTATTTCTCTACTTTATCTTTTTATCCTGATACTCATGTCTGGCTTGAATGTTCGCGTCTTTTGTTTGACCAGGGAAAAACCCTCCTTGATGGGTAATATGTGGGCCACTATTTCATTGCGCAACCCTGGTATATCTATGTATGACCAGGCGAAGACATCCACATATTTCTTCAATAGAGCTACAAGCTCTTCATTCTGTGGTGCTCTCGAGTGAGCACTGATCCGTGTCTCTTTGATATCTTCTCCGTCACCGAGGTTGATCATCTCAGTTTCATCCATATTTGGCTTCTTCTTATCTTCTAATTCTTTCAACTTTTCTATCAGTCCCTCTTGCATCATTCTGTTCTTCGTTGTACTTCTCGTATTCCTGCTGACTATTTTCCTCGTTCGTTTCACGACACGTCATGACATTTTCGATTGTTTTATTATGGTTGCTATTGAAAAGGCGAGGAAAAGTAGAGTTAGGTTTATTATTTTTCTTTATTCATGCTTTGTTAGAAAACTTTGGTTATTATTATCTGATAAGGATAGCAGTTTTATATAGATCGAGGCTTTTTCATCAATTCAAGAGTAATTAATTAGTTCCAGACTGTGGTCTTGGTTCGGAACAACATAGGAAGATTTCCATTTTTAAACATCACGAAGTAATTTAGAAAAGGCAATCATCCGGTCCTATTGCGATGTCGCTACTTTTTTAGCAAAAGATTTTAAGGAAAACCCATCTCTATACCGAGGAGCCAAGAGGGAGTAGATGTCCAATTGTTCAAGAGCTCTCCTGTCCTCAGACTGAGTATGATGAGTGTCTCCTGGCTTTCCTCAATGATCGCGCAGCATCCCTCTTCTTGAAACAGTGACTCCAGACCCCCGTCATCTTCATTCTCCATTCTGAATCAGTATCTTCTTGAGAAATAACCGATATAGTTCTAGGAGAGACTGAGGTAAATTCCTCAAACTTTTTTTCCTTTGGATGGCTTTCATAGGCTCTTCCTCTCCATAGATATAGCCGAGGCCAAACTGGTAGTTTTCCTCTGGGATTGGCACAGGCTCTGTTATTCCTTCGAGGTCTCTTCCCAAGCCTTTTTCTGTTTCAAAACCATATTTCAGCATACTGAAAGAGATCATTCTGTAGACCGTCAGCGTTGGTTTGTCCACTTCCCCTTCTGAATTGGTGGTCCCAACGTATTCCACCACATGGAAGTTTGATTGGTAGGGGCTCCCCTCAATTACAGGTATGATATAGTAAGGATATTTCTGGGTATCCTTCTTAGCCGACATTCAAACTTTATGACTTGGTGCAGGGTTGACGGTACCGCACTAGCATACTGTATCTAAGGTCTTCCCATGAGCATATTGTAGTTTACAGTGAGTGCCATGACTTGGAATTCATCCGTAACACCGATATTTATGTCGGTGTCTTCTTCAAATGCTCAACGATGGAGTAGTATTTTAGTTCCATCGCAGCTAAAAATCTTCAGTTTTTTCTTCGGTTATCGCTCTCTTTTGGGTGTTTTCCTTCTTTGCGACATTCTAAGCCAGTTCTTCAAGAGTGTAACATCTCCCCGAGCGGGTCATGCTTTGATTCTTTGCTGCTTGCACAATAATTAGCTCTTTGGGAGCAGGCATAATTTGTTGTGTCATCTTTGGGTACGGGGACCAAAGTCATGAATCACGATATAGCCTTTGGAGCTCCTGGCACCGGGACCAAAACTTTGAAGTTGGAGCGCTCTTGAAGTGTGGGGGAGGCTACTGTTTGTTCCAGAGATTCAACTGCTTTGGGGCCCAATGTTCTGCAAGCTTTCTAGTCCTCGTCCCTTTTAATCATATGGAACCCGTTGTTTGGATGGTCGGGTAGCGGGTTTGCATTCACATTTGGAGCTGCGGTTTCCAAGGTGATTTCCCTTTTGTCGATCAGATCCTGGTTTTTGTGGTTGAGATTTATGCAATCTTCTATGTTGTGCCTATATCCTCCCGAATGATAGGCACAAGTCTAATCAGCCCTATAGAATTTGTTCCCTGGCTGTGCTGGTTTTGGAGAGACCTTCTGGATTAGGCCTGTGGCCAACAACCTTTCAAAGAGTTGAGCCCTAGTCTCGAGAAGTGTTGAGAATTCTCTCACTGAATTTCTATCGAAAGCAAGATGTGGAGCATTATATATTTGATGCGATGGTTGATTTTGGAGTTTGAAGGTTGATAAGCTTCCAGTGGGTTGTTTTGTGGTCGGCGGTAGTTTTGTTGAGGTGGTGGTTGACATGTATGTTGTGGTGGTATTTGGTAAGAAAGAGTGGACACTAGGCTGAGCCGTGTAAGTTGATATAGTGGTGGTGAAGCTTGGTTGTGTGTAATATACAGATGGTGAGTTGTAGGTAAGTGTGGAGTAATTTATGAGAAGCGGAGTTTAGTGGAAGGATTATGGTTCTTTTTGGCTTGGGTTTGAAATGTGGGATATACTTGCCACGTCCTCTTTCTTCTTGCGTTATATTCTTGTAGTAGCCTGTCCAAATGCTTTGTTGAAGACTCTGACTATTTTCCCAGATTTGAGACCATATTCTATGACCTCTCCCATTTTGAACAACTCAGCGTATGGCCTCCCAGCAATGGACAACATTTTGTCCAAGAAATCAGGCTCCTGCACCTAATGAACACGGAGACTACCTCTGTTATATCCGGCATTTTTGCATATTCAAAAAAAAAAATCGAGATAACTTGACTTGTAATGAATGAGGCTATATTTGTACCTTACTTAGTATGAATGTGCCGGCTATGATAACATTGGTGTGGAAATACGAGAGGAGGCCAAGGGCAAGACTGGAATTTCGGAAATTAGTTTCGGGAATTTCAAAATGTGACCCATAAGTCATTGGGCTCAAAATAAATAATTAAATTAAGGCCCAAAAGAGCGGGGCTGGCCGGCCACATAGAGGCCAAGCCCACCAAATTAATATAATATTTTCCATGTGCCAATTAAGTATAAGGAAGTCACTATCCACTAGAGTCTTCAAGAAGCAAAGAAGAGAAATCAAGAAGTTTCAAGAGAAATAAAGACCACCCCATATTCGGCCATAGAGGGAGAAAAAGAAGACCAAGAAACTTGATTCAAAAAAATATTCCTTTCAAGCAAACTTGCTAATTCAAGGGTGCTAAGTAACGTGGAGTCGTTGTTTCGGACAATAGGTTGCTCGTTTTCTTTATCTACCAACTTTGGTCAAGTTAAGAAGTGAAGAAGAAAGGTGAGTATTAATCTTGTTTATGTGTTATACATGGTTTGGATATGTTGTAGTATGCTAAAAAGGAAGAAATTCATGATAAAAATGATGTTGGGGTTGGGCCGTGTATATGAGGTCTTGACCGTGTGTGTATATATGTTGTATACCTCTGGTGAGTTGAATTTATGTTGTATTCTAGTTGTGAGTAGGGTGGAATTCATATTGAGAATGAAAGTTGAATGAATTTGGTTGAAGTTAGAAATATGTGAGTTGGCCGTGTAGTATGTGGAAGTTGGAATGAAAATGAATTAATATTGTTTAGTATGCTAGTTGTGTTGTTGTGATCCTTGCAATGTAAATGAAGGCAAAATGGGTTAAGTTGGCATTAAAATGGAATGTAGAAGAATATGTCATCTTGGTATGATTTTATGGTATTATGGAAATGAGGTTGTTAAGGTGCAAAGTGTGATGATTGTTGATGAAATTAGAAGATGGAAACAAGTTATGAATTAGTATGTTAAAGATTAGAAGCTTTGGATGAATTATGGCTTTGGTGGAAAGTTTGTATATTTTGTATATCTTGTGAATATTTTGTGGAAATGATATGAAATGCTTCCGAATTGTGTTGTAGTGATCTTGATTAGTAATGAATACGAGAATGTCGATATTGATTTGAAAATATGAAGTTGGAATGAAGGTTACGACATTATGTTGGAAAGATGACTAGTTATGTTATATTGTGTTTTATATGATAATTGTTGATGTTGTTGGATTGTTGGGTTGTTGTTGTTGATATATTAGGCCGAGCTAAGTCTCAGGGATGCAATATGTGTAGGGGAGATGCTGCCCAAATTTTTGTAGAAAAGTATAAGCTAAGATTCAAGTTCTAAAGGCTTGAAATTTCTAATTGGTAAACATGACCATTTGTAGATTTTGGGCGAAACGGGAATCGAATTTGAGCGAGCATAAGGCGCCGCTACGGTATGTAAAGCTTATCCCTTCCTTCTTTTAGCATGTCCTAGGTATACTAGGTTGAGATTTGAGCCTCGGGGACAATTCTACTCATAGAAACCCGAGATTGATTTTTGATACTATTCATTCAGCGCAATTGAACTCCAAAAGGCGCATTTTGTTGGAAAAATGGTTAGGCATCCGTAACTTTCACAAATGTAATCCGATTGCTAATGTTCGTGATTTTTTTGCCCGCCACCTCGACTTGACCCGAGGTGGGCCCGCTATCCCCGACTCCTCTTCTATGGTCCTGTTTGTCTCGTTCTTGTACGCTAAGTCAAGGGAACTTATGGTTCTTGTTCCGACTACTAAACGGGAGTCATTTTAACTGTTCTGAGTGTGATTGAAGGTTTATTAAAACAATTGTGGAGACATAAACCCTGATATACTCTGTATGGCTTTAGCCAATGCACATTTGTCCGGAGCTCACAGGTAGCTCCTGGTTATTATGTTGTTTACTATATGATAGGTGATATGACCACCTTTATGAGCCTTATAAAATATTTTTGACATCTAGAACGTTTTCGGAAATCTTAACTTGATATTCTGGATAAACTACTTATCTTTTGTATTTTCCTGATATACGATTTTGGCATACGTGAATCTTGTATGATGCATGAATCTGGCATGCGTGTGTGTGGTATTGGCCGTTGGACCCTCGACCGCGACATGTCCGACATTGACCGCGGTAAGCCGGATCTGTGGCATTAACCGCTGGACCCTTGACCGCGGTATACCGCATTTGTGATAGTGACCGCTGGATCCTTGACCGCGGTTTGCCCGACCTAAACCGCTGGACCCTCGACCGCGGTATGTCGAATTTGTGATAGTGACCGCTGGGTACTTGACCGCGGTATGTGTGATAGTGACCGCTGGGCTTCTGGCCGCGGCAATTTTGTGTTTGATTTTCTGTGTGTATAAAACAAAAAGGTTTTCCAAAAGAAAGTAAGCATTTTGGCATTCTGATTGCTGTATTGATCTTCCGAAACTTCTTGTGCCTGTTTTGTACGCCGGCTGCAACTCTTTAGTATTCTGGTTATTGTGCTCACTTTCTATATAGCGTACTTCGGTTGTGACTTCGCTTTCTGTGTTATATGCTTTACATACTCAGTACATATTCCGTACTGAACCCCTTTCTTCGGGGGCTGCGTTTCATGCCCGCAGGTACAGATTCACGTTTTGGTGACCCACCGGCGTAGGATTTCCCTTTTGCTGTTCGGAGTGCTCCCTTTGTTCCCGAGCTGACGTTTTGGGTACATACTCTTCTGATGTATATGTTTATGTTTATTCAGGGTACGGCGGGGCCCTGTCCCGCCATCTGATTCTGTTGTTCCGTACTAGAGGTCTGTAGACATAGACGTGGGTAATGTACAGTTTTGTCTGGACGTGTTGTGTGAATTGTGTTTGGGCGGCTCATCCACCGTGGCAGCCCTACCGGTTGTATGTATGTATGTTTTGGTACGTTATGTATGGTCTGAAAGCCCTGCCGGCTTCTATGCAGTAGATATGGTTGTAGGCACCCGTGTGGAGCCACGTCTGGTAATTATTCATGTACAGGTCATTTGTATGTTGAATCTGGTAAGTGAGCGCGTAGGGGGTGCCCAGCTCGGGCACTAGTCACGGCCCACGGGGATGGGTCGTGACAACCTCTCTCTCACACATAGGTGGCTGCACACAAGATGCTTCGGCCCTCCACTTACTAGAAAGCTCTCTATATTATTCCATCTCCACCTAGGTGAGCCATTGGCGCATGTCTTGAGTTGCGAATCTCTCAGCGGCCTCACTAGTTAGACTACGACTTATATAATCAGATGTTCATTTTTCTTAACCCCGACCAATTGGTCACAGTAGGATCGAATATGCGCTTTGGGATCTTCTGTCCCATTGAACATTTCAAATTTCAAAATTTTGAACCCTTCTGGTAGGTCCAAATTTAGATGCATGCACAGGTCATTATATCTTAGGCCCGTACCCTTCCTTGCGGACCTGTTGGATCTTTCTAATAACTCATCTATCTTCTTTTCCATGTCTCTCTCACGTTTATCCTGTTCAGCCCTCTAGGCCTTCTCCATTTCTTCATAATGGTTTAGCTCTGTATTCCCTGGGAAGGATTCATTTGGGATGTTGGGAGTGAAGAAAGATACTTGATGAGGGGGATGGTTGACTTGCGCAGTGGTGGTTTTCCCAGTTAGTGGGGCTGGCACACGTACTTGGTTTGCCAGTTTGATGAATACTGGCTGGAGAGCTGATAAGAAGGAGTCGAGTGAGTGGTTCCTGGGATTTGGGTATGTTTAGTTGGTGATGAGGTGCAGTAGAAAAGGCCAGTGTAGCTTGGGTCGGTGGAGTTTAGTGGAGGTGGGATGGTTCCTGGTAGTAATCGGGTATTGGGAGCTTAGTGAAATATAGGGAGGAGGAGGCCTTTTTTCTTCAATCAAGGCGTCCTTGTCAGCACTGGCTGCCTCATTCCTATCCAACTTTTCTTGGAGGGTCGTGACAGTGGTCGGTAATGTCATGATCACATCTTCTTAAGAAGATACTTCCTATGGGTCTTGGTTATCTCCCTCGCGGAGAATGAGCTCATTTCTACTATCATCAGGTGTACCTGTCATTTTCTCTTTTCCTTTAATTGAGAGGGATGCTAATGCCGTTTTAGATCACGTGAAGTATGCCAGCTTTCAGTACAACACTAATTAGCCTCGTTCTATAAGATAAGACTAACTCAACAGTAGATAAAGTTAATTTTTTTGGATATAAATATAAAAGCAAGATATCACATATTGGTATTTAAAGCGCACGTAGCACATAAAGTCATATATTAGAGCCTGAATAATTTTTGATCCTTTGTTCTAAAGGTTCGGACGTTATGGTCCTTTTATGTTTGGGTGGATCTTGGTTCAATGGGCTTTATGGTTGACTTATTTTCGCAAACCCTTTTCCCTTTTACAAAAATTAAGCAAATTACGGGAGGGGGGATTATAATTTATATTATATAGGGGCTGAGTCTTACGTAGACTGCCTACGTATCCCACCAGGAAAAATCAGGCCCTATCGTAGTTCGTTTTACAAAAGAAGGATATACATTTTCTCTAAATATCCTTTGGGCTAACCCTAACTAAAGACATCCCTAGACCAGGCCCAACTAGGGCTTCCCGTGTATCCCTTCATAGGGACGTCAGATCGGCGCGGTTCCTTACAATATTTATGTAGGGGGGGGGGGGGGGGTAACATTTTATATCTAAAGGTGGGGGACGCCTAATATCTATCAAAAAATATAACTCTATGAGTTGCTGTCCTTACGAACTCGCTCTCTCATCTTTCCGTTCTTAGTGTTGTGGCGAGAGGATGACCAAAAGCTCGCCCGTACTGATCTTGTGCTCGAGCTTGAACGCATAACATTGTTCTATGTCATGTCCCATAGCTCCAGTATGGTACAATCAAAATTTGTTCCTGTTGGGCCTTAATGGAGGGGGCTCGTGGACACGCTCCATGGGTCTGACCTTTCTTAAAGTAGCTAGAGTTTAGAAGATGTGGGCATATGATTCCTCGAAGACCGTGAAATCATATCACCAAATCTGGGTTCCAACGGTGACCCCTTCTCCAAATTCTGGGTTCCAACGGTGACCCCTTCTCCAAGGATAATAGGGTCATGGACTAGCACGGTGTGTGGTCCCCATAAAGTCCCGATGATCCTATCATCTATCAAGCTGCAAATTCTGTTCCTTAATCCCAGGCACTCGTTCGAGGTATGACCCGCTTGATTTTGGTGAAATGGGCACCTTTTGTAGGCATTCACCAACTCGGGTGGTGGCAACCAGGCCCTAGTAGTGCAAGACACTCCCGTGGTGATCATTTTGAATACCTCCTTACAGGTAATGGGCCGTGGGGCCACTTTGAATGGGAAGGAATAGGCTTTGAAGGCTATGCCCCACCAAGTAGGTTCGGAAGGGCCTGTTCTCCCAAAATTCGGTGACACCATAGTCGAGGTCGCAGGTACTAGCACGGGTGAGGGTGCATTGAAGTCAAATCCCTCGTTGGTTAGTGCATAATAGTAAGATTCATCATTCACATCGTTCTCCACTTGAAATTCGGGAAACATCTCAAATGGTTCCCTTTCTTCCTCGACCTCTATGTCAGTAGGCTCTAATTCTTCTTCCTCTATATCTTGAGGCTCTTCGTTTTCCTCTTCTGGCTCTTCCTCCTAAATGGGTTCAGAGGCTTTCTATTGAGGCTGTGACTCTTCTTGTGGGTCTGATTCCCACAGGTTTAAACTAGCTCCTTGGTCTTCATTCATTCCTTCTGGAATCCATCTCTAGGTGTTGCAGGCCTTCTTTCTAAGGGTATATAATTTAGCACGAATTCTCTCACAATTCTCGCACTTCTTTCGAGACATTCCCATAGTATTGCTCTTGGGGTATGCCTTCTGGCGGATTCCCAACCATATCCAGTAATGTATGTACCTTCTCGATTTTCTTTCCTATTTCCTGGAGATGCTTTTCCATTTGTAGCACCTTATACCGCAGTATCTCAGTTGTCTCTTCTAAAGTCTGCGCTTCCTGCTCTCCTTGATTTGCTATTGTGAGTCAACCTTTAGTGGAGATAAATTCGGGTAAGTTTTAAGTCTCATGGTTTTCCTTTTAGGGTGTAGTTCAGATCATCGGACCAATTGTACTCAAGCTTTAATATATGATAACACTTATAGCAAGTAAACATGCGAAGCACGTAGTAAGAAATCACATGGATATTTATACTACTCGTGTTCCTTAGGCCTTTTGTTGAGCTAAGGCTTTATTAATAGTTTGAAACATGCAAGTGCCATTTGTGAAGTGAACCATTGCCCCAAAAATCATCATTAGTTAATAATAATATCTTCCCCCAGGGGATTAAAAAGATGGTGAAGCCAACATGGGGCTTATAATAAAGCAATAAATTAGTAGGGTCCTCCTCCCGCGGCTGATATCGAGGCTTGGTTAGTCTTAGCCTTCTTGACCCTCCGAAGGGTGGTCTCACTATGAAGGCGTGCCTGATGCAGCTCCATTCTGACTATCACCGGGTCTGTTTCTTCCAAAATCTTGGCCAAGGGCAAAACATTCTTTCGAACGTTCCTCTTCTCAGGCATCGTGATGAAGTGTGGGCCCTGGGAGGGATGCACGGACTAAGTGTCCCTATAACCACTTATAATACCCTGGGTCACACCCTGCTTTGAACCTGTCTGGAGCTAAAGTATATTGACCCAACTCACACGGCCATTCCATTCCTTAAGGATCGTACCATCATTCTTAATTTTCTATTCAGTATGCTTGATAATAAATTGCTCGGGGTTCCCCATCTGGGGTATCACGTTCCTTCTACCCAATTTCCTTCAAACACGAGATGGATAATAAGGACAGATTCCTCTAACCCCGACTAATGGCACAAATGGGCAATTTTTGCCTCGAACCACTATGCTCTCAGAAATGAAGTCAGGGACCATCCACTGGATCCTATCTTCAGTCAACTCTGCAAAAAGGTGGGCCCGTACCCCTTTGGACATGTAACCAAGGTTTAGACATTAATTTGTGAGGCGATCTATCCTGTTGTTGTTACTCCGATACCGGACTCCTTTGTCCATGTTAATGTCTTTGATAATCCACCATTGAAGCAACATGTCACACCCTTGGAAGTATCGGAAATGACTTTGGCATTTGTCTAAAGTCCAAAAAATGTCCACCAGGATGATGAAAGCTAGGTTGAAATATCTTGTTTCTTGATCCTTGGTTATGCCTTGGAAGATAGCATGGGCTAAGATCACTCGGGTGTCTATGGCCAGTGACTCATTCTTTGGGAAAACCATAGTGCCTTTGTAGGGCTGTGGCAAATGCCAAAGGCCTAACAGCTGCCCATTCTTCTCTACTCTTGAACTCCTTCTGATATAGATTATACCCGGTGAAGTCCCCGAACCTCCAGTATCGAACCCTAAAGGCTACAATGGGCCTTTCTGCCCAGGGTGCCTCAGTTAAGGCAAGAATCTTTATGATTTGGCCGATGATGGGACTTTGTGGGAATAACAGATTGTGATCTAGCTTGTGTCGCCTCTTTAGACAGGTTCCATTGTTGTCTATGGTATTCCATTCCTCTAGGGTCAAAGTCATCTCGATATTACCAAAACGGAACAACATTTCCTTGTCGTCCCAACACTCGGCTAATACCTCTATTAGCTCTGGACGACCCTTTATTGTCATGATAGAGGGTAGATGACCTAGAGTGCAGGTATTGTCCTTTGATGAGCATCACCCAACCATTCCCATCAAGCTCTCAATAAGTCTGGAGCCTCGGTAACCATGTCAAAACGGATTCTGCATTCCATCTGCAATACAAAACACGATTAAGATTCCCCATCCCCATAGGATCAATGATTCATCACATGGGAACAAATATGCTTCCACATAACACATAAATGAAATGCGGTATTTTTCGGGTCATAAACCGCCCGAACACAAGGTAGTCTCTCTTAATGAGCCTTAGGTAGGTATGAGATACCCAAATCTTGTCTAAGTGTGAATTCTCTATTTCAGTGCGAATTTTGCTTAGCTCTAGCCTAGTTTTCACTAGAGTGGGCTTTTCACAAAAGACTGGGAATCCAAGCCGACATTTGGGATTTTGGTTTTATACTGAAAGAATGACCACGTGCTCCACGAAGTTGCATATGGAACAAAGTGTAAAATAAATGCCAGGAGCGGCAGAGTTATGATATGCATGCAATGACAGTTAATAATTGCGGGAAAGTAAACACATAAAATGTTAAGGAAAATATACTCATATGGTATTGGAAATCTTATGGTTAGAAGTCCCAAGCAGAGTCTTCATTTGTTACGGTTCGCATTTGCGGGTGGGGTTAGCGCTCCGAAAGCTACTTCGAACTTTTTGGTGCTCTTACGAACTTTGTTTTAAAAGTGTCGCCACCTAATTTTTAGGAAATTAGGAAAAATCCTTGTATTCTAATGTTCTAGGTAAGGGTTCTTATGATCCCCTAGGGAAGGTGTTAGGCATCTTAGTATTAAGGATCCGTACTGTACGGTTGACCGTCGAATTCCAATGTATGAGTATGTGCATAAACTGCTTATTTAGTGTTTTATTCCCGCATTATAAAGTCTGTCATTTTTTGCATATTTTTGGAAACAACTTGAATATATCCCCTTTACTTATAGGGTATTTTAAGTTCGGATTTGTTATATCTGGGGAAGAATAGGCTCCTTTTACATACAAGTTATATTTTGTTTTAAAATGTTTGAAAAAATGCTATGGGTTGTGTGTGTGTGTGTGTGTATATATATATATTGGTTCCTTTTTCAGTTCATGCATGATCATACACAGTCTCGGGTTAATCAGTTTAGTGCATTAAGAAGGTCCTTACTTAGACTTTGTATCTATGCAAATACTAAGTTTAAAAGATCATACGTTTTTGTTATTAGGTGTGTACGAAAGAAAATTAATTTACTATCGTTGAATTGGGCTTAAAAACGTGACGAAAATCCTTTTTCTGTTTCAAGCATCGGGCTCAGCCCAAAAAATTGTGAATTTATACCTCTTTTTTGTATAAGCTCAATACATCAACTATATGTATATATATACTTCATTTTGGACTTAAACTCAAAATCCTGTTTTCATATTGTTGGGCTTGGCCCAAATATGTGACTTGGTGCTTTTAAGAAAAACTTAAAGGAGTCCAACTTTAATTTGCCAAAATGAAACGTGTTTTATAAATACCAAAAATAGGTTCCGTTCAATTTTTATTTTTCTGGAAAATATATCAACAACATCATAAGTGTTTGCCTTTGTTTGTATTTGTAACTTGTTTGAAGAAAAAAACTGTCCGTTTTACTTTAGTCATTTTTAGAGAAAAATCTTTTGTATCAAGTTTGGATTTTGAAAATCATTTGGGCACTAAAGTCAAACTAAACGGCATATGTAGCATTGTCCTAAGACGGCTAGTTCAAAACATAAAGATTCCAATATAATTTATGAGTTTTATACAGTTTTACACAAATAATACAATCTAGGTCAACTTCAAATTAATTAAATAAATATAAAAGATGGGAAGACTAGGGGCGTACCAAGTCCCTAGTTGGCCATTTTCACCCACGGCTGGGCCTTCTACGCATATAAAATATATACTAGCTTCCCTTTCCTACTGGACTCGCCCCAAATGTGAAGAAATGCCTGTTAGGCCTCAGCCCAATAAGTTGGTTTTATACTCGGCCCAAGTGGCCATGCAGTGAAGAAGAAAAGAAACAAAGCCCTCGGTTAGCTTATATTTTACTGATCCTATCACATGCATAGCTATACACACATCCATATATATCATCACATCTATTCACAAGTCATGTAGTATGCATATGCACCTCCATTCCCTTAGACATTATTGGGGAAGACTTGGGTAGTGAGAAGGGAAAGTCATCACCATCCGTATTCTTGATGCCACACAAGTTTCAAGAGGTTTCGTGAACCTCCGGCATGGCTGGACATCAGGGGAAGGTTCAGACTAGGCCCTCAACCTAGTTTGTTCTCCCAACCAATATAGGCATGGAAGACATAGACTTACATATCCATATGCAGGCTTGGACAAATAAAACAAGTCTAATGCACATAGTTATAGGATAGCCACAAATTAATAGGAGCATGTAAAGGGTATGAGGAGCAAAGATGAATGGACAATAGGCAGATGTAATGTTCCAGTAAACCAAAACCAAGACAACTGAATATGACTTAAACAATGATGTAATAGCATGCATGGATACATTGTAATCAAAGATAGATTGAACCAAACAATCACAACATAAGCAGGTATATAGTGGTAGGATAGTTCAAAGAAGTATTGAACCAAGTAGGCATTATGTAAACAAAATAAGGAAAGGCATGTAGAAATAAAGAGATCAAGATTAAGCTGCAGGACATAGACAGGGAATAGCCAAGATATAGATTAGGCACATAGACACGGGGTGAGCAAGAAGTAAAGTTGTAGCATCCAGTGGTGAAGCAAACAAGATGCAGAATATACACATGTATTATCAGAGGCAGTTACCATCACAGAGTCATAGGAAACATATTGCAAGGACAAGTATATCAACATAAGGTGACCTGAGGCAAATTGGATCAGTAGTGATACATGATAAAGAAGAATGAACACAGGTAAGTCTAGTGTTTCCAAGAGAAAAGATTGCAACAAACAGGCATAGTCATGGGAAGAAACAGGTGACAACATGAGCATGACATAGCTAAAGACCAATCCAAAATAAACAAGCATGTACAAAGGATATATTGAGGTACAAATATAGTACAACCAAAGTAAGACTACGAACAAGTAAGAATGGGGTGATTTTAAGCAGATTATTGGGTACGGGTGCCATATAGTCAAGGGTTGACTAGGAATAAATAAACAAGTCCTAGACAGAACATAATCCCAGAATAGCACAAGCAGAAGGTCAAGGAACAAGCAGTAAATCACATATTTATAGAAATCGCACCAAGTAGTTCACATAATAATGGCAATGAAATAAAAAAATACTCAGTCATGACATGATTCAGAGCAAGCAATAGATTGTAGATGCAATATAGCTAACACAGCAATGAAAGGACATACAGACATACATGAGGTGGAAACGAATTGCAAGACATGGACGCATACAGCAGTAGCACAAGATATTTCACATAAGGCTAGTAATAAAGGAACAAATGTAGGATTCAGGTATTCCCAAACAAGCATGTGCATATTCTGAATTTAAGCATTCATGAATTCTCATGAGGATTACATACAAGATCAGGCATAATGCATCAAACAAGTTGAGGTTTAAACTAGCATAACATGAGTGAATATACAAATAAGACTTACATAAATCTAAGTTAATCACCCCAGGACATAGTAATCTTATAGGAAGCAGTTGATGATCAAACAACATCAAGTTTATAAACAAGCATGGACATTGCAAACAGGTTTCCCTTGATCCAATTGGGTGTAGGGAAAACTAAACATGAACATGAATTCAGATTTGATGGGTTAACTTAAACCCCTTTATAGACCTTAAGCATGGAAAAATCACATATGTGGATAGAAACCAATGCCATTCAGGAAATGAAAGGAGAAAATAGGTAGACAAGTGATCAGACAGACAAAATCTAATCTTAGCTTCCAACACTGATCTCTCAAAACATTTAGACTGGACAAGTTACTAGGGTTCTCAGCAGAGTTAAGTTCTCAGAAGCAAAGAACTATCCCTAAACAAGTCCTGAGAGATTCTATATAAGTGCACAGGGTAAAGTAGAACAATGAGTGTTCATGTTTCTAAGCAAAACTACACAGCAACCATCAGATTTTCACTTTTAAGCCTAATGACTCAGCCCCTTTTAAAGTATCCTGGATAATTCTCAACTTTGTCATTTAGGTAAAAAAGTTCATACCAATAAACAATTCACCTAGCAAAATCATACAGGTCTAAAAAACCTCATTTCTTCCTTCCCCTCTCTTATTTTATCTTGAACATTGAAAAGATCAACCACACAAAACAAATGATCCTCCTAATCCTTTGTAAATAATCAATGACTCATCATTAACCCTTATATGTCATATTAGTAGGCTCTTAATCAGTTCAGACCCCTCTCAGGTTCATTTTATTGTAGCATTTGATCTTGGTTAGTGACTAATATAGAGCCCTAAGTGACCTGTTCACCCAATAGACATGAATCCGCCCATCATTCACTAATCTAGATTCAAGTTATCACCCAAAGAACCATATGCTGGTGTTTTAAAGTGTTTAAGAGTCTCTACACCACTCAAAGTTCAATCAAGATCTAAAATTCATCGTAGTATCTAACATGTTATCACACTAGTCTACTGTTGTCACGACCCATTTCGACTAAGTCGTGCGAGCACTTACCTTTCCCACTTCAATAAGCGAACTTTCAACCATACGATAAGTAAAGAGATAAATAAATAATTCAATTAAGCGGAAACGAATAATTATGTAAGTCTCAGAATAATATATAATACAAATAGTGCAGAAATAAGGAAAATACCCCTAGGGTCTGGTCTAAACCATACAAGAGCATCTAAGTGAAATTGCACAAGTTTGGAATATAATAATACATCAATATGTCTATGTCTCAAAGTAGAAAGTAAGACATAATAATAAGCGGAGTTTTCAAGGCAACCAACGACTCGTGCTCACTCTAGATACTCGATGCTATGCTGATGGCGACTATCAGCCACGGGAGATGGAAGCCGACCCAACCTGGAGCTCTGTATTCACAAGTGCAGGTCAGTACAAAACCACAATACTGGTAGGTATCATCGGCCGAATATGTATAGCTAACATAATTCAGACAATAAAGCAGGATAGGTAGATAAATCAACAAGTATAAGCTAAATGCAATCGGAATCAAGTATCCACATCACCTAGGTTGAAGCGTCTAAACCTAAGTATGTCATATCTCAATATATATTAAATCCGAAAGTCAAACAACACACGTACAACATCGAATCATCACAATATATGCCGAGACAGAATGCAATGCAGTGTACACATGTACTCCGGATGGAAGTATCAACGTCTCGGTAGCACAACCCAAGGCGACTCGCGAAGTCTAAGTGCCACTCGTCCCGGATCTTTCCCCAACATACAGACGAGACCCAGATCTTTACCCACGGGGGTTCTCACCGGCACCACCCTGGGGACCCGTGGAGTCTATGCACTGACTCAATCCATGATTTCAGGACTAAAATTGGATATCGGACACTCACATCCCTCTTTTTTAAAAATCGAGCCCAGCTTATCACAGGGTTAATGCGTGCAGTGCATATGTATAACATCAATAATCTGATCAATATCACCAAAACCATGGGTATGCCAAAAACATATCAATGTCACAAGTACCAACGTGGCTACGCCAACAATATCATAAAAGACTACGGAAGTCACACAGAACTCTATCCTCATATCAACATCAATCTGTAAGTTACTACAATATCATAATCAAGATAGAACAACAGATTTCAGTATCTACTAACAACACGTGGCATCAAGCTAACACAATAGAACAATCAAGTCATAACACGACGGGGTGGCGATCCCCAACCATGCAACAAGTCCCAACCTAAAACAATATCCAACCCAACTTCATACCCAAAGGTTTACATGCTTTCTCCGACAATATAATCTGAATATATGCTTCGCTACACAAAGTCTCACCAAGGGTAAGCCATAACCTACCTGGATAGCCGAGCAGCAAATACCAACAATCACTCTTAGCCTTACCATTCCGCTCAGCCTCAAGATCAAAGAAGCCTAGGAATATTCGAAATATAGATTAGAAATCATGAAGAATGACACCTATATTGCTATCATTCAAACTTGGTCAAAACCAACCCTAGAATTTGGAGAAACGGGCCCACAAGGTCAAAACGGAAAATTCGGGAATAAAATATCAAATTAGGCACTAGGTGATCAAAAAACCTAACAACTAATTGCTAAATTAACACAAGGACTCACCTAATTTCTAATTTGAAGCAAAACCTCCCAATTTTGGGGAAAAACCCCTAATTTTGGGTGTAAACCCTATCTCTTTGATTCAAGGATGCAACACTAACAATGGAAGATATATGATTAATATCCCTAGGTATATCATCATCTAGCATAAACCCAATCAATTTCATCATTTAAAAGCCTAAGTAGAATATTCATTTTATCCACTTTTATCTTCCATTACTAAGTAACTAATAAAGAAGAGGAATCTACGATAATTAGGAACAAGGAATTTGTAAAGAGGTTAGCAAGACTTGCCACCCAGAGTTTTCTCTAAGATTCTTCTAAAACAGTCGCTAAGAGCTCAATTTTTGTAATGAGAATAAATGATAGACTAGGGGCTTTGTAAAACACACTTATTGAAATAACAGGCCCGATACAGCCACGGCGGCATCGGGACCACACGGCGTCACCGCCCTAGTGCCACCCCAAACCGCCCCGATGGTCTAGGCAAAAGTCACTTGGCCGCCCCAATAGACATCCCACCGCAACAGCGGTGCCACTGGGATGGCACGAGCACCGCACTAGCTGACATTAGGCACTATATTCCTGTTATGTCCCGTGTTTTTCATATAATTGGAAACCGAGAAATAATTACGACTTGTATGCTATAAGGAAATATTTCAATTTTTGTGAATATGACCATGATGGTTATGGAATTATTAAGTTAAGACCTCGGGGAAGGCCGAGGATAAATTTGGAATTTCGGAAATTTGTTTCGGGAATTACAAAACGGGACTTTTATTGAATTGGGCCAAGAAAAATTGAATACAAAAATTGAGGCCCAAAGAGTGGGGTGGCCGGCCCTAGCAAGGGTCCAAGCCCATTATTTTAAAAGCCATGTGATGTACACATGACTTATGTGGATATATATCACCTTAGCTTAGCAATTATCAAGATCATCAAAGAAAGTTCAAGAACACCACCAACAAGGGGCATTCGGCCGAACCTAAAGGAAAGGGAAAGAAAAAAATTTCCTAGCTTGGTGTTCAATCCAAAAATCTTAATTTTTACATAGTTATGAAGTACTCAAGGCCCTCTTCAACGGGGTATAATTAGTTTGGCACAAGAACCTCGTTTGCGACAAGTCGGATTTTCAAGAAAAGGTAAGAATTTTGCCCCTTTAATGTTATAGAATTGGTATGGATGTGGTAAGGATTGGGAATAAACGAGAATTTCGTAGTTTTAATGTGTGTGCGAAACCGTGGGTGTATGTATAATTGGTGTTGTGGCCGTGTGCCTAGGAGGAAGAAAGAAGATGAATTCGATCTTATTTGGTTTGTTTAGTTGTGTCGTGATGGCCTTTATAACGTAAATGAATGATTAGTGAATTGAAGTGGCGTTGGAAAAGGATTTCGGAACATTATCGGAAAGTATATACCTTTTGTATATTTGCGTATATCATTGTATATCTTTGATGCTTAAGGCCCTAAATATGACTTATGGTTGATGTTAATGAATTCGGAATGAAACGACGCAAGTTAGAATGTTCGTCGTGACTTTCGATGTTTTGAATGAAATATGGAAAATAATGAACTTCGGGGACTTTTGTATATGGATTAGAATGTGTTTGGGATGTGATTGAATAATCTTGAATGAGTAAATGAATATAATGATGTGGATGTAGAATTTGAGTCTTGGAAGTTTGAATGAGAAGTTGCCAACTTAAGTAATAAAGTAGAACTTTGAAGCTAGAGTGCTTTGATTTTGAATTGTGTTGTTTGATGGTGTGTGGGCTGTTGTTATTAATGTATTTTGAGCCGAGCCAAGTCTCGGGGATGTTAGAATTTTAGGGGAAATGCTGCCGAAATTTCGGTAGGCAAAAAAAAATTGAAGTTAAAGGCAATTTTAAGCCTAAGAATCTCAATGGGTAACTTTGACCATTTGCAGATTTTTGACGAAACGGGACTGGACTTTCGGAAGAGCTTACGACATCTGTGAGGTATGTAAAGCTTCCTACTCCTTCATTTGGCATGTCTTAGGATACTAGGCGAATATGAGGACTTTCGGAGCATTTATGCTCCTCGAAACCCGATCCACAGAAAAGTTACTATTCATTCAATTCAATTGAAGCCTAAGGGCTCCATTTTGGCTAGAATGCCACCATTCGTTCGAAACCTATCGAAATGTGGTCGGGTAACCTAGAAATGATTATGTATGACCCTCTGGCCTATAAATGTTCAAAAATATGTTCGCCGCCTCAATTTGACTCGAGGTGGGCCCGTTAACCCCGAGACGCCCTATTTGTCTTAGTGGGCTGTCTTTCTGAATAAAGTTTGATATGACGCTTTCGATTTTGAAACTTCCTCCTACGGGATACGTTTTGAATTCTATGATACACTAAGTTACGTTTTGAGCCATAGGTACCATTTTGGAAACGTTTTGCGAAATGAAACCTTATATCGACTAAGTGATCGATTATTTTGTATTATGAAATGACTTTTTGGGATTACTCTGTTTTGAAAGACTATTTTGAAGTATAATTTGCATTTGTTTGCTCACGACTCCGCTCGTGCCTTATTATGACTTCTTCCACCGGTTCCCGGGCCGGTTTTGATTCGTGCGCCTTATGACAAATTCGGCCGTATGCTGTGTTACGGTTCCCGAGGCTTCGCCATAGGGCCGGGTTCCGTTTGGAGTTATGCTGTGATATGGCTCGTGATGCGATACGCTCACCTATGATTATGTTTGTGTTTGGGGATGTACGGAGATTTGAAACCTTCTGGTGTTATGCTGTGTGTGGCGTCAGCGTCGGAGTGACGACAACGTTCTTAAGCGTTGCATGATTTTCGCCTGCATTATGTATATGTATATGATTTGATACAGACTCCGATACTCTGGTTTGTACTCCACTTGTCTTTTGATTTGCTTTCGGCTTGATCCATATTTCTGTACTCCGTGCTTTACATACTCAGTACATATTTCGTACTGACCCCCTTTTCTTCGGGGGGCTGCGTTTTATGCCCGCAGGTACAGAAGCTCGTTTGGGGTGATCCTCCGGTTTAGGCTACTCATTCTACTATTTTGGAGTACTCCTTCTGATCCGAAGTCCACTTTGGTATAGACATTCTCTGTTATGCATACACTGTGTACATTTGATTAATTGGGTACGGCGGGGCCCTGTCTCGCCATATGCCTTTGTTTTGAGTTCGTAGAGGCCAGTAGTCATGTATGTGGGATAAGGGTCCTATGTATGTTTGTCTGATTTTGTTTTCTGGTCTTAAAGCGGTCCGCTTGTTATGATGGCCCCAAATGGCCCTTATGCTTATGTTTACATTTTGACCGGCGAGGTCTATTCCGCCGCTTTGTTTGGATCTGATATGAAAATCTGATTTGTACGACCGCTTAAGACGTATTTTGACATAAACTATGTTTGATATGATTTTGCAAAATTCGGAAACGAGTTTGGGTTTGATAATGCGTGTGCGATTCGGTCTGGGTACCCAGGTAGGGTGCCAGTCGCGGCCCACGGGGCTGGGTCGTGACAAAAGTGGTATCAGAGCAGTTTGTCCTCGGAATGTCTACAGGCCGTGTCTCGTAGAGTCTTGTTTATCGATGTGTTGTGCACCACATCTATAAACAGGAAACTACAAGACATTTAGGATGTTACTTTCTTTGGAATCTTAGATCGTGCGATAGAGCCAGCTGTAGGGAATGAATTCCTTTTCCTAACCTTTGATTGCAGCTGGAGAACGGTATCGACGTGAGACAGTGATTGTTGATATTGGAAGCTACACAGTGCCCATGTTAGTGATGATATGGAAGATGTATGTTGGGTAAGGTGCTTGAAATACGATTGGAATATAAGCCGGACATTGGAAGGAAAACTAAAATATGAAAAGTGTAGCAGGTACAGTTGAGTTGGGCATGTGAGGTAAGCCTCGGTATGTTTATATTTTTGTTTGAAATTGTTAGCCGTGTGGCTATGAGATGATAGGATGTGATATGTATGTACGCATATGTGGTGGCCCTGTGAGGCCTGGTTGGTATTTTCTGTGCACAGGTTTTGGGATAGTACGAAATATAGAGGAACCTCTGCCCAAATTTTTCTAGAAATACGAAAAGGGAAATGGGATATAAGTCCTTAACCTGTCTCGAAGGTCGATACCATTATGATAAACCCATTATGGCGGATTAAAAGGGTACCCTCCATGTTAATTGTAAGGAGCATTACCCTTAGCGGGGAAAATCTTATCTCGAGAAAATATACATACGAGTAGTAGATTCGCAATTTATGTGGAGGGACCAGAAAGGTGATTTAATCCCAATTTGTTTTAGTACAACCCAGGTGAAGGGCAAGAATGTCCGACGGTCAAGGCCCCCTTAACCGAAAGAATACAAAACGTATGATAAGCAGTTGAGAATTTGGCGGTTCGCTCTCGGCCTAAGTATATAGATATGTATAACCGTGGGGGTAATTATGTGAATTAGGCATTTGATGATTTCGCGAAGTTCGTCGGGCTCTAGTCCCCTTTTGCTGATGGTTGGAAGATACCTTACTGTAATATTCTGTCAGCTTCCCCTCGATTATTTGGAGATGAAATTTGTAGAATACGAATTTGGACTTGTGGGCTATCTGAAAGTACGTATGTATGCATGAAGGTAAATGTTGAGGATTTACAAGTGACGACACGGTAATTACCAAGTCAGAAAAGTAACAGAATTCTCGTAGGCCGGGGTGGGACCCGCTACGGGGACGTTTTGAAAAGTTGTTAAGACCCCAATTTGTCTTAAATTACGTGACAAAGGTCGTGCGTGACGATCGACGAAATTATATTAGCCCTAACGTGTCAAAATGTGCGAAAGTTTCGGAGTTAAGCGTGCTCAAGCCAGAGCAATCCTGGATGGGTGACCCCCTGGGAAGTAATGCAAGATTTTTTGCCCAAGTGTAGGTGTGCTTGGTTTAAATGAAAATTTGGGGTAATCTAAAGGAAAAGAGAATGTGTGGAGAAATTAGTGCCCCTTGCGGGAGTCGCGCAAAAACGAGGCGGACTAAATGGGCAAAAAGAAAAGGGTACAACACCGCTCGGGAAATTGAGAGAATTTGAATGACAATCAGAGACGTTCGTCAGTAAGGTATGGGTAAATATATTCGTATGGGTGTATGTGTATGTGTGTATGATTTTCGTTTGGTGCCCATGTGGGATAAGAGCCGAGTTCCGACAAACAAAGTTGTGATAGACGAAAGGTTCTATTAAACCAAATTCATGAAACGAAGTGGGGGGCGACGATCCGAATGTCGTAAAGGGATAGAAAAGTCCCAATTATACTATAACTTAGTTGGGAATGACGGTGTCTGAAAGAGGGAATGACCATGGAGGGTAGGAAAGATGAAAGATGAGCAGTGTGAATAGGCTGAATTTTTGAAGGAGTCGATACGCGACATGCACGACAATTTGTGTGACAGCTTGGCGAATAAGTTTCCAAATAAAGGGGAAAATTTTCACGAATCATTGGAGCCTTAATAAGAGTGATCTGATTCTAATTCGGATTCTATCGGCTATACTTCTGCACTCCCGAGGTTGATAAGGCTCTGTCTATTACGCTTTTATGCTTCTGACCTCGATTGTGTTCCCAATTGATAAACCTTGGTACATCCGGTTCTGAATCTGATTTTGGTTGGAATACCTCTGCATGATTAGCTCGGATTGCGAATCCATTTGACACCTCTTTGTACGTCTGACTCCGACCTCAGATTTGTCTGACATACTTCTGTACCTCTGATTTTGACTATGAGCCCGTCTGCCATTGTCTAGTATGTCTGCCTCCGATTACGAATTCGTCGATATGTGTTAGGCGTCCGGTCTTAGTTCTGAATCCGTTGAAGTGAAGTGTTTGGTATGATTCTGAATTCGTTGGTGTGAACTGTTCGGTATGACGTGATTTTGAATCCGTTGGTGTGAGTGTCTGGTATGAATTGAGATTTCGATAACGTGGTAGGGAACTCAGTAGTGTAAGAAGGAATGATATTGGCTACGATGTCTGGAAAGCGTTTGTCCGTTACAAAATATAGCGTGTGGCCCTTAATAGAACAAGGGCTCAGTTTGAGATCTCTCCTGAAGGAGTATTATTATACGACGACAGATTCCGTGTACCGGGCATTGCGGGCTTACGACGGCAGATTTTGGGCAACGCACATCATGCACGGTATTCTATTCGTCCTGGTTCCACTAAGATGTATCGGGATCACAGGTGTTTGTATTGTTGGGACGGCATGAAGGAAGATGTTGCCGAGTTTGTTAGTCAGTGCCCAAAATGCCAGCAAGTCAAAAATCGAGCACCAGAAGCCCTGTGGATTGTTGCAGGAGATGGAGATTCCAGCCTGGGAATAGGAGATGATTACTATGGACTTCATTGTTGGGTTGCCGCGTACTCTACGCAGGTACGACTCTATTTGGGTTATCGTGGACAGGCTGACGAAATCAGCCCATTTCCTTCCGGTTTGGATTACTTATTCGGCTGAGGATTATGCCAGATTATATATTAGAGAGATAGTCAGACTTCACGGGGTCCCTGTATCTATTATTACTAACCGAGGTGCCCAGTTTACAGCTAATTTCTAGAGGTCATTCAGATGGGATTAGGGACTCAGGTGAGCCTCTGGACAGCTTTCCACCCTCAGACCGACGGGCAGGCCGAGCGCACTATTCGGACGCTCGAGGATATGTTGCGGGCCTGCGTTATTGAATTCCGCGGCAGCTGGGATGATCATTTGCCGCTTATAAAGTTTGCCTACAATAGCAGTTATCACTTCAGCATTCAGATGGCCCCGTACGAGGCTGTTTATGACAGGAGATGCAGATCCCCTATTGGTTGGTTTGACGTGGGCGAGACTAAGTTGATGGGGCCAGACGTGATCCAAGAGGCTGTAGATAAGGTAGAGCTTATTCGGGAGCGACTGTTAGCTGCTCAGTGTCGGCAGAAGTCGTGTGCTGATATACGACGTCGACCCGTAGAATTTCAGCTCAGAGATTGGGTGTTCTGAAAGTATCAACTATGAAAGGTGTGATGTGATTCGGCGAAAAGGGTAATCTCAGTCCGCAATATATCGGACTTTATCAGGTGATTTAAAGAATTAAGAATGTCGCTTATGGGTTAGATTTACCATTTGATCCGGAGGTGGTACATCGGGCATTTCGTGTGTCTACGCTTCGCGAATGCATCGGTGGCCCTCCCAAAATATTTCCAGCAGAAGAGGTTCAAGTGACGGAAGAATTGTCCGATGAGGAACAATCCATGATTATTCTGGATCGTCAGGTAAGGAGATTGCGCACTAAGAAAGTGCCTTCTGTCAAAGTTCTGTGGCGCAATAAGAACCGGGAAGGGATGACTTGGGAGGCGGAGGATGAGATGAAGAAGAGATTCCCCCATTTATCCCCTACGCCTCTTGTAATCTAGACTTTTTTATTGGTTGTACCAAAGAACGGATGGACCATATGTACTATTTATATATAAAAATGGTTTTCCCGTTATGTTTGTGAGCCTTCATAAGATTTATTTAACATTCGGGGACGAATGTTCTTAAGGGGGGGAGAATGTTATGTCCCGTGTTTTTCATATAATTGGAAACCGAGAAATAATTACGACTTGTATGCTATAAGGAAATATTTCAATTTTTGTGAATATGACCATGATGGTTATGGAATTATTAAGTTAAGACCTCGGGGAAGGCCGAGGATAAATTTGGAATTTCGGAAATTTGTTTCGGGAATTACAAAACGGGACTTTTATTGAATTGGGCCAAGAAAAATTGAATACAAAAATTGAGGCCCAAAGAGTGGGGTGGCCGGCCCTAGCAAGGGTCCAAGCCCATTATTTTAAAAGCCATGTGATGTACACATGACTTATGTGGATATATATCACCTTAGCTTAGCAATTATCAAGATCATCAAAGAAAGTTCAAGAACACCACCAACAAGGGGCATTCGGCCGAACCTAAAGGAAAGGGAAAGAAAAAAATTTCCTAGCTTGGTGTTCAATCCAAAAATCTTAATTTTTACATAGTTATGAAGTACTCAAGGCCCTCTTCAACGGGGTATAATTAGTTTGGCACAAGAACCTCGTTTGCGACAAGTCGGATTTTCAAGAAAAGGTAAGAATTTTGCCCCTTTAATGTTATAGAATTGGTATGGATGTGGTAAGGATTGGGAATAAACGAGAATTTCGTAGTTTTAATGTGTGTGCGAAACCGTGGGTGTATGTATAATTGGTGTTGTGGCCGTGTGCCTAGGAGGAAGAAAGAAGATGAATTCGATCTTATTTGGTTTGTTTAGTTGTGTCGTGATGGCCTTTATAACGTAAATGAATGATTAGTGAATTGAAGTGGCGTTGGAAAAGGATTTCGGAACATTATCGGAAAGTATATACCTTTTGTATATTTGCGTATATCATTGTATATCTTTGATGCTTAAGGCCCTAAATATGACTTATGGTTGATGTTAATGAATTCGGAATGAAACGACGCAAGTTAGAATGTTCGTCGTGACTTTCGATGTTTTGAATGAAATATGGAAAATAATGAACTTCGGGGACTTTTGTATATGGATTAGAATGTGTTTGGGATGTGATTGAATAATCTTGAATGAGTAAATGAATATAATGATGTGGATGTAGAATTTGAGTCTTGGAAGTTTGAATGAGAAGTTGCCAACTTAAGTAATAAAGTAGAACTTTGAAGCTAGAGTGCTTTGATTTTGAATTGTGTTGTTTGATGGTGTGTGGGCTGTTGTTATTAATGTATTTTGAGCCGAGCCAAGTCTCGGGGATGTTAGAATTTTAGGGGAAATGCTGCCGAAATTTCGGTAGGCAAAAAAAAATTGAAGTTAAAGGCAATTTTAAGCCTAAGAATCTCAATGGGTAACTTTGACCATTTGCAGATTTTTGACGAAACGGGACTGGACTTTCGGAAGAGCTTACGACATCTGTGAGGTATGTAAAGCTTCCTACTCCTTCATTTGGCATGTCTTAGGATACTAGGCGAATATGAGGACTTTCGGAGCATTTATGCTCCTCGAAACCCGATCCACAGAAAAGTTACTATTCATTCAATTCAATTGAAGCCTAAGGGCTCCATTTTGGCTAGAATGCCACCATTCGTTCGAAACCTATCGAAATGTGGTCGGGTAACCTAGAAATGATTATGTATGACCCTCTGGCCTATAAATGTTCAAAAATATGTTCGCCGCCTCAATTTGACTCGAGGTGGGCCCGTTAACCCCGAGACGCCCTATTTGTCTTAGTGGGCTGTCTTTCTGAATAAAGTTTGATATGACGCTTTCGATTTTGAAACTTCCTCCTACGGGATACGTTTTGAATTCTATGATACTCTAAGTTACGTTTTGAGCCATAGGTACCATTTTGGAAACGTTTTGCGAAATGAAACCTTATATCGACTAAGTGATCGATTATTTTGTATTATGAAATGACTTTTTGGGATTACTCTGTTTTGAAAGACTATTTTGAAGTATAATTTGCATTTGTTTGCTCACGACTCCGCTCGTGCCTTATTATGACTTCTTCCACCGGTTCCCGGGCCGGTTTTGATTCGTGCGCCTTATGACAAATTCGGCCGTATGTTGTGTTACGGTTCCCGAGGCTTCGCCATAGGGCCGGGTTCCGTTTGGAGTTATGCTGTGATATGGCTCGTGATGCGATACGCTCACCTATGATTATGTTTGTGTTTGGGGATGTACGGAGATTTGAAACCTTCTGGTGTTATGCTGTGTGTGGCGTCAGCGTCGGAGTGACGACCACGTTCTTAAGCGTTGCATGATTTTCGCCTGCATTATGTATATGTATATGATTTGATACAGACTCCGATACTCTGGTTTGTACTCCACTTGTCTTTTGATTTGCTTTCGGCTTGATCCATATTTCTGTACTCCGTGCTTTACATACTCAGTACATATTTCGTACTGACCCCCTTTTCTTCGGGGGGCTGCGTTTTATGCCCGCAGGTACAGAAGCTCGTTTGGGGTGATCCTCCGGTTTAGGCTACTCATTCTACTATTTTGGAGTACTCCTTCTGATCCGAAGTCCACTTTGGTATAGACATTCTCTGTTATGCATACACTGTGTACATTTGATTAATTGGGTACGGCGGGGCCCTGTCTCGCCATATGCCTTTGTTTTGAGTTCGTAGAGGCCTGTAGTCATGTATGTGGGATAAGGGTCCTATGTATGTTTGTCTGATTTTGTTTTCTGGTCTTAAAGCGGTCCGCTTGTTATGATGGCCCCAAATGGCCCTTATGCTTATGTTTACATTTTGACCGGCGAGGTCTATTCCGCCGCTTTGTTTGGATCTGATATGAAAATCTGATTTGTACGACCGCTTAAGACGTATTTTGACATAAACTATGTTTGATATGATTTTGCAAAATTCGGAAACGAGTTTGGGTTTGATAATGCGTGTGCGATTCGGTCTGGGTACCCAGGTAGGGTGCCAGTCGCGGCCCACGGGGCTGGGTCGTGACAATTCCCAAATAAATTTTCTAAGTCCTAACCAAAATTCCGACCAACTCTCGAGGACATCTGCTCTAAAACCAGATGTGCAGACCCACATAAAAACACGCTACGAATGCACTCATTGCCTCAAAATTTTCAACGGAGGTTTCGTTGACCGCGTCAACCCCCAATACTTTATTTCCAACTTCCTAACCCAAGTCCCAAAAATGCATCCGGGTGCATCGGGAACCTAACCAAATATACACACAAGTTCTAAATGGCCATCCGGACCTCTCGGAATTGATAGATTTTCGAAAAAGGTCTGTGTACCCAAAAGTCAACTTTGAGTCAACTTTTTTTCATTTTAAGCCAAAATTTCACAAAAAGTCACCCGAATAGAATCTAGACTCCTCGAGAAATGTGTCAACAATCCTCTCAGGTCAAAAGTGAGCTAAGCAAGCTCCGGAAATGGTCAAAGGGCTGAAAACGCAATAACAACCAAACAGGGCGTTACATCCGATATCAATTAAACAATCGCTCGTCCTGGAGCGACAAGGAAGAGTGGACAGAAAATGCTCGGATCGACAATAACTAAAGATATTGGCCATGCATTTCGGACTTCTCCTTATAGGAAAGATTTTCACCGAACAAAACTGAATCCCAACTAATGATACAGAAACCACCAGAACGGTACTTCTTGTCACGACCCGACTAGGGGCCGTGACGAGTACCCGATACTTGTACCAAGCACCCCTTATCTATCATATTACCTTTATCTCTTAGCAAGCCATATAAGCAGTGCCATTTTTTTATTTTTTTTTGAACAATAACATTAGCGGCGTCATTATGAACATAGACTAGTAAACTTCGTTATCACTTTATACAACAACCATGCCAAGACACCATATATCTAACCGTACCTGACTGACTGTACATATCTGTCTACGAGCCTCTAGACATAGTTCACTTATACATAGAAAGGGCCGAATACTGTCATGCCCGAATATACATACACAAAATAGTACCGCTGGAGTGAGGCTCCGAAACAACTGGAGCACTGTAAAGTACTGCTGGTAAGCTCCTAAAGATCAAGTCCACCTTTCTGCTGACCTGCGCGGCATGAAACGCAGCGTCCACAAGAAGGGACGTCAGTACGAATAGTGTACCGAGTATGTAAGGCATGGAAAATAATACAAGCAGTAACATAGAGTATGATTAATAGTATCACGGAGTCACAGGGCATATAACGAGGCAAGGAAGTAACCTGTACATAGGAAGCCCCTTTTTAGGCCGGCTGTCATGTAGGCTTGTCCTTTCGTCTTTGAAACGTTTCTTTTCATAAGCATAGGAATTAACATTTATATATTACTTATTCTCGTGTGCAGAAAACAATACATTTCTATAACGGTACCTTTTGCTCACATTTACAGACGCCGAATACAATCGGCTCCACCCCCACGGTGTCCCTTATTCTCGTATACAGAAAACAATACAATTCAGTAAATAGTATCTTTTATTCACATTTACAGACGCCGAATACAATCGGCTCTCCCAACCCCCTCCCCAACGGTGTCCCATCATATCATATCATACATATACCATACATTATATATATACAGACGCCGCGTACGGCTCTCCCATATCCCGCGTCCAGGATGGAATCCAGCTGAATCAGGTGGTGATATAACAGTGGCCCTTCCCCTTTCCCCATACACATATACATATACATTTGCTTATCGTTATTACATATACACGTCTCATATACAATTACTTATCTTACTTATATATACATATCCATACACATATACCTGTTTCATATACATATATCATATAAGCACACAAGCGCCAAGGAAAATCATGCATCCATCGGAGTGACGTAAGGTCGGTGACCTCCGATTACGTTATGGAATGCTAGTGATAGCTTTGTCCCACCTTGAAGGAACAAGTATTTTAAGGCGAGACTATCAACGGAGAATAGTATTACAGTAGCCGTAGAATGAAATCGTGGGCATCATAGATGACCGTCATAGGCTTTGGAGTCAGAGAAAATGAAGATATAGCTAGGAAATATAATTTTGATTCAAAAATTAGTGTATCACTTTCATGTTTACATAAGATACTTAGCTTAGTCATCTTAGTCATAGAGTCGTCCCGGTCGTACTTGTCAAAGGTACATTCTCTTGTCTAACATTGTCATTATCATTATCCTCATACAAACATTCTCGTTAGAGTAGTCATAGTACTTATCATTCGGTAACGAGATTGGGATCAAAAGTCCCCTTTGGATTTACTTCAAGTAGGTCAACCACGACTATAGAAAAATCCGAGAGTAACGGGCCCACCTCGGGCCGGATGAGGTAGCGTATACGAGTTACGTATGTTACGTGTCATAGTGTTACTTGTGAGGGTCTTAGGGTAATCGGGTCCCATTTATACAAGTTCTAAGGGTGTAGGAGATTTTTCCAACAATTGGCACCCTTTCTAGTTCAATTCTATTGAACAAAAAGTGGAAAACTTTAGGTGCGGATTCCGGGGAACCGAGTTGTCCCCGAGGCTCGAACCCAACTTATTACAACTAAGACATGCCATAGAAAGAAGGGTGAAGCCTTACATACCTCTTTCCGCTCCTTTTGCTATCCCAAATTCACGTCACAATCTCGTCGAAATCTGCGAATTGGTCATTTTTACCAAAACTTTCATTAGTATACTTTGAGTTAAAATCTTAAGGAAACACTTTGCTACCGAAATTTCGGCAACATTTCCTCTGTAAGTGTACCAATCCCGAGAATAAGGCTCGGCCCCAAATCAACAACAACCATGGGAATGTAACCCGGCCAAACCAACAATGATATTAACAACACCAATAAGAGGTTCAAAGCTCATTCTAACATTAATAACTCTTTATTATACCATTCGACGCTATTTCGTTTTCATTCAATCAACCGCATACGATCGACCCAACACCCACGCTCATACGTTCAAGTACCAACATAAACCATTTGAACAAGGTTCAAGAATGCCTCGGACAAACCGCAAAATAGTCAAACAATTCAAACAACGCACCATAGAATCCAAAATCTTCCAACTTCCATAGGAACCATCACAACACATTTCTTTCTCCAAAATTTCACAATCTATACCAACAAACCATACTTTTACCACATTATTATCAAAATTACAAGAACTATATTTGGCTCACATTAGTTTCCACAACAAACCATAAACTACTATAATCTCAACTTTGAATCATTAAACTTCTTTTTGCGTTATTAAATCCACAACGACACAACTAATATACTAAATAAAATTAATTCATCCTTCCTTCAATAAACAACATCACACACGGCCTCAACACTACATACACATTTTCATGCATTCCATCCATTCCTCCATTCTACAACATATACAAATCACCCATAACACAAACAACAATCACAATACTAAATAAAACAATTGAATCATTGCCTTGCAACTATCCATACACACGGCCACACATCAACACACACATATTTCACAAATTTCACTCATTTTTACATACTACAACACTTCAACAACATTCATAACACATAAAAGAGGGTTAGTTCTTTACCTTCATTCTTCAACTTTTCCACTTGGTTAAAGCTCATAAACCATCCATATAAGTGTTCTACTTCTTCCAACAACTCCACCTTGTTAACAAGCACATTCCACTTAGCAAGAAAATGAAAAGAAAATGATCCTTGATGAACAAAATAGAGGGGCTGGTTTCGGCCAGCCCCTAGCCGAACCCTCACCCTATTTTTTTTTTTTTTTGTTTTTTCTTCTTTTCTCATGTCTTGAATTAATTAGGCACTCATATATATATACATATAATTCAAGCATGTGAGGGGCACATGCCCCCTCTCTAGAAGATTCTTTAATTTTCTTGAAATTTTCCTTGAATTAAAAGATGAATCAAGTCTTGCCATGTGCACTTTGACCCCTATGTTCTCCAACACATGGCCAATGTGGCCCTTTGAACCTTCATGATTTTTTTTTTGTGAAATTCCCATTTCGTCCCTCGACTTTTCTCAATATGACCATTTTGCCCCTAACCTTCCACATTGTTTCTATTGATCATTTTGCAATTTCTCTTCTTGCCCTTAGCCTCTCACAATATTTTCATACTAATAATGGTCATAAATAGTATTCTTAACGACTTGTGCATTAATGTAATATTTGAAAAGGTTTTCGTCCTTGACTTTCCGCGACGACTTTGAAATATTCAAACGTTCAAAATGCGGGCCATAACACTTCTCCAACACAGAAATATGGAAAATCAGATGAAAATTCAATAGATTTGGTGAAAAACTAACTCATAGAACAAGGGTCCAATAACGGGTAGTCTCAAACAGGCCTAAGCACCTCAGCTCGCTTTCTAGTTACAACTATCTAAATTTAGCTCTAGTTCCCATTCTCATATCTCTATATTCGAATTTCCCTCGCAACTAATCATAGAATAAACGAATCTCTTACTTGAATTCTCTGATTTGATAAAACTGCTACTCGGAATGCAATCAAAAGGCCCCACAAGTACTTCCCCAACCAATGCAATCCTTTAAAACATGGTCATAGTCATAACCCATTCTGAACAGATGAACTACTTTGATTTCGTTAACCTTTTCTTCACACTTACTAGAGTCATTTCTCGTACCGCAATTACTTAAAAACATAAGAACACATACCAAAATTCTGAATCCATAACTTACTCTTGTCAAAAAGAATCTTTGATTCATCTGCGATCTCTACGCAATTCCATCAAAAACTGATCTTACCGGCAGCCAACTTGGCTAGTTTCGAATCTTCTTAAACCTTCAAATCACAATGCAGGAACCATACCACTAATCATCTCGTCGAGCAAACAATTGATCACTATAAAGACCTCTCGCACAATAGTTCCTTCTCAAATCTGTACTAAGCTCATTGCGATCCATTATTCCATCCAAGTAATTGTTCTCAGAAAATATCATCAAATCCACTAGGAAACCCTAACAAGGCACGGTAAAACTGTCATACCTCGAATCTGAGTCGTAACACATCGAATCTTTAATTACCTTCCTGGAACTATAACCTTAGACTATTAAGCTTAACTCGAACAATACTGACTATAAATGAATACACGACTATCGAATATCACCAATAGTCATTAGAGCTGACCCGAATTTCGAAACCAATCACGGCCATACCACGTATAACGAATCCTCTCTATCACTTTTGACTCCACAAGTTGAGTCCTATCCAAGTTATCAACTTGGTACCGAAGAGTTATACCTAACAATTTCAATCTTCGCATTTCTCCACCTTTACCCATAAGCAATTCCTGATATAATCTCGAACCTTTCAACACGAAATCTGAAGCCTCATATAGTAATTATGTAACTATCGATCCTCTCAAAGTATCACCTCAATATTCTCGTAAATTTCCCGAAAGTATCCAGTCTTACACTGCCGCTCTAAATATCACATAATCACCCCTAAGTTTTTAATAACCAAAAGCGCTTACCTAAACTGTCCAGTCAATACTACTCGCAACATAAAATATCACCACGAATAAGATCTCACCTCGAAAATATAACTCTAGTCCTCACATGATAGGGATTCCATAATCTTCTCTCTTAAGGCATGCTAACCCATCCACTATAGAATGTTATGAAACTTATCCGAAGGTGTACTACCAAGCCACTTCCTATAAACCTCAACGTGTCAGTTCACTGAATTGATGCTTCTTGTTAGCCGCGGATAACGAACCTCACGGAACTCTGTCGTGTCACATAGTCCATCCCAGTAGATTTCCTTCTTAAGCGCTCGTAATAAACACATCTAAACTGGAAAATGCAAGAAGACGAAACTATAATCCATACTGACCCAAGAAATCCCCAAGATGTACCTTTTTCTTATTGATTCACAATCGTCTATACCTTTTCTCAACTTGTCAATTCTGAATTTTCTAATCACTTCACGATCATCGATATCGTAATTAATCCTCGAATCCACTCTATCGATTACCACATAATCATAAATCTTGCAATCTAGTTGAATTAACCCTGGAGATAGGATCGTACCACACACTCTACACATTAGCGTTTCCTTAACGCTTACCACTCTGAACGGAACACTCTTTAAATCCGGCGTATCACACAACAGTATCACTAATACCCTTATGTATCCACTAAATCGTCCTTGCCGGAATTGCCTTACTCAATTTTTGAATTGTATACCATACTTAACTCAGTTAACCCATCATCGTCTAATCTATCATTTCAAATACCCATGTGTAATAATCCCTTACTCAAACCCTTAACATTATTAGTCCTCGAAGAATCGCCTCTTACCTCAATTATCGAACCTGAATACTTCTAACCACTTACACGACTATCCCTTTTTTTTATTTAATCACCCAAGCCGAGTAATAAAATACTAGTAAAGCGATCTAGCCAATAACACAATGAATACAAGGTTCCCGTCCTCAGTCCATTATTACTCTATTAGTCTATGACATAAGCGAACATACAACCCATCCATAAACTCTTAAGCCCCACTCTACAATATACACTGTAACCAACCCCCACATTAGTAACTTTTGCTTCAACGATATTCTTTCGGCCCTTAACCTCGTAGACACCCATCAACCTTATCAGTCACACCCTTTACTGTATATCATGATATAATGCCCCCGCAGTCCAATCATAACTTACGTACTCATATTACCTCACCTTATGTCTTACGAACCTCAATCTCCTAAACCCGATAGCAAGATGCCTTATTGTGACCCTTCAGTTCTTATATTTCATTTCAAATCACTTTCTATCACTCTCTACTGACAAACACTCGATACAATCAATCCTATAACCTAATCATCCCTCTAAGCTGAACGAACCACGACAATATCAATGCTTCTCCTCAATTCTAAGTGAAACAACAAGTAGCTTCCCAAGTCTTTATCTCATCGCATACGCCCGTATTTGAAATCCTTTCCATCAGTTAATTACTAACTCCTCAGAATTCTAACACACAGTCAAATTTATCGATCAATGATGTGCCCATAGCATTCACTTAAAAATCGAGTAGTCATTCAACATCAACTAACTTATATCAAGAATAACCTTAGTACCAGTCGCAACCTTATCCTGACAACCATGCCCGATACAAATGTTTCCCTTCCCAAACTCTCAAAAAGTACTCATGCCCAAGACATTCTATGAAGTCTCACTTCACTACGCGCTTTCCACCAAAGTCTTACTTCATGTCCTTATTGTCAACTTCCTTTCCTTCGTCATACACAATCACAATACGCTTGCCCACATTCGAAGGTCATCACCAAAATTACCCTTGTTCTCACATATCAAAGTCTAATACTCTACCGTTGCTGAAACGTTGACCCGCCATTGGTTCGCCAGTGTCACGCGCACCATCATAAAGCCTTGACGAAGCTAAATTCAAACTGATCAAATCATCGAGAAACCTACTATCGTTAAGCCGTAAATGCACTTATCACTTTCAAGAAACCAAATGCAGAAACACGGAGACAATGTGACCCTCTGAACTATCTTTTCCATTTCTCACGAACCTCACAATAAGTGAGTCTAATCGCGACTCCAAATAATAACCGAGTCTAACCGCCACTCCACACTATCGAAACCTCAGGACATAACTAAAGATTGAACTTCATCACTTTCCCGAATCAGAATATTACATCTCTCACCAAAATAGTACACGTCATAGATCAACCATTCACATACCAATTTAAGGATGAGTGTCTACCATCCGAGGGTGATTAAAATAAGAAAATTCAGATACCAATTGGAATTGACTAGATACCATTTTGAATAAAGTCGCACTAGAGAATGAAAGAATTCGAAGTTTTCTAAATGTCTTATAGCCTCTTGCAGATAAGTACGGAGCTTATCTTATCGATCCACAAGACAATACTAGACACGCTCTTGTATTATAGACTGGGTAACCTAGGGCTGTGATACCAACTTGTCACGACCCATTTCAACTAAGTCATGCAGGCGCTTACCTTTCCCACCTCGGTAAGCGAACTCTCAACCATACGATAAGGAAAGACATATATAAATTATTCAATCAAGCGGAAAAGAATAATTACGTAAGTCTCACAACAATATATAACACAAATAGTACGGAAATAAGAAAAATACCTCTAAGGTCTGGTCTAAGCCATACAAGAGCATCTAAGTAATATTGTACAAGTCTGGAATATAATAATACATCAATTTGTCTATGTCTTAGAGTAGAAAGTAAGACAAAATAATAAGAGGAGTCTTCAAGGCAGCGAATGACTCATGCTTACCCTAGAAACTCGATATTATGCTGATGGCGACTATCCGCCACGAGAGATGGAAGCAGACCCAACTTGGAACTCTGCATTCATAAAGGAATGCAGCAAGTGCATGTCAGTGCGAAACCACAGTACTGGTAGGTATCATCGGCCGACAAAGTATAGCTAACATAATTCAGACAATAAAGCTGGATAGGTAGATAAATCAACAAGTATAAGTCAAACACAATCAGAATCAAGTATCCGTCATCACCCAGGTTGAAGCATCTAAACCCAAGTATATCAAGTCTCAATATTTCAATCTAAAAATCAAACAACACAAGTACATTATTGGATCATCACAATATAATCCGAGTTGCAATGCAATGATGTATGAATGCCAATACAATGCAATACAATGTACACATGTACTCCGGATTGAAGTATCGACGTCTCGGTAGCACAACCCAAGGTGACTCGCGAAGTCTAAGCGCCACTTGTCCCAGATCTTTGCCCAACTGACAGACGAGACTAGAATCTTTACCCACGGGACTTCTTATCGGCACCATCCTGGGGGACCCGCGGAGTCCATACACTCACTCAATCCACCATTCTGGGACTAGCATCGGATATCAGACTCTCACATCACTCTCTTTTAAAAATTGAGCCAAGCTCATCACAGTGTTTTATCAAGTACCAACAAGGTATCACCAGTATATCCTGAGAATGCGTGCAATGAATATGTCAAACATCAAGAATCTGATCAATATCACAAGTATCGACATGGGTATGCCAACAACATATCAATGTAACAAGTACCAACGTAGGTACGCCAACAATATCATAAAAGACTACGCAAGTCATATGGAACTCTAACCTCGTATCAACACCAACCCGTAAGTTACTACAATATCATAATCAAGAGAGACCAACAAATTCCAGTATCTACTAACAACACGTGGCATCGAGCTAACACAATAGAACAATCAAGTCACAACACAACAGGGTGGCTAGCCCCAACCACGCAACAGAGCCCAACCTAAGACAATATCCAACACAATTTCATACCCGAAGGTTTACATGCTTCTCTGACAATAAAATCTGAATATATGCTTCGTTACACAAAGTCTCACTAAGGGTAAGCCACAGCCTACTTGAATAGTCGAACAACAAACACCAACAATCACTCATAGCCTTGCCCTTCTGCTGAGACTCAAATCATGAAGAAAGATATCTATATTGCTATCACTCAAACTAGGTCAAAACAACCCTAGAATTTGGAGAAACGGGCCCAGAAGGTCAAAATGGGAAATGCGGGAGTAAAATATTAAATTTGGCACTAGGTGATCAAAAAGTGATAACTAATTGCTAAATTAACTCAAGGATTAAACTAATTTCTAATTTGAAGCAAAACCCCTAGTTTTGGGTATAAACCCTTACTCTTTAATTCAAGGATTCAACATTAACAATGGAAGATAAATGATTAATAACCCTAGGTACATCATAATCTAGCATACACCCAATCAATTTCATCATTTAAAAGCCTAAGTAGAATATTCATTAAATCCACTTTTGTCTTCCATTACTAAGGAACTAACAAGGAAGAGGAATCTATGATGATTAGGAACAACGAATTTGTAAAGAGGTTAGCAAGACTTACCACCAAGAGTTTTCTCCAAGATTCTGCTAAAACAGTCCCCAAGAGCTCAATTTTCATAATGGGAATAAATAATGGACTAAGGGCTTTTTCATACACACTAAAGGAAATAACAGGCCCCATGCCACCGCGCCACCCTAGACAGCCCCGACGGTCTCGGAAAAGTCACTTGGCTGCCCCAGCGGCTATCCCTTCGCAACAACGGTGCTGCACTGGCGGACACCAGGCACCAAATTCCCAAAAAAAATTTCTAAGCCGCAAACGAAATCCCGACCAGCCTCCGAGGCCATCTCCTTACAAACCGCATGCGCAAACCCATAAAAAAACACGCTATGAATGCACTCATGGTCTCAAAATTTCCAACGGAGGTCTCGTTGACCGAGTCAACCCCCGACGCATCATTTCCAACTTCCCAACCTAAGTTCCAAAATGCATCTGAGTGTATTGGGAACCCAACCAGATATACACACAAGTTCTAAATTTCCATTCAGACCTCTTAGAATCGATAAATTTTCGAAAAAGGTCCTTGTACCCAAAAGTCAACTTTGAGTGAACTCATTTTCACTTTAAGCTCAAATTTCATGAAAAGTCGCCTGAATCGAATCTAGACACCTCGAGAAATGTATCAACCATCCCTTTGGATCAAAAGTGAGCTAGCCAGGCTCTGGAAAGGGTCAAAAGGACCGAAAACGCAATAACGACCAAACAGGTCGTTAAAATTGTTTAATTTTTACAAGTGTTTCATACCATTGTGCCAACAAAAACCCCACTAATAATTAATTACACATCATACTAAGCAACAATTGGATATTTCTATGCTATTACTTCAATAAAACACTTGGTTAATGACTGGCCAAGCACCATATTTGATATAAACTGAATATTTTCACATTGCTACTCCAACAAATACCACACCAATGATCAACTAAACATTTATACTAAACATATATACACAGTTTAGAACACTGATAAATGCAAAGAAAAAGATAAAGGTTTACGTTTTTGATGCACAGCCGAGTCAAGTATGAATTTGAAAGCCTTAGTGCTTCCTTTCCTCTACTCAACCACACACAAAACAAATAAAAGATCAAATTTTTGAATGAGAAACCCTAACTTTGAAGTCAAGAATAAAAGTTTTACTAAACATGGCTTTAAATTGGAATAAACCTCAAATTTTAAGCTCTGTGCTTTTGCTTGAGAGTTCAAGACTTGTCTCAGTTGCGAGCAAAACTATTGAAAATTTTCAAGCAACCGATGTGGGAGAACAAGTGTTTATTGAAATTAACTTTAAACAAATAAATCTATGGTTAAAATCGCTTCAAACAACAATGGATAGTCCGATTTGAGCCTCGTTTGGCTCGATCTTACCCATTTTCTCTCAACCAATGAAGTTCGAGTAGAAAACAGATGCAGTACAACAAATCAAATAGAAAAGGATCAACTTTTGATTGACTATTTAAAAGAAAAGAAAAAAGGAAGATGATTACCGTATTTGGCATAGATTTGAGTAAAACAAAGCTAGAAATTGATCCTTTCACCTGTATAACTACGCAAAAGCTGAGCGTTTTCTGCCTTCTCTTTGACTTTTCCATATCTAGATGAGAGAGAGAGGAACAGCTACAAGGGTTTTTTACGAGAAAGCGGAAGGGGGAGAGAGAGAGACAGAGAGAGATAATAAGGGGTGATTGGTATGAAATAAAAATGAAAATGGGGAGTATATGGGTTCCCCCCCCCCCCCCCCTCTTAATGTTATGTTGGGCCGGGTCTGGTCCTTTAGGGGACTGGGCTTGGCCGTTAATTTTAAGGAGAGAAGGAGGTGCCTCCTTATACATGTATATCATACACATATATTAGATATATATAAATGCTTAGAGGTAAAATAGGTAGACTAAATAAATAACATAAATGTTAAACATCGATAATTGATCACATTATAAATATTAGGACATGATTAGCATTTTCATATTAATTTTAAAACACGACTAATCATGTACATAGCCTTAGTTTACAAATATAGCCTCAATTGTTGCATATTTAAATGGGGTGTTGCAATTATATCCTTTTTCTTACTAATAGCAATTATGCACTTAGTGAATCTTAATCTAATTAATTATTTCAATTATGGCCCCTTTTATTCTAATTGACCAATTAAGACTAAATTTGCACTACTGACCTTAACATTTGTAATCTATGATTAGCTTGTTGAGTTCTCATAGACCTTATATTCCATATGAAATCTCTCATCACTTAACATTAGGTATTTTTTAGAACACTCTAACTGGTGCTTGAATTTATGATGGACCTTTTTTATTTCCCTTTCCCCCCTGCCCACAGCTGTTTTGGAAGGAGAATTAGGTGATAAGTCTACCTCTCTATCTTTAATCACATTATCTTCTGTTCTATCTGATGGCTGCCTGAACTCCTCTGCTATATTATGAGAAACTAAATCATGCAAATTTCTCATTGGAGAGTTTTCCTTTAAAGGAGAAACTTTCCCACCACTTGAATTCATACTTCTCTCTTACTACTTTTGCTGAGATAACATCTTCTGGCTGAGCTTCTGGTGATCTTGGAGGATACCATTTAGATTGAATGGTACCTCCAATGTTATCATGATACTACACCAATTTATGAGACTGCTGATTTACCAAAACATCTGTAGGAGGATCTAACTCATCTCCCTTCTTAATATCTTCCTCTCTAACCTGCTTGTCTGTACTAATCAGATCCTTTGCATGCTTACCATCTTCCTTATCCTCTAGTATTTCATGTTCTGCTCTATCACAATATTTTGAGGGAGATAAGAGTATTTCATGCCAAAGTATCAAAAACTGGAGTAACCTCAAGTCCATCCACCTTTTGTTCTTCCTCTGGTAACTGATCCATTTTTTGAACAGCCAAATTGTCATCGTTAGTAGCTGAATGTCTACATTCCTGATCATCTTTTTATGTAACCTGACTTATCAATCCCTCTACTGTTTTAACAACAAAATCAGGCCTTGTTTGATCGTTTCATCAACAAAATCAGACCTTATTTGGTCCTTGATGCCTTCTTCACCATCATCTTTTGTCTCCCCTTCATTTTTTAAAATATCAAACTTGTTTTGAGTAGTTATCACATTCCTAACCTAATCATGAACCTCCTCATTGGAATTCCCTGAGACATTTTCCATTGCCAGCACTCTATTGTATTTGATAGGGTTAAATTTGACAGCATTTCTAAACACTTTCCCACAAGTTAAATATTTGTCATGCCTACCTTTATTCCATGCACTACTATTAGTTTTCAGAATCACTTAACCTTTCTGCTTCTCATCCTCCACTTATTTATCAGTTGTTGTAACAATTATTAATTTAGGATGAAGAATTTGACAACCCTCTTCATTATGACATTGTAGCTTGCTTTTTGTTTTGCAGTATTTTGGCAAAACACCATACTGTATCTTAATGTCACGACCTAACCCCGTAGGCCGTGACTGGTGCCCGAGTTGGACACCCGTATACACACCTATTAGCTATATATTCAGTCCACAACAATATAATATGGAACTTATAACGACCAAAACATAGTCTCGGAACTGTCGCATAAATGTACATATATGTTCAACAACCTGTCTCCTGAGGAGTCACAACTATCAACAGATAACACAGTGTATAAGTCGACAAGGCTGTCATAACATGTGGGAATGTCCCAACTATATATATAAACGCAAGCCGACAAGGCTACTACCACAACATGACAATATCTGCAAGCCGGCAAGGCTGCTACAACGATAGAACACACATACTAATCATACACACAACTGTTCACATCTGGATACAACCCACATACATGTTTACAGACTTCTAAGAAGTTCAACAGTGAAATATGACGGGACAGGGCCCCATCGTACCCTTAGACAACATATACATATGTTTAGATAAAAAAAGATCTATACCAAAATCTGGGTTCCGGAACAACGGAGCTCTCTAAGGTAGCAGAAGGGAAGTCCTAAGCTGGCGGCTCACCAAAGCGAGTATCTGTACCTGCGGGCATGAAACGCAGCCCCTGAGGAAAGAGGGTCAGTACGGAATATGTACTGAGCATGTAAAGCGTGAAAAGCAGTAATAGAATCATAACTGAGATAAGAAGTACAGAAAACAAGTACAATGTTCAGATTACCAACACTTGCCTTTGAAACATAAGCATGCTTGTCACTATCATCTATCATATACATATATACCGTACCCGGCCCTCTAGTGAGGGACTCGGTGGAATAAGTCATTATATGCCCTCCTGGCCGCCATAACATGTCATCATGTCATCATATCATCATATCGTCATATCATCATATCATCATATATATTGAGGCATGCACAAGCAGAGTAGTGAGAAACCATATGCAATTTTAAACATTATCAAAGACTCAATGGAATAATCAAAGCGAACTATCATTTGCAAATTCAAATAATAATCATATCATGTACCTTCGGATGTCCCTGTGGATTTTATCAAAATGGAACTTTGAAATCATATGTACATATCAAAACAATAATAAATCAAATTATGAGAATCAAGAACATTATCCATCCTAGTGGCTCTAAGAATAGGAACTTCTTTGGAACCATATACATATCGTCTATTCGTTTTGTAAGGATCATGCCAAAAAGGAAGAAGTGTTAACTTTACATACCTTTAGCGCTTATTCGCCACACAATATGTATACGCTGCCCGATAATACCTCAACCTATATTAAGACGTCAAGAGCTAAGGTTAAACTACGGGGAGATTCAAAACGTATTCTAACGTTAGTAATTCCTTTCTAGATGTTTTAGACGACGTTTTCCTTATATCCAAACCAACTACAGACAACCAAGCCAACATCAATAATCATACGTTCAATACCAACCCGGACAGCCCGCACCACACTCCAAACAGCCCACATTCATAACATTCAACAACAATTCACATACGGCCACTACATATTCAAGTTACTATTAATGATCCATGGTCTTAACGTTGTCATCAAAACAACTTACAACAGCCCAAACAACATAACTACAATGTATATTCTTGACTATCATTAATCTTCCAAGCGCCACAAGATCAACAACAACGTATCAAAACAGCCCGTATGCGATTTCAAATCAGCCCATACCTTACAACACTCGATAATAGTTTACATGCGATTATGACACCTCCATTTTATTCTTACTAGTCTATAGTCATAATATTTCGTCAAAATGATTCTATAACAGCCCAATCACTACAACAACATAATGTATACTCTTAACTATAATTAGTTTTTTCAACTTAACGAAAACAACAACACATCCAAAACAGTCCCTAACCGATCAACCTAAAAGTGCCCGAAATTCTTGCAAACGTTTACGAACATATCAAGCAAACCACATACGATTCTTACACATTATTTCATATCTTCTTTTCATATAATTTCAGTAAGTTACGACCAGCAGTCACACGACAACCTCATCATCAATTCATACGCAACTAAGCTACATTGTCATCACTATAATCCTTACAACAACCCACAAACAAATTTAACTCTAACCCTAACCATTTAATACCTTTATTCTCATCATAAGATTCATAACAACAACAATCAAAATACCAAGTAAAATCAGTCCACCACCTTCTACAAAACAGTCCACTACACGGCCTCAATTCAACAAAATAACAACATGTTCATATCAACACAACCTCACTGTTAACCTTCCAATTCTTTTCATTCTTTTTACCATGCAATCTATGATAGAAACAACCATAATTACTAAATAAAATCAGTCCTTTATTCCACACCAAACAGCCCCCTACGGCCTCCACAATGCCTCAACATCAACACACACAATTTCATACATGCAATTCACATTTACACATGCACAACATATCCAAATCACCCTTAAAACAGCCCCTACGACTTCAACAACATTTCAACACCAACATTCATAATTTCATACATGCAACTTATATTTACACATCTTCCATACGTTTTAACCACCCTTAATACATTCAAAAGAAAGTTAAACCTTACCTTGACAATTTGACTTCTCAACTTGGCTAGAATTTGATGACTTGAACTAATACTTGTTCTTGTTGCTCCAATGGATACTCCACGTTGCTATGCACCTTCCTAAGGGTTGAAATGCTTGAAGAATGGTGAATATGTAGAACACTTTAGGGGTTTAATGGTGAGAAAAAAAATGGAAGGGCTGGCCGTGTTCGGTGGTGGAGCTGCCATGGCAGCCGTGGCTCTCTCTCTCTCTTCTTCACTTGGTGAAAATGAGAGCCTTTCTCTCTATGTTAACTTTGTGGAGTTGGGAAATGAGTTAGTGGCTGAACTTGGTCAACAAAGTAGACCATTTTGCTGCCCAAGAGGGTCTTACACGTCCCCCCTACTCAAGCATGGGCAAAAATCTGATTTTGTCATGTGGTAGTGGGGCCCACACGACCACTAGTGCATAATTAGAGGATATTTAAGTCTTAATCCCCACTTAATAATCCAATCATGGTTAATTAATCCTTAATCTCCATTAATATGTTTACACTAAGTAAAATTCATAAACAAATTTATGTTATAACAAAAATTGAAAAATTAAGGATTTCTATTCCGTGTCTGGGAAGGGTTCCGTCTTTAACTCGCGTCGATTCTTTTACGAGTAATTCGACGTATAAAATATGGGGTATAACACTTAACCTCCACTTCCCTGGACTTGTTATTGTCCTCATCAATAATAGCCATTGTTACACCATCAGGGAATTCATCAAGCAAATCAACAAATACTTTGACCCTTGCACAACTAGGTCTAGTTTTATTAATAGCAGGCATATCCAATTGTAATGGCTTGCCAACTGCTGATGCCAACGAGGGTAATGATTCTTTAACAAAGAAAGTTGGGAATAGATGGGGAAAAGAGATCCAAGCCATGGCTTTTGTGGTTTCTTCTTCAACTTTAAACATAGGATCGTATATCAATGGTCTCATGGGATAATAATAACCATCCTTTGAATTAATATGATGTACCCCTTTAGATGTCATCGTAATAAGATCTTCCAATAGATAAACCTCATTAGAATATGGTGATGTCTGAATAAACCAACCCTACATCTACCATAGATACCACATTGTTTTGGAATTTTTCACTCTCAGTTCCTTCAACTCTGGCCACCCATACGAAAGTTTTCTCACTACAGCGTAGTCTAGCTCATCAATGGAGTTCATACATAAAACCTCAGGCTTTGTCCATCTAACCACATGTTTTCCATCCTTTAGCTCTACTTTTTTTTTATCTCAATAGGTTCAATGTCCTCTTTGGACGTCTGCATGTCATGGTTTAAGAGTTTTGGATTAACTAGATTGGTATATGATAGGGTTTTGTCTATGTTTAGTACTGGATTACGGTTAGATGTTGTTGTAGGGTTCAGTGGAGGGAATTGGGATGATGAAGCCAGATCATGACCAGCCACCAGTGGTGGTTGGCTGCTAGCCATCAACATTAAACTATGGTTTGCTCACTTTTTTTAGGATTTGCATGAAGAGAGAGAAGAGAGATTTTTAAACCGAAGTAGCTTAAAATAAGTATATTCACCAACACTTGGGCCAAAAACCGCAGCAAAAATCCCAACAATTTAGTTGCAAACTCATCCAAACATTGCAGCCTTTCTAATCATGAATAGCAGTAGGCTTAAGCATCATGTACAACAAGCTCAAAGACATTTGGGATTTGAAAGTCCCCAAGTCACAAAGAAAAGGGAGTGAAGAATGAGTATTCCAAAGTGGCAATTTGAACAAAAGATCAACACAAAGACATCTCATTTGTTTGGCAGATTATCACAACTTAGTCAAGTTTTATCATATCAAACAACGGTTGAGTCCATGTTGTTTAAGAGTTGATGAGCATATACAAAGACTTATTACAGATAAAAGTCTCAGGTACCTGAATCTTAAATAACAATTCCAATTATTAAAAAAAAATTATTTAATCAAAGTTGAGTCATTCTACTCTTTAATTAACCAGTCGGCCCACAAACAAACACTTAAAGTTACAATTATTGTCCTGGAACAAGCACAAGAAGAGAACATTAAATCTTTAAAAGGAAAACCATTACATAAGTAAGGATTGTCATGAAGTTAAACTAAACATTTCAGATTACATAAGTTTGCTGCAGAAATTAATATAATTACTTGGGAGGACATGTTACTTTTAATGCATACAAACATACATCAATTTAAGTATAGCATCAGACTTGTTTAAAGAAGATTTTGGACTTTCTAGAAAGATTAAACTAATGTCAATATTTGAAACTTAACATCCCGGACACAAAATTTTCCACAAACTCAAACATATACCACATTACTAGAAAGTTTTTAGATTTAGTCACATCTCAGTCATTATATAACATATGTAGATAATCAAGCAGGTTGAATTCAAAGGAGTTTTCCCTTCAGAAAAACATAAGTTGGACTGAAATGAACTCAATAATTCGTAGGGATCTTTTAGCTCATTTGTAATCATTTTCACATGCTAATTGAAATGAGTGATAGTTTGAAAGGAGAAGGGGGTTATGAAGATATGGATGACCAGCTTAACATAACTTTCACAAGAAGATTAAGAGAAAAGCATCATATAAATCTTAGATTCTAAGAAACAGACAATACTCCTTAATGCCCAAAAAAAAAAAAATTTAAAGTATTGAGAAAGGAAAAGGAGAAGGTCTGATTCTCACCCAAAACTAACAGAAGCTGAGTCTTATCTTAGAGATTCAACACCACTACTGGTTTAAAACTATTCTTTTAATTCCACAAGAGAGGTTTAACTTGTCATATAAAAGGAAACAAGAGACAAAATACAAAAAAATATTTATCAAGTTTAAACCATATGTATCTCAATATTTGCAAGGCATATAAACACCTTAAAGGACTGCTTGAAAATTATTGAAGCATTTAATCACCCTAACCTAGTTGAATTCTTGATTTTAACCCAAATCTCCAACAGATCTTAACTCAAAATAGTTCCATTTCATGTATTCTAAAAAAAAAAAGGAAAGCAGAAATTATATGTTCCTCATGCAGCCTAACAAACAAAGATCCAAGGGTGTGTACTAACCAACACGTAAACTCTATGTAACTGTTAACTTGAGTTCAACCATAATAAAATTAAACCTCTAACATGACAATACTTTAATTTAAATTAAGACATTATTAATCCATAAATTAAAGTTTTTTGTATATGGAATAAGAAATTGAAAATGACTACTTACACAGCTATGCTTAAACAGTAAATACTTTGAACTAAAGTACCTGCTTTATAACTGAGTTCTCACATCCACATTAACCTAAAGAAATGGATGAAATTAATGATATTTGAGTATTATTTAAAATAGTAGATACCTCAACTTATACATAGGGAGATCATGAAAAAGATAGTGGCAATTCTTATAAGGAAAAACTATGTTTAGATATGCAAATCTAGTGAGCACATAAGCGCGAGGCTTTTAACCCACATATTGACTTTTACACAGGCAAGACAAAGGGAAAGGATGCTTAAAACAACAAAAGAAAGAAAGGGAGATAGAGAGGGAACACAACGGATTTTAAAAACAGAAAGATATCCGTCAGGCATCGTACATTCGTGAGTATAGACATTGTGTTCATTACTCTACCAAAACCAATTCTCAACTCCTACAAACTTGCTTAAGTCGAAAAGAGCACCAATGATAGAAACGACAGGGGAACAAATTCTGAATTGAGATTAAACAACTCATGCGTCGTCACAGAACTTCAAAGGAATGCATACAATAATCATGTTTCTTATATTAACTAGAATATTCATCCAAACTACTACATGAAATTCAACCCCAACAAAAGAGAAATCTAAGAACTACTCCACACAGGACTAGAATTACTTCATTATGAAATTTAAGTAGGAAATAAAAATGAAAAAGATAGAGGACTACCTTTTTGATGAGCAGCGATGAAGGCGACAACAGTTGAGTTGATAACTTTCAAAACAACACAACAACTAACTCGAACTTGAAAAAATTATTTAACTGGTTCCGATAATTCAAGAATTAGGCTTAGAAGAGAAAATTTCTTATATGAAGCTAAGTAATTGAATGTTTCAGAACTTCAGGTGTTCAAACTTGTTTTTGTGAAGTGAGGAAGGAGTTCTATTTAAAGGGGACAACATGCTCATATTTTTTTTTTGTTAAAATTCAATGCGGGACTCTTGAATTTTTGAACGTTGCTGAATAACTATTTGAAATTTCGTATCTTGCAGGACACTGGACTCAAATGAAAATTGAAAATAGAGAAAATGTCTAGAGTTATTGTTTGAATTGACTCGTTGCAGAGAAAAAAGACAAGCTTCCTTAATTTCCATTGCCCAAAATGGTGAAGCCAAGGCTGTCAAGGTGAAATTGCATTGAAGCAATAATAGATTTGGTCGAAAAATAGCTCATAGCAAGTTGGATTTACATTGAAGGCTAGGGCTCATTTGGGAATTTGGGTTTGTTTGGTTTTTCTGTATGTTTTTGGTTTAAGAGGAAATGAGAGATTAAAAGGGAGTATTAATTGAAGGTTGGGTCGGGTCAAGTTGTTGGGCTGGACGGATTTTGGTGGAAAATTGAGCTGATTTAATGAGATGAAGAAGTGGCTTTAATTGGATTTGAAACACATCCAAAATCTTTCTCAAATAGCCAAATTGCTAAAAATTGGAATTCAATCCTTTACAAAATCAAACCGACTTTAGTACTGAACTAGATTGAATTAAAACTGAGATGAAATAAAATTCAATTAATTAATTAAGTTTCTTGATTTTACCATAGTAAAATAAGACTTTAATTTGACCATTAAAAATATCTATTCAATAAAAAGTCTTATTTTTGTGCAAATTTATTTTCGAATTGATAAAATTGACATAATTTATATTTAAAGTAACACATAATAATATACGTAATATTTATTAGGGTATTTTTGCCAATGAAATGGAAAAATAACACTAAAGCTATTTTAGAACGTATTTTTGATTTTCGGAACAATTATTTTACGTTGTTTTCAATTAAAGAAGCTTGACTAGTTAATTTGAAATTTTGGAGGGCAAAAATTGGGTGTCAAGAGGCGGAACTCAGTCCGGCAGAGGTGGACATCAGCCTGATAGGGGCGGGGCTCAGTCAGGTCAGAGTGGTTGTAGTGGTTCGTAGGTTGATGGCGGACAAGTTCATTATTATGCATTCCCTGGCAGGCCAGAGGCCAAGGCTTCAGATGTTGTCATCACAGGTAATATCTCAATCTGTCATCGGGCGGCTTCAGTGTTGCTCAACCCGAGTTCCACTTTCTCTTATGTGTCTACATATTTCTCTATTTGTTGGGATATGGTTTGTGATCTACTTGACATGCCTATTCATGTATCTACTCCGATCGGAGATTCTATCATAGTAGATCGAGTTGATCGATCTTGTTCAGTTACGTTTATGGCTTGTGGTACATGGATAGACTTGGTGATTCTTGATATGGTAGATTTTGATGTTATGTTAGGTATGAGTTGGTTATCTTCGTACCATGAAATTCTGGACTGTCACGCCAAGACAATCACGCTTGCCATGCCATATATTCCTAGACTCGAGCTGGGTACTCCTAGTCTCTCCCTAAAGAAGATTATCTCTTTCCTTTAAGCTAGGAAGTTAGTTGATAGAGGATGTTTAGCTTACCTGGCCCATATTCGTGGTATCAATGCTGACACTCTGGCACTTGAGCATGTTCCTGTTGAGAGTGAGTTCACAGAGGTTATTCCGTTGGACTTTAGGTATGCCACCCGATTGTGATATTGACTTCTACGTTGATCGTGAGCTGGACACTGACCCTATTTTTATTTCGCCATATCGGATGGCACCAGATGATTTGAGAGAGTTAAAGGAGCAGTTGCAAGATCTTCTTAGCAAAGGTTTCATTAGATCGAGTGTCACCCCTTCGGGCGCTCCCATTCTTTTTGTGAATAAGAAGGATGGGTCGATGCGGATGTGCATTGATTACTTCCAGTTGAACAAAGTCACCATTCAGAATAAGTATCCTATTCCCTGCATCGAGGATATGTTTGACAAGCTTTGTGGCTCGTCAGTGTTTTTCAAGATTGATTTGTGGTCTGACTATCACTAGTTAAAGATTAGGGCTGAGGATATTTTCGAGAGTGCCTTTAGGACTCATTTTGGTCATTATGAGTTCCTCGTTATGTCTTTTGGGCTTACCAATTCCCTGGCAGCTTTCATGGACCTGATGAATGGCATTTTGAAGCCTTACTTAGATTCTTTCATCATAGTTTTCATTGTGACATCTAGGTATATCGTGAAACAAGGAAGATCATGAGAAAAACGTGAGAATTGTACTTGGATTGTTGAAAGGAAAGGAACTTTATTATAAGTTTTCTAAGTGTGAGTTTTGGGTCGATTCTGTAGCATTCTTGGGGCATGTCGTGTCTAAGGACAGGATTATGGTGGATCCCAAGAATATTGCGATAGTTTGAGATTTGGCTAGGGCCACTTCAGTGACCGAGATCCAGAGTTTTATGAGTCTCACCGGTTATTATTATCGGTTTGTGAAGGTGTTTTCTTCGATTGCTTCCCATTTAAATCATTTGACTCAAAAGAATGTTTCCTTTCAGTGGTCCGATGAGTGTGAGGAGAGCTTTCAAAAGCTCAAGAATTTGTTAATTTTTGCTCCTATTTTATCTCTACCAATCTAGGGAGATAATTTTACAGTCTATTGTGATGCTTCCCGTATAGGTTTGAGTTGTGATTTGATGCATGATGGTAAGGTTATTGCCTATGCTTCGAGGCAGTCGAAGGTCAACGAGAAGAACTGCCCCACTCATAACTTGGAGTTGGCGGCTAGTTTTTCTTTGAAGATTTCGAGGCACTACTTGTATGGGGTTCATTATGAGGTTTTCACGGATCACCATAGTTTTCAGCATGTGTTCAATCCAAAGGATTTGAACTCCAGACAATGAAAATGGATAGAGTTGGTCAAAGATTATGATTTGACTATTTTGTATCACCCGAGTTAGGACAGTGTGGTGGCGGATGCTTTGAGCTGAAAGGTGGTGAGCATGGCTAGTTTAGCCATATTTGTATCTGAGGAGAGACTTTTGGCTAGGGATATTCATACTTTTGCAAACGGGATGGTAAGAACTTGACATTCTAGATTCAGCTAGAGTTTTGGCTTGTGTTGAGGTGAGGTCGTCGCATTTGGATGAAACTAGGGAATATCAATTCGAGGATGCTATGTTGTACAAGATTCGTGATAAAGTGATGAGTGGAGAGGCCAAGGAAGCAATTTTGGATAGTTAGGGGGTTTTGAGGATTAAGGGGCGTATTTGATTTCCTCAGGTTGGTGGCTTAATCAATTTGAATTTACAGGAGGCTAACGTCCTAGACATTCTATACACCTTTGGTGCTATCAAGATGTATCGTGATTTGAGACAGTACTATTAGTGGGGTAGGATGAAGTGTGATATCGTTAAGTTCATTTAACAATGTTTGAATTGCCAGCAGGTCAAGTCAGAGCATAAGTGACCGGGGGGTATGCTTCAGAGGATGCCCATTCCAGAGTGGAAGTGCGAGAGGATGGCCATGGATTTTGTGGTTGGATTTCCGAAGACCTTGGGCAAGTTTGACTTGATTTTGGTTATTGTGGATAGGTTGACTAAGTCTGCGCAGTTCATTCCAGTTTAGATGACTTACAATGCCGAGAAGTTGGCTAAGATCTATATCCGAGATATTATTCGATTGTGCCTCAACCCAAACCCATGGACCGTGACGAGCGCCCTATCAATGCTAACCAAGCACCTCTAAACTCGTACTTGCAATATGCTAAATAACCTGGTGGCCTATTTCTAACTCATATCTGAGCAATAGCATCTGCCAAAAATTTTATTTAATAAACTCTGTCTCAAAAAATTCATAATTTATACACGTGGATATGTATATATAGGCATACGTACAATGGAAGACAACACAGTCTAACATGGCCACTACATGCAGTGCACAGAAAATAGGAGATCACAAAGCTACATAATGTTTCCACCATATACAACTGTCTCCATACCTCTAAGGAATATAAGCTGTAGCAAAGACAGGATAAGGCCCTGCCGTACCCACATATCTACATAGCAAAATAGCATACCAAAAAGAGGCTGTAGCTCTGGACCAATGGAGTACTCTGACCGCGGCTGGGGGAAGGTCCTACTGATATAGATCATCCGACTGGCTACCTAATCCTGCGGGCATGAACACAGCGTCCATAAGGAAGGACATCAGTATGAACAGTGTACTGAGTATGTAAGACATGAATAACAACATAATAAGAGGTATGGAATGTAACATGAGATAAAGAGAAAACCTATGCATCTGATTTGCCTTATAAGGCAGATACCATGCATGCTTAACGTTAAAGAAAACATTTCTCATATACATATACATAACATAATCATTAGCCCGGGTCCGGGCCTCTCGCGTCCGGGGTAAACGTCTGACGCCGCCCACCAGTGGTGTCATGTCTGGCCAACTAGGCCCGGTGTTATCATTATCCATCAGCCGCCCACCGAAATGGTGTCATGCTCGGCCAACTAGGCTCGGTATAATCATACATAACATAAGCATGCATAAAAGCCCAATCAAAAATTACAACTCTATTAAAGTTACGTAAGGTTAGTAACCTCCGATTTATATTATGGAACAATCATCATCGCTATATCTCACCTTGAAAGAACAATTATCATAAGGTGAGATCAACAATATGAATAAAGTCAAGGAAATCATGAAATAAGCTCAATAATCTCATAATAGCATCAAATCCATAAGCTTTGGAATTTCTGGAAATTAGGTCATCAACATCGTCATTATCATTATAAAAACATACTCATCTTTATCGTCATAAGAGCTTTTAGAATCATAAATCTCTGGCCTTTGAGAATAAGGACATTTTAGGAAACATTTATGGGTTCACAAGAAAGGAATCATGCCTTTGGAAAGAAAGGGAATAACCTTAACACACCTTTTAGTATCCTTAACTTCTCAACGTTTATCCTTCCAAGCTTGTAAGCCTACATGTAAACCATTCATACTATTGTTAGGTTCATTGTCACATGCTTATCTTGAGGCTTCAATTTAAATCCATTTAGAATCTGCCAAAATTTGGGCTGCATCTCCCCTGCTTATATGTCTACCCCGAAACCATAATATCAAAAACCAACAACAACAATACCAATACCAACATCAACAACATCATTATAAATACCAATATATTCCCTAAAACATCCCACATGATATTTTCCAAATTTCTCAACTAGCCAACTTGTAATACGACTATTTAACAACTTTATCTCCGTAAATAAACCGGAATTAATATTAACAAGGTGAGATTCATACCTTATTCTTGCTGTAGTATCAATATCTTCAATATTAACTTTGAATCCAAGCCAAAATCCACCGTAAAACCGGACTACACTCACCGTTACACGTTTCCCGAGCCTCGTATATAGTCCCATCACTTAAACCCAATCACTAATTACCTCTATATATTTCTTGGAAGCCCTCATTTGTTTTTGGATGAAGAGGAGTGGAGAAAATGAGGTTTAGGGTCAGATTTTTCCCTTAAATAACTTCTAGAGGTCGGTTGCACGGACCTAGAATTTTCCTCGGCGTGTTCGCACATTGTAGCTTCGCGTTCACGTAGGGTAATCACCTGCTCCACCCGCCTAACTTGTAACATCCATAACTCTCTACTTCGATGTCCAATTGACGAATGGTTTATTGCGTTGGAAACTAGACTTCCTGAACTTCAATTTAGCTTTTGCTTTACCCCAAAACTCCTCATATACTAAAAGATATTCTTCCCCCAAGTTGGGCCAAAATTTCCCCTCATATTTTCTTCAAAGTTCCAACAAAATTAATTTCCTTGATTCACTTGCCCTTCAATCCTTCCATAGCTTATTATATGAACCTAAACCCTCATAATCATAAGATAGACATGTATACTCTCATATGCCTCTTGAAAGGTAGCTTGAATCTCAACATACAAAACTACGGGGTGTAACACTCTCCCACCCCTCTAAATAAATTCGTCCCCGAATGTTGTGGTTAAAATTCCATGACACATTCATTGATTTCGTGAATGATTTCCCTTCTCCTGTACTCCTGTCATCTTAGCTTTATATTATCAGTTGATCAGCCTTTTTCTCATTCCCTCTCAACTCTTTATTGCACTATTCTGTAAATTCTTTAATCTTCTGTTGTTATGTATGAAATCAGAAATCAACTAACACTTGGTTATTGTTTTCCTTCCGTTACGGTGGTCCTGACCCGCAAATTCTATGGGAACTATTGATTTGTAAGTACCTCTTCCTACTTGCTGGTGGACAACTCTCTTATTCAACCGCGGAGCCTTCCTTTGCTTACTTTTTTGGTACTAATTCAGGCCATCCCTTTTTATACTCGCCGATCTTTCATACGTACCACATCATCTCTTTGTGGTCTATTGATCAGACCCCTTGATTCCTCACAATCTCATCATAGTTACTTTCACAATAGTATTTTTATTGCCGATGAATCGCTACTGTTAACAGTTGTTGACCTCGGCTATCCATTCCAATTCCTTTCCAAGATTAACTATAACCATACTCTCACACAATCTCTAAATTACGCACACATCTAATTTTTCTCGCAGTAGGGTGACACCTATGATAAACTAATATCCATAGTTCAAACTACCTCATAACTCAAATATCTTCAAACTCATATTAAGACTTTTCCTTTAATTTCTTTTCCACAAATCTCGCATTGTACTTACCAGCATAGAGCTAAGGTAAACTCCCGCTTTACTACAACTTCCTTCCAACATGAGTACCTTATTCTTGAGTTTCATATACCTGTGATCATTCAATAAACAGTTATTGTCCATTTCTTCGTGACAATAGTTCATATAATTCTATCATACATGCTCTCATATTCGGCATAGCTAAAAACATGTGATATACTTTCTAATCCTCGGCGATACTGCTGTCTTACTACTCCTAAGCCCACAACCTTTATCTTTTGGAAATTGGCGCACTGCCTATAATTACCCTTTCTGTTAGGATTCTCACTTCTTCTAATACACTTCTTTCTTTGGAATTTTAGGAATGTTGTAATTCATTTCAGGGCTAAGTCTGCGCTTCTCCTCTTTTTGAGGATATTCTTATACACTAGTAACCTTTGAATATTAATTATCGTTGATAATCACCTTGTCTACCTTAACGATCCTCCCACTTCTCGGTTCCTTATAATGCCGGAGTTTCTTTCGTCGCATGGTTCGACTTATTTCCCTTTATGTTAGTTGAAATCTGGTATTATTTCAAATGTTTATACATATCCGATCCCATGCAGGTGCCTCTTTTGTTGTCTTTCCATTTCTACCTTTTATGACTAGTAATTTCCTGGGCTAGTGAATTAATGGGGACGGCGGAGTTCATTAAACCCCTTTGTCGAGTGTCAAATTATACCTCGATCCTTCCACCCCAGACATTTTCCACGACTATTTTCTTAACATCCTTGAAATTCTTCTTGCTCTGAGTTCCCAATTCTGATTTATGTCTGTATTACCATTAAAGGTTAATATTCCACACCATCCATTCCCACGACTCATCCTTTCATTTGCTTAGCACATTTGTCCCGTAACTCTCTTTAACTACTTGTCAGCATCACGACTTTGCATCGTAGTTCTTCCAGTGTCCTGCTGCTTCTTGTTTTTATCATTAAATCCTTACAAAGTGCACTCTTTTCCTTCTTCCTTTGGTCAAGCCTTCCTCTTTCTTTTCGTTACTAAGGCTAGTTCATATTTATATGTGTCCCCCGTATATCATTATTTCCTTTATGATCGAATCCCTATACTCTTTACAGAGGTTCTTACCTCATGTTTCTAATATATAGCCTCATGGTCAGCTTTGTTAACTTACTATCCTCTCTCTTGTCCTTGGTGATTGCTCGGTAATCCTTCAGCCAACCCCTTAGTGTACCTTTCGTACTTTCGTCCTCAGGGGTCTTGAGTCTTTCTACTCCTAAGTGCTATTCTCCACTTGCCATTTTATAGTATTGATCCTGAAGTTTGTGGAATATTCTTTCAGAAGTGCAAATCCATTCTACCTCTAAGTTATCTTTTGGAAGGGCTCTTCATTTCCGAGGTAATCGTGTCAATATGACTGCACATTTATCTCTTCCAATGCCCCTCAAGAGTCAGAAAATCTTTAGCATCTTCGCAAAATCCTGCTTATTCTTTCCCAATTCACATCCCTATTCGTTATTACTGGCCTTCAATCCCATTTATCAAAATTTGTTTTCGGGCCCTATACATTCGTCCTTTTGTTCCACACTATCATACTCAATTCTCTCCATATTCTTACTTTTGAAATTCGTTCAAATGGTCCTTTACCTCTACCGTCGTCCTAACTCTCTCTCTCTCGAAGGCTTCACGTGAACTTTGTTAACATCATACTTTCCTTGCTCAGACTCCTCATTTTCTCAGGGCATCCTAATCTTCTCACTCTTGTATACCCGCTTTATTCTTTTCCCTGGTGTTATTGCATCAGTCTTATCCTGCTCTAAATTTAGAGAGTCTAATGTCGCCTTGCCCTGTGACACTTGCCTCTTGAACTTCAATATCTTGTTCAATCAGTACCTTTAACACATCGCAACGTCGATTATCGGGGCACGCAAACTGATTGAACGCATATAAAATATCTTACATACCTCGCCTAGCACCTTACTTGCAAAATATCCCCAATACTATTTTAAACTCATCCTAGTTCTGTAGCTGTAATACGTCTTCTCTCTCTTTGCCAAGCTGGTCCGCATTGTCCCTCACAATCATCTGGAGTTTCCAACTGTGAGTTTTACAGCTTCTAATTTCCCTCGAGCTATTGTAGTCCCTCATCCTTCTGTTATGTCAGAATTTGTAGGACTTTTAGTACACTTCCTAGAGGGTCACCCATCCTAGTATTACTCTCACCCTAGCACGCTTAACTTTGGAGTCCTGATGGGATCCGGTGCGTTAGTGCCGGTACGATCGCATCCATCCTATTGCGTGACCTAGAACAATTTGAAGTTCTAACGGATCCCAATAAAATTCTTGTAATGCATCTCCCTCCGGATTGGAAAGGTCTCTTACTTTCCTGACCGAGCAAATTTTGTTTTAGCCTTCGGAACTCTCAATAAAAACCATCGATCAACACACGACTGTCTTTCATTCCTAAATTTAAGATTCCTAGTAGGGACCAAAACATCATAGTCGCAGTTATCCATAAGTACTTTGCTTATCGATTCCTCCAAAACACCCATTTGTCACCTATTAATGAGATCCTGCAATAATTGTACACACATAAGAAATTTCAATAAAAGACCCATATACATGTAGCCCGCCTGTCCTACTTTTGGTCTGGAGGGATGTAAAGTGAAGTATCCTCCTCCGCATCCTCTCGCCATCTATTAGTTCATCCCTCCTCATCTCCCCCATCCGAATCAGAGGGGTACGAATACCCTAGAAACTCCTGATTTACCGAAGGACAAGACAAAAGGCTAGAATAATCGGTAACACTCACAGAGGTAGTTGCCCTAACATAATGCTCAACCACATGAGAAGCTGGAGGGGTCAACTCTGGTACAGCCTCGGGAGCGTCCTCCACCGGTGTATTATATGAACCCTCAGACGGGTCCGTTTCATAACTATCTTCCGACGGGTACTCCTCCATCGAAGTCACAAACTCTGGGGGGATCGTCTCGGGGTCCTCGGAAGGGTTTATCTCAATAGAATAGATAAGACTCCTCCTGCTCGGTCCAGGAATCTGGGGTCCCGAATCCATCTTAGGGACCTTCCTGGCACCTCCACTATCTGAGGCCGATCTCTTCATCTCTTGTCAAACTGCACCTACGTACAGGAAAATAGGTTCAAAACGATCTTTCCTAGACTCTGGCTCTATCATACGATCTAAGATAGAAGGAAGCGTCAATGATTCCTAAATGCCCCGCAGCCTCCTGTTTATAAGTGTGGCCGACTTTACACCCATAAACAGGACTCTACTGGACATTGTCTGTAGACAACCCTAGGACTAACCGCTCTGATACCACTTTGTCACGACCCAAACCCATGGACAGTGACGAGCGCCCGATCACTGCTGAGCAAGCACCTCTAAACTCGTACTTGCCATATGCTGAATAACTTGGTGGCCCATTTCTAACTCATATCTAAGAGATAGCATCTGCTGCAAAATTTATGTAATAAACTCTGTCTCAAAAAATTCATAATTTATACACGTGGATATGTACATATAGGCATACGTGCAACGGATGAAAACACAGTCCGACATGGCCACTACATGCACTTTACAGAAAATATGAGACCGCAAAGCTACATAATGTTTCCACTTTATACAACTGTCTACAGACATCTAAGGAATATACGCTGTAGAAAAGAAAGGACAAGACCCTGCCGTACCCACATATCTACATAGCAAAACAACATGCCAAAAATAGGTTGCAGCTCCGAACCAATGGAGCGCACTGACCGCTTCCTTATTGCTTGTGACTTGTGAGGAAGAAAGTGATGGTGATTGTATGTGTTCTGAGGAGGATAAATTTTTGGATATGATATTACTTGGCTTTGATGTTGGTTCGATTGAGGAAGTTGAGATAAATAGTTGGTTAAGGGTGGTGGGTTAAGGGGGACTGGAATGCCCGCAGTGATATTTATTTTTAGTTAAGGGTGACAAATGGGCAGGTTGAACTCAATTTGGACGTGTCAAAATGGTTAAGCTAATAAATGGGCGTGTCATATGACTTGGGCTGAAATGGGCTAAAAAGTGGGTCATAACCCAATCCGCTCAATTCTCACTAAGTTGTAATTTCGTAGTTTGTTGCTTTATAATCTTTTAGTACGGGTAAAAATAATTTTGTATGCCGATAAATAGAATATCAATTAAAAATGTCTTTTTAAAGTTATTTCAATAAGATTTCTCATACGTCAATTTGGGTCAGATATCAACTCAATTTTTATCGGCTGAAATGAGTTGTGCTAAAATGGGCTAAGCTAATAAATGGGCTGGTCTTTACAAGTTGGGTGGATCATGTTTTCATGAGCTAATTTTCTACCTCTAATGTAGCATCTCGACTTTTCAGACTAAGGCTCGACTTGTGCTACGGGAGTTTAACTAAATATATAAAGTTACAGAGTTTCGAGCGAATGGATGAATGGCCTACTTAAAGAATCTATAAACCCTTGATTCCCTGAAATACCTTTCCATCCATATAAAGATCAGGCCAAATGGATCCCGATGCAAGAAGTTATGCGCGTTACGAAGACGCTACATAGAAGCCGACAGTAGTTGCATGCTGCATGATGTACACATGACGCGCGCGGTTTAGGTTTTTCCTAATTTCATGTATTTATATGTATTTAAGCTCGGGATTTATTTCCCTAACTCCTCCAAACACGAAAAACACCCTAGAAACAGATAAAACTAGTATCATGCATCAAAAACCATTCAAGGTAAGTTTTAATGATGTTTCTAAGTTGATTTCAAGTCTCTAATACCTTGCTAACCTGACGAAACCCTTCAAATTCATAGATCATCAATTAAGCCATCATTGTTGGGAGAGAAAACCTCATAATCCAAATTCAAGAGTATTGAATGCCAATAAAGTAAGACCTTCACCCTCTAATCTATGATGGCTTCATGTTGATGATTAGACTTTAAGTTCTTAGACAATAAGTTGATGGGTTTGATAGAATAAAATGTATGAACTATTTTACGGTTTGGATTGTTGAATTAGGGTGGTTGTAATAATGTGGGTGATGAAGAATGATGTTAATTATATCTAATTGAGATAGTAGAACCACCTAGAGTTAAAAGGATGGGTAATTTGGTGAAGAAACACCATAATGAGGGTTGAGGAACTTTATGCCCACACGGTGTTTGATAAAATGCCTAGATGACCAAAACATGAGTATTCTTAGTAATAATGATTCCCTTTGACTTATTGCTATAGACTGAAGTTGAAAGGAGTGAGTAACGTTGTATTACACTTAAAGGTCTGAATTAAAGTATATGAGGCTGAATCTATGCATGTAGAATTGTCACGACCCAACCGATGAGCATTGACGAGTGCCCAACCACTACTGGCCAAGCACTCCTACTTGCATTTACATTTCACTGATTAACCTGGGCCATATACAATCCACAAGTGAGCTGTACTGTCTCCTGAATGATCAACACCAGAAACACCGTCTTGAGAACTCAAGGCCAACGCATACATATAAACATAAATACTGAGAGTAACAGCGCAAACCGATTTGGCCGCTATATATACTGTACACCAAAGTAAACGCTGACGAGGGTGCATAACATCACGACTACCTATCACTGTATACAGATATCAATAAGATACAGACAGTAGAAGAGACAGGACAAGGCCCTGTATACCCAAATATGTACACAGCAGAATAGCATACCACAGGGTGTAGCTCCGGTCCAAATGGAGCTTACTGGCTGGAACTGGAAAGAGGCCCTACTGGTCTAGCTCACTCGGCTGGCTATCTGATCCTGCGGACGTCAACACAACGTCCACAAGAAGGGACGTCAGTGATACGCTCAAATTACAGCTATTAATTGTATAACGCGAACGTTGTCAAATATAGTAACCCAACAAGGTTGGGGTCGAATCCCACATCGAATATGGTGTGAAAAGGTTACTAAAGTCGTAGATGCTAAGTTCTAGGTCTAATGTCTTAATTCGATGATTTTGGTAAAAGTTGTTTTTTCTATAACTAATTGCTAAACTATTGCTTTGGTGGAAATTTATGGTAAAAGAAACTAAGGTTGTGTCCCCGTTAGATAGGGTGTATGATCAGGGGTATTGATCTTGATATACTTATAATGGATCATTATATGAATGCAATTAATCTCTATGTGAATCTCTACTATTTCCCAATAAATAGAGATTATGTCTTTCTATGATTTTCCCAAATATAAGAAAGTAACCACGAAGAACGATTAATTATGCCAAGTAAATTCTTCTTATTCCTAAGTGAATTTATTATACAAAGTTTAAAGCTTTGAGTTCTTGTTAGTTATTCTTACCAGCCCTAATTATTTTCCCAAATAAATCAAGGTTTATGGCTTTAATCAATGTTTGCAACCATTAATTATGAATGAAGAATGAAGAATAACTAAACCCTAACAATCCATTATTTGTATAACAATTACAAACCCAATCACAAAACACCCATCATTGGGTTCACAACCCTAGTAAGGGAATTTAGCTACTCATGACAAAGGACAAGAAATAAGAAATTGAAGAATTCACAATTGCTTACTTTGGAATGAAAGATGAATTGATAATACTTGAATTGATGTTTGAATCTTCAAAAACTAGAGAGTATTTAATGTTCTAAGTCAAGAGAGAAAAATATAAGAACTGATAACAATTAAAAACCCTACAATGACTATTTATAGGTTTTGGAAATATAAAAGTTACAGATTTGCACTTTGGTCCCGTCGTTACGAAATACAGTCCGTAAAGTGATTTACGGACCGTAAAGTCAGTTTACGACCCAGTCGTCCTTCAGTTGTGAGCAAAATTCCATCTTTTGAAATACGGACCATAAAGTGGTTTACGGCCCGTAAACTGCTTGGTCGTCCTTCAACTTCCACAATTCAGACTTTCTGCCAATTGCTCGAATGGTTAAATACGTGTTGGAATACGGACCGTAAACTGAAATACGGTCCGTAAACTGAGCTCGTAAATCACCATCTTCTCAACTTGCCTTTCTGTTTCTGGTATCCTTTAATACGACCATGGAATACGGCCCGTAATGTACTTTACGGACCGTAAACTGAGTTTACGACCTGGTTTTGCCTCTTCAACTGCTGCCATGCCAAATCTGTTCCTTCTCCTGAAAAACATTAAAAACCATGTAAAATCACATGAACTTGCTTAAAAACAAGTAAAACTTATAGCAGAAAAGCATCGATTTGTGGCGTAAAATCACGCCACATCAACACCCCCAACTTAAAGTCTTTGCTTGTCCTCAAGCAAGTCATACAAATCAACGACTCAAACTAACACCTAGATATCACAGAATAACAGTGTCTACATCGGTTTTGACTCTGAACCACCGGCATGCATGTTTTTCTTCAAAGGACCAACCCAATTTTCTAATTCAAGGCAACATACACAACTCAAGAAAGTTATGACTAACAATAAAGCTTCAATACATGACATTGCGTTATCGACATATTATGATGCACACAAACGCTACTTTCGGCGGTCACTTTATTTTGCTCAATTCTCATCCTTATGCCCTCACATAGACCAAAGAATGTCCCAACACACATATATAAAACAAGAATGGGACGAAGATGAAAGAGAAGAGAAAAACACACACACTCACAAAGAATTCATATCTACACATGCAAATACCATAGGCTTGCACTTATTTTCTCTGTTCTCATCCTAGGCTCGTTCGGTTGTGATCACATTAGGACTTGTTTCGGCTTGTAATGTAGGCTTGGGGACGGGTAGGATACTTTTTGGGTATTAGTGACTCACCCTCCTTGACACTACAACATCTCTTTACCTTGATTGCCTCTTTTCTTTCCAACTCCTTTATTTTCTTTCACGTTTTCGACCTCGATGTGGTTTTATTCCTATCCAACTAGCAGTTCTTTTTTGTGTTCCAATTTTTTTTTTTTTTTTGAATTATATGCAACCACCACATCGATTCTCTACTAGCAAACTCCACCACCCCCAACATTTGTTCTCAACATCTACATTACATTTAATTCACCCCCAACTTAAGCGCTTTGCCTCGTCTATCTAGTAGCATCAAGGAGGGAACGGGTGCGAAGATGGATAAATTTCACAACGGGTGAGGTTTCATTCAGCTAGCCAAGAAAAAGGTCAAAAAGGGAAACTAGTGATATTTTCAGCTTTTAGTAAGGCTTATTTAGGCACAGTGACTATTTACACAAAGAAAGCCTAAGATCATTTCACAACCAAACTAACTTTCGGATTTCAAACAAGACCAACCAGGCAAGTTCTAGATTGTACATGCATGAACAGAATTAAACTAAAAACTCACACACACATCGGCATAAGGACAATCATTTTATTACACTTGTGACCTCCTAAGTAGTGATTCATCACACACAATACCCCACTAGCCACAATGTCATATAGAGAATCAATCATGTAAAACAATAACTGTTCTAAGTATGCATTTTTCAAAAATTCTGAGGGGTCCAAAATTTTTATCAAACCACGACACATGCCATCAGTTACAAAGTAACACCAAATAAGTAAAAATTATTCTACTCAACCTAAGCAACACCCTAAACATGCCAGTTTCAACAAAATAAACCCCCCTCAGGAAAAGAACTTCGGTAAAGAAAAGCCGAGGGGGTTCCTAAACACATATTTATACTACACTACTTTCAACTAGGCCCACCCCCAACTAAAGAATCAAGCACTGCCCCAGTGCTTCACTTATAAGAATGAGGGGAAAAAAAATTGGTACCTTGGTGCTGGGAGCATCTCATAACTGGCCCGCCGCATCCGGCGGTTAACTTGACGACTCTCCTGGTTGGCGCTGCAGTTCAACTAATGACTGAATGATCGCCTGCTGCAGTTCCTTCTTTTATGTCTTCTTTAATCTCATGGCCAATTCCTCCGGGTCCTCAGATGATTCACGGACCCTCTTTCCAGTACCGCGAACAGAGGGTTCGGTATCCTCCGTCTCCTCCTCAGAATCTAACAGATCCAGCACCTTAAATGTACTAGGAAAAATGGCACGTGGTGCTGGCACTGGTGCGGCTACCATACCTTGCACTTTGAGTGCCTCAAGCTCTTTCTTCAGCTGATCCAACTTACTCCTCAACGAGACAGACTATCCACCGGGTGTGGTCTGCTCTCGAGTCAACAATTTCGCCTCAAAACTATCCAGTTGAGCCTGATACACCTCGTGCTTTTCTCAAACTCTGCACGGATTTTGGTGGTCTCCTCTGTCACCAACTGCTGCACTATTTTCACCACTTTCGGCCTGAATTGTTGCAAAATTTTGTCTACTTGCCTTTCGGTCCGCACCATTTTGACTGCAATCTGGCTGTAGTTAGCATGGCTGAAGTGCAACAACCCCAGCTCTGGATCAACAGGCTCGGATGTCGCAGCGGCAGTGGCAGACCCCGAAGGAGGGCCCTGTGTGGCCGGAGGTGGTGGTGGAGGTCGGCCTCAGAAATACCCCGTGTGGCTGCAGCAACATGTGTATCGACAGTATCTGGAACACCTGTCGTGGGAGCCGCAGGCCCAATAGTAGCAGCACCAATGTCGGACCCCACTGGATCAGTCCTATAAGCACGGCTCAGACTCAACTCTAGCTGAGTGTCGTCATCATCACCGGACTGATCTGCCTCCCGATCCTTTTTGCTTATCACCTTATTTTTTCGCCAATCCCCTATATGAGCAGCTGTGATGGTACCGTCCCAATCTGTGAGCTGAAATATCCTTGCCCGTCGACACAATTTCGTGATAAGACACGGAAATACCATGTTCTGGTTAGGCTTGTGTGCTCGCACATGTAGCTCCTCAGCTATTAGCTCCCCAATATCCATCGGGTACCTTGACATCAACGAGGCAATGGTGACTGCCTAAATGGTGGAAAGGGTATTATCTACCTGGGTTGGAGTGATCCTGTACCGCAGCAACGTCCACCAAAATTTAGCCTCTGTGGACAAACAACTTTTAGTGATCTTGACTTTCCCATCAGTAGTCCATTTTTGGTCATGTGGCGCAGATGTGATAATTGCCGCAGTCCATTCCCTGACGGATTTCTTGTCCTTCCTGTCTCGTTTGTCTAGGAACAGGCTCAGATCAGTAGGAGCCACAAAATCATCACCAAACAAGACCCTGTTGATGGCTTTGGAGGAAATATCAACCAGTGAGTTCCGGACTGTCACATTCTCCACCATGGGAATCTGATGCCAAACACGACTCGATTTCTTCATCGACAACAAGATGGCCCCATATGATGCATAGAACTCCCGCACAATATGCGGAGCATACTCTCCCGGCTCATGAGTGAACGCATCTAACTTGTACCCTTTGATGGTATCATCCAGCTGTGGATGAGCTGAAATACCATCGAAAATCAGCCGCTGTTCTTCAAATATTTTCCGCGGCGGCTGTCCCGGCCATCCATTTTTCATACAATTTCTTTGACCCTTTTACCGAGAACCGCAGCTTTTCTTCCTCCAGCCGTTTGGTCCTGACGGCCAGTTTTCGACCCTTAGGTGGCGTACCATCATCCGAATCATTATCATCACTAAGCCCTGCTGAGTCACTCTCTGGTGGAGTTTGGGTGGCAGCCCCCCTGCTTGATGCTTCCACGTCAGAATCCCCCTCTTTAGACTGGGAGGCTTCCGACGCAGACTTGGACGGGGTCATAGTTGAGGGCTGTGATGTGGTTACCACTGTGTCTTGCGTGGTGGTCCCCCTGACTTTTGGTGGCGGTATAACCTCCGCGTACTCGGATCCTGATTGTTCCCCTTCTGAATTGGAAGGTTCATCTATTAACCTTGAATCTGAGCGCGCTTTCTTTCTTTTGCCCGTGCTTTGGGCCCCCGCTTTCTTTGCATTCCTTTTCTTACCCATTCCTACAAAAGACACAGCATATTAGTAACCATGGAACATCCAATCAAAGATAAGACAACTTCACTGTGCACAGAATGTATGTTCTGTCTGTGGTCGTAAACTCAAAAGACGGACCGTAAATTGATTTACGGTCCGTAAAGTGCGATCGTAAACTGCTATTTTCTTTGAAGGACATTCTGTCCCTTTGTAATATGCTTAAATACGAACCATAAACTGAAATACAGTCCGTAAAGTACGACCGTGTTTCGCATCACAGACAGAGACATGTTCTAATTTTAGGATTTCATTTCACATCTCGGTTTCACATTGTTTTGGGGTTTAGGCTACTCAGACTTCACCTATTTTTCTACCAATTTTCATAATTCCCGCAAGAGTCAAGCTATTGGTAGGCATACCAAAACATCAAAATTTGAATTTTAAAGTATGGAATGCCCTCCAACCTATTTGGGTTTTATTAACAATGACCCACGAGAATTCGAAAGAATTTAACACATCTATCCCCTCACAAGATCATCAACCAAGGTAAACAAAAACTTAATTTCACAAAACCAAGCCCAAACAATCACTTACCACCAAGTTCAAATTCACAGATGTAGAAAAAGAATGGGGAGTGTAAATCCTACCTTTCAATGATGACCCACAGAGCACTATAAGCACAGATGTTGAGAGAACACAACTTGAATCACAAACAATTTTAAACCTAGGACAGAGAGGATACATATTTTTGGTGAGATTGGTTTGTTGGTGGGTGTGAGTTGTGTATTTATGGTGGTTAGGAAGATGGAAGGTGAAGGGTTTATGGTGGGAGATCGTGGGGGTGAATGGGAGTTAAAGAGGGATCGTTTCAGTTGAAAGGTTATGGTGGGAATGTTTATGGTGGGAAATCGTGTGTTTATGGTGGGAAATTGGCTGTGTTGATGTTCTTCTGCCCTTGGATTTAAATCGCTGCTTTAATTTTTTTTTAAATCTCTAAATATGGTCCGTAAATTGATTTATGACCCGTATTTAGAGATGTTGTAGTGGGCAGTACACTGTATTTTCTCATGTCAGTTTACCATCTGATTTACGGACCGTATTGTGAAATACGGTCCGTCCTCCATGGTCGTAAACTAGCATGTTACATTACAGTGCTTATTGTTTCGTAACATTTTTAAATACGCCCTGGTTTACGAGCCGTATTGTGAAATATGGTCCGTAAAATTCAGGCGTATTTTGCAATGTTGCGAGACAGTTTCTTACAACTGAACTTACCTGATTTTCAGCAAATATTTTTTGAAATGTATTCCTGCACCAAAACAACCATTACCCTATATATAAAAAACAAAATAAAAATAAACATTACACTTGGGTTTCCTCCCAAGAAGCGCTTGAATTAACGTCGCGGCACGACGGTGGTGACCATTCACTCCTTATCTTGGTACACCAGATCATTGTTCATTCCGAGGTGTTTCAACCTGTAGCGATCAACAATCATATCCTCCGAAATCATTCTGTGATAGTGCTTCAATCTCTGCCCATTCACCTTAAATGTCCGAGTACCATCTCCGGACTTCAACTCAACCACTCCATGGGGTGAAGCACCTACCACCTCAAACAGACCAGACCACCTGGATTTAAGCTTACCCGGTAGTAACTTCAGCCGAGAGTTAAACAGTAATACAGAGTCACCCTTGTAGAACTCTCGCTTCAGAATCTTCTTGTCATGGTATTGCTTCATCCTTTCTTTATAAAGTGATGCACTCTCATATGCCTGGTACCAAAACTCATCCATCTCATTTAGTTGGACTAACCTGAGCTTGGTTGCCTCCTCCCAATCCATATTCAGTTTCTTCAGCGCCAACATAGCTTTGTGCTCAAGTTCAACCGGCAAGTGACAAGCTTTCCCGAATACAAGCTTGAAGGGTGAAGTCCCAATCGGAGTCTTGAAAGCAGTCCGGTATGCCTATAGAGCATCATCGAGCTTGTGGGCCAAATCAGTTCTATTTGCATTCACTGTTTTCGCTAGAATACTCTTGATCTCCCTATTGGACACTTCAACCTGTCCACTTGTCTGAGTGTGATAAGGCGTTGCCACCCTATGCTTTACACCATTTTTCTCCATCAGTCCCGCGAAAGCTCTATTACAAAAATGGGATCCACCATCGCTGATTATAGCGCTCGGAGTACCAAAACGAGTAAATATGTTCTTCTTGAGGAAACCCATAACACTCTTGGCCTCATTATTAGGTAAGGCCACCGCTTCTACCCATTTTGACACATAGTCCACAGCAATCAAGATGTATTTCATGCCACCCGAACTCACAAAGGGTCCCATAAAGTCAATCCCCCAGACATCGAACACTTCCACCTCCATAACAAAATTCATAGGCATCTCTCGCCTTCTGTCGATATTCCGTTGCCTCTGACATTGATCACAGGACCGCACCAATATATTAACATCGTGAAATATAGTCGGCCAGTAGTAGCCGCACTCAAGTACCTTAGCTGCAGTCCGATTTCCGCTATGATGACCCCCAACAGGAGAGTCATGGCATGCTTTTTGAATCGCCATCACTTCACTTTCCGGAAAACAATGCCGAATGATGTTGTCAACGCATGTTCGGAACAAATAAGGCTCCTCCCAATAGTACTGTCAAGCATCCCGCAAGAATTTCTTCTTTTGGTGGGCTTTGATATCTTCTGGACCTATGCCTGTTACCAAATAATTGGCAATGTCAGCATACCACGGGGCCACCTCATTTGACACAGCCAACACCATCTCATCTGGAAAAGCATCATCTATATCAAGCTCATCAGAAGGTCTCCCAGCCTCTTTAAGCCGAGAGAGATGGTCAGCAACCTGGTTTTCAGTACCCTTGCGGTCCTTCACCTCAAAATCAAACTCTTGCAGCAATAGGACCCATCTGATCAGTCGCGGCTTTGCTTCCTTATTTGCCATGAGGTATCTCAAGGCTGCATGATCAGTGTAAACCACTACTTTGGACCCCAACAAGTAGGCCCGAAATTTCTCAAAAGCAAACACAATGGCAAGCAGCTCTTGCTCCGTCACTGTGTAATTCATCTGTGCAGCATTCAGTGTTCTGCTAGCATAATAGATTGGGTGCATAATTTTATTGTGCCTCTACCCAAGCACAGCACCTATTGCAAAACCACTAGCATCACACAGCAGTTCAAATGGCAGGGACCAGTCAGGAGCAACAATAATAGGAGCAGTAGTGAGACGCTCTTTTAACTCCTCAAACGCCTTCTGGCACTTATCATCAAACACAAATTTAGCCTCTTTTTCAAGAAGCTTGCACAATGGATTGGCAATTTTTGAGAAATCTTTGATGAAGCGTCTGTAGAACCCAGCATGTCCCAAGAAACTTTGGACACCCTTGACTGAGATAGGTGGAGGAAGTTTTGCAATCACATCAATTTTTGCTTGATCGACCTTGATTCCCTTTTCAGAGATTTTGTGACCGAGGACGATTCCTTCCTTTACCATAAAATGGCACTTCTCCCAGTTTAGTACCAGATTGGTCTCCTCACACCTTTTTAGCACTTGACCCAGATGGCAAAGGCAATCTTCAAATGAATCACCCACCATAGAAAAGTCGTCCATGAACACCTCCAAGAAATCCTCTACCATGTCAGAAAAGATTGACATCATACACATCTGAAAAGTGGCTGGTGCATTACAGAAACCAAACGGCATCCGATTGAATGCAAATGTCCCATAAGGACAAGTAAAAGTGGTCTTCTCCTGATCCTCCAAAGCGATGTTGATCAGATTGTAGCCCGAATAACCATCAAGGAAACAATAGTAGAAACGCCCTGCTAACCTATCAAGCATCTGATCAATGAAGGACATAGGGAAATGGTCCTTGCAAGTGGCTGTACTAAGCTTGCGATAGTCCATGCAAACTCTCCATCCGGTGACAGTTCTGGTCGGGTTGCATTCGGTACAACAGTGATGCCGCCCTTCTTAGGAACACATTGGACCGGGCTCACCCATTTACTATCAGCAATTGGGTAAACCACACCCACATCCATCCATTTGATGATCTCTTTCTTGACGACCTCTTGCATATTTTCGTTCAGTCACCTTTGATGCTCTACACTCGGTTTGCTACCCACCTCCAACTGAATTTTGTGCTCACAGATCCCAGATGGAATACCTCGAATGTCTGCTATGGTCCAACCAATAGCACGCCTATACTCCCTCAACACCTCCAAAAGCTGCAAAATCTGCTCCTCAGTTAATAAGGCTGAAACAATCACCGGTAATATATTGTCCGGACCAAGGAACTCATATCTCAGATATGATGGGAGCTGCTTAAGCTCCAACTTAGGTGGCTCAATGATCGAAGGCTTTGCTGGAGGAGTTGTTCTATTTTCCAGATCAAGATTCAGCTTCTTTGGGTGGTATGTGTATGAGCCCAACCCAACAAGTGAATTAACTGTCTCCACATAGCCTTCCATGTCTTCAGCATCGAAATTCATAAGAATACCAGCTAAAGCCTCACCCAAACTCTCTTCTTCCATCTTGAACTCCACTGCTTCATCAACAACATCGAGTGAATCAATTACCGAAATACTCTCGTAAGCACTTGGTAACTTCATGCCTTTGCTAGCCTGAAAAGTCACTTCTTCATTATTGACTCGGAACTTTATTTCATTTTTCTCCGAATCCATCAGAGTCCTCCCTGTAGCAAGGAAAGGTCTCCCCAGAATGATAGGAATGTCCCGATCAACAGCACAGTCAAGAATCACAAAATCTGCGGGCAACATAAAATCACCAACCCGCATAATTACATCATCAACCACCCAAACAGGTCTTTTGATAGACCTATCAGCCATCTGCAATCTCATTGTAGTCGGCCTTGGCATCCCCAAACCGGATTGTTTATATATAGCAAGGGGCATCAAATTTATACTCGCCCCATTATCACACAAGGCACGAGCAAAATCATGGTACCCAATAGAACAAGGACTGGTGAATGCCCCAGGATCTCCCTTTTTCTGCACAATTGTAGTTGAAATGATAGAACTCACAGTGTGAGTCAAACTCACAGTTTCATGCTGCACCGTTTTCTTCTTGGTCAGCAGATCCTTCAACTATTTCGCAAAATCGGGCATCTCCATGACAGCTTCCAAGAAGGGAAAATTCAGAGATAACTGCTTCAGCTGATCATAAAAATTCTCAAACTTAGCATCTTCCTTCTTCTTTACCATCCTCTGAGGATAAGGAGGTTTAGATTTGAAAAGCTGCGTTAAAGGGCGGAGAGCCCCTTTTACAGCCTGCTTGCTTGTGTTATCAGCTTCCCTCACCATCTCTGGAATATCAGAAACCTTCTTGTCAGTAGGAATCTCATCAGCAATAATGGGTGCTTCAGACTGCACCTCATTCTCTTCATCTATCGGCTCAAGACCAATTACCTTCTCAGCATCCCCCTGTATTGTTTTACCACTTCTAGTAGTGATGGCAAACACACGATCTGCACCGCCTCCCTCATTCTTGGGATTTGGAATAGTGTCACTTAGAAGTCCTCCCTTTTTCGGAGGGTGCTGCTCTCTAGAAATATCCCTCATCTGCGACTCAAGCTTTTGAATAGCCACTGTATGGGAACCTACTGTTTTTGTCAGCCCAGATAAAGTCCTTTCAGACTTAGATTGATTTGCAGAATCTTCTCAAGCATTGCTTCAACCTTCGAACTACCCTGCTCTCTTGACTGCCCTTTCGGTGGTATATAAGGATTGGAGCTCTTGGTCCCAAAATTGTTGCTGTTGTTGTAGCTCCCTTGGTTCGCACCACCATAATTATTATTGTAGTTCCCAGAGTTATTGTAAGCACCTTGACCTTACTGAGGTCTCCATTGATTCTGATTCTGATAGCCACCTTAGTAATTTGGTCTTTGAAAACCCCCTTGAGAGTTATTAACATAATTTGCATCCTCAACCTGCATAGGTAGCCCATCAAGGAATGGACCATCTTGAGCATGGTACATCCCTTTTGGCAAAACTGTATCATCCTCACAAACATTTACCTTTTTGATTTGAGATTCATCAAACTTCTTCGTCAGCAAGGAAATATTTTTTGCAAGTTCTGCCAATGTTTGCTGGGTGTCTTGATTCTCCTTCACTATATTCTGGATCATAGCACTACCATACGGTACCACATCAGCATTGTTTCAGTGCCAAGCCTGATTATGAGTTGTCAGCTTGTTAAGTATGGTGGTCACTTATCGAAAGGTCTTGTTCATAAAACACCCATCAGCTGCATTGTTAGCTACTGACTGTGTCACTGGATCTAACCCTCGGTAGAACTTCTCCATCAGTATATTTTCCGAAAAACCATGATTTGGGCTCTTCTGCAAATACTCCTTGAATCTGTCCCAGGCTTCATATAGCTGTTCCCCCGGTCGCTGCTAAAATTCATATATCTTGTCATGAATCTCAGCCTTCTTGCTAAGGGGGTACTACTTTGTGAGAAAAGCAGTCACCATCTTTGCCCACGAAGTAATCGAATTTCTTGTCAGCTTCTCGAACCATGATCTTGCCTCTCCAGCTAAGGAATATTTGAATAACCTCAACCGAATAGTATCTTTTGGAACGTTGTTCTGGATGTGATTATCACACACATCCACAAAATTCAGCAAATGACTTTGAGGGTCATTCTCGGTAGAATACCGAAAGTACACCTCAAGCTTCAACAGCTGGTATAGAGAAGAGTCAATTTTCACAGTAGCAGCTCCAACTCGAGGCTAAACAATAGCAGATGCATAGTCCTCCTCTGGAACAAGATCAGCGAAAATATTCTCATCATCAGATTCATTCGCCTGATTGTTCAACTGATTACCCTGATTACCAGCACGCTGATTTTGATTCATGTTCACCTGGTTTACACAAAGTAGCAAACAAGGTGTGATGGAATAAGCAAAAGACTTTAATCAAAGCAAACACTATTTAGTAATTTCAAAACTGTATTCCCCGACAACGGTGCCAAAAGTTGATACGCTCAAATTACACCTATTAATGGTATAATGCAGACGTTGTCAAATATAGTAACCCAACAAGGTTGGGGTCGAATCCCACAGGGAATGTGGTGTGAAAAGGTTACTAAAGTCGTAGATGCTAAGTTCTAGGTCTAATGTCTTAATCCGATGATTTTGGTAAAATTTGGTTTTTCTATAACTAATTGCTAAACTATTGCTTTGGTGGAAATTTATGGTAAAAGAAACTAAGGTTGTGTCCCCGTTAGATAGGGTGTATGATCAGGGATATTGATCTTGATATACTTATAATGGATCATTATATGAATGCAATTAATCTCTATGTGAATCTCTACTATTTCCCAATAAATAGAGATTATGTCTTTCTATGATTTTCCCAAATATAAGAAAGTAACCACGAAGAACGATTAATTATGCCAAGTAAATTCTTCTTATTCCTAAGTGAATTTATTATACAAAGTTTAAAGCTTTGAGTTCTTGTTAGTTATTCTTACCAGCCCTAATTATTTTCCCAAATAAATCAAGGTTTATGGCTTTAATCAATGTTTGCAACCATTAATTATGAATGAAGAATGAAGAATAACTAAACCCTAATAATCCATTATTTGTATAACAATTACAAACCCAATCACAAAACACCCATCATTGGGTTCACAACCCTAGTAAGGGAATTTAGCTACTCATGACAAAGAACAAGAAATAAGAAATTGAAGAATTCATAATTGCTTACTTTGGAATGAAAGATGAATTTATAATACTTGAATTGATGTTTGAATCTTCAAAAACTAGAGAGTATTTAATGTTCTAAGTCAAGAGAGAAAAATATAAGAACTGATAACTATTAAAAACCCTACAATGACTATCTATAGGTTTTGGAAATATAAAAGTTACAAATTTGCACTTTGGTCCCGTCGTTACGAAATACAGTCCGTAAAGTGATTTACGGACCGTAAAGTCAGTTTACGACCCAGTCGTCCTTCAGTTGTGAGCAAAATTCCATCTTTTGAAATACGGACCATAAAGTGGTTTACGGCCCGTAAACTGCTTGGTCGTCCTTCAACTTCCACAATTCAGACTTTCTGCCAATTGCTCGAATGGTTAAATACATGTTGGAATACGGACCGTAAACTGAAATACGGTCCGTAAACGGAGCTCGTAAATCACCATATTCTCAACTTGCCTTTCTATTTCTGGTATCTTTTAATAAGACCGTGGAATACGGCCCGTATTGTACTTTACGGACCGTAAATTGAGTTTATGACCTGGTTTTGCCTCTTCAACTGCTGTCATGCCAAATCTGTTCCTTCTCCTGAAAAACACTAAAAACCATGTAAAATCACATGGACTTGCTTAAAAACAAGTAAAACTTATATCAGAAAAGCATCGATTTGTGGCGTAAAATCATGCCACATCAGTTAGTATGAACGGAGTACTTAGTATGTAAGTCATGAATAGTAACATAGTAAGAGATACCGAACATGGAGAATAACATAAGGAAAAAATGGAGCATAACTTGAGATATGGGAAAACTTGTACATATGATTGCCTCCTAAGGCGGATGTCATGCCTTCTTAGCTTTTAATAAAATCTTTCTCATACGTATGTGTCATAATAGTGCTGCGGAACGTGCAGCCCGATCCATATATACATATATACTACTATTGCGGAACGTGCTGCCCGATTCATAAATATATTGTAGTTCCGCAGCCCAATCCATATATATTTATATAGTATTGTTGCGGAACGTGCAGCCCGATCCATAAATATATTATAGTGCCAAGGAACGAATGACCCGGTCTATATATATATATATAATATGAGTGGCATGCATGAGAGCCCAAAGAATGCTATAACTCTATTGGAGTGACGTAAGGTCGATAACCTCCGATTATATTATGGAATAATCATGATCCTCATATCTCACCTTGAAGGAACTAGCATTATGAGGTGAGACTATCAACGAAGAATAACATTAAGGGGAAGCATAGAATAAGATCATAAATCTCACAGAGAATCAGTTTATATACTTTGGAATCTATAGAAATAGAGTCATCATCCAGGAATAAAATTGAGAAATCAAGAAATAGCTCAACATTCTCATATTCACATTGAAACCATAAGCTTGGAACCTTTAAACATGAAAGCATTCTCATCATAATCATTGTACAAATATTCTCATCTTTGGCATCATCGTCATCATGATAAAAACATGTCCCTCATTGTTGTCATAAGAGCTTACCAAATTATAAATCTCTGGTTTGGAAAAAAATACGGACATTTTGTAAAACATTTATGGATTATCAGAAAAGGAGTCATGCCTTGAATCATGAACTTCTAACTTTTAGAAACAGGGAGGTAATGGAAACATTTATGGAATCAAACAAAGGAATCATGCCTTTGAAAGAAGGGGACGAGCCTTAACATACCTGTTCAGCCTCCAACTACCTACGCTTATCCGTCTAATTCTGCAAGTCTACATATAAGACCATTCATACTATGATTAGGCCCGTTTTTATATACATATCCTAAGTCTTCAAATAAGCCTTTCTAAAACTGCCAAAATTTCGGCAGCATCTCCTCTGTTTATATGCCTAGCCCGGAATCCCAACTCAGCAACCAACAACAAAAACAACAATACCAACATTAACCATAATATTTTCAATACCAAAATATTTCATAAACATCTCATATGGTGTTTGCCCCATATTTCCACCACAGAATTATTTTATAACTATTTAACAGCTCCATCTCTATAAATAAACCAAGATTAACATTAATAACAAGAGATTCATACCTTTCTCTCGATAATATCGCTATATCTTCACTTCTCCACCTTGAGCTTAAGCCACAACGCGCCGCTATATGATTTTGTAGTCGCAACTATACGTCGTCTGGACCGGAATTTGAGAATTATACCTGATTGAGGCTACATAGTTGATATTGGAATGTTGGGGAAATTTCCAGACGATTAGAGGGAGTTTGGGTGTGTTTGAGCTGAAACAGTGAGGGACTCTATATAATGGTCCAGGTTCTGCCTGGACCGACTTAAAATTTGCTCAACATGATCACGCTACCACGTGGCGCATTTGCGCTGAGTCTCAGTGTTATATCCCGCATTTTGTGCATTCGGATAATTTGAGACAATTGCGACAAGTTAAAGATAAGGCTATATTTTGATCTAGTTTAATGCATAAGTTGTTCATAAAAAATATTGATGCGAAAATATTGAGGAAGGCTAAGGGCAAAATTGGAAATTTGGAAAAATAGTTCCATGAATCACAAGAAATAGTCATGAAGTAAAATGGGCTTGGAATGAAAAAAAAAGAGTAAAAAGGCCCAAGGTGGCCGGATGGGCCAAGGCCCATGTAGGGCCAAATTAAGTAAATAAAAAGAGAAGGGGGCCATTATTATTCAAGAACCTTCAAGAAAAAAAGAGGAAAGAAACTTGAGAAAAAAAAGAAGGGCCATTCGGCCAAGAGAAAGAAGAGAGAAAGAAAAGATTTTTGTTTTTTGGAGCCTTCAATCTTGATCAAAAAAATTATAATTTCTAGTATTCTTACTAATTCAAGGGTCCTCTTCAACGTGGTATAATTGTTGAAACAAGAAAACCACTTTTTGTTGCAAAATCACAACTCTAGCTAAGTTGAGAAGTTGAGAAGAAAAGCTAAGATTTAATCCTCTTTTATATGTTATAAATGGTTTATATATATTGTAGTATGTGGAAATGGATGAAAATCATGAAACTATGCATGTTGGAGGCTTGGCCATGCATGTGTGTATGGTGTAAAAAGATGAACTAATTTTTATGTAGTAATTTGGTTGTTGTTGATATGTATTTTATGATGAAAATGAGAATTTGATGATTCAAATTGATGTTGGAATTGTTACGGGCTGATTTGGAAGCCAACGTGACATTGGTGTCGTTTCTTTAATTGTAAGAGTAATGTTGATAATATGTGTGTTGTTGGGATAGTTCATGAATTTGGAAGCAAGAAATGCATTGAAACTGTTCCTAGGGAAATTGGGGAGTTTTCGGGTGGAGTATGGCATGTTTGTGGAATTGTTTGAATATTGTATAGATTGTTTGGGATGTTCTTGAATTGTGTTTGAGTGATCTCGGATTAGTAATGAATGTGTGAGCGTTGATATTAGCTTGAATGTATGTAGTTGAATTGTATGTTGATAAACTATGTGGAGAAGAAGGTTACTAATGATTAGAATGAAATTTGAATTGATTGTTGATGTTATTAGTATGGTTGATGGTATTGTTGTTGATGTTTTGGCCGAGTTAAATTCTCGGGGACGTTGAATTTACAGGGGAGATGCTGCCGAAATTTCTGTAGACAAATGTTAACTTAAGATTAAATTCCTAAGTGCCTATAGCTAATGTTGGTATCTATGGACATATTGTATATTTTGGAAAATCCGGAACTTGAGTTAGGAGCAGCTTAAGAAGTGAATAAGGCATGTAAAGCTTCACCTTTCTTTCTTTTGGCATGTCTTAATCATACTAGGCTATGATACGAGTCTCGGGGAAAACTCTATTCCTAGAAATTCGAGCGTGAGTATGACCCTTATTCATTTCAATGCAATTGAATTATGAACTTTGTACTTTGATATGCTTGAATGAAAAATAGCTTAAACACCTTTTTGCTCCTAAAAGAGTTTTGTATCGTAAAGCATCTGTAACTTTCATGCACGGAACCAAATTGCTCTGAAACCTTCGTGGGTGACCCCATAAGGCCTAATGTTCGTAATGTGTGTTCGCCACCTCGATTCGACCCGAGGTGGGCTCACAATTCCCGAGACCTTCTTGTATTGTTCTATTTGACTTATTTCCGTACGACACTTAAAGGAAACTTTCGGCTATTGTTCCGGTTACTAAATGATAGTTGTTTTAACTAGTCCATTGAGTCCTGTGATATATTTTGATATGTACAAACGATGTCCGAAGTTTTTCTTTGACATAATCCGTCGTAACATCCGAAAGGTACGTGCTATGACTATCGTCCGAATTCTTTTCTAGAAGACCTATCGTTCGTATTATTCTATTGAGTCTTTGTAAATATTTTATGATGCATATAGTTTCTCACTACTCTACTCGTGGATGCCTCAATGCTTCCTTCACTGAGCCCGGGCCAGGATATGCTATCAGGCGTAATCCACTGCATTGTTTGCCGTGCCTCGATGTGAGGGGGCACGTATGACATGTACATGGGTCTGGAGTATGATGTGCCATGTGCATATATTATGATATTTGATGATATGATATGGCCATCTGATATGCTATGATATGTTATGGAGTCATTCTCTACTCTGGAGTATGATGTGTTATGGCGCCAGTGACGGGGTGGCGACCATGTTCTGTTCACCGAGTCCCATATTGGGGCCGGATTTGGAATATGTTTTGGCATGCATTATCTATGTTTTGTAAATATGCATTTTGATATTCTGGACATTGCATTCATTTTCTGTACTTTCTGTTCCGGTCATGATTTTGTCTATTGTACTTCACGCTTTACATATTCCGTACTGACCCCCTTTCTTCGGGGGCTGCGTTTCATGCCCGCAGGTACATACGCTCGATTCGCTGATCCACCCGCTTAGGACATCTGTTCTGCCGTTTTGGAGTGCTCCTTTGTCCGGAGCCCACATTTTGGTAAAGACTTTTCTGTTGTATATGTATATGTTTATTCAGGGGTATGACGGGGCCCTGTCCCGTCTTATGATTCTGTTGTTACTCGTAGGGGTCTGTAGACACACATGTGGGTTGTGTATATGTTCTGGGATTATGTATTTTGTGACAGCCTTATCGGCTTCCGTTCGCTATATCCATGCATATGCGACAGTTAGAAATACCATTTGCCCCTTATATGTGTATAATTCGTTTACATGCTAGTTTGGGTTATTGGGTGCGTACGGGTGTCCAGCTCGGACACCAGTCGCGGCCTACGGAGTTAGGTCGTGACACTCAGGGTCATGCCCTGCTCATTCGTGCCACCTTCTGGCACGTTCGCGCAGGGTTAATTTCCTGCCCTGATAGCCGATTTTAAAATGGGAATAACGTTTGATGCCGATATCGTATAAGAGCCCACGACCTATGGTTGGAAAGCTATTTCAATTATCTACGACTTTCATTTTTGGTGTGTTTCCAAACTCCAAACTCATAATTATGTGTTGGCCTCTTCAAGTCAAATCATCCGAAAACATATCATTAAATCATCCCTTTGGGTGGCTTATGCCCATATTTGGCTTAAGGGTCCTTCTTAAGACTTGCTCAACTTCCCATGTACTACTCATATAATTTTTCATATGTCCTTTATAAAACCCCAGCGTGTGGGCCCCACTTAGCTTACAGTAACGAGGGCTTTTCATCAAGTAACGTATGAACTGATTCACCCCATATGCTCTCCAAATGTCATACATATTTATATATTCTTATACTCTGATCATATAATCTTCACCCTTAATCCTTGTATGACTTTACTCTTCTATGAGCTCGTAATAAGCCGTCTACAATCTTGATAGCGCGAAATTTTTCGGGGTGTAACATTTTTCCCTCCTTAAAACATTCGTCCTCGAATGTCGTAGTTTGTAAACACAAGACATCATCTTTAATTCCCTAGAGCGGTTATCCTCCCCTTAGCGTCTGATTACCATGTGTTTAAACTATAAATTGGGTCAGTCTCTCCTCGTTCTTCCTTAACTCTTTTATTACATTCAGTCAGCTTCTTTCACTTCTTTGTCATCATGTACATGATCATAAATTAACTAATATCCCGTTCTCGTTCAGTTTCAATTATCATAGCTTTTCCTTACCATGCCATAACTACTCGTCGTTGTGCGAGTACTCCCTTTTTCTCACTCCTTGTTTCCCTGTTAGTGGGCAACTACCTTTCTCATTTACGGCGCCCTCTTTGCGTTTACTCCTTCAGTGCCATCTCGGGCTATCCTTTTTATACCCGTTGATCTTAGATATAAAATGTACCGACTCCTTGTAGTTCATTAGTCAGGCTCTCTAATATTTTGCATCCTTGTCACTATCTCTTTTACCCTTACATTCCAATTTCTTATCCAACTTTACTTTGTTGCTAGTGAGCATAATGGTTATGTTCCTTAGACTATTCTCCCAGTTCCTTTCCAAAACCAGTTATATCAATCCAAAATACGTATATACATAATGGTTCTTCACTATTTATTATCCTTCACAGTACAGTTACACTTATGGCAACTCATTGTCACGACCCAACCCCGTAGGCCGTGACTAGAGCCCTATCTGGGCACTCAAACCCATTCTAATATACAGCAGAAGCCGACGAGGCTTTATTTCAAATTTAGCTAATTTCCAGAAAAATTTCGGCAGAGTTTCCTTTGTTTTACGGACTATCCCATATACCCTGCACGCAGAAAATACCAACAAAGGCCACACAGGGCCAACAGAGTAACATTTAAATATATGCGGACCGGCCGCCGCGGCGAATGGGATCGCCCAAACACAACATATACACACAGCTGTACAGAAAGATCCCAACCCACCAACATGTCCACAGACCTCTAAACAGACCGACAGAATCATATGACGGGACAGGGCCCCGCCGTACCCATGAACGAGAATATACATATATAGAAGTGACAGACTATACCAAAAGATGGCTCTGAATAAAAGAGCGCTCCAAAAATAGCAGAATGAGATCCTAAGCGGACGGATCAGCAAACCTGTCATCGGTACCTACGCGGCATGAAAACGCAGCCCCCGAGGAAAGGGGGTCAGTACGAAATATGTACTGAATATGTAAAGCCTGAGTTGTAGAAACAAAATCATAACTGGTATAGAACGTACAGAAAGTAAACAGAAAATACAAAGTATCAGATATATATTTTCAAAACATGCGGAGTGTGTACAGAAACATATGTCATATCAAACCTGGCCCCTGCCAAGGGACTCGGCAGACAGAACGTGGCCACCCTCCCGACGCTGGTGCCACAACACAGAAGAATCAGAATAGGGGCATAGCCCCGTAACATAATATGTCATATCAGATGGCCATAGTAAATCATATCAGAACAAGCGTACATGGCACAACATACTCCACAAACCCATGTACGCGTATACCTGCCCCTTCACATCGAGGCACGGCGAACAATGCAAAGGATCACACTTGACAACATATCCTGGCCCGGGCTCAGTGTGGGAAACATTGGGGCATCCACGAATGGAGTAGTGAGAGACTAATGCAAGTAAAATATCATGAATGTTTCCATAGACTCGATGGGGCATATCAAAGACAAACCGATCCAATAAAGTCGGAAGGAATCATAGTAAATGAGTTTCGAGTATCAAAACAATTTATCAGACTTAATGGAATATTTAAAACCATATTCGTTAGGTAATTAAAAGGGTAGTCGAAACGTTTCTTTAAAAAATCGTTCGAAAAGGAGACTTTAGTACATTAATGGCAAAACCGGGAATATCGGGCCCACCTCGGAACAAGCAAGGCGGTGGGCTCAAATTACGCCCTTTAAGCTTATGGGGTCACCTATAAAGGTTCTACGGACATTCTATAGCTTTTCAAGGAGTTTAGAGAAAGTTTACATAATTTCAGGAAAAGCATATCAAAATGGTTCAATTCTACTGAAGGAAAAACTGAGATTTTCTCTTGCGGATTCCGATGGCCAAGAAGGTCTTTTGAGGCCCGAATCCGATCCTAAAACACTTAGACATGCCAAAAGAAGGATCGGGGTAGCTTTACATACCTTTCAAGCTCCTTACGCCTTTCCAAACTCACTTCCCATTTCGTCAAAAATCTGCAAATGGTCAAGTTTACCAATTGTAAGTTATAGATGCTACAAATTCAATTCAACTCTTATTTGTCTACCGAAATTTCGGCAGCACTTCCCCTATACATATAGCACCCCCGAGAATTCAACTCGGCTCACAATCATCAACAACAACCCAAACAACAACATCAACATCAACAACAAACACTAGAAACACAATATGGCACAACTAGTTCTACTTGCCGACATAATGCCATAACCTTCATTTCAACTTCAATTTCCAAACCAATTTCAATGATTTCACATGCATTACCCAACTAGATCATCCCAACATAGTTTAGAAGCGTTTCATATGGTTTCCTTAAATTATGCACACGATATACATAATATACAAACTTTCCGCCAAAGTCGTAACTCATTCAAAACTTCTAATCTTTGGCATACATATTCATAATATGTTTCTAGCTTCCAAATTCATCAATACTCATCATAATTTGCAACTTAATAACTTCATTTTCATAATGTCGTAAAATCGTTCTAAAACGACATAAACTTCTACATTCCATTTCAATACTAACTTATATCATTCTATCTTCATTTACATTGTAAACATCACAATAACACACTAACATACTAAACAACTTAATTCATTACCATTCCAAGTCCACATATCCTACGGCCATATGCTCCATTCATCAACTTCAACCAAATTCATTTCACTTCCAATTCCCATATGCAATTCATCACAACCATAACTAGAATATAACATGAATTCAACACATTATAGCTATACAATTCATACATACACACGGCTACACATCATATTCCAAACAGACTTTACAAACTTCCATTTTTCCATACAATCAACACATTTCTATAGGCTACAACACAAACAAGACTTTATAACACAAGAATAAGGAATAAATTCTCACCTTTTCCTCAAGTCTTCTTCACTTGAACTTGTGTTCACTTTGATGAAATAAGGTCTCCTTTCTCCAAACCAACTACACCAAGTTGAAAAGGGCACTCACTTTAGTAGGAATCCAACAAGAACAAAATTTTAGAAGCAAGATTTTTGGTGGCAAATTTTCTATGGCCAAGCCGAACCCTCCCCTTTTTTTCTCTTGTTTTTGCTTTGTTCTTTCATGAATCTTCTAAGGGATGAAGATGGTATAATATGTGATATATACACTATGGTCCCTTAGTTAATTTTTACACATGGAAAAATTAATAAAACATGGGCTTGGGCCACTAAGTTGGCCGGCCACCCTTCATCATTGGGCCTAATTTTTCTTTCAATTATTTGGGCCCAATGGATTATAATTCCCGTTTTGTAATTTCCGAAACTAATTTTCGAAATCCCAAATTTTCCCTTAGCGTTCCTCGACACTTCCATATTAATATTCTTTCATAACAACTCAAGGGTTACATAAATTCAATTACGACCTTATTTCATACAAGTCCAAATTATTTCCAATTTTCCAAAGGTGTGAAAACACGGGATATAACACTCATAATCCGAGTTCAAACTAATTTCATAGCTCACAACATCTTTGATCTCCTGCCAAAACTTTTTCTTTAACTTCCTTCCCTTACATCTCGCGATACAATCCAGTGTTACACCTCAGAAAATCATCTGTTGATGCACAAGCGAATGGACTAGTGAAGAGTACAACTATACGATATTTCCATGAGTAAGAAATGACGTTTGATGACCCTAAGTGAGATTTCAAAATCATCCAATGCTAGACGAGAAAGTTAGCCAAGAGAAGGCGAGGCATACGATAGGGTTTGGAAAGGATATATGAGTAACGAGTTAACGAGGCTTTAATGATGCATTGGAGAAGAGTTATAACGTCCCTTAGATTGGTATTGAAGTGTTGAACAAGTGTTAAGAAGGTTCCATAAGGATTGAAGATCAAACGAATCGACGAAACGAACTTCAAAACCACTGGGGATTATACGGCCAAACATACTGGCCGTATAAATTATACGGTCCGTATGTTTGGGACCGTATAATCAGCCCAGAATGACAAAAGTTTCTGGACCAAATATACGGCCAAACATACGGCCCATATAAATTATACGGACCGTATGTTGGTCCGTATATACGGTCGGGACAGATTTTGGATCATTAAATAAAGGGACCAAGTTATATTTCATGTCACTTCTACATGACACCCCTTCTCTCTAAAACATCTCTCTACATTTATTCCACAAGAATTCAAGGATTTTTAGTGATCAACAACATAAACCAAGTGAATCAAGTTTAAGGAAACCCATTAAAGATCATTCAAGTTAAGAAATCTCATTGGAGATAAACTAGGGTTTTTTCTCAAGTGGAGTATTATCAACTAAGGCTCGTTCCTACAACATCTAAGGTAAGATTTATGGTATTTCTATGTTGTTTAAGGTATTTAAGAGTTGAAATACTTGGATTGTAGAAGGATGTAGAAAGATGGGTCATGAATGTGGAATAGTGTCATTTTGAGTGATAGCTTGAATTGAGTCATGATTCTTGATGTGTTGTGATATAAATGATGTTGACAACATGGGATAGGCAATGTATGTGAATTAACGTAGTTGTGTGTTATGACCATGGATATGGGTAGTTTAAACTGAATTGAGAAATATGGATAATATGGATGAATAATGACTTTCGTTATAGTATTGTGATGTGTTATTGACGCTTGGGAGTTGATATACGCTATGGAGGAATGTCCTATAAATAAAGAAGATGCTGTCCGATCTTCTCTAGTTTTAGTCATGCATGCTAGCTATCGATTCTAATGATAGTATGACTTTAATGAAGGTAGAAACGCTAGCGTTGGAGGAGGACGCGCAAGTGTAGAATAATTGAACGGAAAGGTATGTAAGGCTAACCCTTCTTTCATAAGGCATGGTTCTTGGGCCAAACGTCTAAATCATCTATAAGACTATGATATCCTTCAAATGAGTTGATCTTCCGAGCTAGTAAGCTCACGATTCTTGATATGCTACGATTGTACTAAGTTCCTTATATGACGAGTAAGCCTATAAAGATAGATTTGATGAATGACGATAATAGTGATAATGATATCGATGATGATAATAATGATGATGATGATAATAACGTTAAAAGTAGGGATGTTTATGAGCTATTATGTATATGTATATGTATCTATGTATGACTATTATGGAACCCTGAGCTTATGAGGCTGGGTAGCATATGTAAATAAGTATGTATATGATTACGTAACGCGCACACTTCTGCAGATAGTACGGATAACCCTGACGCCTTGGTAGGGCCAGGTAGATGTAACCCTGTAGCCTCGGTAGGGCCAGGTATGTGCAACCTTGAGCCTTGGTTGGCCAAGTATGTATGAAACACCGATCCTTCATGGTCGGGTATGCTATGTAAATGCTATGTATATGATATGATGATTTCTATGATATAGATATGTGAAGGAATACGAATATGATACGATTACGAATAAGAGTATGTACATGATATGAATGTGAATAAGGATACGTAAATGGATAAGGATACGATTATGGATACGGATATGGATGTATGTACACAAATATGCATTAGAAATGGAAAGTTCCTACGAGAGGTAAGTAAGTGCTTATGTCGACGACATTGCAATCTCCCATTCTATGTTATCCCTTGTGTTGTATATTATGCTTCTATGTTGATATTGATCATGCTTTACATACTCAGTACATTCTTCGTACTGACGTCCTTTTGTTTGTAGACGTTGCGTCATGCCCACAGGTGCACAGGGAGACAAACTTGATCCATAGCTACATTTTCAGGGACTACATAGCAGAGCTCCATTTCATTCGGAGCCATAGCTTTTGGGTACTTATTCTTTTGTGTACACAATTATGGGCATAGCGGGGTCCTGTCCCGCTTATGTGATATATTATACTCTCCTTAGTGGCTCGTAGACATGTGTATGTGGTTAGGTATGTCTGGCCTTGTCGGCCTATATTTTGTATATCATTTTGTTAGCCTTGTTGGCTCATGTACATTGACGTGGTATAGATGCCAACGATGATATAAAAGCATTATTGTCCTATGGGACTAGTATGACTGATGAATAGAAATGTATGTTTAATTATGTGGCTCACCTAGATGTAAGTGAAAGTGTAAGCCAAGGGGTGCCCGGGTGGGCTAGCACCGGGCGCTCGTCGCGGCCCTCTAGACGGGTCGTGACAAAAGTGGTATCAGAGCATTTCAGTCCTAGGGTGTGTCTACGAGCCTTGTCTAGTAGAGTCTTGGTTATGGGTGTGTTGCACGCCAGACTTATAAACAAAAAGCTGCGGACATTTTAGGAATAAATGACCTTCTTTCTTCATAAGAATTGTGCGATAGAGCTATGATATAAGAAATTGGTTTTCCTTAACCGTGTGTTGCGTATTTCAGAAATGCCTGTAAAGAGAAAGGCTACAGCAACCCAAAAGGGCAACACGGTGGCAGAAAAGCAGGCTGAAAGAGCACCGCCACCGATAGTAGAGAAATGTGAGTCCCAAAGTGCGGCTCAATCTCAGTCTTCCCGTTCAGTACCTATATTAGAGGAGCGTGATGGAGCCTCAGCCCCAGCTCCAGCACCTCAAGCTCCTCCACCGGATGCTTCAGACCAAGATGTAAAGGAGGCCATAATTTGCTTACTCAGTTTGTTGCTGCTCAGACTCAACGGCAAAGTGCAGGGCAAGGTGATAGGGCTGTTAGTGCAAGGGCCCGTGACTTCATTACTTTAAACCCTCCGGAATTCTTTGGATCAAAGTCGGAGGAGGACCCTCAGGATTTTATTGATGGTATGTTGAGGACGCTTCGTTTGATACATGCTTCGGACACCGAATCGGTGGAGTTAGCGTCGTATAGATTGAGAGATGTCTCGATCCAATGGTACACGGTTTGGATGGCTTCACGGGGAGCCAATGCACCTGTTATATCCCGTAATTTCGCACATTTGGATAAATCGAATTAATTGCGACTAATAAGAAATAAGATAACATTTTGATCTTATTTAATATATATGTTATTCATGAAAATATTGATGCGAAAATATTGAGGAAGGCAAAGGGCAAAATTGGGAATTTGGAAATTGGGTTCATGAATTAAAGGTGGGTGGCCGGCCATGGGAGAAAGAAAAAGGCCCAAGCCCATGTAAATTAAAACCATGAAATAAATAGATAAGAAGGGCCATTAGACAAGAACTTTCAAGAAACAAAGAGAGAGAGGGAGAGCAAGGAGAATTCGACCAACACAAGGAGAAAAGAAAAAAAATTAGCCCACCAACCTTTGATCCAAAAATAATAATTTTCTAGTATTCCTACTAAGTTCAAGACCCTCTTCAACGTGGTATAATTTTTGAGGCAAGAAAATACCTTTTGTGGCAAGTGGAAAATTGAAGAAAAGGTAAGAATTCTATCCTTTTTTATGTTATGGAAGACTTATATATATGTTGTAGTATGTGGAAATGAATGAAAAGTATGAAATTTGTGTGTTGTGGGTGTAGCCGTGTGGGTGTGAGTGAGTGTGTATTGCCGTGTGGTGTGGTGTAGTGAAGGAAGATGAATTAAATTTTATTTAGTATGTTAAATGTGTTGTTGTGACCTTTGTGATGTAAATGGAAGACTAATGGTTCATGTTGGCATGAAAATTGGTTGTAAGTTGTTGTTGGAAATTATGTGATTTTAATATAGTTTTTATGTAATTATGGAAATGGAGTTGATAAAGTGTGAATTGTTGTTGTTGTTGATGAAATTGGAAGAAGAAAATGCGACGTTGTAGCCTTGTCGCATTTGTAGAAGTTTCGGGTGGAATATGGTGTTAGTGGGATTGTTTGAATATTGTACAAATTGTTTAAAGTATTCTTGAATTATGTTTCAATGATCTTGGATTAGTAATGAATATGTGAGCGTTGATATTTGCTTGAAAATACGTAGTTGAATTGAATGTGATAAGATACGTAGAGATAGAAGGTTACTAATATTAGAATGCGCTTTAAATTGATTCTTGATGTTATTGGTATGGTTGTTGGTATTGTTAGTATGGTTGTTGATGAATTTGGCCGAGTTAAATTCTCGGGGATGTTGAATTTACAGGGGAGGTGCTGCCGAAATTTCTGTAGACAAGTACTAGTTAGAATTGGATTTCTAAGTAGTTGTAGCTAATGTTTGGTAATTGATAACGTTATTGTAGATATTGGACAGCCCGAGACTGGAGTCGGGATTTGGTTAGCGAGCGATCGAGGTATGTAAAGCCTACCGTTCCTTCTTTTGGCATGACCCTTTTGAAATAAACAAAAATGTATATGTATGCTTTTAAAGAAAAATCCTACTCGTAGAGCCACTAGGATGACCCATGTCTTTGACTTCCATAAGCTATCCCATATGGTTTGATACGTATTTATGATGTTCGAAGTTCTAGTCGATACGTTTCCGGATGTTGTTCGAAAAATATTTGATATGGCCAAAGTTTTGGATATGTATTTCGATATGTACATATGATTCTAAGGCTCCGTTTGATTTGCTACATAGCGATAGTTGAAAGTTCCTTAATATGAATGTCACTTGAATTTCCAAAAAGAGCTTCTGAAACGCTTCTAGAAAGTTCTGTACTTCAAAAGCTCGTAACTTTCGTATACTAATTCCGATTGACCCGAAACTTGTTTCTCAGCCTTCTGATGTCGTAAATATATTTGTTCACCGAGTCTCGAAAATTTATTTATTTGTAAGCATATGGTTTCCTCACTACTCCGCTCGTGCATACTACTATGATATCGTTCGCCGGATCCCGGGCCGGTTTTGTGATCGTGCGCACTATGTTATATTCGGCAGTATGATGTGGTACGGTTCCCGAGACCTCGCCATAAGGCCGGGTACCGCTTATATATGGCGTTATGATGTGATATGGCATATGATGTGTTTTGATATTGTGATATGTTATGATGATACGATATGTTCGGGGATTGTACGGAGATTTGAAACTTTCTGGAGTATGATGTGTTGTGACGCCAGCGTCGGAGTGGCGACCACGTTCCTGAGCCCTATGCATGATTTTTATTTGCATCATTTATATTTTCAGCACGGGTTTGATATACTAATTCTGTATCCATTTTCTGTACCTTTAACTTCAGTTATGATTCGAATTACTGTATTTCATGCTTTACATACTCGGTACATATTTCGTACTGACCCCCTTTCTTCGGGGGCTGCGTTTCATGGCCGCAGGTAAAGACGTTCGTTCAGGTGACCCGCCAGTGTAGGACACTTATTCTGATATTTGGAGTACTCCTTTGATCCGGAACTCATATTTTTGGTACATATCTTTTGTTATACATGCTTCTGTATATATGACTATCTGGGGTACGGCGGGGCCCTGTCCCGTCATATGTTTCTGTTATGGTTTGTAGATGCCTGTAGACATATATGTGGGTCATGGGTCATGTTTGTCCGATTATGTTCGTGATTTGTGCCTTAAGCGGTCCTGTTTGCTATTATGGCCAAAACGGCCCCTATGTTTGTATATTCGGGCGATGTGTATTCCGCCAGTCTGCCTGCTTTTGGTATGATATTTCGGTTACAGGAGACCGCTTAAGATGATGTCTGTTTTTCAGTATCCGTATAAATAACGTATGTTAAATTTGAATAAGTTTCTGATATGTCGATCTGGTAAGTAAGTCTTTATGGGTGTCCAGTTAGGGCACCAGTCACGGCCCACGGGGCTGGGTCGTGACAAAAGTGGTATCAGAGCGGTTTGTCATCGGAATGTCTACAGGCCGTGTCTAGTAGAGTCTTGTTTATCGGTTTGTTGTGCACCACATCTATAAACAAGAGGCAACAGGACATTTAGGGTGTTACCTTTCTTTGGTTCTTAGATCGTGCGATAGAGCTGTGTTATTAGGATGATTTCTTTCTGACCAATTGCTATGTTTACAGTGATGCCTCAGAAGAAGGCAACGGCTGCCCAGAAGGGCAAAGCAGTGGCAGGAGAGACCAGTCAGATACAGAGAGTTACTCGGGCTCGTACTCAGACTATGCCCGATATTGCGCCCCATTCAGCAGGTTCTGCTACACCATCACCATCATAGGAGCCTGGAGCGGCTCCACCAGTAGCTCCAAAGGCTCCAGCGCCAGAGCCTCCAGCTCCTCAGCCAGGGGCAGAGGACAGGGCGATGAGAGATGCGATACAGTTATTGACGAGATTGGTAGCAGGACAGGCTCGCAGATGCGGGCTAGGGGGTGATGATGATGACAGACGCGACGGTTTGAGGGTCCGTGATTTCTTGAGCTGTAATACCCTAGAGTTCTACGGGTCTAAGCCCAAAGAGGACCCCCAGGATTTCATTTGACAGATGCAGAGCACACTGAGACTGGTCAGGGCTTCCGAGACTGAGTCTGTCGAGCTGGATTCACATAGATTGCGAGATGTAGCGACTAATTGGTATGAGTCTTGGGAGCTGTCCAGAGGCGAGGATGCTCCCCTAGCCGTGTGGGATGAGTTTACAGTAGCTTTTCTCAGCCACTTTTTGCCCCCAGAGTTGCGGCGGGCGAGAGTTGACAAATTTTTACAGCTGAGGCAGAGAGGCAGGAGTGTCCGAGAGTACAACTTGGAGTTTGATTTTCTAGCCAGATATGCACCTACCATTGTGGCTGATATGGCTGACAGGATGCATCGATACGTGATAGGGCTGGATCATTATTTGGTGGATAGCTGTATGATGATGGTGTCGCAGACTGGGATGGACATTGCCCGGTTACAGGCCTACGCGCAGGGTATGGAGGACCGGCACAGAGGGCGCCAGCCTGATAGAGATCGTGACAGGAGGCAGCCCAAGAGGGCTAGATCAACCAGTTATTCAGGGGAGTCTCGAGGCGAGCAGCCTCAGCAGCAGTATAGCAGATATCCTCCTCAGTCAGGCCAGAGTACACGCCCACAGTCTACAGGCAGACGATTTGAAGGTGCAGGGCACTCAGGAGCGGGCTAGAGCTCCAGGGCTTCAGGTTCGCAGGTGAGCCGAGGTTCCAGCCAGGCGAGGCCACCTGTGCCTCGATGTTCTTATTGTGGGAGGCCTCACCCAGGAGAGTGCTATCGAGCTACAGGTGCCTATTTTTCTTGTGACCGCCAGGGCCATATTATGAGAGATTGTCCGTTGGCGGGTGGTTCTGGTGGTGCAGCTCAGCTGACGGGATCAGCTGCTGGTTCGTCTTCCACTCTTTCAGTTATGCGCCCTGCGGAGCGGGGTATGCCAGCACCGGCGGGCCGCGGTAGAGGCCGTGGCGGGGTTTCTGATTTTAGCGGTCCCTCGAACCGCATATATGCATTGGCTAGCCGATAGGATCAGGAGGCATCGCTAAATGTAGTCACAGGTACATTGTTGGTCTTTTCTCGAGCTGTATATGCATTGATCGATCCAGGTTCTACTTTATCATATATTTCTCCCCTCGTCGCTAGTAAAATTTGGATAACACCTGAACCTATAGAGCCGTTTGAGGTAGCTACGCCGGTCGGGGATTTTATTATAGCGAGGCAGGTATATAAGGATTGTTCGGTGATTATATGTTGCCATTGCACTAAGGCCGATTTGGTAGAATTAGATATGGTGGAATTCGATGTTATCATGGGTATGGATTGGTTAGCCTCTGGTTATGCTAATGTTGACTGCCAGAAAAAGGTAGTTCGTTTCCAGTTTCCAGGGGAACCAGTTATAGAATGGGCAGGAAATACAGCATCGCCGAGGGGTATGTTTATTTCATACCTCAAGGCCAGGAAGATGATTCAGAAAGGGTATATTTATCATTTGGTCCGTGTGCATGATACTAAAGCAGAAACACCTACTCTCCAGTCAGTTCCGGCTATTAATGAATTTCTAAATGTATTTCCAAATGAGCTTCCAGGTCTCCCACCTGAACGGGAGATAGAATTTATGATAGATGTGCTGCCAGATACTCAATCTATATCTATTCCTCCTTACAGAATGGCACCTGCAGAATTGAAAGAATTGAAAGAACAGCTGAAAGATCTATTAGAAAAAGGCTTCATCAGACCCAGTATGTCCCCCTAGGGAGCACCGGTATTATTTGTAAGAAAGAAAGACGGGTCGCTGCGGATGTGCATTGATTACAGACAGCTGAATAAGGGGACTATAAAGAATAAATATCCCCTCCCCTGGATTGATGATTTATTTGACCAGTTGCAGCGTGCTAAATATTTTTCGAAGATAGATTTGCGCTCGGGCTATCATCAGGTGCGAGTACGAGAGGCAGACATTCCAAAGACTGCTTTCAGGACCCGATATGGGCATTATGAGTTCAGGGTGATGTCTTTTGGGCTGACCAATGCCCCAGTAGTGTTTATGGATTTGATGAATCGAGTATTCAGGCCGTATCTAGATATGTTCGTGATCGTATTTATTGATGATATTCTAGTTTATTCACGATCAGCAGAGGAGCATTCAGATCATCTGAGGACAGTACTTGGCACACTTCGGCAACAGAAATTATATGCTAAGTTCTCCAAGTGTGAATTCTGGTTAACCTCAGTGGCATTCTTAGGGCATATCGTCGGACTAGATGGTATTCGGGTCGATACACAGAAGATCGAGGCTGTACAGAATTGGCCTAGGCCTACGACACCGACGGAGGTACTCAGTTGTCTGGGATTAGCAAGGTATTACAGGAGATTTGTGGAGAATTTTGCTTCGATTGCAGCACCGTTAACGAAGCTAACTCAGAAGGCAGCAAAATTTCAGTGGACCGATGCTTGTGAACACAACTTCCAGTTGCTGAAGGAAAAATTGATTACAGCTCCATTTTTAACTCTTCCAGAAGGTTTAGAATGATATGTTATCTATTGTGATGCTTCCGGTATTGGGATAGGTTGTGTACTAATGCAACATGGTCGAGTTATAGCCTATGCTTCCCGGCAGCTCAGACCGCACGAGAGAAATTATCCTACTCATGATCTGGAATTAGCCGCGGTAATTCATGCTTTGAAGATATGGCGGCACTACTTATATGGAGTTCATGTCGATATTTATACAGATCACAAAGGCCTTCAGTATATTTTTAAACAAAAGGAGTTGAATTTACGGCAAATAAGATGGCTTGAGTTATTGAAAGACTATGATGTTGACATTTTATATCATCCGGGAAAAGCCAATGTTGTAGCAGATGCACTTAGCCACAAATCCATGGGCAGTTTGATCGACGTGCAACCATAAAGGAAAAATTAGTTCGTGAAATTCATCAGCTAGCCAGTCTTGGAGTCCGTTTGGCCGATTCTGGAAATATTGGGGTTTCTGTCCGAGAAGTTGCTGAATCGTCTATTATGGAAGAAGTGAAACGACACCAATATGAGGATCTTATTTTGGTACAGTACAGAGATGCAGCCCTTGATAAGGAGAAGACCCAGTTCGAGATTTCGCCTGACGGGGTATTATTATATAATGGCAGGTTGTGTGTACCTGACGTTGCAGGGCTGCGGCGACAGATTCTGGGAGAGGCACATTATGCTCGATATTCTGTTCATCCTGGATCCACAAAAATGTACCATGATCTCAGATGTTTATATTGGTGGGATGGTATGAAAAGAGATATCGCAGACTTCGTTGCTCAGTGCCCAAATTGCCAACAGGTTAAGATCGAGCATCAGAAGCCCGGGGGATTGTTACAGGAAATGGAAATTCCAGCTTGGAAATGGGAAATAATTAACATGGATTTCATTACAGGCTTACCGCGTACTCCACGAAGGTATGATTCTATATGGGTTATTGTTGATAGGCTGACAAAATCAGCCCATTTTCTTCCGGTCAGGACTACTTATTCGGCTGAGGATTATGCCCGGTTGTATATTAGAGAGATAGTAAGACTTCACGGAGTTCCTATATCTATTATTACCGACAGAGGTGCTCAGTTTACAGCAAATTTCTGGATGTCATTTCAGGAAGGATTGGGGATTTAGGTGAGTCTTAGTACGGCGTTCCACCCTCAGTCCGACGGACAGGCCAAGCATACTATTCAGACGCTAGAAGATATGCTACAGGCCTGTGTTATTGATTTCAGAGGTAGTTGGGATGATCATTTGCCGCTTATTGAATTCGCTTATAATAATAGTTATCATTCCAGCATTCAGATGGCACCGTATGAAGCCTTATATGGTAGAAAATGCAGATCTCCGATTGGTTGGTTCGATGTGGGTGAAACTAAATTGATTGGTCCAGATATGATGCAGCAAGCAGTCGATAAGGTGAAACTCATTCGGGAGCGGTTATTAGCAGCACAGAGTCGACATAAATCATATGCAGATAAACGACATCGACCTCTAGAATTCCAAATTGGCGATTGGGTATTTCTGAAAGTGTCACCCATGAAAGGTGTAATGCGATTCAGCAGAAAAGGAAAGCTCAGTCCGCGATATATTGGGCCTTATCAGATTGTTCGAAAAATAGGCGAGGTCGCCTATGAGTTAGACTTACCATCTGATCTGGAGGCAGTACATCTGGTATTCCATGTATCAATGCTCCGTATGTGTATTGGCGATCCTTCCAGAGTATTTCCTATAGAGGACATCCAGGTAACAGAGGAACTGTTCTATGAAGAACAACCTATAGCTATTTTGGATCGTCAGGTGAGGAGACTGCGCACCAAAGATGTACCTTCTATTAAGGTCTTGTGGCGAAACAATAACAGAGAAGAGATGACCTGGGAAGCGGAGGACGAGATGAAGAAGAAGTATCCTCACTTGTTTCCTATGTCTACAGGTAATTTAAATTCCTTAAACTGGTTATATTGATTGGTGAATAAATTATATGTACTGTCCGTAAAAAGAAACTCCCCCGAAATGCGTACAAGACCTTATAAGACTAGTTTAACACTCGAGGACGAATGTTCTAAAGGGGGGGGAGGGGGGAGGATGTTATATCTCGTAATTTCGCACATTTGGATAAATCGAATTAATTGCGACTAATAAGAAATAAGGCAACATTTTGCTCTTATTTAATATATATGCTATTCATGAAAAATATTGATGCGGAAATATTGAGGAAGGCAAAGGGAAAAATTGGGAATTTGGAAATTGGGTTCATGAATTACAAATATTCACCATAAGTGAATTGGGCTAGAAACATCAAAAAAAAAAAAAAAGGAAAGGAGAGGCCCAATAGGTGGGTGGCCGGCCATGGGAGAAAGAAAAAGGCCCAAGCCCATGTAAATTAAAACCATGAAATAAATAGATAAGAAGGGCCATTAGACAAGAACTTTCAAGAAACAAAGATAGAGAGGGAGAGCAAGGAGAATTCAGCCAACACAAGGAGAAAAGAAAAATATTTAGCCCACCAACCTTTGATCCAAAAATCATAATTTTCTAGTATTCCTACTAAGTTCAAGACCCTCTTCAACGTGGTATAATTTTTGAGGCAAGAAAATACCTTTTGTGGCAAGTGGAAAATTGAAGAAAAGGTAAGAATTCTATCCTTTTTATATTATGGAAGACTTATATATATGTTGTAGTATGTGGAAATGAATGAAAAGTATGAAATTTGTGTGTTGTGGGTGTGTGTGAGTGTGTATGGCCGTGTGGTGTGGTGTAGTGAAGGAAGATGAATTAAATTTTATTTAGTATGTTAAATGTGTTGTTGTGACCTTTGTGATGTAAATGGAAGACTAATCGTTCAAGTTGGTATGAAAATTGGTTGTAAGTTGTTGTAGGAAATTATGTGATTTTAATATAGTTTTTATGTAATTATGGAAATGGAGTTGCTAAAGTGTGAATTGTTGTTGTTGTTGATGAAATTGGAAGAAGAAAATGCGATGTTGTGGCCTTGTCGCATTTGTAGAAGTTTCGGGTGGAATATGGTGTTAGTGGGATTGTTTGAATATTGTACAAATTGTTTAAAGTGTTCTTGAATTGTGTTTGAATGATCTTGGATTAGTAATGAATATGTGAGCGTTGATATTGGCTTGAAAATACGTAGTTGAATTGAATGTGATAAGCTATGTAGAGATAGAAGGTTACTAATATTAGAATGCTCTTTAAATTTCTATAGACAAGTACTAGTTAGAATTGGATTTCTAAGTACTTGTAGCTAATGTTTGGTAATTGATAACATTATTGTAGATATTGGACAGCCCGAGACATGAGTCGGGATTTGGTTAGCGAGCGATCGAGGTATGTAAAGCCTACCTTTCCTTCTTTTGGCATGACCCTTTTGAAATAAACAAAAATGTATATGTATGCTTATAAAGAAAAATCCTACTCGTAGAGCCACTAGGATGGCCAATGTCTTTGACTTCCATAAGCTATCCCATATGGTTTGATACGTATTTATGATATTCGAAGTTCTAGTCGATACGTTTCCGGATGTTGTTCGAAAAATATTTGATATGGCCAAAGTTTTGGATATATATTTCGATATGTACATATGATTCTAAGGCTCCGTTTGATTTGCTCTATAGCGATAGTTGAAAGTTCCTTAATATGAATGTCACTTGAATTTCCAAAAAGAGCTTCTGAAATGCTTCTAGAAAGTTTTGTGCTTCAAAAGCTCGTAACTTTCGTATACTAATTCCGATTGACCCGAAACTTGTTTCTGAGCCTTCTGATGTCGTAAATATATTTGTTCACCGAGCCTCGGAAATTTATTTATTTGTATGCATATGTTTTCCTCACTACTCCGCTCGTGCATACTACTATGATATCGTTTGCCGGATCCCGGGCCTGTTTTGTGATCGTGCGCACTATGTTATATTCAGCAGTATGATGTGGTACGGTTCCCGAGACCTCACCATAGGGCCGGGTACCGCTTATATACGGCGTTATGATGTGATATGGCATATGATGTGTTCTGATGTTGTGATATGTTATGATGATATGATATGTTCGGGGATTGTACGGAGATTTGAAACTTTCTGTAGTATGATGTGTTGTGACGCCAGCGTCGGAGTGGCGACCACGTTCCTGAGCCCTATGCATGATTTTTATTTGCATCATTTATATTTTCAGCACGGGTTTGGTATACTAATTCTGTATCCATTTTATGTACCTTTCACTTCAGTTATGATTCGGATTATTGTATTTCATGCTTTACATACTCAGTACATATTTCGTACTGACCCTCTTTCTTCGGGGGCTGCGTTTCATGCCCGCAGGTACAGACGTTCGTTCTGGTGACCCGCCAGTGTAGGACACTTATTCTGCTATTTGGAGTACTCCTTTGATCCGGAGCTCATATTTTTGGTACATATCTTTTGTTATACATGCTTTTGTATATATGACTATTTGGGGTACGGCGGGGCGCTGTCCCGTCATATGTTTCTGTTATGGCTTGTAGAGGCCTGTAGACATATATGTGGGTCATGGGTCATGTTTGTCCGATTATGTTCGTGATTTGTGCCTTAAGCGGTCCTGTTTGCTATTATGGCAAAAACGGCCCATATGTTTGTATATTCGGGCGATGTGTATTCCGCCAGTCTGCCGGCTTTTGGTATGATATTTCTGTTACAGGAGACCGCTTAAGATGATGTCTGTTTTTCAGTATCCGTATAAATAACGTATGTTAAATTTGAATAAGTTTCTGATATGTCGATCTGGTAAGTAAGTCTGTATGGGTATCCAGTTAGGGCACCAGTCACGGCCTACGGGGCTGGGTCGTGACAGCACCTCCCCCGGTATGGCAAGAGTTTGTTGGTGCTTTTATCCGTCATTATATGCCTCCAGAAGTTCGGCGAGCTAGATCAAATAAATTTTTGAACATTAAGCATGGTAGCATAAGTGCCCTAGAGTATAGTCTCCGCTTTAATTCCATGGCTAGGTATGCTTCGGCAATGGTAGCGGATATGGGTGATCGGGTGCACCGATTTGTGAAGGGCTTAGGGCCAGATTTGATGGATAGGTGTTTGACTGCGTCCCTTCAGGACAATATGGAGATTGCACACATTCCGTCCCATGCTCAGAACTTAGAAGAAAGTCTGCAACAGCAAAGAAGTGAGCGTGAGCATGATAGGGTACATGGCAAGAGGGCCAGATGTTCGGGTTCGATGAGCGAGTTCAGAGGCGGGCACAGGCAGCAGACTTCTAGGCATTCGGGTTATTCTCTGACTAGTGCACCTCCACGATTTTCAGGCATGATATTCGATAGATCTACTCGTTCGGGGCCGAGTCAGAGTAATTCGGGGTCTCAGTTCAGAGATGATTTGGGTCAGGCAAGGCCACCCGTACCACGATGTTCCCAGTGTAGGAAGTTGCATTGGGGTCGATGCCGATTGGGTTCAGATGTTTGCTATTCATGTGGTCGACCAGGCCATATTATGCGTGATTGCCCGTCAGTTCATGGTAGAGGTAGGACCCAGCCTTCAGGGTCGGTAGCCGGATCTTCAGCATTTGTACGCCCTATGGGGCCAGGTTCACATGCGCCAGTCGGCCATGGTAGAGGCAGAGGGAGAGTTCCTAGTTCTAGCGGTCCTCAGCACCATGTTTATGCTTTGGCTGGACGCCAAGATCTTGAGTCTTCTCCCGACGTGGTCACAGGTATATTGTCGATATTATCTCATGATGTATATGCTTTGATTGATCCGGGCTCCACATTGTCATATGTTACTCCATATATTACGGGTCGATTTATAGTCGAACTGGAGTCGATCAAACCTTTTGATGTGCTTACACCCGTGGGTGAATCAATAATAGCTAGCCGAGTATATAGAAATTGTGTAATTATGATTTGTGATCGTCGTACCATGGTTGATTTGCATGAGCTAAAGATGGTGATTTTGATGTTATTATGGGCATGGATTGGTTGGCTTCTTGCTACGCCAACGTTGATTGTAGAATGAAAATGGTTCGTTTCCAATTTCCGGGAGAACCAGTTCTAGAATGGAAAGGAAATGCGGCATCACCAAAAGGTATGTTTATTTCCTATCTAAAAGCAAGGAAGATGATCACAAAGGGATGTATCTATCATCTAGTTCGGGTTCAAGATGTAGAAGCTTATTCGCCAACTCTTCAGTCAGTTCCCGTGGTGAATGAATTTCTGGATGTGTTCCCGGAAGAGCTTCCAGGCCTTCCTCCCGAGCGGGAGATTGATTTTGCCATTAATGTGTTGCTAGGCACTAATCCTATATCTATTCTTCCTTATAGGATGGCTCCGACAGAATTGAAAGAATTGAAGGAGCAATTGAAAGACTTGCTTGAAAAAGGCTTTATTAGGCCTAGTTCATCCCCGTGGGGAGCACCCGTATTGTTCGATCGAAAGAAAGATGGCTCCTTGAGAATGTGTATTGATTATCGGCAATTGAATAAGGTGACGATTAAGAATAAATATCCTCTTCTGAGGATTGATGCTTTATTTTATCAATTGCAAGGTGCCAAATGGTTTTCAAAGATCGATTTGAGGTCCGGGTATCATCAAGTGAGAGTTAGGGAGAAAGATATCCCCAAGACAGCCTTCAGAACAAGATATTGTCATTTCGAGTTCCGGGTAATTTCATTTGGGCTGACTAATGCGCCGGCAGTATTTATGGATTTGATGAACAATGTGTTCAGGCCCTTCTTGGATTTATTTGTAATCGTATTTATCAACGATATCTTGGTGTATTCTAGATCTGAGGCAGAACATGCGGATCATTTGCGTACTGTCCTTGGAGTTCGTCGAACTCGAGAGTTGTTTGCAAAATTCTCCAAGTGTGAGTTTTGGCTGAATTCAGTGACATTTCTAGGGCATATTGTTGCAGCCGAGGATATTCGAGTGGATAGTCAAAAGATTGAGGCCGTGAAGACTTGGCCAAGGCCCACAACTCCTACAGAGGTTCGTAGCTTTCTGGGCTTAGCAGGTTATTACAGGAGATTCGTTGAGGGTTTTCCTTCTATTTCTGCACCGCTCACGAAGTTGACCCAGCAATCAGCAAAGTTTCAATGGACAGATGCTTGTGAACGTAGTTTCCAAGAGTTGAAAGATAGATTGACTTCCGCCCCAGTCTTGACACTTCCAGAGGGATTGGAAGGATACTTTGTTTATTGCGATGCTTCAGGCATTGGGCTAGGTTGTGTGCTGATGCAACATGGTAAAGTGATTGCGTATGCTTCAAGGAAATTGCGGAAACATCTGCAGAATTACCCAACCCATGATCTAGAATTGGCCGCAGTGGTTCATGCGTTAAAGATATGGAGACATTATTTATATGGTGTCCATGTGAACATTTATACATATCATAAGAGTCTTCAGTATATCTTTAAGCAGAAAGAGTTAAATTTGCGGCAACGACGATGGTTGGAATTGCTAAAGGATTATGATGTTGATATCTTGTATCACCCCGGAAAGGCAAATGTTGTGGCTGATGCTCTTAGCCGTAGATCGATGGGAAGTTTATGTGATGTACAACCAGAGAAGAGAGAAATGACTCGTGAGCTCCAACAGTTAGCCAGCCTAGGAGTTCGAGTAGTTGACTCAGGTAGCAGGGGAACCACCATTCAGAATTCAGCAATTTCGTCGCTAGTAGTAGAAATGAAAGAGCGACAATACGAAGATCCTATGCTAATGCATTACAGAGATACATTCCCTCAGAAGGAGGAGTCATTATTTGAGCTTTCAGAAGATGGAGTTCTTCGATGTCGAGGCAGATTATGTGTTCCCGATGTGGCAGGTCTACGCCACCAGATATTGAAAGAAGCTTATCATTCCCGCTATTCTGTTCACCCCGGTGCGACGAAAATATATCATGATCTTAAGTCTATATATTGGTGGAAGGGGATGAAGAAAGATATAGCGGAATTCGCAACTCAATGTCCCAACTGTCAACAAGTGAAAATCGAGCACCAAAAGTCGGGTGGATTATTGCAAGCTATAGAAATCCCAACTTGGAAGTGGGAAGTAATTAACATGGACTTCATTACAGGCTTACCGCGTTCTCGGCGTAAGTATGATTCTATATGGGTGATTGTGGATAGACTCACAAAGTCAGCTCATTTCTTACCAGTCAGAACGACATATGTGGCAGAAGATTATGCAAGACTCTATGTTAAAGAGATAGTGCGACTCCATGGTGTTCCAGCATCTATTATCTCAAACAGAGGAACTCAGTTTACAGCTAATTTTTGGAAGTCTTTCCAAGAGGGTTTAGGGACCCAAGTGAGCCTTAGCACGACATTTCATCCGCAGACTGATGGACAAGCTGAGTATACCATTCAGACTCTTGAAGATATGTTACGGGCATGTATGATAGATTTTGGAGGTAATTGGGATGATCATTTTCCACTCATTGAATTTGCTTACAATAATAGTTATCATTCTAGCATTCAGATGGCACCGTATGAAGCTTTTATATGGGCGAAAGTGTAGATCCCCAATTGGGTGGTTTGAGATAGGAGAGACTAAATTGATAGGGCCAGACTTGGTCCAACAAGCCATAGAGAAGGTTAAGCTCATACAAGATCGGTTGTTAGCAGCTCAAAGTCGTCAAAAGTCCTATGCGGATAATCGTCGAAGAGACTTAGAGTTTCAAGTGAAAGATTAGGTATTCTTGAAAGTGTCACCGATGAAGGGTGTAATGAGATTTGGCAAAAAAGGGAAGCCTAGTCCCCGGTATATTAGGCCTTATGAGATTGTGCGCAGAGTAGGCAAAGTGGCCTATGAATTAGATCTACCTCCGGAATTGGAGTCAGTCCATCCAGTTTTCCAAGTCTCGATGCTTCGAAAATGTGTTGGAGATCCTACGAAGATCGTGCCATTAAGTGATGTACAACTGACAGAGAAGTTGACTTATGAATAGGTACCCATTGCCATACTAGATAGGCAAGTACGGAGGCTTAGAAACAAAGAGGTGGCCTCAGTTAAGGTTCTATGGAGAAGCAGTAAATGAGAGGAAATGACATGGGAAGTGGAAGAAAGTATGCGATCCAGATACCCACATTTGTTTCAGCCCCTAGAAGAGATACAAGATGAGACGTCAAGATCATAAGGTACTTATGTTTTCCCTTTTATGCTTTTTGGTCGTGTGTGGCCAAATTTTAATGCTATTATGTTGTGGCCCTGTGAGGCATCCATATTATGAGTTGTTGTGACAGGATGGTAGTGCCATATTATAGGGGAGACTCTGGCGAAATTTTTTAAAGAATCCCCGCAGACTTTAACATTCGAGGACGAATGTTCTTAAGGGGGGGAGAATGTTACACCTCAGAAAATCTTCCGTTGATGCACAAGCGAATGGACTAGTGAAGAGTACGAGTATACGATATTTCCATGAGTAAGAAATGACATTTGATGAGCCTAAATGAGATTTCAAAGGCATCCAATGTTAGACGAGAAAGTTAGCCAAGAGAAGGCGAGGCATACAATAGGTTTTGGAAAGGATATACGAGTAACGAGTTAACGAGGCTTTAATGATGTCTTGGAGAAGAGTGATAACGTCCCTTAGATTGGTATTGAAATGTTTAACAAGTGTTAAGAAGGTTCCATAAGGATTGGAGATCAAACAAATCAACGAAACGAACTTCGAAACCACTGGGGATTATACGGCCAAACATACAGGCCGTATAAATTATACGGTCCGTATGTTTGGGACCGTATAATCAGCCCAGAATGGTAAACGTTTCTGGACCAAATATACGACCAAATATACGGCCCGTATAAATTATACAGACCGTATGTTGGTCCGTATATACGCTCGGGACAAATTTTGGATCATTAAATAAAGGGACCAAGTTATATTTCATTTCACTTCTACATGACACCCCTTCTCTCTAAAACATCTCTCTACATTTATTCCACAAGAATTTAAGGATTTTTAGTGATCAACAACATAAACCTAGGAATCAAGTGTAAGGAAACCCATTAAAGATTATTCAAGTCAAGAAATCTCATTGGAGATAAACTAGGGTTTTTTCTCAAGTGGAGTATTATCAACTAAAGCTCGTTCCTACAACATCTAAGGTATGATTTATGGTATTTCTATGTTGTTTAAGGTATTTAAGAGTTAAAATACTTGGATTGTAGAAGGATGTAGAAAGATGGGTCATGAATGTGGAATAGTGTCATTTTGAGTGATCGCTTGAATTGAGTCATGATTCTTGATGTGTTGTGATATAAATATGTTATAAATGATGTTAAGAACATTGGATAGGCAATGTATGTGAATGAACATAGTTGTGTGTTATGACCATGGATATGGGTAGTTGAATGTGAATTGAGAAATATGGATAATGTGGATGAATACTGACTATCGTTATAGTATTGTGAATGTGTTATTGACGCTTCAGAGTTGATATACGCTATGGAGGAATGTCGTATAAATAAAGGAGATGATGTCCGATTTTCATTAGTTTTAGTCATGCATTCTAACTATCGATTCTAATGATAGTATGACTTTAATGAATGTAAAAACGCTAGCATTTGAGGAGAACGCACAAGTGTAGAATAATTGAACGGAAAGGTATGTAAGGCTAACCCTTCTTTCATAAGGCATGGTTCTTTGGCCAAACGTCTAAATCATCTATAAGACTATGATATCCTTCAAATGAATTGATTTTCCGAGCTAGTAAGCTTACGATTCTTGATATGCTACGATTGTACTAAGTTCCTCATATGACGAGCAAGCCTATAAAGATAGATGTGATGAATGACGATAATAGTGATAATGATATCGATGACGATAATAATGACGATGATGATAATGACATTAATAGTAGGGATGCTTATGAGCTATTATGTATATGTATATGTATCTATGTATGACTATTATTGAACCCCAAGCTTATAAGGCCGGGTAGGATATGTAAATAAGTATGTATATGATTATGTAACGCGCGCACACCTCTGCAGATGGTACGGATAACCCTGACGCCTTGGTAGGGCCAGGTAGATGTAACCCTGAAGCCTTGGTAGGGCCAGGTATGTGCAACCTTGAGCCTTGGTTGGCCAAGTATGTATGAAACACCGATCCTTCATGGTCGGGTATGCTATGTAAATGCAATTATATGATATGATGATGTATATGATATAGATATGTGAAGGAATACGAATATGATACGATTACGCATAAGAGTATGTACATGATATGAATGTGAATAAGGATACGTAAATGGATACGTATATGATTATGGATACGGATATGGATGTATGTACACAAATATGCATTAGAAACGGAATGTTCCTACGAGAGGTAAGTAAGTGCTTATGTCGATGACATTACAATCTCCCATCCTATGTTATCCCTTGTGTTGTATATTATTCTTCTATGTTGATATTGATCATGCTTTACATACTCAGTACATTCTTCGTACTGACGTCCTTTTGTTTGGGGACGCTGCGTCATGCCCGCAGGTGCACAGGGAGACACACTTGATCCATAGCTACATTCTCAGGGACTACATAGCAGAGCTCTATTTCATTCGGAGCCATAACTTTTGGGTACTTATTCTTTTGTGTACATAATTATGGGCATAGTGGGGTCCTGTCCCGCTTATGTGATATGTTATACTCTCCTTAGAGGCTCGTAGACATGTGTATGTGGTTAGGTATGTCTGGCCTTGTCGGCCTATATTTTATATATCATTTTGTTAGCCTTGTCAGCTCATGTGCATTGACGTGGTATGGATGCCAACGATGATATAAAAGCATTGTTGTCCTATGGGACTAGTATGACTGATGAATAGAAATGTATGTTTAATTATGTGGCTCACCTAGATGTAAGTGTAAGTGTAAGCCAAGGGGTGCCCAGGTGAGCTAGCACCGGGCGCTCGTCGCGGCCCTCTAGACGTGTCGTGACACCCAGAAGCATACGACTACAACAATTCTTACTCCATTATGACTCTCTTGCAATGTCAGTACATTTATCTTCGATTTCCTTGTACCGGCGACCACTTCGTCAGTCGTAATTCTTTATTGGCTTTCTTGCAACTAAAGCTAGGCATAACTTTACGTTAAGAGTTCATATAATTCCATAGTATATGCTGTCATGTTCAGTATAATTAGTGATCCGTGAGATGTTTTCTAATATCTGGTGGTACGACTCTCTTTCCATTCATAAGAGAAGCGTTCTTCCTTCCTTCAGAAATTGCCAAACTATCAATCATTGTTCCTTTTGCTGTAATTGTTATCCCTTCCGGCGCTGAAATTCCCTTTTGTCGTCATCCCAAGTATCTTTTGAGTTCGTCATCCTCTATGAATTTAACTTGGAAACCTTTCTTGCTCTCTTTATTACCAATTAGGACATGTCACTGCATACTTAGGTGTGACGTAATTTTTCCCGATACGAGGGATTCAAACCATGGTCTAGAAATGTCCTAGCTCATGTTGGCGTGAAGCGCTCTCTTGGGTTGTTTTCCATACTTTCTTCCTATACCTGCCTCATGGCACACTTATTTTCAATTTGTTTCTGCTTCTTACTGATACCTTCTTGATATGTCAATACGCCTCGAACTTTGGCCTCAAGCTAATTTTCTTCTTCTTGAGCTTGGGTATGTCATAATTCCCTTCAAGTCTCATATGCTCTTCCCCCCTTTTTAAGGAGGTCCTTATACACCAATAGCCTTCGAGTATTCATCGTCTTCGATAATTATCTGCCGCTCTTCACGATCTTCTTAAGGACGGAGTTACTTTATCGTACGGTTTGACTTATCTATCTTTTGCTAGTTTCAATCTTGTATTCAATCGGAATACTTATAAGGGTCAGATCTAATTCTGATGCCTTCTTTTCAATCTTTCCATACCTCTGTATTTTATGAATAATGATTTGCTGGACCGATAAGTTAACAGGGACATTGGGATTCACTGCATCCTTTATGAAGTGTTTAATTATACCTTACTCTGTTATCTCTCATCCTTCTTCCCAACTCTATTTATAACATATCTAAAATTCTCCTTACCCTGAGTTCTCCTTCCATTTATGTCTATACAATATCATCCCATCGCTATTCCATACCCTTCCATCCACTACTAGTCCTTTCATCCGTTTAGCTCATTTATTCGTAATTCTTCTTAACTATGTGTTTGCGTTGTAGTTGTACATCAACTTTTCCTAGAGTCCTGCTACTTCTTGCTCTTAGCACGGAATTTTTACAGGTTAAACTCTCTCCATCCTCGTTCATCGAGCCTTTATCCATCTTTCTGATGCTACGGCCAGGTTTTCTTCCGTGCACATTCCTTACATTTCATTCTATTTCCTCTATGATCGAATCTCTTGGTCTTTACAGGAATTCTTGTTCCATGTCATTAATTTTCTAATCAATTGTGTCGACCCATCATCCATGTTCTTATCTTGGTCATTGATCGGTTTCCTACAACTAAATTGTTAAAGTATCCTACTTACTCCCGTTGTTAAAGATTTCCAGTTACTTTACTCCTAAATGCTCTTCTCTTCCTTCAATCATCCCATTAGCATACCTTCCCCACTTTCATCCTTAACCTTCCTTGGATTCCTTCCTCCTCGAGCGCCCTTCTCCTCTTATTATTTACAGTATCAACCCTGAGGTTCATAGAATATCCTTTTATAGTTACAGATCCGTTTTATTTCCAAATCACCTTTTAGGAGAGCTTTCTCCCTTTCCAAGGTGATTATGTCTGCTTGGCCGTGCCTTTATTTCTTCGATTACCTCTCAAGAATTGGGAATCCCTTAACATTGTTACCGAACCTACTTATTCTTCCTCACTTCCCCTTCCTATTCGTGGTTACTTCCCTTCAGTCCCATTTACCAATATTTGTTCTTATAATCCTGCACGTCCATCTCTTGTCCGTGCTACCATACCCTATTCCTTTCACATACCTACTTTCAAATTTTATCCAAATAGCCCCTTGCCTTGCCCGTCGTCCCTCTTGGAAGCTTCACTCACCCTTGTTTCTTACTCCTCTCTTTTTTTCTTTTTCTCTTTTTCCTTTTCTCAAGGCATTCTAATCTCTTTACTTTCTATATACTCACTTTCTTCTTTTCCCTGATCTTATTGCATTAGGACTTTTCAACTCTAACCAGTAGTAAAATAACATCGACTTACCTTGTAACATTTGTACAAATGTTGTAACTCGGACTCACTTTTGCCATTTGAACTTCATTACCTTGTTTGATTAATGCCTTCAGTATATAGCAACATCGGTTGCTGGGACACACATATCGGTTGGCGCAGCCATATATGGAATGTCATACACTTATATATATATTTACTAACGCCTCGCTTACAAAGTATTTCCAAATACTATTCGAACTTATCCCAATTCTAGAGCGGTAATGCGCCTTCCTTCTCTTTGCCGATCTAGTCCGCCTCATTATTCGCGACCTTTTTGGGTTTCTAACCACTCCACATACTCCAATTTCCCTTAAGATACTCCAGCTTCTCATCCGTCTCTTATGTTCGCATTTGTGGGACTCTTAGTATACTTCCCAGGTGTCACCCATCCTAATATTTCTCTCACCCCAGCACGCTTAACCTTGAAACTCTGATGAAATCCGATACGTTAGTGCTGGTATGATCGCATACACCTCACCGCATGACCTTCATCACATAACCTAGAGCAAGTTGAAGTTTTTGAAAAATTCTAAAACATTCTCGTAATGCATCTCCCTCCTAATTAGAAAAGATATCTTATTTTTCCGACTACACATATACTATTTTTCCCTTTTTAATCCTCAATATTCACCTTTCATTTGTATGTATGACTACTTTCCATCCCAAAATTTCCAAGATTCCCAATGGTGGCGAAAGCACCTTGATTATAGTTACTTATAAATACTTAATTATCTCGGTCCCTTAGGATTTCCGCTCGCCGCTATTAAGTAATAATCTACAGCAACTGCACATACATAGGAAATTCCAATAAAGTCTCATATACTTATAGTTGATCGGTCCTTAGTCTAATCTGGTGGACTATCAAGTGAAGTGTGCTCTTTGTCATTGTGTACCCATCATCTGTGCTCGTCTGGCCTTCATCATCTCTCTCATCTGAGTCCGAGGGATATGGCTAGTCGGGCAACTCTTGCTTTACCTACGGCCAGGATAGAGGGCTAGAGTATTCCGTAACACTCACTGGGGTAGCTGGTCTAACGTAGTGCTCTACCACAGGAGCAACTAGTATGATCTAGGGGATCTCTTCCTCCGGTGTCCCAGACGAACCGACAAACGGGTCCGTGTCATAATTGTCCCCTAAGGGGTCCTCCTCTTTGGAAGTCAAAAACTCTGGAGCAATCGTCGCTAGGTCCTCCGAGGGATCAGTCTCAATGGAATAACTGCGGCTCCTCCTGCACAGTCCTGGAGCCTGGGGTCCTGGATCTACTCTGGGGGCCTTCTTAGCACCACCACTGTCTGAGGCTGATCTCGTTATCTTTCGTCAGTGTGTACTTACCTACAGGAAAAAGGGGTCAGAAACGATCTCTCCTAGACTCTGGCTCTATTGCACGATCTAAGATAGAAAGAAAGGTTAATGATTCCTAAATGCCCTGCAGCCTCCTATTTATAAGTGTGGCCGGCTTCACACCTATAAACAGGACTCTACCGGACACGGTCTGTAGACAATCCCTAGGACGAACTGCTCTGATACCACTTTTGTCACAACCCAACCGATGAGCCGTGACGAGTGCCCGACCACTACTGGCCAAGCACTCCTGCTTGCATTTACTTTTCACTGATTAACCTGGGCCCATATACAATCCATAAGTGAGATGTACTGTCTCCTGAATGATCAACACCAGAAACACCGTCTCTAGAACTCACGGCCAACGCATACATACAAATATAAATACTGAGAGTAACAGCGTAAACTGATTTGGCCACTATATATACTCTACAACAAAATAAGCGCCGACGAGGGTGCATAACATTATGACTACCTATCACTGTCTATAGACCTCTATAAGATACAGACTGTAGAAGAGACAGGACAAGGCCCTGCCATACCCAAATATGTACATAACAGAATAGCATACCAAAGGGGTGTAGCTCCGGTCCAATTAGAGCTTGCTGGCTGGAACTGGAAAGAGGCCCTACTGGTAGGGCTCGCTCAGCTGGCTGCCTGATCCTACGGGCATGAATGCAGCGTCCACAAGAAAGAACGTCAGTACGAAAGGAGTACTGAGTATGTAAGATATGAATAGTAACATAGTAAGAGATACCAAACATTAAGAATAACAAAAGGAAACAATATGGAGGATAACATGAGATAAGGGAATAACCTATACATATGATAGCCTCCTAAGACGGATATCATGCATGCTTAGCTTTTCATAAAATCTTTATCATACGTATATGTCATAATAGTGCTGTGAAATGTGCAGCCCGATTCATAGATAGATATATATTATTGTCACGACCCGGCTAGGGGGCCGCGACGAGCACCCGAGGCTACCCCACTCGAGCACCCCCGTATCGTACATAACATAACATCTAGGTGAACCATAAGTCAATTCGTGCTTTTCTTATCGTTAATCATATTGATCCCATTAGACGATCATCATCATTTAACATATCATAGGCATCTATGCCACATCATAAGTACAAGGCCGACGAGGCCAACAAAAGATATACAAAACATGGGTCGACATGGCCTAACATCTCTACCCACATACACATGACTACGAGCATCTAAGAGTATGACATATCGTATGAGCGGGACAGGACCCCGTTATGCCCATAGTTATATACACAAAAGAATAAGTACCCAAAATCTACGGCTCCGAAAGAAATGGACCTCTGCTATGCAATCACTGAATAAGCAGCTATGGATCAAGTCTGTCTCCCTGTGCACCTGCGGGTATGACGCAGCGTCCACAAACAAAAGGACGTCAGTACGAAGAATGTACTGAGTATGTAAAGCATGATCAACATCAATATAGAAGCATAATAGATATCATATGAAATAGAATAGGAGGGGAGATAGTAATATCATCATCATCATGTCGCTTAATTGCATACATCGTCGTTCGTATCCCATAATAATACTCGTACCATACTTGTGCTCATATTCGTATACATGTCCTTATTCGTATTCTTATACATAGTCTTATCACATTCATATTCATATTATATACATAGTCATTTCATATACATAGCATTGACATAGCATACCCGACCTTATAGGATCGGTGTTTTATATATATACTTGGCCAACCAAGGCTCAAGATCATGCATACCTGGACCTACCAAGGCATCAAGGTTATCCGTACCTTCTGCAGAAGTGCGCGCGCGTTACGTAATCATATACATACTTTATACATAGTTATATACATATAGTCTTACCCGGCATCATAAGCTCGGGGTCTTATCATAGCCCTTTATAAGCATACATATACATATATCATAGCTCGTAAGCATCTCTAGTCTCATTTTACTCTCATCATCATTACTATCCTCCTCATTATCGTTACATTTACATTATAGACTTACTCGTCATACGAGGAACATAGTATAATCATAGTACATATCAAGGGTCGTGAGCTTATGAGCTCGGAATGTCAACCATGTGAAGACAACATACTGATATAGAGGAATTAGGAATTTGGCCAAGAACATGCCTTATGAAAGAAGGGTTAGCCTTACATACCTTTCCGTCGAACTATTCTACACTTGCACGTTCCCTTCCAAAGCTAGCGTTTATACCTTCATTAATATCATAACAATGGCCATTAATCATTCACATTACCCACATTATCTAGATTCCTCAATTTTCCTCTAATTCACCCACACTCATGGTCATAACACCCAACTTCGTCCATTCGTCTAAAGTGTTTAGTTCATGATCTTAATACCATTTATAACACATTCATATCACAACACAACAACATTCATAACTCAATTCAAACTATTTCTCAAAATGTCACTATTCATCATTCATGACCTAGTTGACCACATTTTATACAATCCATGTATTTTAACTCTGCAATACCTTAAACATCTTGTAAAAATCATGAATCGTACCTTAGAAGTTGCAGGAACAAGCTTTGGTTGATAATACTCCTCTTTGAGCAAAACCCTAGTTTTTCTCCATTTGGATTTCTTGACTTGGATGATCCTTGATGATTCCCTTACCCTTGATTTACTTGTCTTAATGTTATTGATGGCTTATAATCCTTGAAAACTCATATAATAAATGTAGAGAGATGTTTTAGAGAGAAGTGGTGTAATGTGGAAATGAAATAAGACAAGTCTTGATCCTCATATTTAATGAATTGGAAAATCTGTGCTGGGTGAACAGTGGTCGTCCATGGAGGTTTACGGTCCGTATTCCACTTTACGGACCGTCCCTCGTGGTCGTCTTTAAGCTTAAGCAGGACCAGAGACTTTGGCCTGCATGCATGGTGATTTATGACCATGGTTTACGGGCCGTAAATCACTTTACGGTCCGTCCACCAGGTCGTATTATACCTTTTCCTCAGCTGGCAGAAAGTTGAAGTTTGGCATGCCAGTTTACGACCTGGCAGTTTACGGACCGTATTGCACTTTACGGTCCGTATTTTGCAATATACGACCACTGGGCAGTTTTGCCAACTTTTAATTTTTTTCTCATTTCTCGACTTTTCATTCTAATCATCCACATCCCTTTACATACATTTCCCATGAAACATTATACACTCGCACTCCTCGCACACATCATTAGTTCATTTACTTGCGTACCAACGGGAAATTTCCGAGGTGTAACAATTATTCCTGCGGAACGTGCAGCTCGATCCACATATACGTATATACTATTGTTGCGGAACGTGCAACCCGATCCATAAATATATTATAGTGTCGAGGAACGAACGGCCCAATCAATTTAACCATATATCCCGCGTCCGGGTATCCCGCATCCGGGACGATATCATAATATACCAACTGATCAGGTGGCTATGCGTATATAACGCCTCGCCCTTTTCCCATGACCCCATATATGTATATATATATATATATATATATATATATATATATATATATATATATATATATATATATATATATATATATATATATATATATATATATATATATATATATATATATATATATATATATATATATATATATATATATATATGCATGAGAGCCCAAAGAAAGCTAGAACTCTATCGAAGTGACGTAAGGTCGATAACCTCTGATTATATTATGGAATAATAATGATCGTCATGTCTCACCTTGAAGGAACTAGCATTATGAGGTGAGACTATCAATGAAGAATAACATTAAGGGGAAGCATAGAATAAGATCATAAATCTCACAAAGCGTCAGTTCATATACTTTGGAATCTTTAGAAATAGAGTCATCATCCATGAATAAAATTTTAGAAATCAAGAAATAGCTCAACATTCTCATATTCACATTGAAACCATAAGCTTGGAACCTTTAAACATTAAATCATTCTCATCATAATCATCATAGAAATATTCTCATCTTTGGCATTATCGTCATCATGATAAAAACATGTCCCTCATTGTTGTTACCAGAGCTTACCAAATCATAAATCTCTAGTTTGGAAAAAAATATGGACATTTTGGAAAACATTTATGGATTATCAAAAAAGGAGTCATGCCTTGAATCATGAACTTCTAAATTTTAGAAATAGGGAGGTTATGGAAACATTTATGGAATCAAACAGAGGAATCATGCCTTTGAAAGAAGGGGACAAGTCTTAACATACCTGTTCAACCTCCAACTACCTATGCTTATCCGTCCGATCCCACAAGTCTACATATAAGACCATTCATACTATGATTAGGCCCGTTGTTATATACTTATCCTATGCCTTCAAATAAGTCTTCCTAAAATCTTCTGAAACTTCGACAGCATCTCCTCTATTTATATGCCTAATCCGGAATCCCAACTCAGCAACCAACAACCACAACAACAACAATACCAACATTAACCATAATATTTCCAATACCAAAATACTTCATAAACATCCCATATGTTGTTTTTCCCATATTTCCACCATAGAATTATTTTATAACTATTTAACAGCTCCATCTCTGTAAATAAACCAAGATTCACTTTAATAACAAGAGATTCATGCCTTTATCTCGATAATATCGTTATATCTTCACTTCTCCACCTTGAGCTTAAGCCACAACGCGCCGCTATATGATTTTGTAGTAGTAACTCTACGCCGTCTGGACCGGAATTTAGGAATTATACCTGATGTAGGCTAAAAATTTGATTTTGGAATGTTGGGCAAATTTCTAGAAGATTAGAGGGAGTTTGGGTGTGTTTGAGCTAAAGAAATGAGAGGGTAGCCCCTTTATATAACGGTCCAGGTTTTGTCTGGACCGACTTAAAATTTGCTCAGCGCGATCGCGCTGCCACGTGGCACGTTCGAGCTGAGTCACAGGGTCCTGCCCTGCACGTTCGAACCACCTTCTGGCGGGTTCGCGCAGGGTTAATTTCCTGCCCTGACAGCCGATCTTAAAACACGCATAACGTCTGATGCCAATATTGTATGAGAGCCCACGACCTATGATTGGAAATATATTTCAATTATCTACAACTTTCATTTTTTGTGTGTTTCCAAAATCCAAATTTATAATGACGTTTTGGCCTCTTCAAGTCAAATCATCCGAAAACATTTCCTTAAATCATCCCTTTGGAGGGCTTATGCCCATATTTGGCTTAAGGGTCCTTCTTAAGACTTGCTCAACTTCCCATGTACTACTCATATAATTTTTCATGTGTCCTTTATAAAACCCCGGCTTGTGGGCTCCACTTAGCTTACAGTAACGTGGGCTTTTCATCAAGTAACGTATGAACTGATTCACCCTATATGGTCTCCAAATGTCATACATATTTATATCTTCTTATACTCAGATCATATAATCTTCATCCCTAATCCTTGTATGACTTTACCCTTCTCTGAGTTCGTAATAAGTTGTCTATAATCTAGGTAGCGCGAAATTTTTTGGAGTGTAACAGGAATGTTAACGATTCTCCCCACGACATGTTTCTTTTACGACTATTATGAATTGCCTCAGAAATAGAGTTAAGCGGTAGTTTCATTCAAAGCTTCATAAATTCTATTCTCTAAATGATAAACTTCCATAATTCGTTCATGATTTCCATTCCAAATGTCGTGAACTCAGAATGTAATCAAAATAGAATCTTGTTTGTTATCCCATCAGTACCTATGGACTGTTAATGGTTTAAACTCCATAATGAATTCATGAATACGTTTCTCAGCATAGTAATATTCAGTATTCTAGTTTTATGTATTATAGTATGATTCTTAGTTCCTTCTTATAAATTGTTGAATGTTCAACACCTGTATTTGGGTCTGAGGCCACAATTTATGTATACATATACTTGGGACCCAGGCCATAGATTTGTGCGCTTATATTAGGCTTGAGGCCACAGATTATTAATTTAGTGAAACTGGTGATTCCATATTCAGAATAGGAAGTAGTTATGACTTTACTTCCCTTGTTCAGTTCAACTATCAGTATGTTTAGCTTCAGTTTCAGTTTCAGTTTTAGTACATTAGCGGTTTATTGATTTGGGATGCCCTTTTCACGAAGCACCCCATACCAATTTATTCTGTCAATTAGTTTTACATACTAGTGCAATTCAAATGTACTGATGTCCCTTTTTCCCGAGGCCTACATCTCACTATGCAAGTAATGATTTACAGGACGACGGATCTGCTCAATAGGATTCTCATATTAGTTGCTTAGTGAGTCCCAAACCTCCGATTACATTATGGAACAATCATTATCGCTGTGCCGATGGCCTTATCCTGGTAAACAATCAGTACCTTTAGTACTCTTCAGAGGCTTCATGGACTAGAGTTGCAGTAAGTCAATATTTAGCAGGCTTTTATGTGAGCCATGTTAGCTACATTGTCATGTTTCAGACTTATATAAGCATTCCGCATTTATGATTTATCAGTTAGTCATTTCATTATCTCAGTTTGTTTATATGTTATGTTCCGCATCAATATATACTTCTTGCTGATTCAGCTAGGCTGTTGATTCGCTCGATCAAATGTAGTCAGGCACCGAGTGTCGTGTTATGCCTATGTCATGGTTTCGGGGCGTGACAAAACTTCATATCAACTAGCAGTTCAAGTGTCCTAGGGAGTCTATGAAGCCATGTCTAGTTAGGTCACTTTTACGTATGTGTGCACACCACATATGTAAATAGTTTACCACCAAAACATTCAGGATTGTCTCACTTCTTTCATAATCTAGATTATGCAGTTAGAGCAGTACTTTCAAGAATTCTTCTATGTTGTGCGTTTTACGTATTTCAGAAAATACTTATAAAAAGTAAGTACACCAAGAGATTGCCAGCCGCTAGCCAAAGGGCTACTATTGATGCTGCCCTAGAAGTGGACTCTAAAACTCAGGGAGTTCGCACCAGTGCTCAGCGAATTGTGCCGGAATCAATGCCTCCGACTGTAGCCCCACCTATTACTGAAAGGACTACAGAGGTTTGTACTCCAGTTTCTCCCAGTTCCACTAACATGGATGTTAGGGGAGCTATCCAGCTGCTCACCCAAATTGTTGCCACGCAAGCTCAATGTCAGGGAACAGCTTCAAGTGCATGTACTTATGGAGGGTCGTCGGATTCCAAAACCCAGGAATTCTTGCATATGATGCCTCTATTGTTTACAAAATCTAATAAGGTGGAGGATGCGTAGAATTTCATTAATGGGCTTCAAAAGGTTTTGTCGTGTTATTCATGCTACTGAGTTAGAGGTAGTAGAGTTGGAAACTTATCAATTGTAGCATGCTAACATATGCTATGAGGCGGGGGAACAGTCCTGAGGGGAAGGTGACGGGAAGGTGCGTCTTCTACAACTTGGGATGAATTTGTTGATGCTTTCACTGGCCACTTCTAGCCGCTAAAGGTAAGAGAGGCATAGACCTTCGAATTTGAGAGGTTCAGGCAAAATAATATGAGTGTGAATGAGTAATACCTCAAATTTATTTATTTGGCCAAGTATGCTCCGCAGATGGTCCCCGATATGAGGACCAAAGTTAGGCGATTTGTGTTGGGTTTTATACCCGAATTGTATGGTGATGCTAATATGGATGCCCAGAATAAAGACATGACTATTACCAAGATGGTTGCTTTTGTAAAAGGTAATAAGGACAGAATGAAGGAAGAAGAAGCATTGCAGGAAAAGAAAGACAGGGAATTTAATAAAAGAGCTAAGTTTGTGGGTAACTTCAATAAAGGAGGATCTTCGGGAGGTTGAAATCGTCGGTTCTTCAAGAATAGTTCATCGAGACTTGATCCTTCTACAGCCATTTCCTTAGTTTCAAGGTCCAAGTTTAATAAGAATAGCCATAATTTCAGAGCAACAGGCTTGTTGTCCTAGGTCAGTGTGGGCCACAGGGGTTTCCAACACTCTATTTGCAACACATGTGGTAAGAGGCAATCAGAAGTGTGTTGTTCGGGAAAGGATAGTTACTTTGGGTGCAGTCACTAGGGTTACTCTTTGAGGAATTGTCCATCCGCAAAATAGAACACTGGAGGTAATGTGGCTCAATCCATAAATTCAGCAGCTCCTCGCAATTCTAAAGCCGAAGCACGGTGTGGTGTAGCAAAGTCCATTAGTATAGGCAGAGACTTGTATGCACTTACCGGTCGTCAGGATATAGAGGCTCATGTAGATGTTGTCACAGGTATGCTAACAGTTTTCACCTTTTATGTTTACGCTCTCATGGATCCCGGATCCACCCTATCTTATGTAACCTAGTTTATTGCTAAGAAAACTGGTATAGAATCAGAAAAGTTTCATGGGCATTTTAAGCTGTCCACCCAGTTCGAGAGTTAGTTATAGCAAGATGTGCATATAGGGGTTGTCCCATTAGAGTCTATTACCATAGAACAGTAGTTGACTTAGTAGAATTGGAAATGGTAGTCTTCGATGTAATCATGGGCATGGATTGGTTGGCATCATGTTATGCCACAGTGGGTTGTAGAACCAAGATCGTAAGTTTAGAGTTTCCCGATCATTTAGTTTTTTAATGGAAGGATGATGCAGTCGAGAAAGATGATCCCTAAGGGGTATTTCTATCATCTAGTCTGAGTCAGGGATGCAGACGCCCAGCTCCCAACTCTCAAGTCCGTACCAATCGTTAAGGAGTTTCCAAAAGTCTTTCCTGAAGATATTCCCTATCACGACCCAAAATCACGAAGTCACGCGGGCACCAACCATTCCCACCTCGGTAGGCAAACTCTTATATCAATTCATACATTCAACTACAATTAAGTAGCTAGAGATGAATAAGTAAGCGTCTGAATCATAAATAATCACAAGTGTGGAATTTAAGGTCTAACTCAGACAAGAGCAATTATTTAATGTCTAGAAAATACAAGTCTCAAATGCTAAACACATCTGTCAGAATGGAAGAAAATAAAGATAGTGATAGAGAAGTCTCTGGGCAGCAACTCGTCAGATGCTCATCCTCAATACTAGCAGGCCAAGCCTCAGAAATCAACCTCGGAAGTAGAAGCGGAATCTGTCTCAAACTCTACACCCTGAAAGGAGTGTAGCATGATAGCATCAGTACAAACAACACGTACTGAGTAGGCATCATAGGCCGACAACAGTTAGAGGCATCATAGGCCGACAACAGTTAGTTAACATATATAAAGAAAGAGACTGTAGAATAGACATGCTCACAATCAGGAATACATGCCACACAGTCCAAGAATAATAATCAAGCACATAGGGATCAATAACTGAATCATAGCCTATGGTGAAGCACCTAAACACAAGTTTTGCCATGTTTTTTCATAATTCCTTAGAATAACCCTAAACACTAGCACTGGCAACAATGTTACCTCGTAACCTCAAGCCTCAACCTAGGAGAAAGCTCTACTCCTTGAATCCATCAAAGCCCAAATATTTAATAATCAGGCACACGACGATTTTAAATCACTAACCAACCAAGAAGTCAATGTTCACGACCACCGTACATTACAATAAATAACCACAACTAGATATCAGTCTATATGAGTGAATGAAATATGAATGCAATGCAATGATACACACACGCTTCTGGCGGATGATGCCTACGCTCTGACAGTTATGACCTATGGGGGACCGGCGAAGTTAGTGTCCCTGCTGCAGCGCACAGCCCAATCTAAGTTAGTGTTTGGAATATATATATATATATATATATATATATATATATATATATATATATATATATATATATATATATATATATATATATATATATATATATATACATATATATACATATACATATAGATATACATATATATACATATACATATACATATATATACATATACATATACATATATATCTATATATATCTATATATGTATATGTATATGTATATATATGTATATGTATATGTATATATATGTATATGTATATGTATATGTATATATATGTGTGTGTGTGTTGTGGCGCGCAACTCGATCCTATTATATGACGACGCATGATATCAATTCCAACAAGTGTATATTAATGATAACCTTGCCACACATGGAGACATATCCCAATATCAAGATCAATATCAATTCCTTCCTCTTCACAAGTCAATAACTAATAACAGAGAGATACGGGTTCACAACCATGAATAAGTCACTAAGTATTCATATCAGAGTATCATGAAATATGAGAATGTGTGCAATGCATAATGTCAATGAATGATGACAACATATAAAATCAATCGTGCCACACAAGGACATATCTCTCGATATCGATAACAAGTCAAGTTCTTCCCTCTGTCCAAGATAATACCCATAAGTGAGGGATAGCTATATCTCCATCATGATAAGATTACTAAGAATCTAATCCCAATATATATATATATATATATATATATATATATATAAATAGGTGTATGCACAATACATGGCAAATGAGAATATAAGAATCAATCATGACACACATTGACACATAACTCAATCACAATATCCATATCATAACTTTACTTTCCTTTCCAACAACCTCAGTGATGATAAATACTCCCCCCAAATCATAAGGCAATCACTAAGCAACAACCCCAGAATCAATCATGTGGCAACAAGCCAACAATCACAATAAGTAACAACTCAATAGAACACAATAAGGCGACAAGCCATAGTCAACAACAATACTAACAGAAAAATCCATCCCAAATTCATACCCGAAGGTGCAACATGTTGTCTCCAACAATCAGTAACTCTACATATGCTTTATTAACCAAAGTCTAACCATAAGGTAAGTCGTAACTATAACACCCTATAAACTTGAACTAGGTGTGAATGTGTAAAGATCTAGTGTTAAGATAATATTTTATTTATATTAATCCATTTAGGATGAATTTGGGTGGAACGTAGTTGTTTTGAAGTCAAACCAACTAGTGAAGTTCATAAGGGCTCTTAAACTAGCCTATGTTTCGGTAGGTCTGTCTTCTGGGGCAGTTTTGTGAAAACATGCTTCGAATTTGGAAATAGCTCCTTGATTAAATTTTAGATCTTTGAAATAGCTTTCCAACGGTAGGTTCCCTATCCCAGGAGGAGTTACGTACAGAAGGTTATGCTTATTCTACGGAAGCCTATCTTTGTTGGAAATTTGGTCCAAATTACGGTGAGACGTTACGGTCCGTAACACCAATTATTTTCATCCAAACATTCTGAAAATTTTGATCACGTTAAGGTGAGACGTTACATTACGGAACAATCATTATCGCTGTGCCTCACCTTGGAAGAACTAATATCTTGAGGTGAGACAACAACAAGGAGCAACATCAATGAAATCATAAAAACAGGATTATCAAACTCATGAAAGCATCATTATCATCATCACTATCATAGAACATATCTCATCTCTAACTCATAAGAAGCTCTTTATAAAATAGACTCATAATCTCTGGAATGTAAGGAGGTCATGGAAAATAACGAAAATCTTATCACAAAAAAATCATGCCTTAGAAAAGAAGATACTAGCCTCACATACCTTTATGTCTCTTCTAACGCTACCAATTCTACGTTTTCCTCCGATGTTCACGATTCAACCATCAAGAGAATTCGTACTAAAGTTAGATAATTGGAACATACTTAAGTTTAGGCTACAGCTAACGAAAGTTGGGCAGCATCTCCTTTGTTTCTACAACTTCCTCCATGTGATATAACAACTCCCAAACATCCATAACAACATTCATCATATCATAATCAACAATCTTCATCAACCATATTTATTCAATTCTCCAAATTCCATTTCAAATCACTCATAACCAAAATTATGACACAACATCGTATTTGTTCTTGTATTATACTTCCTTAACGTCATTTGTATCATTTACAACAAGATTTTACTTATAATATATCAAGAGCCAGGATTCATGTCAACTACTATTCAAGAATACCATTATTTTAACATTTGAGCTCCATATTCTATTTTCTCCCATAATCCAAGTCTTTCAACCCCTCAATATTCTAAATAACATGCAATGATCATAAAACTTACCTTTGATAGTATGAAAATGGCCTTTGGATTAAAATACTTCACTTGAGAGAAACCCCAGCTTCAATCTAAGGAGATTTCTTAACTTGTACAAACCCTAATGAGCATTCATGTTCTTGATTCACCTGGTTTGATGGGAAATGAAATAAATGAATTTGAGTCCCTTATATAAACTTAAAAAGCTGCCCTGACTGTATTATACGAACACACATATGGTCCGTATAACTTATACGGTCCGTATGTGCGAACGTATAATGCTTCCAGTGGAGAGTCCTCTTCTGGACAAGTTATACGGTCATATATATGGGCCGTATCTTTTATACGGTCCGTATAAAGGACCATACAATCCACCAACTTCCCGAAACTTGTCCTTGTCGACTCGTTTGGTCTCCAATCCTTATGGAACCTTCTTAACACTTGTTTAACACTTCATTAATAACCTATGAAGCGTTATAAATTTCCCTCAGGACCTCATTAAATCAGTATTAGCTCGGTACGTTGCAAACCTCTTTCCAAACATGACTTATACTTTACATTCTTCAATGGACTTTCTTCTCTTGCCTCGAATGTCGTCAAAATCTTAATTAACATCGTTAGGTACCCCTTCTTACTTGTAGGGACATCATATACATCTTACCCCACATTATCTATTCACCGTGCAGCAACATGAAATTTTCCGAGATGTAACACTCTTCCCCCCTTTAAAAACATTCATCCTCGAATGCTACGTTCTCGGGAATTTTACGAAAATTTTGCCAGAGTTTTCCCTGTAATATGTCACGACCCAACCCCGTAGGACGTGACTGGTGCCCGACTTGGACACCCGTATACATATTCGTATAGCTACATGTTCAGTCCACAATAAACACCATATGGAATTCATAACGACCAAACCATGGTCTCAGATTTGTCGCATAATTATTCATATAAGAGCAAACCGACAAGGCTGCCATCACATATCAATATCATATGCAAGCCGACAAGGCTGCCTCTATAGACGAACATCATACCACAACACATCGCATAGACACAGCTGAACAGAACCCATACACAACCCACGCGTATGTCTACAGACCTCTAAAAGTATAAACCGTAACGTAACATATGACGGGACAGGGCTCCGTCGTACCCCTGGATAACCATATTCATATATAAATATATATTCATATATCATGAGATCTGTATTAGAGGTCAAAACTCCAGAACAACGGAGTACTTCAAGATAGCTGAGTAGGAGTCCTATGCTAAAGGGTCACCAAACCGACTGTCTGTACCTGCGGGCATGAAACGCAGCCCCCCGAAGAAAGGAGGTCAGTACGGAATATGTACTGAGCATGTAAAGCATGAAATACAGTAAACAGGATCATAGCTGAATAAGGAGTATAGGTAACGAGTACAATAACCAGAATACCAAATACTTGCTTTTGAAACATAACTCATGCATGTCAATATCATATATCATATCCGGCCCCATTATAGAACTCGGTGAACATGGTCGCCACCCTGTCTCTGGCGCCATAACACAGCATACTCCAGAATATAATATAACTCCGTAACACAACATAAATCCGTAACACAGCATAACTCTGTAACACAGCATAACACCATAACACAGCATAACACCAAATACATATATATACCGTACTCGGCCCTCTAGTGAGGGACTCGGTGAACAATGCAATGGAAGTGTGCACGATAACATACCCGGCCCGGGACTCGGTGAAAGACATATTGAGGTATGCACGAGCAGAGTAGTGAGAAACTATATGCAATTCAAAACGTTTTTAAGGACTCAATAGAATAGTTAACACGAACCATCGTTCACAATTTCAAATAATAGTCATATCATTTACCTTTCGGATGTCCCTGTGGATTATATCAAAATGGAACTTTGAAATCATATGTACATATCAAAATATATATAAAATGTAAGTTATGAGAATCAAGTTCATTAGCCATCCTAGTGGCTCTAGGAATAGGAGTTCCTTTGGAATCATATATATCGTATATTCATTTCACAACGATCATGCCAAAAGAAAGAAGGTTTAGCTTCACATACCTTTAGCGCTTATTCGTCACACAATATGTATACGCTTCCCAATAATACTTCAACCTATATTAAGATGCCAAAAACTACGTTTAAGTTACGGGGAGATTCAAAACGTATTCTAACGTTAGTAACTCCTTTCTAGATGTTTAGACGTCGTTTTTTCTTGTATCCAAACCAACCACATACAACCAATCCAACATCAATAATTATGTGTTCAATACCAATCCGGACAGCCCACACAATATCCCAAACAGCCAACATTCACAACATGCAATAACGATTCACATACAGCTACTACGTTCTCAAGTTACTCCTAATTGTTCGTAGCCTTAACGTTTTCAGGTAACAACTTTACAACAGCCCAAACACTATGACAACATGATGTATACTCTTAACTATAATTATTTTTTCCAACTTAATGAAAACACAAGTCCAAAACAGTCCCTAACCAACAACACATCCAAAACAGTCCCTAACCGACAACATAACAATGTTCGGAATTCTTGCAAACGTTTACGAACATATTAAGCAAACCACATACGATTCTTACACATTATTTCATGTCTTCTTTTCGTATAATTTCAGTAGGTTATGACCAGCAATCCACACGACAAGTACAACATCAATTCATGCGCAACTAAGCTACATCGTCATCTCTATAATCCTTACAACAACTCACAAACGACTTTAGTTTCAACTCCAACCATTAAACACCTGCATTTCCATCATAAAATTCATGACAATAACAATCAAAATATAAAGTAAAATCATTTCACTAACTTCTTACAAAAACAGTCCACTACACGGCTACACCATGCTTCAACATCACTCACATAAAATCATAGATTCAATTATTTTCATACTAACACAACTTCACCTTTAACCTTCCAATTCTTTTCATTCATTTTACCATGCAATCTATGATAGTAACAACCATAATTACTAAAGAAAATCAGTCCAACCATTTCACCCAAAACAGTCCCTACGGCCACAACATCATTCCAACACCAACATTCATGATTTTATGCATGTAATTCATGTTCACCAAGTTACTACCATACGTCAACATCAACATATATAACTCCATGGTTACTATCATGTTCCAACATCAACACATATCATTTCATGCATACAACTTATATTTACACATCTACATCACCCTTAATACATGAAAAGAAAGTTAGATCTTACCTTGACAACTTGACTTCTCAACTTGGCTAGCGTTTGTGAATTGAAATGAAAATGGTCCTTGTTGCTCCAATGACTATATTCACGTTTCTAGGGACCTTCTAAAGGGTTAAAACACCTTGGAAAATAATGTTTGGATCAAGACTCAAGGAGCTAATTTTCAGCCCTCTTGGCCGAATGCTTTCTCTCTCCCTCTCTAGGGTCTTCTAGTTTTCTTTCTTTGTGTTGTGAAGTTGAAATGAATGTAATGGCTGATTTATTAGTCATTATTTGGTTAACTATGATGCCTAAAAGTTGGGCACATGCTCCACTCATGACCTTGAGTCACTCCATTAACTTTACACTTAAATTTCCATTTCTTTTCTTCACACTTTCGGCTAGTGTGTTGGCCGAGCACCTCCTTTTGTTTCCTTTCTTCTTTCTTTTCAATTGTTTACAAGACAATTGCATGTGTGGTGGATGATTCATACACTAACCTTTGTCCATTGTAATCATACAAGATGAATGGCCAATATTTGAATATGAAATGATTCCTCCAACATGTTATGTCTTCATAAAATAATGCATGCCTTCATTATTCAATTGCATGCTTCAACTTTTTCTCCTCCAATTTTCAGCCATCTTGGCTGAGTATTACATGTATATTTCTTCCAATTTAATTGTCCACAATATAATGAAAGTGTAGTGGATGAATCAACATTAAATGCATATGTGTATGTCTTCCATAATAGCCTTGTTTTAGATGACTTTGAATCATCTTTTGTGTATTGCACGTTGGTGTTCCTTCTTGGTTCATGGTTGTCACAAAATTTTAATTAACACCACAATTAAGTAGTTCCTAATCTCCAATAACATTTTTATACTAAGTGAAATATTTTAACCGATTAGTTCTAGTTTAGAAATTTAAAATCCGAGGTTTCTATCTCACGTCGATTCTTTCGCGAATAACTCGACATATAAAATACGGGGTCTAACATAATATGTGGCTACCATCGTGTCACAACTGTCCACAATAATAATGCCTCACAGGGCTATAACACAATAGCGATAAATTATGGCCACACACGACCAAAAACATGAAAAGAAAAGCATACATACCTCATAATATTGATGTTTTATCTTGGATCTCTTCCGGGGTTTGAGATAAATGCGTATGCTTCGACTTCTTACCCTCTTTCGCTTGCCAATGCATCTCTTCTACTTCCGCGTCCTTTCCTAATATCTTCATTAAGTTTACATCAGTTCTTCCCTCACTACTTTAGAACCCATTTGAGAGAGTAACCAGAAATTCTCATAAAATCTTTCAATAATCTTCCTCAAATCTATTCCTGCACTCCAAGGATTTAATACCCTCTCATCCTCGCAAGCTTTATACGACCCCCGATATATATATATATATATATATCAATCCCAAACCATCTTACAGGTCTTTTCTTTATCCTTAAAGGCTTAACACACGTGTCCTTAACATACCTTAGGAATTTAGATAACGAGTTATATCCGCTCATTTATTTCAGAATGGAGGTTTACTAGAATGGCCTATCGTCCCCAAATCTCTTGAAATGGGTCGATCTTCAGATACTGGTAAAGAATCGAGCATTTTGACGAATTTTTCATGGATAGCTTATGTGATCCTGTACAATTGCCATACCTGTTTCAGCTCTAGACTCATCCTCATCCTTGACTAGTACCATGAAATTGTCTTATACAAGTTTACTCCTTATTTCCTTCTTTATCCCACTGCTCGCTTCCGGTTCTGTCCTAAGTCTATCTTACTGCCTTTACTTCACTATGAGGCCTTAATTTCTTCGTTTTTGACCCTGTCTTATTGTTTGCGCTACATCTTTCCATTAGTAGCGGCATTACTAAATTCTGAGTCAAGCACTCCACCTTTAAGGCTTTCACTATACAGTGCCTCCTAAATTATTATACGACATTGGAACTTCGCATTCCTGTAACTTGCTTGCGGTGGCTATTTCACTTGACTTCCCGTCTCAGTCCATCATTCAGCTCCCCCCTTTTAGTCTAAATCTTACTCTCATCGCCTGTGTTTTCTCACTATAAAATTATTCGTATGAGCCCCTATTATATGCAAATACCATTTTTACTCTGGTCTACCTCACGCTTTAGCCGAAGCCGCGATACTCATGTGCTATATCTTCTTGGAATTAACACTGCTCTTCCGTCATATGCTTATCCGTCAACTCTACCTCGTAATCTACATTATTGTTGTATGACTGCCTTGTTGGATTCTCCGCTCGTCTTACATTCTATGGTCCATATCTTGTATTATCTCATTCTTACGCCTTCGCTGGCCACGTTGCCTTGGAAAGTCGAAGACTACTTCTTTGATGGTCTCTTTTGGTTACCATTTTGTTGCCACAACTATCAAACCGTAAGTGTCACGACCCGACTAGGGGCCGTGACGAGTACCCGATACTTGTACCGAGCACCCCTTATCTATCATATTACCATAGATATATTTTTTTTTCGTTACTAAACATTTACATCAATAGCATAGGTATAACCTGGACTAGTAAACTTCGTTAGCACGTTATACATAGACGCGAGTAATCTGGAATACAAAACTTCCAACTATACACATCTGTCTACGAGCCTCTAGACATAGCATACATATACATGGAAAGGGCTGCGTACAGCCGAGCCCGAATATATACACAAAATAGTAGTACCAAAAGACTGGGCTCCGAGACAACTGGAGCGCTGCCAAATACTGCTGATGGAACTCCTAGAGATCAGAACCGCCTACCTGCTGACCTGCGCGGCATGAAACGCAACGTCCACAAGAAGGGACGTCAGTACGAATAGTGTACCGAGTATGTAAGGCATGGAAAATAATACAGGCAGTAGCATAGCGTGCAGTTAATAATATCATGAAGTCATAGGACAAATAAAAAAAAAAAGCAAGAAATAACCTGTGCCTAGGAAGGCCCCTTTTGGGCGGCTACCGTGCATGACTTGTCTTTTCCCCCCTTTTTCTTTGAAACGCTCCCTCTCCATGAACGTAGAAGATAGAACTTATATTATATCGTATCATGTCCTACTGCGCCCTATCGTATCCTAACGTGGCATATCAGGTCGTGTCCTATCGTGTATTATTATGGTATATCGTATCATAGCCTGGAGTATCCTGGTATATCATATCGCAGCATAGCTTGTCATACATATCTTATCATAGTATAGCGTATCATAGTATATCATATCATAGCGTAGCGTATCATAGTATATCATAGCATAGCTTTCCTTTGAAAATCTTTTCTTGTTTCTTTATATATAAAAAAATAGGATATGTCATATTGCCGAGGCGTCGGCAGCCGATCCATTTAGCCATAAATGTAAATCCCGCGTCCGGGCATCCCGCGTCCGGGACGATATCATGTCATGTAATGCCAACTGATCAGATGGAAATGCGTGTATAACGCTCTGCCCTTATTCCCATCTTCCCCGTATACGTGTACATACATCATGTTTATATTTCCTAAGCATACACACATCTTATGTACGTATACATGTTTTATATCTATCTATCTATATATATATATATCATACAAGCACGCAAGGGGGCCAAAGGAAAAATCACGTATTTGTCGGAGTGACGTACGGTCGGTGAACTCCGATTATATTACGGAACAATCATGGTCGCTGTATCTCTCCTTGAAGGAACAAGTATTTTTAAGGCAAGACTAACAACGGGAAATAGAATTAGAAGTAAACAGGGAATACAATTATGGGCATCATAGATGTCGATTCGTGAGCTTTGAAATCATTAAGGAGTGGTGTCATAGCTAGGAAGTGGAAATAAAGTTTAAGAAATAGGTTATCACCTTTCATATTCATATTCAATCCTTAGCATAGAAATCTTAGTCGCGGGTCATGCTGATCGTATTTGTCATAGGCATGTTCTCTTTTCTTAGCGTCGTCGTTATCGTTATTGGCATAGAAGTACTCCCATGGGAATAGTTATAATGTTCGTTATTTAGTAGCGGGATAGGGGGTAAAGGTTTTCTTTTGGGTTCCACTTCAAGGTAGGTCAAACGGGGATATAAAGAAATTCCGGGGCAGTGGGGCCCACCTCGGGCCGAATGAGGTAGCGTTCATGGTTTACAGGTGTTACATGTCATGGTGTTACTTGTGAGGGTTTTAGGGTAATCGGGTCCTATTTATGCAAGTTCTAGGGTGTGAGGGGTGTTTCCAACATTTTGCACATTTTCTTATTCAATTCTACTGAAGGAAATGGAAGAAACTTTAGGTGCGGATTCCAAGGAATAGGGTTGTTCCCGAGGCTCGTACCCGACTTATTATATTTAAGACATGCCATAGAAAGAAGGGTGAAGCCTTACATACCTCTTTCCGCGTCCTTTGCTACTCCGAATTCACGACACAATCTCGTCAAAATCTACAAATTGGTCAAGTTTACCAAAACTTTCATTAGTGTACTTTGAATTTGAATCTTAATGAAGCACTTTGCTACCGAAATTTTGGCAGCATTTCCTCTGTAAATATACCATCCTCGACATTTAACTTGGTCAAATTCTCATCAAACACAATCCGGGAATTTAACCCGGCCAAACTAACAACACAATATCAACAACCATACTAACAATTTCCATATTCAATCCAAGTTACATTATATCAACTCAATCAATATACTACCTCTTTCAAAACCTTCCAACTCCAATAATAACATTAACAACATTATAATTCATGTACCAACAACACCATACTAACAACATTATCTTCCATACAAGAACATTATTTTCAATTTACACAATGTTCAAACAACCCACTTTATACACACTTCCACCCGAATCTCACAATATTATCAAATACGACCACACATTACTTTCTTCCACATTTATGGACTTCACCATCATTTTACACATTCACGACATAATTTATTCAAATATAAGAATTTAAGCTAACGTCAAATTCACTTCTTTGTCGCTTCCACAACGACTATAACTTCTTTATCATTATGGAATGCATAACGACACAATTAGAACACCGCATAAAAATCAATCCGATTGTCCTACTCACATCACCATATTCGGCCACCATTAGACACACAACTACAATTTCTCCAAAATGATGCAACTTCAATTGTCAACATGGTATTCACAACACTAACAACCAACACTAGACAAATTAATTAGAACATAATTTTCTACACACAAGTACATGTTCCACACCTCACGGCTTCATCATAATTTCCTTCTCCATGAGTTTCATCCACTTCTAACATGCTACAACACACAAAATCATCCATAACATGCAAAGTAAATGAACTCTTACCTTCTTCTTTGATCCTTCTTCCTAGCCAAAGTTGTAGCTTCAAGAACTTGCGTTTTCTTGCTCCAATGAATACACCACCTTGTTGTGCACCCTCTAATTGGTTGAAAATAATTTTTGAAGGAATTTTATCAATTTTTTTCTTGGCAAATCTCTTCTTGGCCGTGACTTGCTCTTCTCTCCTCTCTTCTTGGTTTTTCTTGAAGTTTCTATGGACTAAGATAAACATTAAGATGACTTGGTCATCTTTTAATATATTCATTAGGCTCCCTTGGTGGGCTTAAGCCCACCCCTTAACCGTCCACCTTGGCCCAATTAGCAAGCCCACTTATTATTTTTTTTTCTTTGTTTTGCATCTCATAAAAATTATTTTCCAACTTTCAAAATTTACCCTTCGTCTTCCTCCATATTTCCACGAATCATATTGAAACTTCCCTTTATGCTCTTGACCTTTCTCATTATCTTGACTTCTAAATCCTTCTTAATCAACTCATGTACCAAACAACCTAAAATATTGCATTGCTTGTTGTCTTCCCGCGATTATCTTGAATTATCCGATGGCATAAAATGCAGGATGTAACAGTAAGGGAATTTCCTTTATCTCCATGCTACTTTCCTCAATTGTATTTAAGACCCCTGGATGGTCTTGCGTATTAATCATTTCATCAACGTATCTCATACCCGCTCTATACTCCCTATACCGTATCATCCACAACCTCGCCCACTCTTGGCTCACCTTCCTCAATAATCACTCGCTGGGACCTTTACCGTATAACTCGCCGGCGGTGCAAATTTTATTTGTTAATGTCTGGGAATACACATGAAGTGAGCCGATTGATCGTTCACAATCAACCTTGTTCCTTCGTCCGCCTTAACTCTCACCCTTTCTTTAGATGATTTCATCCACGGGACAATCGTTTTAAGCATATTGCAGAGTACCATTGACTACCCCGTCTCTTCTCTTCTCTTCTTATTTTTTTACCCATAATCTATTATTATTAACTTCTATTTTTTTTTGCAACTTAAGGCTTAATGCCAATCCCTTCATACTCTTCTTTGATCAGGTCACACCGCTATAGAAGCTTTGTCCCCTTCCATCTCAACATTTTAATAATAGGGTAACGCTTGGCCCTTTTTAAAATTTTTTGGGAAAGATGTCATGAAAACTTACCCCTCCTGCATAAATATCTTACTCCACACTTGGTTCCACATTCCTTGTAATTAGTCAATCCGTTACACTATTCCCACGGTAAGATTTAAAATTTCAATCACTCCGTGACTCTTATTACCATTCCTACATAATGTTAGGACATCCACGGGGTTTAATTCCCTTCCACCTTCTGTTTATCGAGTTGTTGTTCTAGTGGACTTCCCTCCTATTTGTCTTGCTCCTACCCTTCCTTCTTTGTTGCTAACACTTCTATCACGCATATCACATATACTGAGCATTCATCACTTGTCATCCTTTTGTTTCGCCGACCAATCTTATCCTATTTTTGTTTTCCCTCATATCTGTAAGAGCAATCCCTGTCATATAATCGTTCGAGCAAGTTCCTGGATGCATAACTTAAACTATAACACAGAACATAACTGCGGTCATAAGGTCAACCAATTGCTAGGCAAGGAACGTTTGTGAACACATCTTTTCCAATCTCTTTTCTCGAAGTATCGCCAAAGTCGTTAAGGCTAGCTTATAGTGACATGAAAGCTTCTCCCATTATATTCCTCAGGTGGAGCCTAACTTACTAATCTGATTCGGTGCATCACGCAGCGGCTTACACATACACACAAGATTTATCTCGTAACTTAATGTTCACCAAAACGAAGAGAGCTAGCCAAAATTTTTCCACTTAAAACTTCTTCTAGAGTGCTTATCCCTTTAATTCTCCTTAGTATATATATAAAAAAAAAAATCTATTTCAAACACACCATTCTTTCTTCCCATGTTCTTTATTCAATCCTAACCTATTCATCATTCCCTTAATATAATACATACTCGCTATATTTATCCTGCATTTTAACCACTAACTCTGTCCTTAATCACTCACTACTGGCCTTCTCTTCTTTTCGTGACAATTCCATCTACAGTTCCCACAATTTCCTTTAGATTCCTGGGAAAATTTCGGCAGAGCTTCCCTCGTAAACATAACAATACCAAACTTGCGCATAGACAAGAAAACACATCCTATACCTCAATAAGACACATATCGAAACACACATCATGTGCAACTCAGCAGCAGAAAACTGTTTACCATAAAAGGATATAAGTAATAAAGCTTGTCTCACAAGTCGTACCTGCACACTCCTATATATATATATATATATTCTACACATTATGTCAATCAACTCCCTTCGGGGAAGTTTACTTACTAATAAATCAAAATTCTGGCTATCACTGGGTCACTAACAAGCGTAGACATCTCAAATTATTTACTTGTCTCAAATGTTCACCTGAACATAGTCAACACATCAGGAGTGATATATAACAGCGTAGAACTCAAATCAACCGATGCATGCACATCATAAGAGGATACTGACAATATATCTGGGACCATATCCGGGAGAGACTCAAGATCCTGTCGCCTAGCTAATGCATAGGTATGATGCTGGGGTCCACTTGGACTGGGCATTCCTCTATGATCTCTATCACGGCCTGCTAATATTTGCGACCCTTGCCTCGGAGGGCGTACCGATGATGAAGAGCCAGCTACTAACCCCATATGCCGAATCTTATCTCTACCACGCTTCCATGGGCAGTCGCGCCTGAGATGGCCTGGCTGAGCGCAGGTATAACAAACATCCGAGCCCAAGCGGCACAGTCCAGAATGTAACTTACGACACTGAGTATATCATGTTACCGGCGATCTCTCCTGACTGGAACCACACTGAATCCGAGAACTGGAATCCCTGAGACTCCGAGATGACCTAAAATAAGTGGATCTATCAAACCTTGGTCCAGCAAACTGTGGAGGAGCACTAGTTGTTGGACGAACTGAGCTCCCAGAGAATTGCTTCCTCAGAGCGCCTCCGAACTCATGATCAAACCCTGAAGGCCTGACCCTTTTCCCCCAACTCATGCTACCATGCTCCTCATCCTGCCACTGAGCTTGCGCGGCTACTAATTGGGTCAGCAAAAGGATGGCATGTCTCATCTCTGGCCTGAGGCGTCTTGTGGAGGATCTGGGGGTGCTGGGGCTAAGGTTGAGGCTCCCTCTGGCCCCTCTCAAACCACTATCTTGCCCTTCTGGGCTGCTATAGTTTTTCCTTTCATCAACTTTGCTGAAAACATAATGCACGGTTAAGGAAAAAAAAGGAAATTCTTCTACTATAGCTCTATCGCACGATCTATGAAGAAGAAAGACGGTCATTATTCCTAAATGCCCAGCAGCCTCCTGTTTATAAGTGTGGCGCGCTTCACACCCATAAACAAGACTCTACTGGACATGGCTCATAGACACATCCTAGGACGGAACTGCTCTGATACCACTTTTGTCATGACCCGACTGTGGGGCCATGACGGGTACCCGGAGGTGACTACCGAGCACCGCTCATTATACTAATAATCATACCTCACCTGAAGTACACAGTCTCAGAGGCAACACATACATACATATATACACAGGCCCATATGGCTATAAAATGATATACAAAAATGTACACTGGTATACCCATAAGGCAACAACTACCCACGCATCCGTATCTACGAGCCTCTACTAGAGGACTGAGACATAGGGACGGGACGGGACCCCGTCGTGCCCAAATATATACACAAAAGAATGTATTAAGATTGGCACCTCCAGAATAGGGGAGTGCTACTCTAAATCTCCTAGGTAGCTCCTATAAATCTTGGCCGCCTCCCTCTGTACCTCTGGGCATGAACACAACATCCAAAAAGAAACGACGTCAGGACGAACATTGTACTGAGTATGTAAGGCATGTATGGTAACACAATAACAAAATATAGAATGCATATGAAGAAAAGATAACTGAACTGCTTGCCTCTTGAGGCGGAATCATGCATGCTCACTTTCACCTTTTAAATCATATCATTCATACATACATACATAAACTATCTAAATCATATGTCATCATAGCCCGCGTTCGGGTATCCCGCATCCGGGATAGTCATCTCATGCCGCCCACTTGTGGTGCTGCCCATGCTATATAGACACAACGTAATCATCTATAAGCCGCCCGCCTTAGCGGTGCTGCCCGTGCCGTATAGACACGGTGTAATGTTACATATACATGAGTCAATGCATGCCTGGGATCTCAAATAAAGGCTATCAATCTGTCGGAGTGACGTAAGGTCGGAAACCTCCGATTACATTATGGAACAATCATCATCGCTATGCCTCACCTTGGAAGAATTAATATCATGAGGTGAGACAACAACAAGGAGCAACATCAATGTAAGCATAACAATAGGATTGTCAAACTCATGAAAGCATCATTATCATCATCACTATCATAGAACATATCTCATCTCTAACTCATAAGAAGCTCTTTATAACATAGACTCATAGTCTCTGGAATGTAAGGAGGTCATGGAAAATAACGATAATCTTATCACAAAAAAATCATGCCTTATAAAAGAAGAGACTAGCCTCACATACCTTTATGTCTCTTCTAACACTACCAATTCGACGCTTTTCTCCGATGTTCACGATTCTACCTTCAAGAGAATTCGTACTAGAGTTAGATAATCGAAATATACTAAAGTTTTGGCTACAGCTAATGAAAGTTAGGCAGCATCTCCTTTGTTTCTACAACTTCCTCCATGTGATATAACAACTCCCAAACATCCATAACAACATTCATCATATCATAATCAACAATCTTCATCAACCATATTTATTCAATTCTCCAAATTCCATTTCAAATCATTCATAACCAAAATTATCACATAACATCGTATTTGTTCTCATATTATACTTCCTTAACGTCATTTGTATCGTTTACAACAAGATTATACTTATAATACATCAACAGCCAGGATTCATGTCAACTACTATTCAAGAATACCATTATTTTAACATTTGAGCTCCATATTCTATTTTCTCCCATAATCCAAGTCATTCAACCCCTCAATATTCTAAATAACATGCAATGATCATAAAACTTACGTTTGATAGTATGAAAATGGCCTTTGGATGAAAATACTTCACTTGAGAGAAACCCCAGCTTCAATCTAAGGAGATTTCTTAACTTGTACAAACCCTAGTGAGCATTCATGTTCTTGATTCACTTGGTTTGATAAAGTTGATCTTTAATTTACCTTATATTCTTGTAAATATGGAGTGTCGAATGTTCTATAGGTGTGGAGAGTATTGGAGAGAAGATGGGAAATGAAATAAATGAATTTGAGTCCCTTATATAAACTTAAAAATCTGCCTCGACCGTATTATACGAACACATATACGGTCCGTATAACTTATATGGTTCGTATGTGCGACCGTATAATACTTCCAGTGGAGACCCCTCTTCTGGATAAGTTATACGGTCACATATACGGGTTGTATCTTTTTTACGGTCTGTATAAAGGACAGTACAATCCACCAACTTCCCGAAACTTGTCCTCGTCAGCTCATTTGGTCTCCAATCCTTATGGAACCTTCTTAGCACTTGTTTAACACTTCATTAACAACCTGAGGAGCTTTATTACTTTCCCTCAGGATCTTATTAAATCACTATTAGCTCGGCACTTTACAAACCCCTTTCCAAACACGACTTATACTTTACATTCTTCTACGGACTTTCTTCTCTTGCCTCGAATGTCTTCGAAATCTTAATTAACATCGTTAGGTACCCCTTCTTACTTGTAGGGACGTCATATACATCTTACCCCGTGTTAGTATACTTACCGTGCAGCGACATGAAATTTTTCAAGATGTAACAGCCGCGGACCATAGGCCAAGAGGATTGATTAATATTTTCGTGTAGAAATCGGAGATGATAAACATGGATTTCATAACAAGCCCACCTCGCTCATTTCGAAAGCATGATTCCATTCGAGTGTTGTGCGGTGAATAGACTAACGCAAGCTAAGTGTCACGCCCCAAAACCCACCCTAGACATGACCGGTATCCGACGCCATGAACATAATAATAACACTTGAACCTGCCAGGTTCAACATTCGCCTCCCACAGTTTATAAAATAAAGGTAAAAATATCATGCATATAAGAATTAAATCAGCGGAAGTATTTAGTCATCTATACTTGCCAAACATAATAACGTGCCCAGGAGTTAATCAATAACTCAACAACTACCTACAAATGTATACTAGGGAGCTTCTAAGGTAAAGGAATAATAGTCTGGCTCATCGAGCCGCAACCCCGAAAACTAATGTAATGAATAAATAAATCAATAAGGTATGCCACGAATGAATGTATGGGCTGACTAAATTAGCCGCAACAACAAGTCCTTCCTAAACGCCTGGAGTATCAAGAACCTGCTCTTCTCCATTACCTACCATACCATCAAAAACAACAATGGTATGCCTGAGTACTTCGTACTCAGTGAGTGCCTCAGGGACAATAAGAAATATGAAAATAAAGTAAAGTAATACATAAAGAAATCAGTCCTAAAAATCATGTGAAACCAATGTAAGAGCAGTTATTCAGTTAGTGTATTTCAATAAGAATTATTAAAACTGATTATAAGGCCTCTTGTCAAAGTACAACTTCAAATATGCCTTTCAATTTATCATAATTAACAACAACAATTTTATGAGAAAATAAGACTATCACACATGCCAACACAGGCCCAAGAATCAAGCACATCAAAGGGATGGCCGTAGAGGTTCCCTTGTCACAGCCCACCACACCGGAATAAGAAATTCTCGGTGGCTATCCTTCCTCCTGAATAGCTAGGCATTAACTGCACACTAGGTAGCAAACTCGGTAGTGGCCACTCTTCCTCCCGAATGGCTAGGCAATAACCACACCAGGATCCATAGCGGCTACCCTTCCTCCCAAGTAGCTAGGCCAAACACAACAACAAAGTTCATAGCATAGAAGCCGATTCACAATTTGTCTCAGGGTATGTCATACCATCAATTAACATTAAGGCTCATTATGCCATATCGTAAAGATAAATCATTTTAATGAATGTCTTGAAAACATTTACACTTCTTTAACCAAGATTTCAATGTCATAATTCATCATGAAAACATTAATACCAATCCTTAGCCATCATTATTGCTTATCTCTTATAGAGGAAAAACGATTATGATTTCATATATGTGTATAGAGGATATATTGTAAAGCTAAATAATTTTAATGAATGTCTTGAAAATGTTTACACTTCTTTAACCAAGATTCAATGTCATAATTCATCATGAAAACATTAATACCAATTCTTAGCAATCATTATTGCTTATCTCTTATAGAGGAAAAACGATTATGATTTCATATACGTGTATAGAGGAAAATACAATCAAGGTTTAATGTGGGCTTGTCCTCTCACGCACACCAACCATAATCAAAGCAAAGAATTATGGTTTCGCATGAGAAATTCACCTCTTTATTCAATAAATAACCTTTGAGGAGAAAACATATATCCATGATGAGGTTTTTAAAAGAGAGACATACAAATCATCTTTATAGTCAAAAATGATTTTTAAAAGAGACATACCTTAATATGTTAAACAAAGTTTAACAATTCACTTTCCTAATGAAGAACACCCAAACCCTAGCTTGAATCGCTTTGGGATTAATTAAGCTGCAAACTCTAGGTTTTGGTCAAGAGAATCATGTTAAGAATCATAGGTTTGATGTTAGAATAGATTAGTAACGTTAAGGGTTATCTTACCTTTGATTTGAGGACTTGGAGGGATGATTTGAGGACTTAGGATTTGGAAGGATGAAAAACAAATGGGAACAAAATAAGACCATACCCATTTTAAACCTAATTTTCTGCTAGAAACGGTGAAAGTACGGCCACAAAGTATGTCCCGTATTTGTATCCCGTCCTTAGGCTGCAAAAACCAGTGAGGAACAGAAGAAGTATGTCCTAAAAGGACGTCCCGTACTTTAAAGGACGTCCTTTTCTCGGACATAAATTTTTTTACATAACTTTTCTCGGCCTGGGCAAGATACCATTGGAAAGCTATTTCAAAGATTTACGACTTTCATCAAGGAAGTGTTTCCAAATTCGCAACACATTTTTATGAAGAGCGTCCAGAAGACAGATCTACCAAAATTAGCCGAATTTAAGAGCCCTTAAGAACTTCAATTGTTGGTTTGACTTCAAAACAACCATCTTCCACCCGAATTCATCAAGAATGGATTCATATAGGTATAATATCATCTTAACACTAGATTGTTACACATTCACACCTAACTCGGATTTACGGGATGTTACATTATCCCTCCCCCCCCTAAGATCATTCGTTCCCCAATGAAAGTCATGGCCTAGGATTCTTTACTAAACCTCAAATTTAAGAATTTCGAGAGTTCTTCTAGCAAGGTGAAACATCCTCAGAGATAACATACGACTAAACATCTAATGAATGCATCATTCATGCCTAAACACAATTGTGAGATTAATACTTCACTCTAAACTTTCACAAGAAATTACATCCGAAAGGTTCGACACATACCTGTAGTAGGGAACAAGTGAGGATATATTTTCTTCATGTCCTCCTCCGCTTCCCAAGTAGCTTCCTCTGTGTTATGGTTTTGTCATAGCACTTTAACCGATGCTACATGCTTTGTTCTCAACCTTCTAACTTGACGATCTAAAATCTGAACTGGCTCTTCTTCAAAGGGCAATGCCTCATTAATTTCAATCTGTTCATGATTCAACACATAGGAAGGATTAGGTTTGTACAATCTCAACATCGAAATGTGAAACACCGGATGAACCATGGACTTCTCAGCTAGTAATCTCAACTCGTACGCTACCTTCCCAACCCTTTTCGTAATCTCGTAAGGACCAAAATAGCGAGGACAAAGCTTGACCTTTCTGCCAAAATGCATTACCCACTTCATAGGTGACACTTTCAAGAAAACCTTGTCATAACAGCAAATTCCAATTCCCTACGCCTCATGTCCGTATAAGACTTTTGTCTACTCTGTGCGGTCTTTAGTCGCTGTACAAGCGAATTCCACCAAAGCTAGGTGTTCATCCCAACTTACTCCAAAATCGATTACACAGGCTCGTAGCATATCTTCCAAAGTCTGAATAGTTCTCTCCGCCTACCCGTCAGTTTGAGGATGAAGGGCAGTGCTCAATTTCATTCTAGTTCCAAACCCTTCCTCAAAGGACGTCCAAAAATGAGCAGTAAATTACGTACCTCTGTTAGATATAATCGATATCGGAACACCATGAAATCTAACTATCTCTTTTAGATATAACTTGGAGTACTCCGCTATGGTATATGACGTCTTCATAAGGAGAAAATGGGCAGACTTTTTGAGTTTATCCACGATAACCCAAATCGAGTCAAACTTTGACTTTGTGCGGGGTAACCCCATAATGAAATCCATGTTGATCTCCTCCAACTTCCACTGCGGAATTTCAATATTCTGAGCTAGGCCTCAAGGCATTTGATGTTCAGCCTTCACCTGTTGATAGTTCAAACACTTAGCCACAAAGTTAGAAATATCAACCTTCATGCTCTTCCACCAGTAGTGATGTTTCAAATCCTTATACATATTGGTGGATCTTGGATGAATCGAATACTTGGAACTATGAGCTTCCATCATTAATTCTTGTCGAAGACCACCAACATCAGGAACACACAATCGTCCTTGCAACCGCAGAACACTATCACTAGTACCAACAGTAAAGGAAGTGTACTCACCCCTTTCCACTCCATCTCTCAGCTTTGCCAAAATTTCATCATCATATTGCTTGGATTTAATCATTTCTACAATGTCAGACCGTGATGGAGTGATTCCCACTAACTCTCCATCTTCAGTTTCATCAATCCTAACCCCAAGACTAGCAAGCCTTCGAATCTCCTTCCCCATGGGCATGTCATGAGCATGCAAATAAGCCAACGTGCCCATAGATTTCCTACTCAAAGCATCAGCAACCACATTAGCCTTACTAGGATGATACAGAATATTCAAGTCGTAGTATTTTAACAACTCCAACCACCTCCTCTGCCGGAGGTTCAACTCTCGCTGCTTGAAGATATATTGCAGACTCTTGTGATCAGTAAAAACATCACAATGATCACCATACAGATAATGACGCCAAAGTTTCAAAGAAAATACCATAGCATCCAACTCCAAGTCATGAGTCGGATAATTATTCTCGTGCTTCTTCAACTGATGCGGAGCATAAGCAATCACCTTACCATTCTACATCATACACAACCCAATCGAATTCTAGAAGCATCACAATACACCATATATCCACCAGACCCAGAAGGTAACGTCAAAATAGGAGCCGAAGTTAACCTTGTCTTAAGCTCTTGGAAACTCTTTCCACAAAATTCGAACCACTGAAACTTAGCAGTCTTCTGTGTCAATTTAGTCAGTGGAGAGGATATTGACAAAAAACGTTCCACAAACTTTCGGTAATAATTTGTCTAACCCAAGAAACTACGAATTTCAGTGCAGTAGTGGGTCTAGGCCAATCCTTCACCGCTGAAATTTTCTGAGAGTCTACTTTAATGTCATCACCAGTCACCACATGACCCAAGAAAGGCACAGAATCAAGCCAGAATTCACACTTCGATAATTTTGCATACAACTCGTTCTCCTCAAGTGTTTTCAACAATCCTCAAATGATTAGCATGATCCTCACGATTCTTAGAGTACACTAAAATGTCATAAATAAACACAACAATAAAGCGGTCTAGATATGGCTTAAACACACGGTTCATCAAATCCATGAATGCAGTAGGTGCATAGTCAACCCAAAGGACATGAGTAGAAACTCAAAGTGCCCATAACGAGTACGGAAAGCAGTTTTCGGGATATCCCCATCCTTTATCTTCAATTGATGATACCCAGACCTTAGGGCAATCTTTGAAAAAAACTTAGCACCCTGAAGTTGGTCAAACAAATCATCTATCCTAGGCAAGGGATACTTATTCTTAATGGTCACTTAATTAAGCTAACGGTAGTTAACACACATTCTAAGGGAACCATCCTTCTTCCAAACAAACAAGACTGGAGCACCCCAAGGTGAGGAACTTGGTCGGATAAAACCCTTATCCAACAAGTCCTTCAATTGATCCTTTAATTCTCTTAGCTCTGCTAGAGCCATACGATAAGGTGGAATAGAAATAGGTTGGGTGTCGGGCACAACATCAATCCCAAAATTAGTAACTCTATTAGGAGGAATACCAGGAAGATCTTCGGGAAACACTTTGGGATAATTGCTGACTGTGGGAACAGATGCAAATTCGGGTGCTACGACTTTTGTATCATTAACAACAACCAAATGGTAAATACACCCCTTAGTAATCATCTTATGAGCCTTAAGATATGAAATAAATCTACCCTTTGTCTTAGGAATTTCACCCTCCCACACAATAACAGGCTCATCGGGAAAGGAGAAATGAACTAACTTATGGCGACAATCCACATTAGCATAACACGCAGACAATCAGTCCATCCCCATAATTACATCAAAATCCAGCATTTCGAGTTTATACAAATTAGCCACAGTCTCACGTCCCTTAATCACAACAACACAAGTTCTATACACTCTAGAAGCAATAACAGGAATACCAGAATGTGTATCAACAGCAAAAGGTTCCAACAAAGGTTCGGGTTCCATACCCATATCAAGAGCAAAATAAGGAGTCACATAGGATAAATTTGAACCCGGATCAATCAATGAGTAAGCATCTTGAGAACAGATGGTAAGGATACCTGTAACCACAGCGTCAGAAGCCTCAGCTGCTTCCCTACGAGTCAGCCCATAAAGTCGAGTTGTCCCTCCACCAGAGGTATTAGCAACTTCCTTTCCTTTGTCGTTGTTATGAGCATTCTGATTATTGTTGTTAGCATTACCAGCAGGCGGATTTTTAGCAGATGTAGAAGCAAGCGAATCATTCTTTTGATTAGACATAGCCGCCATCTCGCGTAGCCACTTTCTGCATTCCCTCTTAAGATGCTCGCAAATACCATAGTGATGACAGATACGATCTTCCCACACTGGCGGACGACTACGTCCCTGCAAAAACTTACCATTATTATTATTATTACTATTCTGGCCTTGCCTACCAGAAGGCACGCTAGCATGGGAATAAGCGGCAGACTGAGCAGGTGCAGAATACCCTCTACTCTGCCCTCCATTATAATTATTACCACTGAAAACACCCACCAATCGGGCCTTCTTGTTCTGATCTCGATCCACCCTCTCTTCATTTTTCCAACTCTCTTGTTGTTCAGCAAATCCAACCAGAGATGAGAAAATGAAAGTAGGAGTCATAGCAACAGCAGCACATGCAGACTTGATACGTGGTACCAAGCCTTTCACGAAACGAGTCAACTTATACTTCTCAGTCGGAATCATGTATAAAGCATATTTGACAGACGGGGAACTCCAAACTATACTCACGAATAGACTTGTTACCTTGCTCTAGCTTTTCAAATTCGTAGCCATAGCAATTCTTTCCTCATCAGATAAGAACCTTTCCATGAATGCCTCTTCAAATTCAGCCCATATAGGAGCTAAAGCAGCGTCACCCCTCTCAGATTCCCATATCTCAAACCATACGTGAGCAACATCCTTCAACTGATAAGAAACAAGCCTTACAGCTTCGGAATCCCGGGCATCCATTGCCCTCAATGCCTTGAAGTTCGCATCTAAAAAGTGGTGGGGGTCATCCATCTCTCATGACCCAAAGAACTCTGGTGACTTCAAGTCTAGGAATTGCTTAAGTGTTCCTCCACCGTGAGGTCCCACACCTCCACGCTGCTGCTGAGCAGCAACCAATGTAGTCAACATTTGAATAGCCATTTGCATAGTACCAATCTCAGGTACACCTGTAATAGGAGCAGCAGGAGCAGGCGGTGCTGGAGGTGGTGCTTGATTTACAACATCATTTCCATTACCAGCATTCGCGCCCCCAAGATTTCGGTTAACTCCCGCAAAACGTCTTCGGTTACCATTTTTGGATCGCGTCAGAGCTATTTCTACAAGGCACGAATTAACGAGCGAATTAGAATGATCCTAAAAGGACATTAAGCTTTACAGCACAATCTAGAATCAAGAAGAATAGGAAACACATATAAATGTCTTGGGAGTTTCTCGGTCATGCAGGTGATCAGGAAGCACAAGGAAAACTCCACTAGACACAGCTCCACAGACATCGACAATAATCCTAGGACATGTTTAAACCTAGGATTTGATACCAAGCCTGTCACGCCCCAAAACCCACCCTAAAAGTGACCGGCATCCGACGTCGTGAACTATATCGGAAGAACCTAAACAACACAATAATAACACTTGAACCCGCCAGGTTCAACATTCGCCTCCAACAGTTTATAAAATAAAGGTAAACAAATCATGCATATAAGAATTAAATCAGCGGATGTCTTTAGTCATCTATACTTGTCAAACATAACAACGTGCCCAAGAGTTAATCAATAACTCAACAACTACCCACAAATGTATACCAGGGAGCTTCCAAGATAAAGGAATAATAGTCCGACTCATCAGGACGTAGCCCAGAAAACTAATGTACTGAATAAATATATCAATAGAGTGTCCCACCAAAGAATGTGTGGGCTCATCAAATTAGCCGTAACAGCAAGTCCTTCCTAAACGCCTGGAGTATCAAGAACCTGCTCTTCTCCATTACCTAACATACCATAAAAAACAACAATGGTATGCCTGAGTATCAGGGAGTGCCTCAGGGACAATAAGTAATACGAAAATAAAGTAAAGTAATAAATAAAGAAATCAGTCCTGAAAATCATGTGAAACCAATGTAAGAGATGTCATTCAGTTTGTGTATCTCAATAAGAATTATGAAAATCGATTATAAGGCCTCTTGTAAAAGTACAAATTAAAATATGCCTTTAAATTGATCATAATTAAAAACAACAATTCTATGAGAAAATAAGAATATCACACATGCCAATACAGGCCCAAGAATCAAGTACATCGAAGGGATGGCCGTAGAGGTTCCCTTGTCACAGCGCACCACACCGGAATATGAAATTCTCGGTGGCGATCCTTCCTCCCGAATAGCTAGGCATTAACTGCACTATGTGTAACGAACTCAGTAGTAGTCCCGAATGGCTAGGCAATTACCACACTAGGATTTATAGTGGCTACCCTTCCTCCCAAGTAGCTACACCAAACACAACAACAAAGTTCATAGCATAGAAGCCGATTCACAATTTGTCTCAGGGTATGTCACACCATCAATTAACATTAAGGTTCATTATGCCATATCGTAAAGATAAATCATTTTAATGAATGTCTAGAAAACGTTTACACTTCTTTAACCAAGATTTCAATGTCATAATTCATCATGAAAACATTAATACCAATCCTTAGCCATCATTATTGATTATCTCTTATAGAGGAAAAACGATTATGATTTCATATACGTGTATAGAGGAAAATACAATCAAGGTTTAATGTGGGCTTGTCCCCTCATGCACACCAACCACAACCAAAGCAAGGAATTAGGGTTTTGCATGAGAAATTCACCTCTTTATTCAATAAATAACCTTTGAGAAGAAAACATAAATCCATGATGAGGTTTTTAAAAGAGAGACATACAAATCATCTTTATAGTCAAAAATGATTTTTAAAAGAGACATACTTTAATATGTTAAACAAAGTTTAACATTCACTTCCCCAATGAAGAACACCCAAATCCTAGGTTGAATTACTTTGGGAAGAATTATGCTATAAACCTTAGGTTTTGGTCACAAGAATCATGTTAAGAATCATGGATTTGATGTTAGAATAGATTAGTAATGTTAAGGGTGCTCTTACCTTTGATTTGAAGACTTGGAGGGATGACTTTCGTCCTTAGGGTTTGGAAGGATGAAAAAAAATGGGAACAAAATAAGACCATACCCATTTTTAACCCAATTTTCTGCCAGAAACGGTGAAAGTACGGCCACAAAATACGTCCCATACTTAGGCTGCAAAAACCAGTGAGGAATAGAAGAAGTACGTCCTAAAAGGATGTCCCGTACTTTAAAGGTCGTCCTGTACTTTCTGGGCATACTTTGGGCTTAATTTCCAGCTTTTTGCGCCCTTTAGTAAAACAGACATAACCTTTTGTACATAACTTTGCTTGGCCTGAGCGACCTACCATTGGAAAGCTATTTCAAAGATATAAAATTTCATCAAGGAATTCTTTCCAAATTCGCTACACATTTTCATGAAAATCGCCCAGAAGACAGACCAGCCAAAACTTAGGCGAATTTAAGAGCCCTTAAGAACTTCAATTGTTGGTTTGACTTCAAAACAACAATCTTCGACCCAAATTAATCAAGAATGGATTCATAGAGGTATAATATCATCTTAAAACTAGATTTTTACATATTCACACCTAACTCGGATTCACGGGATGTTACATTAAGGTGCAGACGATGCCTTAAAAGTAAGAAGGGATACTTAATGCTTCTAATTAAGATTCCAAAGACATTTGAGGCGAGAGAAGAAAGCTCGTTGGAGAAAGTCAGGGTAGAAAGTGCCTTACCCCGTGTAAAAATGTACCAGCAGGTATTCCTGGTAATTTACGGGGTTATAAGTTGAACGGATCGAATCGACGCAATTTGAACTGATTCAGGAAACTCTACAGACACCAGTTAGGGTCGATGGGCCATCGACATGTCTACGGACCATCACTATGCACAGCCAACATGTTTCTGCAAACTGTAATCTGTAGGCGCAAATCGACGAGACAAGTCAACGGACTGTCGACACATCGACGGCACTGTCGACCCGGCCGTCATACCGCCTTTCTAGAATATTCCAGTCCTTGCTATAAATAGACGGCCCTTGTTCATAATTTTTAGATTCCACTTCCTCTTCAGCTCATTAAACCTCTAGAACATTCCCAACATCATATTAACATATGCCCAAGAGAAATCAAGGACTAAACACCAATAATCAAAGGAAATCAAGTGTGTGAGTGCTCGTTAGGGTTAATGGAAGCTAGAAATTCCTTTGGAATTGAAGTTGAGCTTTTCTCGAAGTGGAGTATTTTCATCTAAAGACCATTCCTATGTGATCAAAGGTGATTTTTACATTTCATTCATGTTACTAAGAATATTGAGAAGTTAAAAGGCTTTGATTATGGAAGAAAGTAGAGTATGAAGTTCAAATATGGAAAGAGTGGAATACTTGAATGGTAACTTGACTTGAGTCATAGTTTTTGACATACCATGACTGTAATCTTGTTCTGAATGATGCAAATAATATTAAAGGAGTGTTATATGAGGATGACTATGAAGTTGTGTTGCAATTATGATTATGGGTGACTTTGAAGGGGAATGTTGGGTATTGAATAATGTTTAACTTAATGAAGTTTATCAATTGTAATATCGTGGGTGTTATTATCAACGTTTGGGAGTTGTTTATTAAATATAGAAGGTTGTTGAAACAAAGGAATGCTGCCTAATTTTCGTTAGCCCTTAGTTGTTTTAGCCTAGGCCTAAGTATGTTCCCGGCTATCTAATCTTCATACGAATTCTCTTGAATGTAGAATTGTCAGCTTAGAAGGAGAATGCTAGTTGTTGAGGAGACATGAAGGTATGTAAGGCTAGTCCCCTTTCTTTCAAAGGCATGACTCCTACATTACAACTTTCTATAGATTTCCATGACTTTCTTTATATCCTAATTGTTAAAAGCTAAAGATTTCTCAAGAGCTTTTTGTGAGAAAGAGATAAGATGCGTTTTATGATAATGATGGTGATGATGATGATTTTATCCCTAAAGACTCCAAAGCTTATAAGATGATGTTGTTATGAGCTTGATAATCTTATTTTATGATCTTCTTGACTTTACTTTTGTTGTTGATCTCACCTTATAATAATTGTTCCTTCAAGGTGAGGTATAGTGATGACGATTGTTCCATAATATAAATCGGAGGTTACCGACCTTACGTCACTCTGACAAAGTTGCAGCTTTCCCTTGGGCTCTCACGCATTTTATTTATAGTATATATGAGTATGTCTATAGGGGTATATGGGGAAAAAGGGCCAGAGCGCTATAGGCGCAAAACCACCTGATCAGCTGGTATCTGATAATACCTGCCCGGACGCGGGATTTGTCCACAAATTGATCGTGTCGTTTATTCCGCAGCTATATATATCTCTCTCTCTCTCTCTCTCTCTCTCTCTCTCTATATATATATATATATATATATATATATATATATATATATATATATATATATATTGATGTATGATGATTTATCTATAAGTATATGTACGAAAGATGCTAAAGAAAGTTAATATGCATGATTTCGCCTGAAGAGGCCATCAGGTATAGGTTTTTCATTTATCATGTATTCCCCTACAGTTTTCTCATTTTATTGTTATACATGCCTTACATAGTCAGTACATTGCTCGTGCTGACGTCTTTCTTTATGGATGCTGTGTTCATGCCCGCAGGTAGACAGGGAGATGGTCCGGATACATAAGAGCTTTGTCAGCAGCAATACAGGAGCACTCCACTACTCCCGGAGTTGCCATCTATTGGTATATTCTTTTAAGTACATATTTGGGGCATGGCAGGATCCTGTCCCGTCCTTATGATTACAGTATCTTAGTTAGAGGCTCGTAGATACATATGTGTGGGTAGTAGGTGTTATGTGGTCTTATCAGTGTATATTTTGTACATCATTTTTGTAGCCTTGTGGGCTTGTGTGTATATAAGTATATACGTTTGGGATGACATTTTATGTTCGGTTCATCGTAAGTACTACCTTGTAGATTATGATTGTACAGATTGAGCAGGATAGTTAGCATGATAAGGGGATTCTTAGTAGTCAGCTCCGGGTACCTGTCATAGCCCTCTAGTTGGGTCGTGACAAAAGTGGTATCAGAGCTGTTCCGTCCTAGGGTTTGTCTACGAGCTGTGTCCAGTAGAGTCTTATTTATGGGTGTGAAGCGCGGCACACTAATAAACAAGAGGCTACGGGGCATTTAAGAATAATGACCGTCTTTCTACTTCATAGATCGTACGATGGAGCTATATTATAAGAATTCCTTTTTCCCCAACTGTGTGTTATGTTTTCAGTAAAGTTGATGAAAGGAAAAGCTCTAGTAGCCCGAAGGGAAAGATAGTGGTTGAAGAGAGGATTGAATAGGAGCTGCCTAGGGATAAGGAAGAGAGCAAGACCCAAAGTAAGGCCCTATTTTGATTCTCTCATATTTCGCCCACTCTAGAGGAGCAAAGAGGAGTCTCAACCTTAGCTCCCGCACCCCCAGTTCCTCCACCAGATACCTCAAGCCAGGAGATGAGGCAGGCCATTCTTTTGCTGATCTAGTTTGTAGCCGCTCAAGCTCAGCGGCAGGGCGTGGGTCATAGTAATAGGGGTCACAGGAGGAGGATCAGGTCTTCAGGGTTTGACCGTGGGTTCAGAGGTGCCTCAAGGCAGCAAGTCTTTAGGCACCCAGCTCATTCAATAGCTAGTGTGCCTCCACAACTTCCTGGACCCAGGGTTGATAGATTTGCTTGCTTGGGGCCAGTTCAGAGTTTTACAATTTCTAGTTCCCAGAACAGGGGTAATTCAAGTCAGATAAGATTACCTGTACCACGATGTACCCAGTGTGGTAGACTACATTCTGGACCGCGCCGCTTAGGTTTGAATGTTTGTTATGCTTGCCCTCGGCCAAGCCATTTCAGGCGCGACTGTCCATGGATACGTGGTAGAGATAAGGTTCGTCCTACGGGATTGGCACCTGGATCTTCATCATCGATACGACCTCCGAGGCAAGGTCGCAGATAGTAGCAGGCTGTGATAGAGACCAAGGAGGAACACCCAGTCTGAGTGGATCCCAGCATCATACTTATGCACCAGCTAGGCGACAGGATCTTGAGTCTCTCCCTGATATTGTCCCGGGTATATTATCAGTACTCTCTAATGATGTGTACGTATCGATTGATTTGGGTTATACACTATTATATATCACTCCTTATGTTGCGGATTCTATTAGGTTGAAACCCGAGCAGAATCAAATGATTTGAGATGTCTATGCCTATTAGTGACCCAATGATAGCCAGAATTATGATTTATGAGTTAGCAAACCTCCACGAAGAGAGAGTCGATTGACATAATGTGTAAAACAATGGAATTTTAGAAAGAGTGTACAGGTACAACTCATGAGAAAAGCCTTATTACTTATACAATTTTATAATAGTCAGCCTTATGTTGCTGAGTTGTATTTAGGGCATGGGATGTGTTTTTTGGGTTGTGTGCAGGTTCGGGATTGTTATGTTTATAACGGAAACCCTGCCAAAATTCTTCTAGGAATCTAAAGGAAGTTTTGGGAGCTGTAGGCAGGATTGATGCGAGAAGCAAGAAAAAAAGGGCCTAGGAATGAGTGATTAAGGATAGAGTTAGTAGTTAAATGCAGGAAAAACATAGTAAGTACGTGTTAAGCTAAGGGAATGATGAAAAGGTTAGGATGGAATAAGGAACATGAGAAGGGGAAAGAGATGTGCTTGGAATAGAAATAAGTTTTATAGTAAGGAGAATTAAAGAGATAAGCATTCCAGAAGGAGTTGCGAGTTAGAAGAATTTGGCTAGTCCTTTTTATGGTTTGGAAGATTAAGTATGAAATGAACTTCATATACACTGAACTAGATTATTAAGCTAGACTTCGCTCGATGATTATAGTGGGAGAAAAATTTTCGTATTAATATAAGCCAGCCTTATTGACCCCGGTAAAACCTCGAGGAAAGAAAGTAAAAGAGATATGTTCACAAAGGCTCCTTGCCTGGCAATTGGGTAACCTTATGACCACAGTTGTGTTCTGTGTCATAGTTTAGATTATATATATAGGAATTTACTCGAACGATTACACGGCAGGGATTGCTATTGCAGATATGAGGGAAAGCGAAAATAAGATAGGACTGATCGGCAAAATAAAAGGATGACAAGTGATGAATGTTCGGTATTTGCGATGTGCATAGTAAAAGTGTTGGAAACAAAGAAGGAAGGGTAAGAGCGAGGTAATAGGAGGGAAGTCTAATAGAGCAGTAACTCGATAAATTGAGGGTGGAAGAGAATCAAACCCTGTGGATATCCTAACATTAAGTGGGGATGTAATAAGGAGTCACGAAGTGATAGGAATTTTGAATCATGCTGTAAGAATGGTGTGACTAATTAAACTATGACAAGGAATACAAAATCATTTGTTGAGTAAGGTATCGTATGCATGAAGAGCGAGTTTATACATCACCTATACCAAGAATTCTAAAAGGACCATATGTTACCCCGTTATTAATATGTTGGGATAGCGGAGTACAATACTCCTATGGCAGTATGAATAGATCAGAGAAGAGTGTAGATGGATTGACGTTGAACCTTAAGTTACAGCTCTATCAAAAGATGGTATTCTGAGAGAAGAGAAAATAAAAGAAAGAGAAGACAATGATACTCTGGAATATGTTTAGGTTTATTACCCTATCGATGAAATCATTTAAGAAAAGGATAAGGGGTAAGACGAAAGGAGAAACAAGGGTTAGTTGTGAATGATCAATAGGCTGACTTTATACGTATGTCAAGACAGCAACAAATGGAATTGCATCTCCTGTAGGTTACACGGTAGAGGTCCCAGGGAGAGGTTATTGAGAAAATGTAAGTATAGAGAGGGCGAGTTGTTGGACGATTCGATATAGGGAGTATATAGCGGTTATGAGCTACATCGATAGAAATGGTAGACATATAAGACGGTCTATGGGTAGTGATAGAAGTAATTAAAGAAACATTGGGGTGAAGACAATTCCATTATGGTTTGATAGTCATGGAAACAAAACGGTAACGAAAAAGAAACCATGAAAGAAGTGGTCTTTCATTTTTCGAGGCAACGTGGCCACCGGAGGCGTAAGAATGAGATAATGCAAGATATGGACCGTTGAATGGAAGACAGGCGGAGAATTCAACATGGAAGTTGTACAACAATAAGGTGGGTTATGAGGTAGAGTTAAAGGATGGGCATATGACAGAAAAGTGGTATTAGCCTCAAGAAGATACATCGTGAACATTGAGGCTTCAGTCCAAGCATAAGATAGACAACGATAAAATGGTATTTCTATACAATAAGAGCTCATGCGAATTATTTCATAGTAAGGAGATACAGGTGATGAGAGTAAGATTTGGATTAGAGGGAGAAGTGAATGATGGACTAAGATGGGAAGTCAAGTGGAATAGCCACCGCAAGCAAGACACATGGATGCAAAGTTCCAATGTGGCATAACGATTAGGGAAGCATTATACAGGGAAAGCCTTGGAGGCAAAAATAATTGAATCAGAATTTAGTAATGTCTTGCAAATGGAAGGATGCGGAGTCAACAATAGAAGAGGATTGAAATGGAGATGAACTATTTGAAAGCATATGAATACTTGATGGTAGCAACCTATAATGAAGAGGAACAAATATGTATGATCGTTGAGAAGAGAAATTTTCTGGGTGATACAAGAATTCCAAGCTTAGAGTACTCAAACACGAAGGAATTAAGATCGCATCGCAAGGTAAATGTAGTAAGATAGATTCAAATGAGAAACTGAAAGCAAGAGGTGGTGGTGAAGAAAATAATAGGGAGTAATCTTGTGTAAGACAATTTTGTGGCATTAGTCAAGAATGAGGATGGACCTAAAGCTGAGATGGGTGTCGTAATTGTAATGAATCATATAAAATATCTATGGAAAAAATGTTAGGCTAAATTGCTTGGTTCTCTACCGGTACTTGAAGATCGATGCATTTTGAGAGATCTGAGAAAGATAGGTCATTCTAGTAAACCCCCAATTCTGAGATGGATAAGCTGATAGAGCTCGTTTTCTAACTTTCCAAGGCATGCTAGGAGCACGTACGTTAGATCTTTAAATGAAGCTTTCAAGAATGGGAGAGTATCGAATTAGTGGAATGTAGAAATTTCATCTTGAAGCCACATTAAGAAATATTACTAAAAGACTCTGAGAGGATTTCTTACTGCCCTCCCAAATGGTTCTGGGGTAGTGAAAGAAAAACTAAAAAATATAAGCTTGACGAAGGTATTATGAGGGGCACGGAAGTAAAAGAGTAGCATTGGGAAGCATAAGTAGATATAAAGTCCAGATATCCGCACATATTCCCCCCCCCCCCCCCCCCCCCCCAGAAGAGGCACAAGATGAAACGCGGCTATTCCCAAGTATGTTATGCTTCTCTTAATGCTTTTGGTCATGTGTGGCCATGTTTTCTTGCGGTTGTTGTTTTTTCCCTGTGAGGCGATGTATTCTAGGTTGTTGGGACAGGATCGTAGTGCCATATTACAGGAGAAACTATGGCAAAATGTTTGAAGAATCCCCGAAAACATAACATTCGAGGACGAATGTTCCTGAGGGGGGGAAAATGTTACACCTCAAAATTTTGGGTTGTTGTGCAGTGAATAGACTAACGCAAGTTCAGGTGCAGACGATGCCCTACAAGCAAGAAGGGATACTTAATGATTCTAATTAAGATTCTAAAGACTTTGAGGTGAGAGAAGAAAGCTCGTTGGAGAAAGTCAAGGTAGAAAGTGCCTTACCCCGTGTAAAAATGTACCAGCAGGTATTCTTGGTAATTTACGGGGTTATAAGTTGAACGGATTGAATCGACACAATTTGAACTGATTCAGGAAATTTTGCAGACACCAGCCAATGTCGATGGGCCATCGACATGTCGACAGACCGTCACTATGCACCGTCTACATGTTTTTGCAAACTAAAATCGACACATCAACGGGACCGTCGACTCGGCCGTCAAACCGCCTCTCTGGAATATTCCAGTCCCAGCTATAAATAGACGGCCCTAGTTCATAATTTTCATATTTCACTTCCTCTTCAGCTCTTAAACCTCTAGAATATTCCCCACATCATATTAACACATATCTAAGAGAAATCAAGGATTAAACACCAATAATCAAAGCAAATCAAGTATATGAGTGCTCATTAGGGTTAATGGAAGCTACAAATGCCTTTGGAATTGAAGTTGAGCTTTTCTCCAAGTGGAGTATTTTCATCTAAAGACCATTCCTATGTGATCAAAGGTGAGATTCACATTTAATTCATGTTACTAAGAATATTGAGTAGTTCAAAGGCTTGAATTATGGAAGAAAGTAGAGTACGAAATTCAAATATGGAAATAGTGGAATACTTGAATGGTAACTTGACTTGAGTCATAGTTCTTGACATACCATGAGTGTAATCTTGTTCTCAATAATGCAAATGATGTTCAAGGAGTGTTGTATGAGCATGAATATGAAGTTGTGTTGCAATTATGATTATGGATGACTTTGAAGGGGAATGTTGGGAATTGAATAATGTTTAACTTAATGAAGTTTATCGATTGTAATATCGTGGGTGTTATTATCGACGTTTGGGAGTTGTTTATTATATAGAGAAGGTTGTTGAAACAAAGAAACGCAACCCAATTTTCATTAGCCCTTAGTTGTTTTAGTTGAGGCCTAAGTATGTTCCCGGTTATCTAATCTTCGTACGAATTCTCTTGAATGTAGAATCGTCAGCTTGGAAGGAGAACGCTAGTTGTTGAGAAGACGTGAAGGTATTTAAGGCTAGTCCCCTTTGTTTCAAAGGCTGACTCCTACATTAAAACTTTCTATAGATTTCCATGACTTTCTTATATCCTATTGCTGAAAGCTAAATATTTCTCAAGAGCTTTTTGTGAGAAAGAGATAAGAGGTGTTTTATGATAATGATGCTGATGATGCTGCTTTTATCCCTAAAGACTCCGAAGCTTATGAGATGATGTTGTTATGAGCTTGATAATCTTATTTTATGATCTTCTTGACTTTACTTTTGTTGTTGATCTCACCTTATAATAATTGTTCCTTCAAGGTGAGTTATAGTGATGACGATTGTTCCATAACATAAATCGGAGATTACCGACCTTATATCACTCCGACAAAGTTGTAGCTTTCCCTTGGGCTCTCACGCATGTTATTTATAGTATATATGAGTATGTATACATGGGATATAGGGAAAAAGGCCCAGAGCGCTATAGGCGCATAAGTACCTGATCAACTGGTATCTGATAATACCATCCCAGACGAGGGATGCCCGGTCGCAGGATTTGTGGACAAATGGATCATGCCGTTCGTTCCACGGCTATATATATATATATATATATATATATATATATATATATATATATATATATATATATATATATATTGATGTATGATGATTTATCTGTAAGTATATGTATGAAAGATGCTAAAGAAAATTAATATGCATGATTCCACCTGAAGAGGCCAGCAGGTACAGGTTTTTCCTTTATCATGTATTCCCCTACGTTTTTCTCATTCTGTTGTTATACATGCCTTACATACTCAGTACATTGCTTGTACTGACGTCCTTTATTTGTGACGCTGCTTTCATGCCCGAAGGTAGATAGGGAGACGGTTCGGATACATAAGATCTTTGTCAGCGGCTATACAGAAGCACTCCAGTACTCCGAAGTTGCCATCTGTTGGTATTTTCTTTTGAGTACATATTTGGGGCATGGCGGGGTCCTGTCCCGTCCTTTTGATTACAGTATCCCAGTTAGAGGCTCGTAGATACATATGTGTGGGTAGTAGGTGTTATGTGGTCTTATCTATGTATATTCTGTACATCATTTTTATGGCCTTGTGGGCTAGTGTGTATATAAGTATATACGTTTGGGAAGACATTTTATGTTCGGTTCATAGTAAGTACTACCTTGTAGATTATGATTGTACAGATTGAGAAGGATAGTTAGCATGATAAGGGGGTGCTTGCTAGTCAACTCCGAGTACCCGTCATAGCCCTCTAGTTGGGTTGTGACATTTGCAACCTTGAAATCAATCAATACAAATGGAAGCTTCAAGCATATTAGCTATGAAATCATTATATTCTATGATTAGATTAGTGAAACTCATCAACAATTTCCATTTAGAAAGAGTAGAACTCATTTCAAGAAGTTATCATCAAAACCCATTTCCCCTCTATGATTCTAGTGGATTCCTAGCATGGATTCAAGCTTAGAAGAATTAAATCAATAACAAGGCCCCTAGTATTCATTAATCATCAATTTATAAAAACATTCAATCAAATATTCCCATTACAAGCAGTTTTTATGGTAAAGACACCATTTTTGTAGAACCCTAGGTCTCCAATCACTTAGTCTATATCTCTAAACGTTCAATTTACTAACCAATGCATTTAGATGATAACTAAGCGATAATAAACATAACCCATCAAGTTTAGAAGGTTTATTAACATTCTAGGGTTTCTATTTCAACTTCACTATTAAAGACCCATGAAGAGGATTACAATCATGAAGGAGAATGGAATAATAGAATGGAAATCGATAGAACTTACCTCTCAAAGTTATCTTGCCCAAGCTTGAAAAATTCTCTCTAGGTGCTTGTTGGGGGTGTTTTGTGAAGAGAGAAAATAAATCTGAGTATATAAAATTCGGGCTACTATTTTACCTCGACCGCTACAGCGATCATCACGCCGCTGTAGCGGTACAACTATAGCGATCAAGTGACCGGTATAGCGCCCCCCCCCCCCCCCACGAATTCACTATGACCGCTATGGTGATCCATCCACCGCTATAGCGGTGCCGCCATAGCGGTACACTGCCCGATACAATGACCACCAAGGAAAATGGCTAGCCGCAGCGGTACGTTTTGGGCAGTGAGCTCGACTTTTGTCTAGTATTTCCCCCTATCACATGACATTACATCTAAGGCCTCAAAACAAAAACAAATATACACATATACAATAAGATGCCCTACGAAACCACCCGTCGCCTCGAAATTTCCAACGGAGTCATAATTTCCCATAACGACTGGAAGGGTCGTTACACCAATGCCAAAGCCCCTTTCATACAAGAGTGTTATGGTAGATCGAGATGAGTAGCTAGAAAACTCCTCCATCTATGAAGCAAAACAACGGAACAACTTAGAGATGGAGGATAACTTTGAACCCCCATAAGATCTGGATGTTATAACTCTAACTTCTGAGGAACAAGAGAGATTGTACCAACCATGGCGATTTTCCATCATAGTTCAAGTCTTTGGCAAGAAATTAAGCCACCAGTATTTGAAAGGTAAACTAGATGACCTCTGGAATATTGACGAACCTCTAACACTAATAAATCAAGGCTCGGATTTTTATGTAGCAAAATTCAAGGAGAAGTCTAGTCTAGCCACTGTTTTGTACGAAGGACCATGGTTTGTAGCGGGTCAATTTCTCTCAGTCCGAAGATGGGAACCAAATTTTTTTCCAGCTAAATCAAAAATAGATACTGCAACAATTTAGGTACGCCTACCTCATTTAGCAACGGAATTTTATGATAGTCGAATACTTGAAAAAGTGGGAAAGAAAATTGGGCAACTGGTTAAAGTTGATGCATGCACATCGGCTAACCTTAGAGGCTGTTAAGCAAGGATTTGTGTTGAAGTGAGTCTCTATGCTCCAGTCAAGACCTCTATCACCATGGGAAATCATAAACAAACCTTATTCTATGAGGAGGGGGGTATTATGTGTGTGGGATGTGGAAGGATAGATCATACGGTTGATTCTTGCAACCGCAAACCATCCCCTATCCCAGCAGGAAATTCAGTTGATGGAGCAGAGAAAACATATATACCCACGGAATCAGAGTGCAAGATGGTAAACTTTGGTAAGAGAAGGAAAAGCCCTCAAAGAAAGACTGAACTAAAAGATGGGATGGTAAGTCATCATCACAGAGGTAAAAAGGTTCAGGGTAACACTTACGATGGTGACTCCGGTAAGCTTCCACATCCCAATTCTTTTTTGTACAAAGACCGATCAAATTCCGGCAAAGGTAAAGGGGCGGTGGCTAACCCCAATGGCCAGTTTGTCTTAACTAAGGAGACTGAACCAATGATGCAGAATCCAATTGGAATTGGGCCACTTAACATGGCCCAATTTAACAATGAGTCTCCTGTGTTTACTAACTCTGTGTTTAACTTTGGACAGGTGAGGGAAATTGAACAAGCCCAACCTTCCAAGGCCCACTCGGGTAAAGTTTGAAGAAGCAGGAGGAAATTCAGGGTTCTCAAGGTCCAATAACAGTTTTACCAGACTGCTTTCTAGATCAATGATGGGCCACAATAAAAAAGAGGAACTTGGATAATTCATTTAAGTCAACTGGCTCCTCCACCCAATCAGAACAAAACCTCAACATCAACAAGGTAACAAATATTCTACCTCCCTCTAAAATATTTCCCTATTTCCCCATAACCTCTTATATCAAAGCTAAAGCAGCGGATTTCCCAAATCCGATGAAGGATATCACACATCCACCCCATACTAATCATTCTACTAGGGTAGCCATGATTATAAACTTCACTAATGAGGAGTCAGCATTAAATGATAACCTAATTTTAAAAAATTTTACTTATCGTTATAAGAAGCAAATCCTTGCTAGTTTTAAAAATCAAACCCCTTTCTCTAATAACTCTGACACTGTTACTACTTCTACTACCCCAACTTGTTTTTCCAATAACCTAGATACCACTAATGATGGAGAATCTTCTACTTTTCGGGTACAACACTGCTCCACCACCTCAAGACCATTTCCCCGCCTCATGGCTAGAGATGGGTCATCAGGGACACTCCATGGCCCTGAGTGTGCAAGTGAAGGGGAGAGATGTCCTATTAATAGTCAAAGATGCGCGCTTTCTGACCCACTTAGTAACTCAGGGGCTCAACAATGGCATGCCCAATTATGGCCACAATGTTTGGCTATAAACATTGCTCCAAACCATGCACCAGACAATCCCAGAAGCCATGCATGCAAACCTCATCTCGAACATAATGACAAATGTGACTCAGTCTCTCCCTTTCTTTCCACTTATGGATCAGTTGCTACCTCTTCTACCCCCGACCTTTCTACCCTGGACTCCACCACCACCCTAGGACAACATAGAAGTGGATTCAACAACAGTGACCACAACCACCCAGGTCACAGCGGCTTCCACCTCCCGAAACATCACTATCCAGACCTTAAGAGCACAAAACAAGGACCTAGAGGAAATGCTCACCCCCATGCATGTGCCAAAATCATCTGCAATAACCCTGCAGGAACTTCATATGGTGGAGTGCAATGGTCCAAGGAGCGAGCTGCTGATTGTGATATGCTCCAGACTTTTGATCAAAGTTGGAATGGGACTAAAATTCCCAGTGGACATTATGACAGGGAATTTTGCTGTGGTTATAAACCCCACACTTGCCCTCTGACCAAAGAGACATTATGATGACCACAACTACAACAGGGAAGGGGAAGGGGGTAAGGAGGCAAACCGCAAAACCACAAAAAATTAATCTGATGAATTTTATAATTTTGAATGCTAGAGGAGCCAACAAATTAAAATATATAAAGCATTATACTGCCATGATAGGCTTACACAAACCTGATATGCTTGTTTTGCTGGAAACCAAGATGACTGAGCACAAACATATTGCTCAGCAACTTGGTTTCGACTCTGTGATCCAAAGCCCTACAGTGGGGAACTCTGGAGGACTAGTCATCCTGTGGAAGGACTACCTGAAGATTGAAAAGCTCACTATCACCAACCAAAGCATTCATGCCATTGTTAAGGTACATAAACTTTAACTAGTAGGGGCACTTTAGTGCAATTTATGCTAGCAATACTCTGAATGATAGGAAACTGCAATGGGAACAACTATGTACTTTCTCATATAATATTAATGGTTTTTGGTTAATAGGTGGCAACTTTAATGAAATTCTTAGAGCTTCTGATATGTTTGGAGGCAATCACATTAATAATAGTAGAGCGAACTATTTTTGGAGATGTATTAATCACTATAAACTAGTTGAATTAGGCTTCAAAGGTAGTCGTTATACCTGGACTAATAAGAGATATAGGAATAGGCAGAATCTCATCCTTGAAAGGTTAGATAGATGCTTTGCTAATGATGAATGGCTCCAACTCTACCGTGATGCTACAGTCACTCACCTGCCAAGAACTCATTCATACCATTGTCCCCTCCCAATCAAGCTTACTGAACCTCACCTGAACCCCAATGATAAACCTTTTAGGTTAGAATCCATATGCTGTCATCACCCTGATTTTAGATATCTAGTGAAAGAAAGCTTCCAAGACAACCACGGCCTCACTAGAGATACCTCTTCCTTCAGACATAGAATCACCAAATGGAATAAAGAGGTTTTTGGAAATATATTCCATAAAAAGAGACGTCCCCTAACCAGATTAGAAGGTATCCAAAAATCTCTAAATTACCCCCATAACACCTTCCTCCAAAACCTAGAGAACACTCTTCAAATTGAATACAATGAGATCCTTAGACAAAAGTCTGAATTTTGGAGATTAAAATCCAGAATCTCCTAGTTAAAAGAATGAGACTCTAACACCATATTTTTCCACACCTCAACTCTTAATAGAAGAAGGAAAAATAGGATTCTAGCCCTTAAAGATGATGTAGGCAACTGGATTCCTGGCCCTAGTTCCATTAAAAATTCTACTTCTAGTTTTTAGCAGAATTTGTATACCACTAACCATCTTCATGCTAATAGATTACTTAATTCCTATCCTTCCATGCGAGGTAGTTTAACTGAGACAAACAAGAACATCCTAAGTGGGTCCCTAAGAGATAAGGAAGTTAAGTAGGTTGTGTACTCCTTTAAAACTTTCAAAGCCCCTAGACCTAATGGTTTCCCTTCTTCTACCAAAGTTCTATGATAACATTCATAAAGCCCTAACCTGTCCTGCAGAGAAATGTTCCAAACTAGCACCACGAAAGAGGAAGTGAACACTACCTATCTTTGCTTGATTCCTAAATCTGCTAATGCTACCACTCTTAAAAACTTTAAACCTATTGGTCTTTGCAACACCCAATACAAGATCATCACAAATATCATTGTCCATATAATTAAACCCCTCTTTCCTAATATCATAAGACTTACTCAAGATAGCTTCCAAACTGGTAGAAGGGCATCTGACAATGTTATCATAATCCAAGAGTGTATTAGCCACTTTAATAATATGAAAGGTAAGCAGGCAAATATGGCTCTTAAAATTGATCTAGAAAAAGCTTTTGATAGAATTGAACGGTCCTTTATTAAGGACACTCTGCATTTCTTCAATTTTCCTCACAACCTCACAAATCTTATGCTTTCTTATATCTCCACCTCCTCTATTTCTATATTAGTGAATGGAGGAAGAACTAGCTTTTTTTAAGGCTACTAGGGGTAGTAGACAAGGTAATCCATTATCCCCATACCTATTCATCCTGTGCATTGAAAGATTATCCAGAAGTATTAATCATGATGTGGATATTCTTAACTAGAATCCCATCTCCATTAGTAGAAATGGCCCTAAACTCTCCTATTTGTTCGTTGCAGATGATCTAACTTTGTTTGCTAGGGCCAATTATAAAAATTGCCATACTATCATGACTACTCTTAATAGTTTTATCTCTGTTTTTGGTCAAATGATCAACTATGCTTAATAGAAAGTGGTTTTTCCAAAAATTGCAGTACTAGGGACAAAACTGATCTTTCTAAGTACATGTCCATAAAACCTAATGATCAGTATGGTAAGTACCTAGGTTTTCCCATTCTGCAGAATAGGCCTTGTAATGTTGATTTCCAATTCATTCTTCATAATCTAAAGGCTAGACTAGCTGGCTGGAAAACTAAATTCCTTAACATAGCTGGTAGGGCAGTCCTCACTAAAGCTTGTCTTAGTAGTATCCCTTACCATGTTATGCAATATATTAAGCTTCCTACAAAAATTACCCAGCAAATCAATAAAGTACAAAGGAATTTCATCTAGGGAACCACAACTGAGAAAAATAAGCTTCATATGATAGGTTGGGAGACTGTAACCAAACCCAAATTATGGGGAACTAGGCATTCAAAAAGCTGAATTGAAAAACAAAACAAATCTCAACTGTCTAACTTGGAGACTCCTAAATAATCCTGATTCTCTTTGGGCCTCTGCCCGAATTGCTAAAAATTGTAGATCAAATCCTATTAGAAACCTATCTAGCACTTGGAATAATATTCTAGAGGGCTATAAACACTGTAGGAAACCTACTCAATGGGTGGTTAATAAAGGCAATACTGTGAATATATGGCATGATAATCGGATTCCCCACTGCCCTAGTTGTAGAGAAGTTATTAAGGGACCCTTAACCAGAGAGGAAGATCTAAAAAAAGTCTCTGACACACACCATAGTGGAACTTGGCATCTAACCAAACTTTCCTTTGAATTGCCCAATAACATAAAAGAGGTGATAACCAACACCTATATCAACCCCTATAGTACTGAGGAAGACTTTAGTTATTGGATACTCACTAGCAATGGTAAGTTTAGTTCAAGCTCAACCTATAAAATGCTAGACAGTAGAACTGACCATGGTGCTAATGGCCTCTTTATGAATTTTAAGAGAATATAGAATCTTAAGGCCGCTAACAAAATAAAATACTTTTTTTTGTCTCTTGAACCACTATAGACTTCCGACAGCCTACTACCTTTACTCAACTTGAAGATATCAATCACATATTTTTTGACTGCTACATTTGTAAGCAGTTTGGAAACTATTGTGTCTAAAATGGTAATCCCCCTATTCATCCGTCCTCCTCTAGTAGTGCTAGTAACTGGATCACTACCTGGAATAGCCTAAAGAAGAAGGACTTTGATAAACTAATCCATTGGGAAATCTTAATGCATTTCTGTCTCTGGTGAGTATGGTTAAATAGAAACCAGAACCTTTTCAATCAAACAAGAGATTATCCCTCCTTCGTTACTATTTATAACCATGCTATTGAGTTTAATATGCTAGGCAGGAACAATACTACCCCTAAACCAGAAATAACTATCTCTATTAAGTGGGAACCCCCCAATGGTAATAGATACAAACTAAATACTAATGGAACTTATCAAAAAAATCATGGAATAAGGGAGATAGGAGGATTATTTAGAGATGGAAGTGGGAATTGGGTAACTGGCTTCACGAAAGGATTACCTCACACTACTAATACATTTGCTAAAATAACAGTTATTATGCAGGGACTCAGAATTGTTGTGGATCATAATCTAGCACCATTAGAAATCAACTCAGGCTCAATGGAGGTAATTAAGATTATTAAAAAGGTCCATCTACCTTACATGTCTATCATCTCTGAATTCAAGTACTTAATGGGGAGGCTGGGTCATCCGGAACGAAGGCATTGCTTCAGGGAGCAAAACAAAGTGGCGGACTTGCTAGCCAAGGAAGGAGGGAAGCAACTTTTCTTTGATGAAGTGATGTAATTGGAAGCTCCTCCTATTTTTGTTATAAATGTATATTTTGATGACCAATGTTGTGCTCTTTCTAATCAGGTTGTAAATTTTGGTATCACCCATTGGGGTGATGGTTACTAAATGACCCTGGGGCCATTAACTCTAATGTAACTAAGATGTAGATATATGTTTCTATAAATAAATATCAATAGTATCTATTTAACCAAAAAAAAAAAAATCAGGTATTTGGTTGGTTTCTTGAATAGTTACAGGTTGAACTTGAATAAGATAGTCAATTGCATAAGTCTCTGTGGGTTAAACACATGGTGCTTAATCACTTTATTACTTGTACGAGCTCGTTTGGTTTCTTGTACGCATGGGAGCAACATCAAGACTGTTAAGTAGTATTCCTGATGTATTTAATTTTAGCATTTTTCCTTCTTTAAAAATTATTGATGACTTGGGGATGGTTCGCCTACTGACGGGATAGTTTTGGTGCCATCATGATCCATGAAATGGATCGTGACACTAATTTATATTTACCAAATTATTCCCCTAAGTGCGATTTTATATATAACCAAAAGGAAGAAGCTTCAAAGTATAAGTAATAAGAAAAGGAAACGTTCCAAAAAATAAACATTTACATATGTATTGCCTAAAATGGGAAAAATAATATTATCTGCCCTAGATTTTCTCCACTGTGTCGGCTTCTTCATTTTCAGGTGAATTCACGCACTGCTCCGTCATTGTCGTCCGATGGCCTAAAGGTTCGTCATCTTCTTCTCCTCTTTCAGCTCTCTATGTATATGGTTTTGAGTTAACTTGCATCTTCTCCTACTTATTGTTCCATGAATCACCACTGATTCGCCATTACTGTCCATTACTCCAAGAAAAGTGGTGACGCCCGATTTTTTATGCATTTCTGGTATTGGTTCACTTGTATCATCACTGAGAAGGTTCTCTCTACCTTTCTTTGTTTGATTCTCACTAATTTCTGTTGTGCTATGTTTGATTTATGATTTCTTGAATGCTTGTCTCCTTTGTTATTCTTCAAGTCCATGCATGCTAAATCCCATTCGTCTACTGTATTTGCTTCCTCTGTACCTTGTTATGCTCCTCATAAGTTTCTATCTTCAGAGAAAACCACTTAGACTTTGTCATTTTCTGTGTAACAACCCATTTGGTCTTTATAGTCTCTTCGGCGTTTTCGCCAGTTTTCCGAGCATTTATTAGCTCACTTTTGACCCACAGGGACCATTGATATGCTTTTTGAGGCGTCTAGATCGGATTCGGGAAACTTTGGTAAAAATATAGGCTTAAAGAGGAAAATGGTTGACCCACAGTTGACTTTTGAGCAAACAGACCTTTTTCGGATTTTCGTCTCAAAATGTCCGGATGGTCATTTAGAACTTGTATGTGTATTTGGTTTGGTTCCCAATGGATTCTGATACATTTCGGTACTTAGGATGGGAAATGAAATTAAGGTATCGGGGGTTGACTCGGTCAATGAGACCCCCGTTGAAAATTTAGAGAACACAATCGCGTTCGTAGCGTATTTTTATGTGGCTGTGTGTTTGGTTTGTAAGTAGATTGTCACGACCCAACTAGTGGGCCATGATGGGTACCCAGAGCTAACTACCGAGCACCACTCATCATGCTATCTATCATGCTAAACCTGGACATACCTCAACCTCAACACAAGACTTATCGTGAAATAATCTCCAAATATATCTTGAAACATGTACATATGCATAAGCCCACGAGGCTATAAAAAATGTTGTACAGAATATAGATGGAAGGAGTCACTTAACATTGACAACCACATATAAGTATCTAAGAGCCTGTAACTAAAGTACTGAAATCATAAGGGCGGGAAAGGACCCCGCCATGCCCCAATATGTACATAAAAAATATATCAAGAAATGGCGACTCCGTAGTAGTGGAGTGCTCCTGCAAATCTGCTGAGAAAACTCCTAAGCGTCTGCACCGTTTCCCTGTCTACATGTGGCCATGAACACAGCATCCATAAAAGATAGGACGTCAGCACGAACAATGTACTGAGTATGTAACGCATGTTCAACAGCATAACAAAGAGATAAATAAGCATAAGATGAAGAGCAAACCTGTAACTGATTGCCTCTTAAGGCGGATTCATGCATGCTAATTTTATAGTAAAAATAATATAATATCATCCATATATAAGATGCCCGACCATATAGGTATGGTGTGATCATCATTAGCCCGCGTCCGGGGCGTAAGCTGCCACTGCAGTGGTGTGTCTGCCCGGCCGCCTATAAGACGGCGCGGTGTTATCATACATTTACGTAATATGAGACATGCATAGAGCTCAAGTAAAAGCTATAACTCTACCGGAGTGACGTAAGGTCAGGAACCTCCGAATACATTATGGAATAATCATCATCGCTATGCCTCACCTTGGAAGGACCAAGGTCATGAGGTGAGACAACAACAAGAAGTAACATCAATGAAATCATAGAAATAGGATTATCAACTCATGAAAGCATCATTATCAAAGAACATCTCTCATTTCTATCTCATAAGAAGCTCTTAGGAACCTTTAACTTTCGTCTTTGGGATGTAAGAAGGTCATGGAAATATAGAGAAGAAATCATAGTATAGAAGTCATGCCTTTGAAAGAAGGGAACTAGCCTCACATACCTTTTAGTCTCTCCAACCTTATCGACTAAATGGTTTCGGTCTAAGCTTAAGATTCTACATTCAAGAGAATTTGTACTAAGATTAGACAACTGGAAAAATACTTGAGCTTAAGCTAAAGCAACTAAGAGCTAATGAAAATTGGGCACCACTTCCTTTGTTTCCACAACTTCCTCCATCTAATATACAACTCCCAAACATCATCAATAACACCCACAATATCATGATCAATAAACCTCTTCAAGTTAAGCTTTATCCAATTCTCACAATTCCCCTTCAAGGGTATCCATAACCATAATTACACCACAACTTCATATTCATTCACACATAATGCTTCTTTGACATCCTTAATATCATTCATAACAAGATTATGCTAGTGGCATAGCAAGAACTATGATTCATGTCATGCTACCATTCAAGAATTTCACCCTTTCTATATTTGCACTTCATACTCTTGTTTTTCCATAATCCAAGTCTTTAACCATTTAATATTCTTAATAACATGAAATAAATGAAAAACTTACCTTTGATTATGTAGGAATGGACATTGGATGAAAATACTTCACTTGGAGAAAACCCAACTTCAATTCCAAAGGAATTTCTAGCTTCCCATAACCCTAGCTAGCATCCTTGCACTTGATTCCCCTAATTTTTGGTATTCGACCTTTGATCTCCCTTGAATTTGTTAATAAGGTGTGTAGAGGGTTCTAGAGGTGTCAAGAGGTGTGGAGGAAAATGAGAAATTGAAATAATAACTTTGGGGTCTTATATTTACAAATTAGAAAATCTGACCCAACATGATTTATACGGACACTTATACGGTCCGTATAAGTGACAGTAGAATCACATCAACAACCAACCCTTACTGTAACTGTTATACGGACACTTATACGGTTCGTATAATTTTATACGGTCCGTATAAGCGACCGTATAATATCTCCATGACTGACCCCTCACTGTGACTATTATACGGACTATTATACGGACCATATAAATTTATGCGGACCGTAAAAATTTATATGGTCCGTATAACCCACCTTTTTCAAAAGTTGTTCTCGTCGATTCGTTTGATCTCAAATCCTTATGGAACATTCTTTGAACTTATTTAACACTTCATTAACAATCTAAAGAACCTTATAACTCATCCTCAAGATCTTACTAACCAGCTGTTAGCTCGACAATTTCAAAGCCTCTTCCCCAAATGCGGCTTATACCTCACTTTCCTTTGACAAACTTTCTTCCCTTGCCTCAAATGTCTTTGGAATCTCAATTAGAATTATTAAATATCCCTTCTCTCTTATAGGGAATTCATGCACACCTTAACTTGCGCTAGTTTAATCACCGCACGACGATGCGAAATGTCTGAGGTTTAACATTCTCCTCCCCTTTAGAACATTCATCCTCGAATGTTAAGTTCTCGGGAATTCTACAAAACTTTCGACAGAGTTTCCCCTGTAATATGGCACTACCATCCTGTTATGGAAACCTAAAATAACATTGCCTCATAGGGCAACAAAAACAATGGCAAGAAACCATGGCCAGACACGACCAAAAGCATTAAAAGAAAGCATTACGTACCTTAAGACAATGGTGTCTCATCTTGAATCTCTTCCGGGGGTGAAAATAACCGTGGATATTTTGACTTCATATCTTCTTCCGCTTCCCAAGTCATTTCCTTTCTATTATTGTTTCTCCATAAAACCTTGACTGAGGCTACCTCTTTGTTCCTGAGTTTCCGTACTTTCCTATCTAGTATGGCAATGGGTATCTCTTTAAAAGCCAACTTCCCTATAACTTGAACATCATCCACTGGCACGATTCTATAAGGGCCACCAACACATTTACGGAGTATTGACACATGAAAAAATGGATGGACTGATTCTAGTCCTGGAGGCAGATCTAACTCGTAAGCCACTTGGCCCACTTTATGTACAATCTTATAAGGCCCAATATATTGAGGACTAAGCATGCCCTTCTTGCTGAACCTCATTACACCTTTCATCGGCGACACTTTCAAGAATACCCAATCATTAACATGAAATTCTAGGTCCCATCGACGATTGTCGGCATAAGACTTTTGGCGACTCTGGCTGTCAACAATTGGTCTGGGATGAGCTTGATTTTCTTCATCGCTTGCTGAATCAATTCTGGACCTATCAGTTGGGTCTCTCCGACTTCAAACCATCCAATTAGTGACCTACACTTTCTTCCATAAATAGCATTATACGGAGCCATCTAGATGTTGGAATGATAACTGTTGTTATAGGCGAATTCAATCAGTGGCAAATGATAATCCCAATTGCCTCCGAAATCTAATACACATGCCCGCAACATATCTTCCAAGGTCTGAATAGTGTGTTCAGCTTGTCCATCGGTCTGTGGGTGAAATGTTGTGCTGAGTCTCACTTGAGTTCCCAAACCTTCTTGAAAATATTTCCAGAATTTAGTAGTGAATTATGCTCTTCTACCTGTGATAATAGACATTGGGACACCATGAAGTCGCACTATTTATTTAAGATACAGCCTTGCACAGTCTTCTGCTACATGTGTAGTTTTGACTGGAAGGAAAGGGGCTGATTTTGTAAATTTGTCCACAATTACCCATATGGAATCATACTTACGACGAGAACAAGGCAACGCTACAACAAAATCCATGTTGATCACCTCCCACTTCCAAGTTGGAATTTCCATGGCTTACAACAATCCTCCTGGCTTTTGATGCTCAATTTTCACTTGTTGGCAATTCGGGCATTGAGCTACAAACTCCACTACATCCTTCTTCATTCCTTCCCACTAATACATTGTCTTAAGATAATGATACATCCTTGTTGCTCCTAGATGAATAGAATAACGAGAGTAATGAGCTTCTTCCAGAATCCGATGACGTAGTCCTGTAATATCTGGAACACATAACCTGCCTCGGTACCTGAGAACTCCATCTGTAAGAACCTCAAATGGTGACCTTTCCTTTTGGGGAAGTGTACCTCTATAATGACTCAACTGGGGATCTTTATATTGGCACCTTTTCACTTCTATGTCTAAGGATGAAATAGCTGGGTTGTGAACATCGACTCTTGCATTGCCTGAATCGACTAGACGAACTCCTAGGCTAGCTTGCTGGTAAAGCTCGCGGACAAATTCTTTCTTCTCCTATTGAATATCACACAAATTGCCCATGGATTTCTGGCTAAGAGCATCGTCCACCACATTTGCTTTTCCCAGGTGATAAATAATACTCACATCATAGTCTTTCAATAGCTCTAACCATCGCCTCTGCCGTAAATTCAACTCCTTCTACTTGAAAATATACTGGAGGCTCTTATGATCCATACAAATATCAACATAAACACCATACATATAATGTCTCCATATCTTTACTGTATGAATAACCGCGACTAATTCAAGATCATGGATCGGGTAGTTCTTCTCATGTTTCCTCAATGGTCTAGAAGCATAGGCTATAACCTTTCCATGCTGCATCAACACACAGCCCAATCCGACGCCGGAGGCATCACAATAAATAACATAACCTTCTGATCCTTCTAGAAGTGTCAGAATTGGGGCTGAAGTCAATCTATCTTTCAATTCCGGAAAACTGTGCTTGCAAGCATTGGTCCATTGAAATCTTGATGATTTCTGAGTTAGCTTCGTCAATGGCCCTGAAATAAAAGAGAATCCTTCCATAAATCTTCTGTAATAGCCCGCTAATCCCAGAATGCTACGGACTTCTGTAGGTGTTGTAAGCCTCGGCCAAGTCTTCACGACCTCGATTTTCTGAGTACCAACCTGAATGCCATCAGCTGAGATAATATGGCCCAGAAAAGTTATCGAATTCAACCAAAACTCACATTTTGAAAATTTGGCATATAGCTCAAGAGTTCGAAGAATTCCAAGGACAATATGCAAGTGGTCTGCATACTCTATTTCTGACCGAGAATATACCAAAATATCATCAGTGAACACGATCACAAATAGATCTAGCAAAGGCCTGAATACATTATTCATCAGATTCATAAGAATTACCGGAGCGTTAGTTAAACCAAATGACATCACCCAAAATTCATAATGGCCATATCTAGTTTTGAAAGCCGTTTTTGGAATATCTTTTTCCTTGGCTCTCACTTGGTGGTATCCCGATCTTAAATCAATCTTGGAAAACCATTTAGCACCTTGTAGTTGATCAAACAAATCATCGATTCTCGAAAGAGGATATTTATTTTTGATCGTCACCTTGTTCAGCTGTCTACAATCAATGCACATTCGTAGGGAGCCATTTTTATTTCATACAAACAGGATAGGTGCTCCCAATGGTGATGAACTGGGTCTGATAAATCCCTTCTCGAGCAAATCCTTAAGTTATGCCTTTAGCTCCTTCAATTCTGCAGGATCCATTCTATAAGGGGGAATAGATATGGGATCAGTGTCCGACAACACATCGATAGTAAAATCAATTTCTCGTTCTTGTGAAAGGCCTAGAAGGTCATCTGGAAATACGTCTGTAAACTCCTTTACTACCGGGACGGATTGAAGAGTTGGTGGCTTTGCTTCGGTGTCATGAACCCGGACCAAATGATAAATATAGCCTTTTACAATCATCTTCCTCGCTTTGAGATACGAAATAAACCTAAATTTTGGAGATGCTATGTTACCCTTCCATTCAAGCACTGGCACTCCCGGGAATTGCAATTGAACCATGTTTGTCCTGCAATCTATATTAGCATAACAAGAGGCCAATAATCCATGGCCATGATTACATCAAAATATAACATTTCCAGCTCAACCAAATCAGCTATAGTCTGACAATCACATACCATAATCGAATAATTTTTAAACATTTGTCTAGCTATTACCGGGCCACCAACAGGAGTAGATACCTCGAAAGGTTTGATTGGCTCGGGTTTCACCCTAATACGACTAGCAGTATAAGGAGTGATATACGACAAGTTAGAACCTAGATCAATCAACGCATAAACATCATAAGAGAATACGGATAGTATACCTGTAACCACATTAGGGGAGGACTCAAGATCTTGACGTCCAGCTAAAGCATAAATACGGGGCCGGGAGCCACCTGAACTAGATGCTTCCCCTCTGCCCCTGCCACAGCTTGCAAGAATCTAGAGATTCTGCCCCACAGGGCGCACAGACGAGGAAGAACCGGTTACTGATGTTATAGGCTGAGCCCTATCTCTGCCACTCATCGAGGGACAGTCACACATCATGTGCCCAATCTGACAGTAGGCATAACAAGCATCGGAGCCTCAGCGACATGGACCCTAATGAAACCTACCATACTGGTTGTATATTAGTAACAGCAGTCTCCTCTGACTGGGATCACCCCTAACTGGGATCACCCCTAACTGGGAACCCGAAACTCTCAAACTCTGACTTGGTCCAGAATAAACGAGGCGATCAAATCTCCTGCCCGTGAATCGAGAAGGTGCACTAGCAGCGAACTAGACTGAATATCTGGAGTATTGTTGCTACAGGCCTCTTCTATACTCACTGCTTGTACCGGCCGATCTGGCCCTCTTGTTCAGCCCTCTATCGATATCACGCTCACCTCGGGGTGGCTGCTGCTGATCTTCTAGATTCTGGGCGTGGGTCTGAATATGAGAAATGTCCATCCCATCCTGAAGTGAAGCTGTCAAGCAATCTTTTATCAAATGTGGCCCTAAGCCACTCACAAATCTATGCACCTGATCTCCCGTATCGGCCACCATAGTCGGAGCATACTGGGCCAGTGAATTGAAACGAAGACTATACTCCCGAGCACTCATACTTCCTTGCTTTAGATTCAAAAGCCTGTTAGCTCGGGCCCGACGAAGCTCGGGTGGAAAATAATGACGGATGCAAGCATTTACAAACTCTTGCCAAACCGGGGGAGCTGCATTTTCCCTTCTTGAAGAAATCCAATTATTATACGAAAGAACCGCCACATCACGGAGCCTATAAGATGTCAACTCCAAAGACTCTGTATTGGAAGCATGGATAATCCTCAGCGTCCTCAACATCGCATTTATAAAACGTTGCGGGTCTTTATCCGGCTTTGACCCAAAAAATTCTTGCGGGTTCAAACTCATAAAATCACGGGCTCTTGCACTACTGGCTCTGTCACCCAGAACCACACTCTATCACTGAGCCTGAGCGACAACTAGCTGTGTCAGTAACTGAATGACCTCGGTCATATGTTGACCCGAAGCACCCGGGGGAGGAACTGGAGATACTGGAGCTAGAGTTGAGGCACTTCATGCCCCTCTACAATAGGCGGAGTGTGAGAAATCCGAGATGGAGCCTCATTATGGGACTTACCCTCCTCTATATTTACCAGCAGCTCCTATTCAATCCGCCTTCCCGTCACGGTCTTGCGCTTCTGGGCGGCTGTCGCCTTCCTCTTTACCGGCATCGCTGAAATCGTAACGCACAATTAGAAAAGAGGGAAATTTTGTAACATAACTCTATCGCACGATTTATAACGAAGAAAAGAGGGTCATTATTCCTAACTGCCCCGCAGCCCTTGTTTATAAGTGTGGCGCGTTTCACACCTATAAACAAGACTCGACTGGACACGGCTCGTAGACATACCCTAGGACGGAACTGCTCTGATACCACTTTTTTCATGACTTAACTAGTGGGCCGTGATGGGTACCCAGAGCTGACTACCGAGCACCACTCATCATGCTATCTATTATGCTCAACCTCAACACAAGACTTATCGTAAAACAATCTCCAAATATATCCCGAAACATGTATATATGCATAAGCCCACAAGGCTACAAAAAATGATGTACATAATATACATGGAAGGAGTGACTTAACATCTACAACCCACATATAAGTATCTACGAGCCTCTAAATAATGTAGTGAAATCATAAGGGCGGGACAGGACCCCGCCATGCCACAATATGTACACAAAAAAATATACCAAGAAATTGCGACTATGCAGTAGTGGAGTGCTCCTGCAAATCTATTGAGAAAACACTTAAGTGTCTGCGCCGTTTCCCTGTCTAATTGTGTGCATGAACACAGCGTCCATAAAAGAGAGGACATCAGTACGAACAATGTACTAAGTGTGTAAGGCATATACAATAACATAACAAAGAGATAAATAAGCATAAGATGAAGAGCAAACCTATAACTGATTGTCTCTTAAGGCTAGGGTCATGCATGCTAATTTTGTAGCAAAAATAATATCACATCATCCATATATAAGCTGCCCGAGCATATAGGTATGGTGTGATCATCATTAGCCCGCGTCCGGGGCGTAAGCTGCCACTGCAGTGGTGTGTCTGCCCGGCCGCCTATAGGACGGCGCGGCGTTATCATACATATACATAATATGAGGCATGCATGGGAGCTCAAGTAAAAGCTATAACTCTATTGGAGTGACATAAGGTCGAGAACCTCTGATTACATTACGGAATAATCATCATCACTATGCCTTACCTTGGAAGGACCAAGGTTATGAGGTGAGACAATAACAAGAAGTAACATCAATGAAATCATAGAAATAGGATTATCAACTCATTAAAGCATCATTATCAAAGAACATCTCTCATTTCTATCTCATAAGAAGCTCTTAGGAACCTTTAACTTTCATCTATGGGATGTAAGAAGGTCATGGACATATAGAGAAGAAATCATAGTATAGAAGTAATGCCTTCGAAAGAAGGGAACTAGCCTCACATACCTTTTTGGCTCTCCAACTTTATTGACTAAACACTTTCCCTCTAAGCTCACGATTCTACATTCATGAGAATTTCTACTAAGATTAGACAACCGGAAACATACTTGAGCTTAAGCTAAAGCAACTAAGTGCTAATGAAAATTGGGAAGTATTTCCTTTGTTGCCACAACTTCCTCCATATAATATACAACTCCCAAACATCATCAATAATACTGTTGCACCTCGGAAAATTCCCCGTTGGTACGCAAGTAAACGAACTAGTGATGAGTGCGAGGAGTGCGAGTGTATAATGTTTCATGAGCAATGTGCGTATATGGACGAGAATGATTAGAATGAAAAGTCTAGAAATGTGAAAAGTGGAAAGTTGGCAAAACTGCCCAGTGGTCGTTAAGTGCAAAATACGGACCGTAAAATGGAATACGGTCCGTAAACTGGCAGTTGTAATTTGCCATGCAAGGTTTCAACTTTCTGCCCAGCTGAGAGGTGGTAAAATACGACCTGGTGGATGGACCGTAAAGTGATTTACGGCCCGTAAACCGTGGTCGTAAATCACCATGCATGCAGCCAAAGTTTCTGGTTCTGCTTAAGGTTAAAGACGACCACGAGGGACGGTCCGTAAACTGGAATACGGACCGTAAACCTCCATGGACAACCACTGTACACCTCAGCACAGAATTTCAATTCATTAAATATGAGGACCAAGACTTGTTTTATTTCATTTCTACATTACACCACTTCTCTCTAGAATCATCTCTCTACATTTATTTCATAAGTTTTCAAGGATTATAAGTCACCAACAACATAAACAAGTGAAGCAAGTGTAAGCAAGCCATTAAATACCATTCAAGTCAAGAAATGCCAATGGAGAAAAACTAGGGTTTTGCTCAAAGTGGAGTATTATTAACCAAAGCTTGTTCCTACAACTTCTAAGGTAAGATTCATGATTTTTACATGACGTTTAAGGTATTGAAGAGTTTGAATACATGGATTGTAGAAAATATGGTTAAGTAGGTCATGAATGATGAATAGTGACATTTTGTGGAATAGTTGGAATTGAATCATGAATGTTGTTGTGTTGTGATATGAATGCATTATAAATGGTACTAAGATCATGAACTAGACACTTTAGACGAATAGGTGAAGTTGGATGTTATGACCATGAATATGGGTGAATTAGAGGCAAATTAAAGAATCTAAATAATGTGGACGACGTGAATGACTAATGGCCATTGTTATGATATTAATGAAGGCATAGACGCTAGCATTGGAAGGAAGCGTGCAAGTGTAGAATAGTCCGACGAAAAGGTATGTAAGGCTAACCCTTCTTTCATAAGGCATGGTTCCTTGGCCAAACTCTTAAATCCTCTATATGAGTATGTTGTATTCAAGTGATTTACACTCCGAGCTCATAAGCTCACGACCCTCGATACGTGCTATGAATGTACTACGCACCCCATTGACGAGTAAGCATAAGATAGAGATGTAGCGAAAACTATGATGATAGTGATGACGATGATAATAATAATGATGCTAAAGGTGCCTACGGGCTATTATATTCACATGTGCCTATGAAGGGCTATAATGACACCCCGATCTTATAATGTCGGGTAGAATATATGTATATGGATGTATATATATATATATGTATGTATATGATTACGTAACGCGCGTACACATCTGCAGATGGTACGGATAACCTTTAAGCCTTGGTAGGGCCAGGTAGAAATAACATTGAGCCTTGGTTGGCCAAGTATGTATGAAACACCGAACTTTATGGTCGGGTACGCTATGTATGTATATAAGTGTATGGCCATGTATATAATATGAATATGAATGTGAAAACACTATGTATATGAATGCGAATAGGGGCATGTATACGAATACGAACACTATTATGAAATACGCATGAGAAATGGAAAGTTCCTATGAAAGGCAGGTAAGTACCATGACGATGATACTATTGTCTTCCCTCCTATGCCACTTCATATATTGTCTATGATGCTTCTATATTGATGTTAATCATGCTTTACATACTCGGTACATTATTCGTACTGACGTTCTTTTGTTTGTGGACGCTGCGTCATGCCCGCAGGTGCACAGGGAGACAGACTTGATCCATAGCTGCTTATTCAGAGATTACATAGCGGAGCTCCATTTCCTTCGGAGCCATAGCTTTTGGGTACTTATTATTTTGTTTATATAATTATGGGCATAGCTGGGTCCTGTCCCGCTCATGTGATGTGTTATACTCTTCCTAGAGGCTCGTAGTCATGTGTATGTGGTTAGACATGTCTGACCTTGTCGGCCTATGTTTTGTGTATCATTTTGTCGGCCAAGTTGGCCCATGTACATTGATGTGGCATAGAGGCCTATGGTGATATAAATGTACTGTTGTCCAATTGGGACTCGTTGACGAATGAATGGAAATGTACGTATAATTATGTGGCTCACCTAGATGTAAGTATAAGAGTAAGCTAAGAGGGTGCTCGGGTGGGCTAGCACCGAGTGCTCGTCGCGGACCCGAGTCGGGTCGTGACAAAAGTGGTATCAGAGCAGTTCAGTCCTAGGGTGTGTCTACGAGCCGTGTCTAGTAGAGTCTTGGTTATGGGTGTGTTGCGCGCCACACTTATAAACAAGAAGTTGCAGACATTTTAGGAATAAATAACCTTCTTTCTTCATAAGAATCGTGCGATAGAGCTATGATGTAGGAAATTCTTGCTCCTAAATCGTGTGTTGTGTATTTCAGAGATGCCTAAAAAGGGAAAGGCTACGGCAACCCAAAAGGGCAAGACGGTGGCAGAGAAGCGGGCTAAGAAAGCACCGCCACCTGTAGTAGAGGAAAGTGAGTCCCAGAGTACGGCTCAATCTCAGTCCTCCCAGACAGTGCCTATTACTGAGGAGCGTGAGGGAGCCTCAGCCCCAGCTGCAGCACCTCCAGCTCCTCCACCGAATGCTTCTGGCCAAGATGTGAAAGAGGCCATTAATTTGTTGACCCAGTTGGTTGCGGCCCAGGCTCATAGGCAAGGTTCAGGGTATGGTGATAGGGCTGTTAGTGCAAGGGCCCGTGATTTCATTACTTTGAACCCCCCAGAATTCTTTGGGTCAAAGCCGGAAGAGGATCCTCAGGACTTTATCGATGGTATGCTAAGGACGCTCCGGTTGATACATGCTTCAGACACCGAGTCGGTAGAGCTAGCGTCATATAGATTGAGAGATGTCTCGATCCAGTGGTATATGGTGTGGATGGCTTCACGGGGGGCCAATGCACCTCCCCCGGTATGGAAAGAGTTTGTTGATGCTTTTCTCCGTCACTAGATGCCTCCATAAGTTCGGCGAGCAAGGGCCGATAAATTGTTAAATTTGAGGCAAGGTAGTATGAGTTCCCTAGAGGATAGCCTCCGCTTTAACTCCTTGAATAGGTATGCTTCGGCCATGGTGGCAGATATGGGCGACAGGGTACACCGATTCGTAAAGGGCCTAGGGCCACACTTGATGGATAAATTCTTGACTGCGTCCCTTCAGGACGGTATGGATATTGCACACATTCAGGCACATGCTCAGAAATTAGAAGAAAGCCTACAACAGCAGAGGAGTGAGCGTGAGCAAGATCGGGGACATAGCAAGAGAGCAAGATCTTCGGGTCCGACAAGCAAGTTTAGAGGCGGACACAGGCAGCAGTTCCCTAGACATTCAGGCTATTCTATGACCAGTGCATCTCCTCGGTTTTTAGGCCAGAGCCTCGATAGATCTGCTCGTTCAGGGCCGAGTCCCAGTTATTCAGGACCTCAGTTCAGAGATGATTCAGGCCAGTCAAGGCCACCTGTACCACGATGTTCCCAGTGTGGGAAGTTGCATTGGGGTCGATGCCGATTGGGCTCGGTTGGTTGCTATTCATGTGGTCAACCAGGCCATATCATGCGTGATTGCCCCTCAGTACAGGGTAGAGGTAGGACCCAGCCAGCAGGGTCGACAGCCGGATCATCAGCATCTGTACGCCCTACGGGGCCAGGTTCACATGCGCCAGTCGGCCATGGTAGAGGTAGAGGCAGAGCTCCCACTACTAGCGGTCCTCAGCACCGTATCTATGCTTTGGCTGGATGCCAAGATCTTGAGTCTTCTCCTGATGTGGTCACAGGTATATTATCGGTATTCTCTCATGATATATATGCTTTGATTGATCCGGGCTCCACATTATCATATGTTACTCCATATATTGCGGGTCGATTTATAATTGAGCCGGAGTCTATCAAACCTTTTGAGGTGTCTACACCCGTGGATGAATCGGTAATAGCTAGCCAAGTATATAGGAATTGTGTGATTTTTATTTGTGATCGTCGTACCATGATCGATTTGCATGAGCTAGAAATGGTAAATTTTGACGTTATTATGGGCATGGATTGGTTGGCTTCTTGTTATGCTAATGTTGATTGCCGAATGAAGATGGTTCGTTTCCAGTTTCCGGGAGAACCAGTCTTATAATGGAAAGGGAATGCAGCATCACCAAAAGGTAGGTTTATTTCCTATCTAAAGGCAAGGAAAATGATCACAAAAGGGTGCATTTATTATCTAGTGCGAGTTCAAGATGTAGAAGTTGAGTCGCCGAATCTACAGTCAGTTCCAGTGGTGAACGAATTTCCTGATGTGTTCCCGGAAGAGCTTCCAGGCCTTCCTCCCGAACGGGAAATTGATTTTTCCATTGATGTGTTTCCAGGCACCACACCTATCTATTCCCCCATATAGAATGGCACCCGCGGAGTTGAAAGAGTTGAAGGAGCAATTGAGGGACTTGCTTGATAAAGGCTTCATTAGGCCTAGTTCATCCCCGTGGGGAGCACCCGTATTGTTCGTCCGAAAGAAGGATGGCTCCTTGAGAATGTGCATTGATTATCGACAGTTGAATAAAGTGACGATTAAAAACAAGTATCCTCTTCCGAGGATCGATGATTTATTTGATCAATTGCAAGGTGCCAAATGGTTTTCAAAGATTGATTTGAGGTTCGGGTACCACCAAGTAAGAGTTAGGGAGAAAGATATCCCTAAGACAGCTTTCAGAACAAGATATGGCCATTTCGAGTTCCAAGTAATGTCGTTTGGGTTAACTAATGCACCAGCAGCATTTATGGACTTAATGAATAATGTATTCAGACCTTTTCTGGATCTATTCGTGATTGTATTCATCGACAATATCCTAGTGTATTCTAGATCCGAGACAGATCATGCGGAGCATCTGCGTATAGTCCTTGGAGTTCTGCGAGCTCAAGAGTTGTTTGCAAAATTCTCCAAGTGTGAGTTTTGGTTGAACTCAGTATCATTTCTGGGCCATATTGTTGCAGCTAATGGTATTTGGGTGGATAGCCAAAAAATTGAGGCCGTGAAGACTTGGCCAAGGCCCACGACTCCTACGGAGGTTCGTAGCTTTTTGGGCTTAGCAGGTTATTACAGAAGATTTATTGAAGGTTTCTCTTCTATTTCTGCACCGCTCACAAAGTTGACTTAGAAGTCAGCTAAGTTTCAATGGACAGATGCCTGCGAGCGTAGCTTCCAAGAGTTGAAAGATGGATTGACTTCTGCCCCAGTCTTGACACTTCCAGAGGGATTGGAAGGGTATGTTATTTATTGTGATGCTTCAGGCGTCGGGCTAGGTTGTGTACTGATGCAACACGGTAAGGTATTTGCGTACGCTTCTAGGCAATTGCGGAAACATGAACAGAATTACCCGACCCATGATTTAGAATTAGCCGCAGTGATCCATGCATTAAAGATATGGCGACATTATTTATATGGTGTCCATGTGGATATTTATACAGATCATAAGAGCCTTCAGTATATCTTCAAGCAGAAAGAGTTGAATTTGCGATAACGACGATGGTTGGAGTTGCTAAAGGATTACGATGTTGATATCTTATATCACCCCGGAAAGGCTAACGTTGTGGTTGACGCTCTTAGCCGTAGTTCCATGGGAAGTCTAAGTGGTGTACGAACAGAAAAGAAAGAGATGACCTGTGAGCTTCAACAGTTAGCGAGCCTAGGAGTCCGAGTAGTGGACTCAGGTAGCAGCGGAGCTACTATTCAGAATTCAGCTGTTTCATCGCTAGTAGCGGAAGTAAAAGAGGGACAATATGAGGATCCAATGCTAATGCAGTACAGAGATACACTCCCTCAGAAGGGAGAAGTCATCATTTGATATTTCGGAAGACAGAGTTCTCCGATGTCGAGGCAGGTTATGTGTTCCCGATGTGGTAGGTCTACGTCACCAAATATTGAGGGAAGCTCATTGTTCCCGTTACTCCGTACACCCCGGAGCGACGAAAATGTATCATGATCTTAAGTCTATATACTGGTGGAATGGAATGAAGAAAGATATAGCGGAATTCGTAGCTCAGTGTCCTAATTGCCAACAAGTGAAGATTGAACACCAAAAGCCGGGTGGATTATTGCAAGCTATAGAAATCCCAACTTGGAAGTGGGAAGTGATTAATATGGATTTCATTACAGGGTTACCCCGTTCTCGACGTAAGTATGATTCCATATGGGTGATTGTGGATAGACTCACAAAGTCAGCTCATTTCTTACCGGTCAGGGCGACCTATGTGGCAGAAGATTATGCGAAGCTTTATCTTAAAGAGATAGTGAAACTCCATGGCGTTCCAGTATCTATTATCTCCGATAGAGGGACCCAGTTTATAGCCAAGTTTTGGAGATCGTTCCAAGAGGGTCTAGGGACCCAAGTGCGCCTAAGCACGGAATTTCACCCACAGACCGATGGGCAAGCTGAACGCACTATTCAGACTCTCGAGGATATGTTACGAGCATGTATTATAGACCTTGGAGGAAATTGGGATGACCATTTGCCACTCATTGAGTTTGCTTACAATAACAGTTATCATTCTAGCATTCAAATGGCACCGTATGAGGCTTTATATGGGCGAAAGTGTAGATCCCCGATTGGGTGGTTTGAAACTGGAGAGGGTAAGTTGATAGGGCCAGATTTGGTCCAGCAAGCTATAGAGAAAGTCAAGCTCATACAAGATCGGTTGTTAGTGGCTCAAAGTCACCAGAAGTCCTATGCGGATAATCGTCGAAGGGACTTAGAGTTCCAAGTTAAGGATTGGGTATTCTTGAAAGTGTCGCCAATGAAAGGCGTTATGAGATTTGGAAAAAAAGGGAAGCTCAGTCCCCGGTATATTGGACCATATGAGATTGTGCGCAAAATAGGCAAAGTGGCCTATGAGTTAGATCTACCTCCGGAATTGGAGCCAGTCCATCCAGTATTCTATGTCTCGATGCTTCGAAAATGTGTTGGAGATCCCACCAGGATCGTCCCAGTCAATGATGTGCAAATGACAGAGAAATTGACTTATGAAGAGGTACCCATTGCCATATTAGATAGGCAAGTACGGAGGCTTAGGAACAAGGAAGTGGCCTTAATTAAAGTTCTGTGGAGTCACAACAATCGAGAGAAGATGACATGGGAAGCAGAAGAAAGTATGCGATCTAAATACCCACATTCCTTTCAGCCCGTGGAAGAAGCCCAAGATGAGACGTCAAGATCATAAGGTATGTACATTTCCTTTTTTGCTTTTGGGTCATGTGTGGCCAAAAATTTTTATGTTGTTACGTTGTGGCCCTGTGTGGCATCGATATTATGGGTTGTTGTGGCAGGATGATAGCGCCACATTATAAGGGGAACTCTGGTGAAATTTTTGTAGAATTCCCCGAGACTTTAACATTCGAGGACGAATGTTCCTAAGGGGGGGAAGAATGTTGCACCTCGGAAAATTCCCCGTTGGTACGCAAGTAAACGAACTAGTGATGAGTGCGAGGAGTGCGAGGAGTGCGAGTGTATAATGTTTCATGAGCAATGTGCGTATATGGACGAGAATTATTAGAATGAAAAGTCGAGAAATGTGAAAAGTGGAAAGTTGGCAAAACTGCCCAGTGGTCGTAAAGTGCAAAATACGGACTGTAAAATGGAATACGGTCCGTAAACTGGCAGTCGTAATTTGCCATGCAAGGTTTCAACTTTCTGCCCAGCTGAGAGGTGGTAAAATACGACCTGGTGGACGGACCGTAAAGTGATTTGCGGACCGTAAATCGTGGTCGTAAATCACCATGCATGCAGCCAAAGTTTCTAGTTCTGCTTAAGGTTAAAGACGACCACGAGGGACGGTCCGTAAACTAGAATACGGACCGTAAACCTCCATGGACGACCACTGTACACCTCAGCACAGAATTTCAATTCATTAAATATGAGGACCAAGACTTGTTTTATTTCATTTCTACATTACACCACTTCTCTCTAGAATCATCTCTCTACATTTATTTCATAAGTTTTCAAGGATTATAAGTCACCAACAACATAAACAAGTGAAGCAAGTGTAAGCAAGCCATTAAATACCATTCAAGTCAAGAAATGCCAATGGAGAAAAACTAGGGTTTTGCTCAAAGTGGAGTATTATTAACCAAAGCTTGTTCCTACAACTTCTAAGGTAAGATTCATGATTTTTACATGACGTTTAAGGTATTGAAGAGTTTGAATACATGGATTGTAGAAAATATGGTCAAGTAGGTCATGAATGATGAATAGTGACATTTTGTGGAATAGTTGGAATTAAATCATGAATGTTGTTGTGTTGTGATATGAATGCATTATAAATGGTACTAAGATCATGAACTAGACACTTTAGACGAATAGGTGAAGTTGGATGTTATGACCATGAATATGGGTGAATTAGAGGCAAATTAAGGAATCTAAATAATGTGGATGACGTGAATGACTAATGGCCATTGTTATGATATTAATGAAGGTATAGACGCTAGCATTGGAAGGAAGCGTGCAAGTGTAGAATAGTCCGACGAAAAGGTATGTAAGGCTAACCCTTCTTTCATAAGGCATGGTTCCTTGGCCAAACTCTTAAATCCTCTATATGAGTATGTTGTATTCAAGTGATTGACACTCCGAGCTCATAAGCTCACGACCCTCGATACGTGCTATGAATGTACTACGCACCCCATTGACGAGTAAGCATAAGATAGAGATGTAGCGAAAACTATGATGATAGTGATGACGATGATAATAATAATGATGCTAAAGGTGCCTACGGACTATTATATTCACATGTGCCTATGAAGGGCTATAATGACACCCCGAGCTTATAATGCCGGGTAGAATATATGTATATGGATGTATATATATATATATGTATGTATATGCTTACGTAACGCGCGCACACATCTGCAGATGGTACGGATAACCTTGAAGCCTTGGTAGGGCCAGGTAGAAATAACATTGAGCCTTGGTTGGCCAAGTATGTATGAAACACCGAACTTTATGGTCGGGTACGCTATGTATGTATATAAGTGTATGGCTATGTATATAATATGAATATGAATGTGAAAAGACTATGTATATGAATGCGAATAGGGGCATGTATACGAATACGAACACTATTATGAAATACGCATGAGAAATGGAAAGTTCCTATGAAAGGCAGGTAAGTACCATGACGATGATACTATTGTCTTCCCTCCTTTGCCACTTTATATATTGTCTATGATGCTTCGATATTGATGTTAATCATGCTTTACATACTCGGTACATTCTTCATATTGATTCCCTTTTGTTTGTGGACGCTGCGTCATGCCAGCAGGTGCACAGGGAGACAGACTTGATCCATAGCTGCTTATTCATAGATTACATAGCGGAGCTCCATTTCCTTCGGAGCCATAGCTTTTGGGTACTTATTCTTTTGTGTATGTAATTATGGGCATAGCAGGGTCCTGTCCCGCTCATGTGATGTGTTATACTCTTCCTAGAGGCTCGTAGTCATGTGTATGTGGTTAGACATGTCCGACCTTGTCGGCCTATGTTTTGTGTATCATTTTGTCGGCCACGTTGGCCCATGTACATTGATGTGGCATAGAGGCCTATGGTGATATAAATGTATTGTTGTCCAATTGGGACTCGTTGACGAATGAATGGAAATGTATGTATAATTATGTGGCTCACCTAGATGTAAGTATAAGAGTAAGCTAAGAGGGTGCTCGGGTGGGCTAGCACCGGGTGCTCGTCGCGGCCCCGAGTCGGGTCGTGACAAATACCCACAATATCATAATCAATAAACCTCTTCAAGTTAAGCTTTATCCAATTCTCACAATTCCCTTTCAAGGGTATCCATAACCATAATTACAACACAACGTAATATTCATTCACACATAATGCTTCTTTGACATACTTAATATCATTCATAACAAGATTATGCTCATGGCATAGCAAGAACTATGATTAATATCATGTTTCCATTCAATAATTTCGCCCTTTCTATATTTTCACTTCATACACTCTTTTCTTCCATAATCTAAATTTTCCAACCGTTCAATACTCTTAATAATATGAAATAAACGAAAAACTCACCTTTGATTATGTAGGAATGGACTTTGGATGAAAATACTTCACTTGCAGAAAACCCCAACTTCAATTCCAAAGGAATTTCTAGCTTCCCAAAACCCTAGCTAGCATCTTTGCACTTGATTCCACTAATTTTTGGTATTTGACCTTTGATCTCCCATGAATTTGTTAATAAAGTGCGTAAAGGGTTCTAGAGGTTTCAAGAGGTGTGGAGGAAAATGATAAATGAAAATAATAACTTTGGGGTGTTATATTTATAAATTAGAAAATCTGACCCGACATGATTTATATGGACACTTATACGGTCCATATAAGTGACCAAAAATTGTCCATATATGGACCTTTGACCGTATAATCTCACCAAGACTGACCCCTCACTGTGACAGTTATGCAGACCGTATAAATAGTCATATAGCCCACCTTATTTCAAAGTTGTTCTCGTCGATTCGTTCGATCTCCAATATTTATGGAACCTTATTAGCACTTTCTTAACACTTGATTAACAATCTAAAGAACCTTATAACTCATCCTCAAGATCTTACTAACCAACTGTTAGCTCGACAATTTCAAAACCTCTTCCCTAAGCGTCTTATACCTCACTTTCCTTTGACTAACTTTCTTCCCTTTCCTCAAATGTCTTTGGAATCTTAATTAGAATTATTATATAACCCTTCTATCTTATAGGTATTTCATGCACACCTTAACTTGTGCTAGTTTAATCACCCCACGACGACGCGAAATGTCTGAGGTGTAACACATATGTCCTTAGGAATAAACCGGAATCTTGATTGAAGACTTAGAAAAAATGGGAGGATTCTGGTGTCTGGTGCCTGCAATGGCACTACCGCTGTAGCGGTGTGTTAGCCACTGGGGCGGCCATGCATGTTTTTGGCCATACTGCTGTGGCGGTCTCCCAGCCACCGTAGAGGCGCTGCTATAGCGGCATCTCTACTGCTGTGGCGGTGACGGGCAGTTATTTTTCATTAAATTTGTCATAAATAAGTTTTACTCCCTCGTTATTTTCCATCCCGATATTTGAGCTGGAGAAAGCTGTTCTGGGAGATAATTTGGAGAAATTATTGGAGGTAAACCTTGCCTAATCCTTTACTCTTCATTAATCACAATCGTCGTAGATTTTTCCCTTCCCTTTAACAATCCCTTAGATATGGAATTAGAGAGAGGGTTTTTGAAGAACATTTTCCCTAGATTATTAATGATAAATTGGTGATGTTCATGTTAGATATTGACTAATCGAAGCTTATTAAGAATATATCTTCAATTTTTAGCATTGAATTTCAGAATCAAAGACTTAGGGTTTATACCCAATTTGGGGGTTTTTGCTTGAAATCAGATTTTGGCCAATCCTTGAGTTAAATTAACAATTAGTATCATTCTTCATGGTTTCTAACATAGAATTCAATTATGTTTAGACTACTTTGGTTCTGAGCTTCAGCGGAAGGGCAAGGCTAATGAATGAGTTGTTGGTGTTGCGGTTCAGTCATCCAGGTAGGTTATGGCTTACCTTTGGTGAGACTTCATATAGTGAATCACATATTTAGATTATAATGTCGAAGACAGCATGTGAACCTTTGGGTATGAAGTCGGGATGGATATTGCCTTAGGTTGGGCCCTCGTGTGTGTTGGGATTAGCCACCCCGTTATGTGTGCCTTGATTGTTCCATTATGTTTGCTTGATGCCATGTGTGGTTGGTAAGTATCAGATTCTATTTTGTCGTCTTGATTTGGATAGATTTGACCTACCCATTGTTGGTATTTGTATTTGGATAAATTGCTGGCATACCCACTGTTGGTACTTGAGTTATTGATATATGTAGGCATACCCACTATTGGTATTATGATGTGATATGTTGTTGGTGTACCCCATTGTGGTACTTGTGATATTGAATTTGATTAATTTACATATGCATTGCACGCATTCTCTCATATTCATGATGCATGGCCGATACCCGGTGATGATATGGTATCGTTGATTGAGCGAAACTAATATTTTATAAACTTTTTACTGGAGTGATTGTGAAAAGGCCGATGTCCAAAGATCAATTCTGAAATCACTGATTACATGAAATGGATATTTGACAAACTCTTTTACTTGAGTGATTATAAGAAGGTCGATGTCCGAGGTTCAATTTTGGAATCGTTGATTGTGTGAACTTATATTTAACAGACTCTATTACTTGAGTAACTGTAAGATGGCCGATGTCCGATGATCTATTCCGACATTGTTGTTGCATAGCTGATTTCGATGATATCCCGGAATCATTGTTAGTGCATGGACTCCGCGGGTCCCTCAGGGTGGTGCCGGTGAGATTCCCACTATGAGCAATTAGCCAGGATCCCGTCTAACTGTTGGGAAAAGACCCAGGATGGGTGGCACTTAGACTTCGTGAGTCACGCTGGGTTATGCTACCGAGACGTCAATATTTCCGGCCGGAGTACATGTGCATATCTCATTTGCGTGGCATAGCATCACATTCATACCATTATTGCACTGTATTGCATTATGGCTTGATTGAGATGTTTGATGATTGGTTTGGATCGAATATACTCAAACTTGACATATTTGGATTTAGATGCTTTACATAGGTTATGACAGATACTCGGTTGCGATTATGTTGTCTCATGCTTAGTTAGTTTATCTGCCTATCTGCTTCTTTATCTAAATTGGGTCAACTATGCTTAGTCGGTCGATGATGCCTACCAGTACTATTGTTTGTACTAACCTGCACTTGCTGCATTCTTTTCTGAATGCAGAGTACCAGGTCAGATCCACTTCTGTGACTCGTGGCTGATTGACACTTCAGCTTTCTCTCGAGTTTCCAGGGTGAGCATCGTGTCCACTGACCTTGAAGACTTTCCTATCATATATCTTATTTTTACTTCAAAGAGAGAGACATTATGTTTTAGCATTCCAGATTGTAGTATTCTACTCAGATGCTCTTGTATTATTCAGACTAGACCCTTGGGGTGTTTATTTTTTCCGTACTTTCTACTACTTAAATATAGATATATCGTGAGACTTACGTATTTGTTCTATTCCACTGTTTTAATTCATTCATCATGTATTTGTTCATTGTCGGGTTGAGGGTTCTCTTACCGCGATGGGAAGGTAAGTGCCCGCACGACCTAAGCAAAATGGGTCGTGACATTCTGTTGATATTCCTGATACTGCTACTTTAAGTTTTGTATCCCTTCCTCTTATACATCACAATATGAGTTAATTTATGGGCACGAATTTTCAAGTATGAAATTTGGGTTTTATCATTATTGATTTTTCTTCTGTGTTCCACCTACATTTCAATGAAATTTTGACATCTCACAACACCATTATCAAGTGTTTGATTTGCCAAAGAATCATTCGACTTGTTACCCTCTCTCAAAATGTGAGTGAACTTTATCTGCAATTCCTTTACTAGATCCTGAATTTCCTCTATCCGACTTGGTATACTCCATAGTGGTTTCCATCTAGCTAGAATCCTTTAAATTAACTAATAATCTGTTTGAATTATGATCTGGTCTAGCTATTTTGGATACACCATTTTATAGCTTCTAGAATAACCAATGCCTCAGTCACTGTATTTGTTACAAATCCTACTTCATCTGCCTGAGAATCTATAAGATCTCCTGATGAATTTCTCACAAAGAAACCATATGCTTCTCTTTCTGGAATGCCCCTAGATACTCCAATAGTGTTACACAAGATCCACCCTTGTGGTGGTGGTTGTCATACTATTTTGGTGACCTTTATTCTTGATTTGTATCCTTCCAGCAATTAAATCATATCACTCCATTTATGTGGCAAATGTCTGATAGAAGATTTCCTATAGTGTACCAATCTCTGAACAATGGAAAACAAATATGATATATGCATTTACCAATAGACCATTGTTCCCTATATTTCAAAGCATTTCTCCTTTTCCATAGTTCCCATAAAATTATAGCAGGCATAGCTTGAAAATTTTAGCTTAAGTCTCTCTGACACAAACGTTGTCCACCATTTCAATATGATATGCTATAATTATAGTCCATCAATGTTAATACCTGCAAAAGAACAAAAGTAGGACCAAGTCCTATTATCAGCATAAGATTTAGCAAATAAATATTGAATTGCCTCTTCCTTAGGATTTGAGCAACACCAACATATAGATGTTATGTTAATATTCATCTTCTTCAACACCTCATCCAAGGGAACTTTAAATTTCCAAAATCTCCACATGAAGAAAGAAATCTTAAATGGTAGTCCCTTTATCCACATAAACTTATATACTTATTGTTCCTGTCCTCTCAATCTTAGATATTTCCATGCAGATCTCATTGAAAATTCCCTTTTATTGTCAAGAATCCACCATGGTGTATCCTTTCCCTTATTACTGCTTGGCGGCTGGATAGTACTAGTAACATGTTGTACTATATCTGCAGGTCGAGGCTCAATCGGCCACCTCAGATAGAGGCTCAATCGGCCACCTCAGGTAGAGGCTCAATCGGCCTCTCTGTGGCCCATCTCCCATTTCTCACAAGTTCATTTACATTTTAAATATTGTCGTCATAATAGTCTTCTCTAGTAGCATGGTACGAAGCACCTAAACTTGTCCAGTTTTCAAATCAAAATTGTTCATCCCCCATCTTAGTTTGCCATCAGATGTGATGCTCCATTAAGTCCCTGGCTAGTAACATCTTCTTCCATGCTTGAGTCCCATATCTCCACTATGTAATTTATATATTTATTTTCTCGTTGTACTTATTACTCATGAAAGCACTCCACAATGATAGTGATGTTCTCAATATTCACCAGATTTTACAATACAATGCCATAGAAACATCATGCATTGATCTAAATCTCAATCCTCCTTCCTTACATAGATGTGACCAAGAAGCCCACTATTTACTTCTTCCCCCTATTGTATTTCTCCATAAACAATGTAAAAATTCTATGCATTTGTCTAATAACCCCATCTGGTGGATTAACAGCTGATAACAAGTGAATTGGCAAACCTTGTAGAACATGTTTAATCTTGTATTCTCCTTTCTCCAACAGAGAATATTTAACCTTTCCATGATTGCAATCTCTTCATGATCTTCATTACTATTGGATTATAGAAATCCTTTCTTCTCCTAACATAAAAAATAAGGCAACCTGAATATATGAAAGGGAACTCTTTTCTACGAGTGCCAATAACTACTTCCACTATAGCTTTAATGTCCCCCCAGGACATTATGATGAAGGTAGAAAAATTTTCTCCTTATTGATCTTCTGCCCAGATTCCTGTTCATATTTACCCAAAATCTCCATTATCAATTGCAAAGACATGATCTCTACTGAAGAAAAGATAATCATGTCATTTGCATATGCAAGAGTATTTATCTTTTGACCCCATTTAGGTAAAACAAAGCCTCTGAATTGAGGTATATGGTGCAAAGAATTCAACATCTTGTCAATACCTTAGCTGCTAGGATAAACAAAGTTGGGTGATAGAGGATCACCCTAGTTATTTCCTCTAGATGATTGAAAAAGCCCTACTTCTGCCCATTAATCAATATGTGTTAGTAATGATCATGAAAATCATATCTATCAACATCTCGGAAAATCCCATCTTCCTTGGTACTTTTGTAAGAAACAACCAAGAATGTCATAGGCTTTTAACATATCCAGCTTACACTACAAGAAAAACGGGCATTTGCAATCAGAAAAATGGTCCCTAAAAGTCTATTTCTGGTCCTTAATAGTCAATAACGACCAGAAAAATCTTGTCGTCACTGGTCCCTATAGGCTTCGCGGCTAAAGGTCAATAATGATGAAATTTTACTTTTGGTCAGTAAAATGTTTTAGTGACCAGAAAATCTGTCCCCTAAATCACATTTATGGACCACATATCTAGTCCCCAGCCATACATCAATTTTGTGCTAAGAATCTTCTAGAGACGAAAAAAAATTGGTCCTCATAGGTTTTACGGACAAGAGCCAAGATGGGGTTGCATCAAGGATCAGCTCTTAGTCCGTTTTTATTTGCCTTGGTGATGGATAGATTGACGCGACAAATTCAAGGTGAGGTGCCATGGTGTATGCTTTTCGCGGACGACATAGTCCTGATCGATGAGACTCGTAGCGGAGTTAACGCTAAGCTGGAGGATTGGAGACATACCTTGGAGTCTAAAGGATTTAAGCTGAGTAGGACCAAGACAGAGTACTTAGAGTGTAAGTTCAGTGAGACACCCCAGGAGGTTGGCGTGGAAGTTAGGCTTGGTGCTCAGGCCATCCAAAAGAAAAGTAGTTTCAAGTACCTTGGGTCTATCATGCAAGGCAGTGAGGAGATTGACGATGATGTCACACATCGTATTGGGGTAGGGTGGATGAAATGGAGGCTAGCTTCAGGAGTGCTATGTGACAAGAAGGTGCCACCACAACTGAAGGGCAAGTTCTACAGAGTGGTGGTTAGACCGGCTATGTTGTATGGGGCGGAGTGTTGGCCAGTTAAGATCTCTCACGTTCAAAAGATGAAAGTTGCCGAGATGAGAATGTTGAGATGGATGTGTGGGCACACTAGGAGCGACATGATTAGAAATGAGGCTATTCGGGATAAGGTGGGAGTGGCCTCGGTGGAAGACAAGATGCGGGAAATGCGACTGAGATGGTTTGGGCATGTGAAGAAGAGAGACATAGATGCCCCAGTGCGGAGGTGTGAGAGGTTAGCCATGGATGGTTTCAGAAGAGGTAGGGGTAGGCCAAAGAAATATTGGGGAGAGGTGATTAGACAGGACATGACGCAGTTACAGCTTACCGAAGACATGACCTTAGATAGGAAGGTGTGGAGGACCCACATTAGGGTAGAAGGCTAGTATATAAGTCTCGTTATCTTTCCTTATTAGTAGGCGCATTAGCGCATTATAATTTCTTGTGCTTTTATTTATGTTATTATTTGCTACTTTCTGTACTTTGATTACTCTATTTTATCTGTGCCGCTTTCGTGATTTGCATTTCCATATCGCTTTGAATTCCTTGATTATCCTGTTTTACTGTGTCGCTTGCATTATTTCATTGCAATATCGTTTTAAATCTTTTAACCTTATCTGACCCCCTTTTTATGCTTCTATTGAGCCGAGGGTCTCTCGGAAACAGCCATCCTACCTTGGTAGGAGTAAGGTCTGCGTACATTATACCCTCCCCAGACCCCAAGATGTGGGATTTCACTGGGCTGTTGTTGTTGTTGTTGTAGCCAAGCTGGTCTTAAAGATTTGTATTCATCTTTCATTAGAAGATCATCTAACAAATTTAAATACATGCTCATCCCTGTGTTATTTTTAAAATGCATAATGTAAATTTCAACATAGACAATTGAATCCATATAAACAAAACCAACAGTAATATGCTACTTTCATATATATAATTTGCAATTCATTACAAAGAGGTCTTCACATCCCACTAGTAGGAATGTATAGCAAACAGATACAAATCTCAATATGTTTGCACAATCTTTTATCAAATAACAAATTGATTTTCCTAACATTCCAAGCAAAATGAATCAATTTGTCAACTTGTATCAAGTCTTCAAAACTTCCATCTTGAGTTATAAACTTGAGCCTTCAAAGCTGTAAGAAAAATACAAAATACATATTTCTTAGAAAAAACTTAAGCAATGGACTACAAAGTGTTGCACCTAAAAAAGGCTCAAATTCGTAAAGTGTAAGCAGATACAACGTGTACTAGTAAGCTTCAGTTTTCCTATATTTTGGACCTTACGTAAAAATGAGAAGTGATTTCTAACCAAGAGACTTTTAGCCTGCATCATATTTATTTATTGAAACTATAGTATGAAACTCCAACAAGCAGAAAAAGAATACAAGTAAAAGTCTACTTACGCAACACAAAGAATTGGATGAATAGAAAAAGGGAAAAGGTGAAACCCAAGAAACGCATATAATGTATCAACATTAATTGACCAATAAACATAACACCAAAAAGGATCAAGTTTGATGTGGAAATATATTACAAAAGGTGTTCCATCATCAAGTAAAAATCAAGAACCAACATACCCAACACTAGACTTTGACAAGCTCCCACATTAATAATACCTTGAATTACAGTATTCCAACATACTGCATCTCTATAGGAAATTTATCAAAGGACTCTGACCATTAAGCTCAAATTGTAAGAATGGTACAACTTTTAAAAAATAATTATGTATAATTTTATAATATCATCATCAGATTGAATTAAGGGCAATAATTGTCAGCCAAACAGATTGTCCAGAATTTTATATTGAATGGAGAAAAAAAAGTGACTCTTGAATACTTGGACAATGACCCTAATTTAGAATTGATGAAAAGTAATCTTCACTTAATAAGACAATTATGCATCATCATCCTCAATAGCTAATGCAAACTACAAAAGGCTTGTGTTTCCATATTTATTTGTTAGTATCATTTTCACTTCAGTTTTCATACTTTTGTCTAAAAAGAAAATCTTGTCATACAAAGAAGAGGGAACATGAGAAGATTAAGTTATTGGTTATATTCTGACTTGCAAGTTGAGATATGGTTATTTTTGCAAGTGTGCATTGCTATTATATACATGCTTCACAATCTCAAATGGTAGTTGCAATGACTTACATGTTACAGGAGGGAGATATGAGAACACCAAGTCAAAAATAAAGACATCAATGGAAAGAAAAAACTGATGAATATTGAGATTTCCTCTTCTAAACTGAAGTGATAGACTAGTTGATCATCACTTCATCTTGCTAGAAATTATATTATTAGAAAAAAAAAATCCATAGAAAGCTAAATTACTATCCTAAAAGAAGATGAGTGCATAAGGTAAATGTAATTTTAAAGGAATATCGCAGTGCTTGAAGTTTTGATTCCTCGTATGGAATCACAAAATTTAGTTCCTAATTTCAGAGTTGACTGTAGTAGAACCTTAAGGATTGTCGGTTTCAGTAAACATGACACAATCTCCAACAAGTAAATAGTTTACTTTAACTCATCCACAAGGAAGACATCAACTACATCAAGTATGGATACAGTATGTTAAGCCTCGATAATTCAAGTTACAATGCTTCTTCTCTTCCTCCAAATTCTAAAGATGTGTGATTCTAGAGATCTTAATGGATGCTCTTTCAATAAGTTAAACAAAATCGATCACAAAAAATGAGCAACACCACAGGTATATGGATCTCATAGTAAGATCACTAAACCAAGACTCTGTGTATATAGTAAACTAACTTAACAGAGAACATACTCAAGTATATGGATCATAGTAAGACTAGTACTGTTTTCAAATCATAGGAAGACTAGTACTGTTTTCATTTTCCTTCTATAAGATTTAATCACTAGCTAATATATGTGGGATTTCGTTAATGAATAGACACAACTCAGTTCAAAAGAGAGATTATACTTTTTGCGGTAGTTCAAGGAAATGCCTAGTCATTTTCTCCCTAAATTGCAACCAATATTGTTAATCTATCAAAGAATCATCATTTTCCTATCAAAACCTCATTGGAATAAAGAGCTAAGTAAAAATACGATGTTAGACATCAATCAGATAAAAAGTTGAGGAAGTTCTTAAATGGAGATCTAACAAAAGACTACAAATTAAAATCATAGCTCAACATTTTCTTTAAGTAAAAAAGAAACAATGAAAAACTAGTGATGGAGAATTAAGGTAAAAAATATACTTACCATAAGAAAGTGCAATATTACAGAAGATATTTAATTCACATATCTAAGAATGAAGGCCGCTCAACCACCCTGAAATACCTTCAAGAAGTCAAAGAGAAATTTCCAGCTTAGCAGGTCCATTTGCTACTATCAAAAACTAACAGAGGTAGGCGCAGAGCTCCAAATTCACGTCTGCTGAGAAGATAATACAAGTAAATTATTAACACCTTAGAAGCTACAGAAGGAACTGTTGCAATTTGTATACTTTCCAAACTACAACTTAAATTTCAAGGCTTATAATGCAATCGGTCTTACCTACGACCTTTTTAAAAATGAGAATAAGTGATACATACTATCCTATATTCAAAGGCTCTTCCATGATATCACCAAATAAATGCTATAAGAATTTGATGCAACCTTTAATTTAAATTTTAGTACTTATCCTTGTTCCTATCTATTCTATTGAAAATATCACTTATCAAATGAATAAACCAAAGAGAATAAGCAAAGACTCACGACACGGGCTGGTGGCAATTGATCCGATTTGAAGTAATCAAATCAGTCATATTAAGCCCTTCACGAAGCATTATTCAGTACCCAAATCAGTAAACTTCACGGCAAGTTACTACCATTGCTTCAAAATAAACAAATACTGACCCATATATCATAACAATTAAAATTTTACAGATAACAATAAAAGGAACAAATATAGTAAGTAATGGAGCTAAATTATGACAGAATATTTTTCATATCAGTATCATATATTCTTGATTTTGTATAGTATATTTCTGATTCTTATACCTTTAATTGCTTGACAGGATTCATTAATTTTGCTGATATTGTGGGATCTGTTACCACATAATTCTTTGTATTTAAACAGCACATTGTCAATGAAATACAACAGCCTTTTCCTATATACTTTGCTCCTTTACGATATCAGGGCAATCAACACTCAAACGAGTATAGACTCTCAATCATCTTCCCATCTCATTCGCAAAGTTTTTTTTTTCTCCCCTTCAAAACCACCTAAAATCAACGGCGGACTCATCTGCTTCGGACATCAATCCAATCAACAATGAAATCAACCCCTCTTCCACAGTTATTGATGTTGCTCCAACCAAAACTCAGATCATTAACATCAACCCAACTGCATAACTTCCAATCAAACTCAGTGGTGGTGCAAACTTTGCAACATGGAAAGCTCACATCCAAAAGGTCATGGATGGGTTTGACTTGATAGGTCATCTCGATGGATCCATAACACCACCTCCACGCGCCATCAAGCAAGGCACACAGGATGTTGTCAAGCCAGATTTCAAAATCTGGTTTCAGCAGGATAAACTCATCGGCAACGCCTTAATGGAATCTGCCGAATCCACCATCGCACCATTAATTGCCTCTGTTGAAAATTCAGACCGACTAGCCCTCACCACCACGCCGCCCTGTCACTAGTTCCCAAAATCAAATTTCTAAGCCCAATCCAAAGTATGCGTCCATAGCCACAGTCACATCACAAATACCACCAGTCACAGTTCAACAAGCTTCTAAGGACCCACCATGGAGAAAAGCTATGAAGAGTGAATTTGAAGCCCTCATGAGCAAGAAAACATGAGACCTTGTCCCTCCATCTAATCACCAAAATATTATGGTGAATAAATGGATTTTTCGCATCAAACACAAAGCCGACAGATTGATTGAATGGTACAAGGCTTGCCTTGTATCAAAAGGTTTCACTCAGCGGCCTAGAATCGATTATGTTGATACTTCCAGTACTGTTGTCAAACCAAAAACCGTTCGGACAGTACTTGCCATCGCCACACAAAACAAGTGGCCGCTTCATCAACTAGACATAAACAATGCTTTCGTACATGGTACATTGACAGAGGAAGACTTAATGAAACAACCCAAAGGTTTTGAGAATCCTGATTACCCGAACTATGTAAGTAGACTAAATAAGTCCATATATGGTCTCAAACAATCACCTCGTGCTTGGTATGCCAAGCTCACAAATTTTCTCACATTTGCTGGTTTTCACAAGACTCATTCTGATCACTCTTTATTTACCTTACACTCTTATGCAACTATGATTTTCTTGCTTGTATATGTAGATGACATTGTTATTACAGGAAATAACATAAAAACTATTAATAATATCAAGAGGGCACTCTCCAACAGCTTTTCTCTCAAAGACCTTGCCCCCCTACATTTTTTCTTGGCCATTGAAGTAATTCCCCAATTATATGGCTTATTTCTTTCTCAGACCAAGTACATAATGGGTGTGTTGCAGGAGTTCTCTATGCAGGATTGTCAGGGTGTCTCTACACCTCTCTCTACCATGAGTTCACTTCGGTTGAATGATGGCTCCCCTCCTACAGATGCAAAGCAATACCAAAGTGAAATTGGCAAGCTCCAGTATCTTGCATTTACTAGACTGGACATAAGTCTTGTTGTTAATAAGCTCTCTCAATTTATGGATCATACATATCATACACACTAGCAAGTAGTGAAGCGTCTCCTTCGGTATCTCAAATAAACTATCCATCATGGAGTTCTTTTTCGTCACAGATTTAATGCTTCCCGATTGGGCAGGTGACCACGATGATCGCACCTATACTTCTGCTTATGTTATCTATCTTGGATTAACACCAATCAGTTGGTCGTCAAAGACACAAAAAATAACCACTCGATCTTCAATTGAGGCTGAGTATCGTGTTGTTGCTCATGCCGTTGCCAAGACAAATTGACTTGCCAATCCTCTCAAAGAGCTTCGTATCTATCTTGATAATGCACCGACTCTCTAATGTGAAAACACCAAAACTACTTACTTATGACAAAATCCAGTTTTCCATAGTCAAATGAAGCACATAGCCATAGATTTTCATTTTGTCAGGGACCAAGTTAAACATTAACAGCTTCGCATAGGCCACGTTCACTTAGCTGACCTACTTGCTAAGCCCTTGTGAAAAGCACAAACTCAACGGGCTGTCTGCAAGTTAGGGGTCGTTCCACCACCCTCTAACTTGTGGGGGCTATAATGGAGCTAAATTATGATAGAATACTTTTCATATCAGTATCATGTATTCTTGATTTTGTATAGTATATTTCTTATTCTTATACCTTTAATTGTTTGATGGGATTTATTAAATTTATTGATATTGCGGGATCTGTTACCACATAATTCTTTGCATTTAAACAGCACATTGTCAATGAAATACAACAGCCTTTTCCTGTGTACTTTGCTTCTTTAGTAAGTCCTCCAAGAAATAGTAACCATTATCCTAAAAATAATGTTCTATTAAATAATCTGAATCTAGGCATGATCCCATATGAAAGGAACAGACAATGACCCCCTAATTTAAACCATATAAATTGCACAAGAAAATGTTATTTGGTCTAAAAGAAGCATCAAGTAAAATTGGGTGCATAAAATGCGCTATAAATCTGTATTTGTCACAACCTAATTTACCAAGTCGGGACGGCACTAGTTCCGCCGTACGAGTAAGCCAACACAAACCATCAATATCCCAAAAGATAAGGTAATACTAAAAAACAGAATTAAATCATACAAGTAAATTTCAAGTCTTAATAATCTTAAATAGAAATACTCAGAAGTTATTACAAATCTTCCCAAAATCTGATATCACCAAACACAAGGACTACTAAGGAGTATAAATAGTATGAAAATACATAAATAGAACTGTCTGGGATGAGAAAGACATAAGGTAAATGATTTAAAAGAGTCCGGAGCCGTCTAGAAATATGGTGCTCACCCCGATCTCTCAGCAAAGGCTCTAGAGGGAAGCTTAGTAGTCACGAGCTCCACTGGTACTGGGAACTGAACAAAACAACAAAAAGGTGCAGCAAGTGTAGCGTGAGTACAATAAATAATGGGTACTCAGCAGCATCGTTGACCGACTCTTTTCGGAACGAAAACTAGGGCTGGTTCACGATACCACAACCACACTAGTCTGTCCTTAGTCCATAACACAAGATAATCATATTAACAGCTAAACCCACGTAACAGATGAATTTCAAGATAAGACAAGTTAGATACCAATAATCACAATAACAGTAAAAAGTACGTATGAGATGCAAATGCAATACAAGGCCTGTTTCTACTTCCCGATATACACACATTCGAATGCCAACGAATTGTGACCCATTTGGGGGGGGGGGGGGGTTATGAGACCCATATCCTCGGATCATGGTCTCATCATGTCATATCTCAATAACCTGTCTTTTAGCTGATGGGACCCATTTGTCAATGCAACATGCTAAAGCATCATCACTCGTGCAGAACTACATCCCATCGAACTCACAATCATATCCTCAAATCGTATGCATGAACACATATAAAGTATGCATATGGCATACATCAAGTAACGAAAGAGCCTATAAGCATGAAACCCATCATTATGTTCTCAATATCATAAAGGCTTCATCTCTTACTTTTTTTTTTCATTTCAATGAGGATATATGAGTGATATGCGCACAACAGATAAGACAGGAAATAATAATAATAAGAGACATAAAGTACGGGCATCGAACCCCAATCAAATATCTAAAGGATCATACTTTTCTATCAGCTAGTGCACAAAGCATGACATTCGCACCAACTATCTGATTGAAATTGTGCAAATATCCATAACATGATGACATGTATCCGATTTTGGTGCTCGTCACCTCACGAGTATCGGAACCCCCTTAATTACCCCATAACCCTCTCATTTGATTTATTCTAGCCAACAACACGTTCAAGAAAGAGTGCAAGGTCTCAACTTGCCTGGAATGCCGATTATCGAATCACTACACCCTCTTGCCAAGCCGAACAATCTCTGAACGATCAAAGTCTATTCTAATAGGGATTATATGTTAGAAAGTCTATCAACACACGTATTTCTATATAAATCCAAATCCCCAATTTAAGCCCCAAAATTAGGATTCCAAACCCAAAAGGGCAAAACAGTAAATTGGACCTAGAATCGTGATCCTCATACTCAATGTAACTCATATACCAAAAATCATCCACGAATAATCACTACTCATGCTCAATTACCAAAACCCCCAATTCTTTAGTTAGGTTCCAAAACCCTTCCATTTCCTCTTTAATTCAAACATTCTAAGCATGGGTTATGAACCTGCATCATGAGAATAATCAAAATACCAAGTTAAAAGACTTACCCAATGGTTTTATCCTTGGAATCTCTTCAATCTTCTCCAAAATTACTCTCAAGCATGAACTCAAGCTTTGTGTGATTGACTGAGTTGATTTCTTTCATATGTTCCATAAGTAAGACTAGCTAAAACCTAGATTAACTCTGTGGGATGCCACACATGAACCATTAGCTGATTGTTTGCTTTCTTAATATGTTGTCACTTCTGTGGGATTGATTGACTTAGGAAAATCTTTGATCATGTTTGTAACTTTACTATTATACTTAAAAGGGATAAGTAGTGTTTGATAAGTTAACTATGGTAGATTTGAGATGGTGATAAGCTGCTCTAAATCCTCACAAGGCTCTTAGTATTGCTACTGGGTATGAGTATGACTTCATAAAGGGGGGAAGAGGTTTTGGGAGAGTAAAAGGTGAGCCTGGGCATGAATTTGAGGTGGTGACTAGTGGAACCTAGGATATTTTTTTGATTAGAGGATATTCAGGAAAAAAAGATCTGGAGGTGATGACCCCACCCTGTCCTGCTTCCCTTTTAGGACCCTAAGGCCCTTTTCCATTCTCCTTTTCAACTTTTTCTCATGGTCCTAGGACACACAAGGACCTCAGGTATATTAGAAGGCTTAGCTACATCTGGGAAAAGGATTCACCAAGAACTAAATAAAATCTGCTAGCCTCTGAAAAGCTTGAGTCTGGTGTTTATCTTCTAAAAGGCTTTTTTTTTCAAGCTGAAGTGATTGGTTGTGTATGTTGTGTTGTTAAGTTAGGTGTCTGTTAAAGAAGTAGTATTAGGGAATATACTAATAATAACCCAATTTCATACCATTGAGGGACTGAGGAATGACCTTAAATGTTGGTTGCCTACTTTTACTTATGATCACGTGCCCCTGTTTTCCTTAACCTGTGCATCTGCACCTTCCTCTTTCTCAAAACTAGCCTCTTGTGATACTGACTGAGTCTGTTATTGTGGGAACCTGATTATGTTATAAACTTTCTTCTGTGGGACTTGTTCGAATTAGATTTAGTTGGAGGGGGACCCACTATTAAGAATTAAGTCTTATCCAAGATATCTTGACTGATTGCTTAAATGATATGCTTCTATAACCTATCTCACTATTAAGACCCTTTGGAATTTTGATGACTTGTCTGTGTGTTCAAATGCATTTGCCATGTCATGTTGGCCTACTTGCTCCTCTGTGATTTAGTTAGGACTGGTTTCCATTATGACCCGACCTGTTAATGTTCAGACTAGCTTATGATGCTTGGGTAAAACAAAAGGTGACCTTAAAGAAACCTAGTAGTGACAGATTGACTTATTCCATGACTCTGTAGAAACCTGATCAGGCCTTGGTAATGAAAATGACTCAAACCTCTCCCTCTGAATGGTTCTATCTGTTTAATCATGGGCGTATCTGAACTTGTTTGAATACCTGGTTAAGAAATGGTTTCAATGGTAGGGTTTGGCATGGTCAACAGGATTTATGGATAGGATAAGCCACATGGCATATATGAGCCTTTTAAAGAGTGTCTTGAAAAGAGGATCAAAGGGGAGGGCCAGGCATTGCTTGGTCCCTAAAACCTTTTCTCCACATAAAAGACACCATGGAACTCCTATAAGCCTATAGAGGCACATGTTTAACACATAGATTCCCTATGATCTCACAGACTTTACCTTTAGACAAAGGATGGGGCATAAGTTGGAACCAAATTCATTTTGCCATAATGACTTACTAAACTGAGTGATAAATCTGTGTATACAATTTATTGTTTTAGATATAAAGGAGGATAACTTAATTGGAGTAAGTTCTAAACCATAAGTTGAATTATTAAAAGGCCATTTGAACCATTTGAAGCTTCTCATTAGACAACACAGCTGGTCTCTGCCCCTTCTCTCATGGTCTGAGCTATAGTGCATACAACATCTATATGCCTGTCTGTATATTTTCTCCTCTTGTGAGGTTTGATTAGGATTTAAAAGTTGCCTCTGTGCTGTCCTTAAACATTGAAGTTTATCTATATCCGGTTTCAGCTTGGTTGTATTTAACTGCTTTGAATTATGGTTTCTACATTTCTAAAATGTTGCCTCTTGATTGACATGGACAACCCTTTCTTATGGGCCTTCTTTACTTATGAATGTGCCTTTATTACCTGGCAGTGTCTAACAATGTGAGCAATGAAATTGTCTAGGTGAATTTCATTACTTGTTCTATAAATTGCCAGAATCTTGAGGCATGTACAGGTTAGTGAAAAGGGGAAGGGTATACATATGATATACACTTGGTTTACACCTCATATGGGTATATCCTGGATATATTAGGTGTATATGAGTAAATAAATCAGTCTCATACAGGGTATATACAAATGAAAAAAGGGATAGTTCTGTTTTGGTCTTTCTTGAGATTAAGTGTTTCACCTTTTTTTGAGTTATTTTTTTTACCTTATATAATCATGTTGTAATATCTGTTTGGTCTTCCACTATTGCCTTGAGTTTATTTTCAGTGGCTATTTGTAAATCAAATTATTTCCACCTGTGGTAATGCTTGTTCATAATTATGGGACTTTGGATTTATGCTTTGGAAATACTGGTCTGGGGAGTTGAGGTGATTTGGGAACTGTTCTTAGCCAATCCTCGATGTCCAGCCATGCATGGGGTTCATAAAACCCCTTTAAACTTGTGCGGCATCGGGAATATGGGTGGTGATGATTGTTTTCCCTTTGAGTTGTGAAGGTCTTGATCAGTAAAACCCAAAGGCATAATCAAAAATGCCATAATTAGGTAACTTGTAAGAGTTTGATATATATATGTGCATGGTTATACATGTGATAAGTTTAGAAAATTATAAACTAACCGGGTTCCTTTTCCTTTTTTCCCTTTACCACACGACCACTCGGGTTAAAATCAGCCTGCCTATTGGGCCTCAGGCCTAATAAGACAAATTATTTCTCTGAAGATATCCAGTCTATGAAGATAGAAATGAGTAGTTTGGCCCGTAGAAAGCCCAGCCATGGGTGAAAGTGGTCAAGTAGGGGGCTTGGTACGCCTCTAGTCTTTCTCTTTCCTTTACTTTATTTTCATTTCCTTCATTTGAGCTTTGTGTGTATTTGGACAAAACTTGTAAAAGCTCATTTAGTGGAATCCTTATCCTATGAACTAGTCGTCTTAGGATAACGTGCTTATGCCATTTAGATTGACTTTAAGTCCCCAAAACCATTTTAAAAATCCGGATTTAGCATAATGATATCACCAAAATAAAATGAATAATAAGCCAAACTATTTTTTAACACAGGCTAACAAGAAATAAAAGGAATTTCCCAGAACCAAAAGGTTGTAAATAGCTTTTCCTAAGCAAGGCGGACTGGGTTTTGAAAACAAAGCACATACATTTTTTCTCAAAATCAATCCATGTTCTCAAAATCCAAACAAAGAAAAAGGATAAATCGTTTTGGATCTAATCCAAGTAACAAAGCTAGCAAACGTTTTGGAGCTGATCTCGTTGACTTCTTCTCTATTTTCAGAAAAAATAAGGACCCATAAATGGGCCAAGTCCAAGAAGGAAAATAAAAAAAATAATTTTTATTTTAGCCAAATCCCACTCAGACAAAAAAGGGTTTGTAACCTTAAGTTTTAAAAAAAAAAATCCACACACGAGTTTGTTTGGGCCTAACCCATAAAATAGATAGACCTCATTAAACGGGGAAATTATAATTTTGGCTATAAACCCGAGATCGATTTTAGACCTATAAAAGACGTACATTCACGGGCTCTGGCACTAGTGGCTCTGTCACCAGGACCTGTACTCCGCAGCTGAGCCTGAGCAGCAATTAGTTGGGTCTACAACTGAATAGCCTCGGTCATCTGCTAACCCGAAGCACCCGATGAAAGAACTGGAGGCATTGGAGCTGGAGTTGAGGCCCCTTCATGCTCCTCTGAAATAGACGGTGTGTGAGAAGTATGAGACGGAGCCTCATCATGTGACTCACCCTCCACTATATGTACCGGGGACTCCCGTTCAGTCCGCCTTCCTGCCACTGTCTTTCCTTTTTGGGTTGCTATTGCTTTCTTCTTCACCGGAATAGCTGAAATCATAGCGCACAATTAGAGAGAAAGAGGAATTTTACATTATAGCTCTATCGCACGATCTATGAAGAAGAAAGATAGTCATTATTCCTAAATGCCCCCCAGCCTCTCGTTTACAAGTGTGATGCGCTTCACACCCACAAACCAGACTCTACTGGACACAGCTCGTAGACACACCCTAGGACAAAACTACTCTGATACCACTTCTGTAATGACCCAACTAGTTGGCCATGACAGGCACTCGAAGCTAGCTACCGAAAACCACTTATCATGTTAACTATCATACCCAACCTGACATATATATATATATATATATATATATATAACCACTCAAAGTACAACTTTCTATAAAATGATCACTAAATATCTCCCAAAACATGCGTTTATATACATAGGCCCATAAGGCTACAAAAATGATGTACAGACATACACGAAAGGGGGGTAACATAACATCAATTACCCACACATAAGAATCTATGAGCATCTAGCTTGAACACTATAACCATGAAGATGGGACAGGACCCCGCCATACCCAAAATATGTACAAAAAAGAATATACCAAGAAGTGGCGACTCCGGAGTAGTGGAGTGCTCCTGTATATCTGCTGAATGAGCTCCTAGGAATCTGGGCCGTCTTTCTGTCTACCTGTGGGCATGAACACAACATCTATAAAAGATGAGGACGTCAGTACAAACAGTGTACTGAGTTTGTAAGGCATTTATATCAAACATAATAAAGAAATAAGAGAACATAAGGTGAAGGGATAACTTGTAACTGATTGCCTCTGAAGGCGGAATCATGCATGATAGTTTCCTTTAACATCTCTCGTACATATATATATATATATATATATATATATATATATATATATATATATATATAGATATCACCATTAATGCTGCGGAACATACAACCCGATCCATCATATATTCATATACATCATATATTCATATATATGTATATATATATATATATATATATATATATATGTATATACACACACACACACACACACACACACACACACACATATATATATATATATATATATATATATATATATATATATATATATATATATATATATATATATATATATATCACCATTAATGCTGCGGAACATACAGCCCGATCCATCATATCACATATTGCTGCGGAACATGCAGCCCGATCCATCATATCATATATTCACTACATATCTATATATTGCCGCGGAACGAATGGCCCGATCCATTTATCCATATGTATCCCTCGTACGGGACGATATCATAATATGCCAACTGATCAGGTGGTATTACGTATATAGCGCCTCGCCTTTTTCTATTTCTGGGAAAATTTGGGCAGAGTGTCCTCTGTACTTCTTACTATCCCAAAACCTACACGCAGGAAATACCAATAATGCCTCACCGGGCCAGCATATATACGCATATATCATATCGTATCATAGCCACACAGGACTCCCAATTTCCAGTAAAAAGTATAAAGGTGTCGGAACTTACCTCACATATCGCACCTCGAGACGTACCTGATCCTTTAATGATCTATCCTGTTATACCTTGCGATCTACCTCCCCTTTCATTCTTTCACTTTACATGTCGATCATACTTCAATATTCTTACCTTATCCGACATGCCTCTTTCACACCGTTACTTACCTGTGTACTTTGTAACTTCTAATATCATCAGTCGCTTCCTTCTGTCGATGTCGTTCTTCAGCTGAAATCAAAGGTAGTATAAGGAATTTCACTTCCTATGGCTGGGCTCTATCGCACGATCTAAGAGATGAAAGAAAGGTAACATCCTAAATGTCCTGTAGCTTCCTGTTTATAGATGTGGTGCACAACACAGCAATAAACAAGACTCTACTAGACACGGTCTGTAGACACTCCGAGGACGAACTGCTCTGATACCACTTTTGTCACGACCCAACCCCGTGGGCCATGACTAGTGCCCGAACTGGGCACCCGTATACGAACCTGTTACATATAATCAAACTGAATCTATGAGTAGTATGGAAACTTGCAGAAGAACTCCAACGGTTCATAACATCGCCATATATGTATATTCAGATAAACTGTCTCCCGAGGAGTCACAACTGATCAAATCATAAAGGGATACGCAAGCCAATGAGGCTGCCACTACCCATCAACATCATGTCATATGCAAGCCGACAAGGCTGCCACTACAGACGGACATCATATCATAGCACATCGGATAGACACAGCTGAACAGAACATATACACAACCCACACATATGTCTACAGACCTCTAAGAGTACGAATAGCGAAATATGACGGGACAGGGCCCCGTCATATTCCGGGATAAACATACATATATATCATAAGATCTGTACCAAAAGTCTAAACTCCGGAACAACGGAGCTCTCCAAGATATCTGAATAGAAGTCCTATGCTGAAGAGTCACCAAACCGACTATCTGTACCTGCGGGCATGAAACGCAGCCCCCTGAAGAAAGGGGGTTAGTACGGAATATGTACTGAGTATATAAAGCATGAAATACAGAAAAAAGGATCATAACTGAAATAAGGAGTACAGAAAACAAGTACAATGTCCAGAATACCAAAACACTTGCCTTTGAAACATAAATCCTGCATGTCAATATCATATATCATACCCAGCCCATTATGGGACTCGGTGACATAATCATATCATCATCATATACATATATACCGTACCCGGCCCTCTAGTGAGGGACTCGGTGAATAAACTCATCATATGCCCTCCTGGCCGCCATAACATGTCATCATATCATCATATCATTATCATATATATATACCGTACCCGGCCCTCTAGTAAGGGACTCGGTGAATAAAGTCATATTATCATATCATCATATCATCATATCATCATATACCGTACCCGGCACATTATGGGACTCGGTGAATAAAGTCGTGTACACGTATACCATACCCGGACCATTATGGAACTCGGTGCCATAATCATATCATCATATACATATACCGTACCCGGCCTTCTAGTAAGGGACTCGGTGAATAATGCAACGACACTGTGCACGATAACATACCCGGCCTGGGACTCGGTGAATGATACAATAACAGTATGCACGAGTAGAATATCATGAGCAACCATATACCACTACATCATCATCTGAGACTCAATAGAATCAGTGGACTAACCAACACTCAAATATCAAGACAATAGTCATGGTAAGTATGGATGTCAACAAGAACTATATGAAATAGAGCCTCGGGAATTATACGTCATGTGCCAAGATAATGCAAAACAAATATTGGAAGTCAAAGACATTAATCATTATATAGTATTTAAGAATAAGAACTTTTACACATCAACTACTATCCAACATATAGAGGACTCGAGGGAAACTCAATCACTTAAGAGTTCTAACATCAAGAAGTGAATAAGAATCATGAATCACACTCAAGACTTATGAATAGAATTACCCCAAAGTTCATATCATTCATCACTTAAATCTAAGACATGTCAAAAGAAAGAAGGGACAGCTTTACATACCTGTTTAACGACTATTCGCAAATCCGTTCGCTTTGTCGCCCCCTTTAGACTATTTAACGTCAAAGTAACGTTATCGTTAGTAACTATACTTTCTAGTTCATAAATCTGTAGCCCATCGCTTATAGAACTCATTCTTTAACTTATACTTTCTCGATTAGGGTTTTTCATTAGTTAAGGGCTTAACGAAAATCGGGCAGCATTTCCCCTATATATTCGCCTAACCCGAATTTCCAATTATTCTCCTGTTAGCACAGAAATACCAACAACAACGATATACACATAAAATTCTCATAACTCAGCCCATAACAATTCTAAATCCATTTCAACCCACGATTTCACATAATAACAATTTCATGTATTTTCTTACTTCCAATTTCATCCAATTCAATTTTAATAATTTCATTACAACATTATTAACACAACTACACCATAAAATAGGAAAATCTTACCACAATTTTCTCGGAGGAATTTCTACACTTAATTGCTCCAATTTGGCAATTTCTTCTTCCTCAATTCAATATCCAATGTTGCTATCACCTCCTTGGACTTGCAAATCATCTTAGAATTAATTTAACAAGATTTGTTTTTTATAATGGGGCTTCCATGGCCGAAGCTAGCAGCCATGGTCGTGACCTCTCTTTCTATTTTAAGAAAGAAGATGAAATTTTCTTTCTCTCTATTCAACTTGGTTGAAATCAAAATGTGTTAAATGACTTAGTTTAGTCATCACTTGTTGATACTTATGTGTTGCCTAAGCACATAACACGTGCCCCTCCCATCATGAATCATCCTTCTCTTTTTTTTTATTATTATTTAAATCGGGTGGGGCCCACAATAATAATTAAGTTAATTAATTTTAATTAATCAAAAATCCCTACTTAATAATTTAATTGTAATTAATTAGTTCCTAGTCCCCAATAATATTTCTACACTAAATAAAATTTATAAACAATTTATGTTCTAATTAAAATTGAAAATTAAAAGTTCCTATTTCATGTCCGAAAATAATCCCGTCTTTAACTTGAGTCGATTTGCTTGCGAATAATTCGACGTATAAAAATATGGGGTATAACAGAATTAGTCCGCGAGCTACACCATCTAGCCAGCCTCGGAGTTCTTCTAATTGATTCAGGCAATGCAAAAATTGGTCTTAGTAATTCAACTGTTTCATCCTTAGATATGGAGGTAAAAGAGCGTCAATATGAAGATCCTCTGTTGAGCCACTATAGAGATACATTTCATGAGAAAGAGAAGTCTCCCTTTAAAATTTCTATAGATGGAGTTCTTAGATACCGAGACAGGTTATGTGTTCCGAATGTTGCGAAATTACATCATCGAATTCTAGAAAAAGTTCATTTCTATCGCTATTCTATTCAGCCCAGAGCGACAAAGATGTATCACGACCTTAAGCTCATGTATTGGTGGGATGGAATGAAGAAGGACATAGCAGAATTTGTAGCTCAGTATCCAAATTACCAACAAGTGAAAATTGTACATCAAAAGCCAGGAGGATTATTGCAAGCTATGGAGATTCCAACTTGTAAATGGGAAGTGATTAACATGGATTTCATTATAGGGTTACCTCATTCCCGAAGCAAGTATGACTCCATATGGGTGATCGTGGACAGACTCACGAAATCAGCTCATTTTCTTCCAGTCAGAATCACCTATTCGGCAGAAGATTATGCAAGGTTGTACCTTAAGAAGATTTTGCGACTTCATGGTGTCCCGGTGTCCATTATCACAGATTGAGGGACACAATTTACAGCTAAATTTAGGAAGTCTTTCCAAGAAGGTTTGGGTACTCAAGTGAGGCTTAGCACAGCGTTCCACCCGCAGACCGATGGTCAAGTCGAACGCACTATTCAAACCTTGGAAGATATGTTGTGGGCATGCGTACTAGATTTTGGTGGTAGTTGGGATGGACACTTACCTCTCATTGAGTTTGCATACAACAATAGCTATCATTCCAGTATTCAAATGGCCCCGTATAAAGCTCTATATGGAAGAAAGTGTAGATCCCCAATTGGATGGTTCGAAGTAGGAGAGGTACAGCTAATATACCCTGAGTTGATTCAACAAGCAGTGGAAAAGATCAAGGTTATCCGAGATCGGTTGTTGACAGCCCAAAGTCGTCAGAAATCTTATGCGAAAACCGTCGGCGAGACTTAGAATTCCAAGTTGATGATTCAGTATTCTTAAAAGTATCACCGGTGAAAGGTGTGATAAGATTTGGCAAGAAGGGAAAACTAAGTCCTCGATACATTGGACCTTATAAGATTGTCTGCAAGGTGGGTCAAGTAGCTTATGAACTGGACTTACCTCCAGAACTTCAATCAGTCCATCCAATTTTTCACGTGTCAATGCTCCAAAAATGTGTTGGAGATCCTACTAGAATTATGCCGGTACCAGATGTGCAAGTTACAGAAAAATTGGCTTATGAAGAGGTACCTATTGCCATATTAGATAGGCAAGTACGGAGGCTTAGAAACAAAGAAGTAGCTTCAGTCAAAGTCTTGTGGCGGAACAATAACTGAGAGGAAATGACTTGGGAAGTGGAAGAAAACATGAAGTCCAAGTACCCACACTTGTTTCCACCCCCGGGAGAGATCCAAGATGAAACATCAAGATTATGAGGTATGTATGCTTTCTTTTCATGCTTTTTGGTCGTGTGTGGCCATAATTTATTGTTATTGTGTTATAGCCTTGTGAGGCATTGTTATTATGGGTTGTTGTGGCAGGATGGTAGTGCCATATTACAGGGGAAACTCTGGCGAATTTTTTGTAGAATTCCCGAGAACTTAACATTCGAGGACGAATGTTTTTAAAGGGGGAAAGGATGTTACACCTCGAAAATTTTTGTGTCATTTCCCAGTGACTAGACTAACCCAGGATAAGAAGTATATGATGTTTCTACGAGCAAGAAGTAGTACTTAACGGTTTCCATTAAGATTCCAAAGTCGTTTGAAGCACGAGAAGAAAGGTCATTTAAGAATGTCAAGCATAAGTCGTGTTTTGAGGAAGGGTTTACAAGGTACCGAGTTAATGTTGACTTAATGATGTTTTAAAACAAGAATTATAATGCCCCTTAGATTGTTAATAAAGTATTAAACAAGTGTTAAGAAGGTTCCATAAGGATTGGAGGCGAAACGAGTCGACGAGAACAAGCTTCAGAAAACTGTGAATTGTACGGCTTCCTATATGGACCGTATAAAAGATACGGCCCGTATATATGACCGTATAACTTACCCAGAATTGGGGTCTTCACTAGAAACAATGTACGGTCACACATACAACCCATATAAATTATACGGACCATATATGTGTCCATATAACTTGGTCGGGACAGATTTTTAAGTTGATATAAAGGACCCCAAGTTCATTTATTTCGTTTCATTTTTTCTCCACACCTCAAGAAGTCTCTAGAACCCTCTTCACACTTCATCTACAAGAATCCAAGAGAAATGAAGGATCAACTTCATCAAACCAAGGAAATCAAGTGCAAGAAGCTCACTAGGGTTCATACAAGACAAGAAATCTCTTTGGATTAAGGCTAGGGTTTTTCCTCAAGTAAAGCATTTTAATCAAAACTTGCTCCTACACAATCAAAGGTGAGTTTTATGATTCTTCCATGCTGTTTAGACTATTGAGGGGTTGAAATACTTGGATTATGGAAGGAAATAGAAAATGGGTTACAAGTATGAGAATAGTGACATTATTGAGTAGTAGCTTAATATGAATCATGATTCTCGATATGTTATGATTATAATTATGTTATAAATGATATTAAGAACATGCGAGAAACATTATATGAGAATGAATGTAATGTTGCATTATGACTACCATTGTGGATGACCTTGAGAGGAAATTGTGGGAATTGGATAATGACGAACTTCACAAAGTTATTGATTATGATATTATGAATGTTATTATTGATCATTAGGAGTTGTTATATGATATCGATAAAGTAGTAGAAACAAAGGAGATGCTGCCCAATTTTCTCTAGCTTTAGTTCAAGCATGCTCATTTTATCAATTATCTAATATTAGTACGAACTCTCTTGAAGGTAGAAATGTGAATATTGGGGGAGAACGTTCAAGTTATAAAGTAACTAAATGAAAAGGTATGTAAGGCTAGTTCCTTCTTTCTAAGGCATGATTCTTACGACATGATTTTCCCTATCACTCCATGACTTTCTTTCATTCCGAAAATTATGAGCCTATTATATAAAGAGCTTCTCATGAGATAAAGTTAAGAAATATGTTATGAAAATGATCATGATGATGATGAGTTCAAGTCTAGAATTCCAAAGCTCATAATACCATTCTTACGAAGTAAATGATTCCTTGATATTACTCATTGTTGCTACACTCACCTTATAATACTAGTTCATTCAAGGTGAGGTAGGATGCTTATGAATACTCCATAATGAAATCGGGAGTTCTCGACCTTAAGTCAATCCGATAGACTTATAGTTGTCCTTGAGTTCTTATACATGCATTATGATAAGTATATGATGATGAGATTACACTGCGCCTACATGGCCAGGCAGACACCGCTTAGGCGGGCAGTGTACACACAATGTCTAGATGGAATGGGCAGACACTACTAGTGGGCGACATGAGATGTTTACCCCGAACGCAGGAGGCCTGGACGTGGGCTAATGATGATCACACCGTACCTATATGGTCGGGCAGTTTATATATATATATATATATATATATATATATATATATATATATATGCATACATGATATGACGATGTTTATGAAGTAAGTTAGCATGCATCATTCAGTCTTAAGCGACATTCAGTCACAGGTTGTTCCTTACTTGATGTCTCCTTCTTTCATCGATGTATTATTGTTGTTTATGCCTTACATACTCAGTACAATGTTCGTACTGACGTCCTTTCTTTTTGGACGTTGTGTTCATGCCCACAGGTAGATAGGGAGGTGGCCTAGATTCGTAGGAGTGGATCAGTAGATTGATAGGAGCACTCTATTATTCCAGAGGTGCTATTATTGATACATTATTTTGTGTACATATTTGGGCACGACGGGGTCCTGTCCCGTCCTTATATCTAGTACTCTAGTAGAGGTTTGTAGATACGTATGGGTGGGTAAATTGTGTCCCATGATGATGTCAGTGTACATTTTTGTATATCTATGTATAGCTTTGGGATTTACATATATACGTTCAGGTCGTGTATGATGAATAGTCTAATGAGTGGTGCTCGGTAGTCAGCTCCGGGTACCCGTCATGGCCCCTAGTCGGTCGTGACAAATAATAATTTAATGAATTAATCTGCTCGATACCACTTCTGCAGCCACGGGACCGCGCATCGACATCCACTCAGATCGCCACGTCGGTCAGCCACATTGCACTTGGCCGCTGTTGCGACAAGTCCATCGCGATAGCGGTGCCGCTGCTGCAGTAATGATGTCGCTATAACGGCCACCAGAACAAAAATTCCCAAATTACAATCTCGACTGTCACCCCAGGCCATCTGCTCACATACGCTACAAATGCACCCGTGGCCTTAAAATTCCCAACGGAGGTCTCGTTGACCGAGTCAACCCCCTATACCTCAAATCCAACTTCCCAATCCAAGTCCCAAAATGCACTCTTGTATTGGGAACCAAACCAAACATGTGCACAAGTTCTAAATGACCATCCAGACCTCTCGGTATCGATGAATTCCCAAAAAAGGTCTGTTTACCCAAAAGTCAACAATGGGTCAACTCTTTTTTGCTCAAAGCCCAAATTTCCTTAAAAGTCACCGAATCATATCTGAATACCTCGATAAATGTATCAATGGTTCTATCGGTTAAAAAGTGAGTTAACAAGCTCGAGAAAAGGTCAAAAATTGTCGAAAAGACTATAATGACCAAGCGAGTCATTACATCAGATACTAATTAAACCATCTCTGGTCCTCGAGCGACAAAGGGAAAGGAACGGAGAAGTACCTAAATCGGCAAACAACTGGGGATATCGGCTATGCATGTCGGACTTAGTCTCCCAAGTTGTCTCCTCGTCAGGACAATTCTTCCATTACACCTTTACAGAAGCAATCTCCTTAGACCTCAACTTTCGAACCTGCCTATCCAAAATCGCAATAGGCTCCTCCTCACAAGTCAGATCCTCATAAAGAAATATCGAATCCCAATGAACAATATAAGTACCATCGGCATGGTTCTTTTTCAGCATAGACACATGAAAAATTCGATGAACTCCTGCCAAGCCTAGCGGCAAGGAAAACTCATTAGCAGCAGAGCCCACATGGTCAAGAATCTCAAATGGCCCAATATATCTCGGACTCAACTTGCCTCTCTTCCCAAACCACAAAACACCCTTCATGGGTGAAATCTTCAATGGAACCTGATCACCAACGGCAAACTCTAAATCTCGGACCTTTCGGTCGGCATACATCTTCTGTCGACTCTGAGCTGCCCAAAGCTTGGCCTGAATGACCCTCACCTTCTCAAGAGACTCTCTCAATAGACCTGTACCCCAAGATCGAACCTCAAATGCATCAAACCAACCAATCGGAGATCTACATCTTTTACCATACAAAGCCTCAAAAGGCATCATGTCGATACTTCAGTGATAACTGTTCTGTCGACATCAAGAACTGATCCTAATGACCACCAAAAGTATATAATGCAAACTCTCAACATATCCTCGAGCACCTGAATGGTTCGTACTTCCCATCTATCTGGGGGTAGAAAGTTGTACTAAGATCCACTCGGGTAACAAACTCATCATGAAAAGCTCTCCAGAAATAGGAACGGAAGATAGTACTTCGATCAGATATGATTGCAATAGGAACCCCATGAAATCTCATAATATCACGAATGTACAACTTGGCTAACTATCTCAAGGCATCAACAACAACACTGGCTTTCCCTGGATGATAAAGAATAGAGATGTCATAGTCCTTCAGAAGCTCCATCTATCGGTTTTGTCTAGAATTAAGATCTCCCGGGGAAAAAATGTGCTGAAAGCTACAGTGATTGGTGAAAACCTCACAATGGATGCCAGACAAGTAATGCCTCCAAATCTTCAAAGCAAAGGCCACGACCAACAACTCTAAATCGTGGATAGGGTAATTCTTTTCATAGATCTTCAACTGACAGGAAACATAGACTATAACTCTACCCTCTTGCATCAAAACAGCACTTAAACCCATACGGGAAGCATCACAATAAACTGAGAAAACCTTACCCTCCACGGGTAATGCTAGAATCGGGGCTAAAGGCAAAAGAGCCTTGATCTTTATAAAGCTCTCCTCACAGTCATCAGAACATTGAAGGGAACATCATTCTGAGTCAATCTGGTCAATGATGAAGCAATAGAAGAAACACCCTTCACAAATCGGCAGTTAGTATGCCAAACCCCTAAAACTACGGATCTCAGTTACTGTAGTGGGCCTCTCCCAATCCCTCACAGCCTCAATCTTTTGGGGATCAATCATGATCCCATCCTTAGACATAATGTGGCCAAAGAATGCCACAGACTCCAACAAAAACTCGCACTTCAAAAACTTAGCAAACAAGCTATTCTTCTTCAATAACCCAGCGTGAAGATGGCTCTCATGCTCCTCTCTATTCTTGGAATACACCAAGATATCATCAATAAACACAATCACAAACGAGTCAAGGAATGGCCTAAAGATACCATTCATCAAAGTCATGAATACAGCCAGCGCATTAGTAAGTGTCACGACCCAACCGAAGGGCCGCGACGAGCGCCCGGTGCTAGCCCACCCTAGCACCCCTTAGCGTACTTTTACACTTACATCTAGGTGAGCCACATAATAAAACATATATTTATATTCATCCATCATGCTAGTCCCATCAGACAATAACTCCTTTATATCAACATTGGCATCTACGCCATATTAACGTACATAAGCTGACAAGGCTAACAAAATGATGTACAAAATATAGGCCGATAAGGCCAAACATATCTAACCATATACACATATCTACGAGCCTCTAAGGAGAGTATGTCATATTATATAGGCGGGACAGGACCCCGCTATGCCTATAATTATGTACACAAAAGAATAAGTACCCAAAAGCTATAGCTCCGAATGAAATGGAGCTCTGCTACGTAGTCCCTGAGAATGTATCTATGGATCAAGTCTGTCTCCCTATGAACCTGCGGGCATGACGCAGCGTCCACAAACAAAAGGACGTCAATACGAAGAATTTACTAAGTATATAAAGAATGATCAATATCAATATAGAAGCATAATATACATCATAAGAAATAGCATAGGATGGGAGATAGTAATATCATCATCATAAGAACTTACTGTCCTTTCATAAGAACTTTCCATTTCTAATGCGTATTTTTGTACATACATCCTTATCCGTGTCCGTACTCATATCGTACCCATTTACGTTGCGTTCATCGCCATATTCATATACATAACCTTATTCATATTCGTATCATATTCATATTCATACTCATACCTATATCATATACATAATCATATCATATACATAGCATTCACATAGCATACCCGACCATGAAGGATCGGTGTTTCATACATACTTGGCCAACCAAGGCTCAAGGTTACACATACCTGGCCCTACCAAGGCTTCAAGGTTACATCTACCTAGCCCTACCAAGGCTTCGGGGTTATCCGTACCATCTGCAGAGGTGTGCGCGCATTACGTAAATAGATACATATTCTACCCGGCCTTGTAAGCTCGGGGTTCCATAATAGTCATACATAGATACACATACATAATAGCTCATAAGCCTCTTTACTATTATCATCACTATCATCATCGTCATCGTTATCGTCATTGCTACTATCGTCGTTATCATTATCGTTATCACTATCATCGTCATTCATTACATCTATCTTTATAGGCTTACTCGTCATATGAGGAACTTAGTACGATCGTAGCATATCAAAAATCGTGAGCTCAATAGTTCGGAAGATCGAATCATTTGAAAGACATCATAGACTTATAGAAGATTTAGATGTTTGGCCAAAGAACCATGCCTTATCAAAAAAGGGTTAGCCTTACATACCTTTCCGTTCAACTATTTACCACTTGCACGTTCTCCTTCAACGTTCACGTTTCTATCTTTATTAAAGTCATACTATCATTAGAAATCGATAGCTAGCATACATGACTAAAACTAGAGAAAATCGGACAGCGTCTCCTTTATTTATACGACATTCCCCCATAGCGTATATCAACTCCCAAACCTCAATAATACATTCACAATATCATAACAATATCCGTTATTCACCTACATTATCCTTACTTCTCATGTCACCCCAATTCATCCATATTCATGGTCATATCACATAATTTCGTTCATTCATATACAAAGTCTATTCCACGTTCTCTATGTCATTTTTAACGTGGTTATAATCATAATGTATCAAGAGTCATAACTCAATCCAAACATTTACTAACAAGTGACACTATTCCCACATTCATGACCCATTTCCTATTTCCTCATATGATCCAAGTGTTTCAACTTTCAAATATCTTCAACAACAAGGAAATGTCATAAAACTTACCTTAGATGGTGTAGGAATGAACCTTGGGTGCAAACACTTCACTTGAGAAAAACCCTAGTTTCACCTTCACTTGGATTTCTTACTTTGGATGAACTTTAATGGGTTCCTTACACTTGATTCACTTAGCTTGATGTAGATGATCACTAATATCTCTTGAATTTGTGTGAAATAAATGTAGCGAGATGTTTTAGAGAGAAGGGGTGAAATGTGGAAATGAAATAATGAACTTGGTCCCCTTTTTAATAACCCAAAAATCTGATCTGTCGGGACATTATACGGTCCATTATACGGGCCGTATAAATTTATACGGTCCGTATAAGGGACCTTTCATCCACTCATCTCTGTGACCATTATACGGTCCATTATACGGGCCGTATAAATTTATACGGTTCGTATAACTGACCGTATAATCTCACCAGTGAGTGATCTTCACTGTGATGGTTCTGCGGTCCATTATACGGTCCGTATAATGAGCCGTATAACCCATCAGTCCACTGAACTTGTTCTCGCTACTTCGTTTGATCTCCAATCCTTATAGGATCTTCTTAACACTTGTTCAACACTTCATTAACAATCTAAGGGATGTTATAACTCTTCCCCAAACATCATTAAGTTGTCATCAACTTGTTACTCATAATTCTCATCTGATACCTATCGTATGCTTTGCCTTCTCTTGGCAACTTTCTCGTCTAACATCGGATGCCTTTGAAATCTTGCTTAGGGTCATCAAATGTCATTATTTACCTATTAAAACACCATGCACTTCGTGCTCTTCGTTAGCCCATTCACTATGCATCAACGGGAAATTTTCCGAGGTGTAACATTCTTCCCCCCTTAAGAACATTCGTTCTCGAATGTTAAGCATTCGGGGATTCTACGAAATTCTTTCCAGAGTTTCCCCTATAATATGGAACTACCATCCTGTCACAACTGTTACACCTCGGAACTTTGGGTTGCTGAGCAGTGAAGGGACTAACGTAAGTTAAGGTGTACATGATGTCCCTACAAGTAAGAAGGGATACTTAATAATTATAATTAATATTCCAAAGAAGTTAAAGGCAAGGGAGAAAAGTTCATTAAATGAAACTTCACCACAATTCTGTGAAAGAGGGGTTCGATTGTCGTTCTTTGTACTGTCGGACGAGTCGAAGCTTCGTCGATTGTGCTGTAGAATTGAGCTAGAGCGAAGACCATTCGACGAGCAGGTCGACGCTCCGTCGATCAGTTCGACAGAACGTTCTTCTCGCTGTAGAATGAAAGGAAATGACAGATTGCGCACTGGAAATTTAACGACTTCGACGACCAGATCGATGCTCCGTTGATCCAATTGACGCTCCATCGATCGCACCGTACATCTCGGTCGGGACTGATTTCATGATTTAATATAAGGACCCTCCCTCATTTTTATTTCATTTCATTTTCACTCTCCACACACCAAAGAAACCTCTAGAACTTTCTCCATTATTCATCCATAAGAATTCAAGGGAAAACCATGGTCAACTACACCAAATGCATGAAATCAAGTGTATGAAACCCATTAAAAGTTCATCTAAGCCAAGAAAACTCAAAAGAAGTGAGTTAGGGTTTTGGTGCAAGAAGAGGAGCTCCACTTGAGTGTTGTTCATCCATCATCTAAGGTGAGTTTTATGACCATTTTATATGGTTTGAGTGGTTAAAAGTTGAAACACTTGGATTGTGGAAAGACATAGAAATTGGGTCATGAATGTGTTAATAGTGTCATTGTTGAATAGTGATTGGGATGAATCATGAATGTTGGTATGCTGTGATTGTGAATATGTTATAAATGACTTTTAGACCATGGAATAAGTATTATATATGAGAAAACGCGATAACGAGTTATAATCATAATTGTGGAGAAATCAAAGAGAAATGGTGAATTGTGGTAACTGTAGATACGTGATGATTGTTGTTGCTATATTGTGAATGTTGTTATTAACATTTGGGAGTTGATATAGAATGTGGTAAAAGTAGTATAAACAAAGGAAGTGCTGCCCAATATTCCCTAGAAATGATAAAATGTTCTTATAGTCGAGTAACTAATGTTAATGCGATTCCTCTTGATGGTAGAAACGTGGGCATCGAAGGAAACCAAGCGAACGATAGATTAGTTAAGCGCAAAAGGTATGTGAGGCTTGTCCTTTCTTTCTATGGCATGAATCCCATAGTATGACTTTCCTTCCTCTCCATGAATCTCTTAAGTTCCGGAAAATATTAGCCTATGTTCCTAAATAGCTACACAAGGTAAGGAGTTAAAGTATAGAAGTTCTAGATGGTTATGAGATGATGTTCCTAAAATGTTAATGATGTCATTTATTGCTTACACTCACCTCATATACTATTCCCTTCAAGGTGAGGCAGAATGTTAATGAGTGCTCCATAATGAAATCGGGAAATCACGACCTTACGTCACCCCGATAAGGCATAGTTAACCTTGAGTCTTTATGCATGCACTATAATGAGCATATTATGATGATGGGATTACACCGCGCCTATATGGCCGGCCAGTCACCGCTAAGGCGGGCAGCGATACACCATGGTCGGATGGCATGGGCAGACACCACTAGTGGGCGGCATGAGATGGTACCCCGGACGCGCGAGGCCTGGACGCAGGCTAACGCTAATTATTATTACACCGATTCGATATGGACGGGAAGCTTATATATTTATACATATATGATATGATGATGATTATGAGAAAGCCAGCATGCATCATTTCCTTTTTATTTGACAGTCAGATACAAATGTTCCTTATTAATGCTTCCTTTATTTCATCGACGTAATATTATTGTTTATGCCTCTCATACTCAGTACAATGTTTGTACTGACGTCCATTTTCTTTGGATACTGTGTTCATGCCCACAGGTAGACAGGGAGGTGATCTTAATCCAGACTCGTATGAGTTGTTAGCTGATTTGAGAGCACTGCATTGTTCCGGAGCTGCTTATGGTTATTCTTTTATGTACATGTATGTTTTGGGCACGACGGGGTCCTGTCCCGTCCATATGTTAGTACTCTAGTAGAGGCTCGTAGATACGCAGTGTGGGTGGTATGGTCTCACGAGGTTGCTAATATATATATATATATGTATATATATATATTATTTCAATGACCAAAAGACTTGTGCATATAAAAGTATTTATGTTTCTAAATGAAAGATGATTTTCTCATAATTTGAGTATGATTTTGATAAAAGAACGTTTAATGAGCATGATAAGCAGTAGAATGAAGGGTGCTCGGTGGTTAGCCCCTGGTACCCGTCACGGCTCCTGGTCGGGTCGTGACAGAAGTGGTATCAGAGCAGTTCAGTCCTAGGAAGTGTCTACGAGCCGTGTCTAGTAGAGTCTTGTTTATGGTGTGTTGCACGCCACATCAATAAACAGGAGGCTACAGGGCATTTAGGAAAAATGACCATCTTTCTTCTTATAAGATCGTGCGATAGAGCCGTGTATAATATTTTATCCTCCCTAGTAGTGTGTTTTGATTTCAGAAATGCCGCCAAAAGAAAAAGCTACAGCCGCCCAGAAGGGAAAGACTACGAAAAAAAGGCGGGTGGAAGGAGAACCTCCGATGAGTGTAGAAGAAGGCGAGTCACATAATGAGGCCTTATCTAATACCTCCTCTACCCCGCCCAGTGTCAAACAACCAGGAGGAGTTTCAGCTCCAGTTCCACCACCAGTTGCTTCGGGTCAACAAGTGACCGAGGCCATCCACTTATTAACACAGTTGGTTGCCGCCCAGGCACAGCGGAAAAATACGGGCCCAAGTGATCGGTCAACTAGTACCCGAGCTCGCTATTTTATGAGTTAGAATCCTTCAGAGTTTTTTGGGTCAAAGCCGAATGAAGACCCGCAAGGTTTTATTGATGAGATGTTGTGAACATTGAGAATTATTCATGCCTCCGAGACTAAATCCGTGGAGTTAGCATCTTATAGACTCCGAGATATGGCGGTATTGTGGTATAATAATTGGACAGCATCGAGAAAAGAGAATGTGCCTCCTCCCGTTTGGCAAGAATTCGTTGATGCCTTCATTCGCCATTGTTTGCCACCTGAGTTCCGCCGAGCTAGAGCGGATAGATTTCTAAATTTGAAGCAAGGAAATATGAGTGCCCGGGAGTATAGCCTGCAATTTAAATCCTCGACTAGGTATGCCCCGACTATGGTGGCCGATATGGGAGATAGGGTGCACAGGTTTGTGAGTGGCTTGGGACCACATTTGTTCAAGGATTGCTTAACGGCCTCATTGCAAGAAGGGATGGATATTTCCCGAATACAAGCCCATGACCAGAACTTAGAGGGGCGACATCCACAACTAAGAGGTGATCGTGATGTTGATAGAAGGCAAAGCAAGAGGGCCAGATCTATGGGGGCAGGCAGTGATTATAGAGGGGGATCGAGGCAGACTTATTCACAACATTCAGGCCAGTCGGTGACTAGTGCACCTCCTCGATTCACGGTTAGGAGATTTGATCGCTCCTTTCGTTCAGGACCGGGTCAGAGTTCGAAGGCCTCAGATTCTCAGTTCAGGAAAGATTATAGTCAGAGGAGACCCCCAGTGCCACGGTGCAACCAATGTGGTAGACTACATTCCGGAAAATGTCGCCAAGGTTCGGATGCTTGCTATGCCTGTGGCCAGGTTGGGCATATGATGCGAGATTGCCCGTCGACGAGCGGTAGAGTGGGGATTCAGCCCACAGGATCAGCAGCGGGTTCATCTTCAGTATGCCCGATAGGGCAGATTCCTCAGATTCCAACGGGCCGAGGTAGAGGCCGAGGGGGATTATCTACTTCAGGTGCCACTCAGCCCCGTATATATTCTTTAGCCGGATGATAGGATCTTGAGTCCTCTCCAGATGTGGTTACAGGTACATTATGCATATTTTCCTATGATGTATATGCCTTGATAGATCCAGGTTCTACACTCTCTTATATTACCCCTTATGTTGCTGGTCGTATTGGGGTGAAACCTGAGCCAATTAAACCTTTTGAGGTAACTACTCCGGTTGGGGATCCCTTTATAGCTAGACAAGTGTATAAAAATTGTGTACTTGTGATATGTAATCGCCAGACCAACGCCGATTTAATTGAGCTGGAAATGCTAGATTTCGATGTGATTATGGGTATGGATTGGTTGGCCTTATGTTATGCTAATGTGGATTGCTGAATGAAGATAGTCTGATTCCAATTTCCGAGCATGCTTGAATTGAAGGGTAACACAGTATCTCCAGAGGGTAAGTTTATTTCCTACCTCAAGGCAAGAAATATGATAGCCAAAGGCTACATTTATCATCTAGTCTGAGTTCATGATACCGAAGCAATGTCGCCAACTTTCCAATCTATTCCGGTAGTAAATGAATTTCCGGATGTATTTCCAGATGAACTTCCAGGCCTTCCTCTAGAAAGAGAGATTGACTTCGCCATTGATGTGCTGCCGGACACCAAGCCTATCTCTATTCCTCCTTATCGAATGGCTCCGGCAGAATTGAAAGAGCTAAAGGCGCAATTAAAAGATTTGCTTGAAAAGGGGTTTATTAGACCCAGTTCATCGCCGTGGGGAGCACCAGTCTTGTTCGTGAGAAAGATAGATGGTTCCCTACGAATGTGCATCGATTATAGGAAGTTGAACAAGGTGACGATAAATAACAAATATCCTCTCCCAAGAATTGACGATTTATTTGATCAGCTGCAGGGTTCCAAGTAGTTTTCTAAAGTAGACCTGAGGCCGGGCTATCATCAAGTGAGAGTTAAAGAAATAGATATTCCTAAAACATCCTTCAGAACGAGATATGGCCATTATGAGTTTCGGGTGATGTCCTTTGTGTTGACTAATGCTCCGGCCGTGTTTATGAGTTTGATGAATAACATATTCAGACCGCTCTTGGATTTATTTGTGATAGTATTCATTGATGATATTCTGGTGTATTCTCGCACAGAATCAGAGCATGCAGATCACTTGTGTACTGTTCTTGGAACTCTTCGAGCTCGCGAATTATATGCAAAATTTTCAAAGTGCGAGTTTTTGCTAAATTCCGTAACATTTTTGGGCCACGTTATTTCAGCTGACGGTATTCGAGTTGATACTCAGAAAATTGAAGCTGTGAAGACTTGGCCAAGGCCTACGACAACTACTGAAGTTCGTAGTTTTCTGGGATTGGCAGGTTATTATAGAAAATTTGTAGAGGCTTCTCATCTATTTCTGCCCCATTGACGAAACTAACCCAGAAGTCAGCTAAATTTCAATGGAATGATGCTTGTGAACGCAGTTTCCAAGAGTTGAAGGATAGATTAACCTCAGCTCCAGTCTTAACACTTCCAGAAGGGTCCGATGGTTATGTAGTATACTGCGATGCTTTCGGTGTTGGATTAGGATGCGTGTTAATGCAGCACGGTAGAGTCATTGCTTATGCTTCGAGGCAGATGTGGAAACATGAAAAGAACTATCCAACTCATGACCTCGAATTGGCCGCAGTCGTTCACGCATTAAAGATATGGAGACATTACTTGTATGGGGTGCACGTCAATATTGATACAGATCACAAGAGTCTCTAATACATTTTCAAACAGAAGGAGTTGAATTTACGACAGAGGCGGTGGTTAGAATTATTGAAAGATTATGATGTGAGCATCTTATACCGCCCCGGAAAAGCAAATGTAGTATCCGATGCGCTTAGCCGCCGATCAATGGGTAGCCTACGCGAAGTTCCACCGAAAAGGAAGGAAATGATTCATGAGCTTTACCAGCTAGCTAATCTTGGAATACGTGTAATTGATTTGGGTAGTGCAGGGATTGGTATTAATGATTCCACAATTTCGTCCCTGAATGTGGAAGTGAAAGAGCGTAAGTATGAAGATCCTCAGCTGAGCCAGTATAGAGACACACACTTCATGAAAAAGAGAGATCTCCATTTAAAACTTCGATGGATGAGATTCTTAGATACCAAGGCAGGTTGTGTGCTCCGAATATTGCAGAATTGCAGCGACGAATTCTGGAAGAAGCTCATTATTCTCGGTATTCTATTCACCCAGGCGCAACAAAGATGTATCACGATCTCAAATTGATATATTGGTGGGATGGCATGAAGAGAGACATAGCAAAATTTGTAGCCCAATGTCCAAATTGCCAACAAGTAAAGATCGAACATCAAAAGCCAGGAGGATTATTGCAAGTAATGGAAATCCCTACTTGGAAGTGGGAAGTTATCAATATGGATTTTATTGTGGGGTTACCCCGTTCCCGAGGCAAGTATGATTCTATATGGGTAATTGTGGACAGATTAACAAAGGCATCTCATTTTCTTCCAGTCAGGACCACATACTCAGCGGAAGATTATGCGAGGTTATATCTCAAAGAAATTATGCGACTTCATGGTATTCCACTATCCATTATTACAGATAGGGGAGCACAGTTTACAGCCAAATTCTGGAAATCCTTTCAAGAAGGTCTAGGTACCCAGGTGAAGCTTAGCAAGACATTTCATCCACAGACCGATGGACAAGCCAAACGTACTATTCAAACTTTGGAAGATATGCTACGGGCATGTGTATTAGATTTTAGTGGTAGCTGGGATGATCACTTACCCCTTATTGAGTTTGCTTACAACAGTAGCTACTATTCCAGTATCCAAATGGCTCCGTATGAAGCCCTATATGGAAGGAAATGTAGGTCCCCAATTGGATGGTTTGAAATAGGAGAAGTACAGCTAATAGGCCCTGAATTGATTCAGCAAGCGGTAGAAAAAGTCAAAGTGATCCGGGATCGATTTTTGACAGCCTAAAGCCACCAAAAATCTTATGCGGGTAACCGCCGGCGAGACTTGGAATTTCAGGTGGATGATTGGATATTTCTGAAAGTGTCGCCAATGAAAAGGGTGATGATATTTGGCAAGAAAGGGAAGTTAAGTCCTCGATACATCGGACCTTACAAAATCATCCGCAAGGTGGGTCATGTAGCCTATGAATTGGACTTTCCTTCAGAGCTTGAATCAGTTCACCCAGTTTTTCATGTCTCAATGCTCCGCAAGTGTGTTGGAGATCCCAAGAGAATTGTTCCAATAGATGATGTGCAAGTGACAGAAAAGTTAGCATATGAAGAAGTACCCATTGCCATCCTAGACAGGCAGGTACGAAGACTCCGAAACAAGGAAGTGGCCTCAGTTAAGGTCCTATGGCGGAATAACAATAGAGAATAAATGACTTGGGAAGCGGAAGAGGGAATGAAATCCAAGTATGCACACTTATTCCAACCCCCAGGAGAGGTTCAAGATGAAACGCCGGTAATATAAGGTATGTATGCAGTAAATGAAGTGTAATAATTAGAGTATCTGAATACCCCTATTTTCGTCATTACTCAGATATTATATCCCCTATCTTCGGGAGATTTCGTAAGTCTTTCTTAGAGTTTTACTGTGTTGTAGCCTTGTGAGGCAGATTATTATGGGTTGTTGTGACAGGATGGTAGCGCCATATTACAGGGGAAACTCTGGCGAATTTTTTGTAGAATTCCTGAGTACTTAACATTCGAGGACGAATATTCCAAAAGGGGGGAAGAGTGTTACACCTCGGAACTTTGGGTTGCTGAGCAGTGAAGGGACTCACGTAAGTTAAGGTGTACATGATGTCCCTACAAGTAAGAAGGGATACTTAATAATTCTAATTAAGAATCCAACTAAGTTAAAGGCAAGGGAGAAAAGTTCATTAAATGAAACTTCACCACAATTCTGCGAAAGGGGGGTTCGACGGTCGCTCTTTGTACCGTCGGACGAGTCGACGCTTTGTCGATTGTGCCGTAGAATTAAGCTAGAGCAAAGACCATTCGACGAGAAGGTCAACGCTCTGTCGATCAGTTCGACGGACCGTTCTTCTCACCGTAGAATGAAAGGAAACGACAGATTGCTCACTGGAAATTTAACGACTTCGACGACCAGATCGACGCTCCGTTGATCCAATCGACGCTCCATCGATCGCACTGTACATCTCGGTCGGGACTGATTTCATGATTTAATATAAGGACCCTCCCTCATTTTTATTTCATTTCATTTTCACTCTCCACACACCAAAGAAACCTCTAGAACTTTCTGCATTATTCATCCACAAGAATTCAAGGGAAAACCATGGTCAACTACACCAAATCCATGAAAGCAAGTGTATGAAACCTATTAAAAGTTCATCCGAGCCAAGAAAACTCAAGAGAAGTGAGTTAGGGTTTTGGTACAAGAAGAGGAGCTCCACTTGAGGGTTGTTCATCCATCATCTAAGGTGAGTTTTATGACCATTTTATATGGTTTGAGTGGTTAAAAGTTGAAACACTTGGATTGTGGAAAGACATAGAAATTGGGTCAGGAATGTGTGAATAGTGTCATTGTTGAATAGTGATTGGGATGAATCATGAATGTTGGTATGCTGTGATTGTGAATATGTTATAAATGACGTTTGTCACGACCCAACCCCGTGGGCCACGACTAGTGCCTGGACTAGGTACCCATATACAAACCTGCTAAATATAATCAGATCGAAACTGAAAACAATATGACAATCTGTAAAAGCACGCTGTAAACTCATCACGTCATACGTCAAAAGAACCTGTCTCTTGAGAAGCCACAGCTAACCAAACATAACAAAATACGCAAGCCGACAAGGCTGCCACTACAGATGGGAATATCCTTAGCAAATCATATAGACATAGCCGAACAAACTTATACACAATCCACACATCTAAGAGTATCAGAGTGAAATACGATGGGACAGGGCCCCGCCGTACCCCTGGTTATATACGTAAGTCTATATAGAAGATTTGTACCCAAAATATCAAGGCTCCGAAACAATGGAGCTCTCCGAATAGCTGAGCAGAAGTCCTAAGCTGGAGGATCACCAAGTCGAGTATCTGTACCTGCGGGCATGAAACGCAGCCCCCCGGAGAAAGGGGGTCAGTACGAGATATGTACTGAGTATATAAAGCATGAATTATAATAAAGAGGATCATGACTGAAATAGAGATTACAGGAAACAAGTATGACATTCGAAATACCGATACGCTTGCCTTATGAAATGAAAATCATGCATATCAATATCGTATATCATACCCGGCCCACTATGGGACTCGGTGAATAAAGTCATTACATACCATCCTTGGCGCCATAATCACATCATCATATCATCATATCATATATATATATATAACGTATGCCGGCCCTCTCGTGAGGGACTAGGTGAACAATGCAATGAACTGTGCACGCGAACGTACCCCGGCCCGGGACTCGGTGAAAGATACATTGAGGCATGCACGAGCAGAGTAGTGAGCAACCATATGCAAACTAAGTCATATCTGAGACTCAATAGAATAGTCAAAATGAACCATCATTTGAAAATCAAGTCAATAGTCATATCAAGTACGCTTCGAATGTCACTATGGATTATATCAAAATAGGACGTCTGGAATCATAGACACGTAATAAGAAATAATAAAATAAGTTATGGGAATCAAGAACATTAGCCATCCTACTGTCTCTAAGAATAGGAGCTTATTTGGAGTCATATACACGTCGTCTGTTTGTCTTATAAAGATCCTGCCAAAAAGAAAGAAGGGTTAGCTTTACATACCTTGAAGCTTATTTATTCGCTCAACTTCTACTTCTCAAACTCGCAAATCTACAATCAAGGGAATTCATACTACTGTCACGACCCTGCTAGGGGGCCGCGAAGAGCACCCGATGCTACCCCACCCGAGCACCCCCTTATCGTACATAACATAACATCTAGGTGAACCATAAGTCAATTCGTGCTTTTCTTATCGTTAATCATATTGATCCCATTAGACGACCATCATCATTTAACATATCATAGGCATCTGTGCCACATCATAAGTACAAGGCCGACGTGGCTAACTAAAGATATACAAAACATGGGCCGACATGGCCGAACATCTCTACCCACATACACATGACTACAAGCCTCTAAGAGTATGACATATCGTATGAGCGGGACAGGACCCCGCTATGCCCACAATTATATACACAAAAGAATAAGTACCCAAAAGCTACGGCTCCGAAAGAAATGGAGCTCTGCTATGCAATCTCTGAATAAGCAGCTATGGATCAAGTCTGTCTCCCTATGCACCTGCGGGCATGACGCAGCATCCACAAACAAAAGGACATCAGTACGAAAAATTTACTGAGTATGTAAAGCATGATCAACATCAACATAGAAGCATAATAGATATCATATGAAGATAGCATAGGAGGGGAAACAGTAATATCATCATCATCATGTCGCTTAATTGCATACATCGTCGTTCGTATCCCATAATAATACTCGTACCATACTTGTGCTCATATTCGTATACATGTCCTTATTCGTATTCCTATACATAGTCTTTTCACATTCATATTCATATTCATATTATATATATAGTCATTTCATATACATAGCCTTTACATAGCATACCCGACCTCATAGGATCGGTGTTTCATACATACTTAGCCAACCAAGGCTCAAGATCATACATACCTGGCCCTACCAAGGCATCAGGGTTATCCGTACCTTCTGCAGAAGTGCGCGCGCGTTACGTAATCATATACATACTTTATACATAGTTATATACATATAGTCTTACCTGGCATCATAAGATCGGGGTCTTATCATAGCCCTTCATAGGCACACATATACATATATCATAGCTCGTAAGCATATCTAGTCTTATTTTACTCTCATCATCATTACTATCCTCATCATTATCGTTACATTTACATTATAGACTTACTCGTCATACGAGGAACGTAGTATAATCATAGTACATATCAAGGGTCGTGAGCTTATGAGCTCGGAATGTCAACCATGTGAAGACAACATACTCATATAGAGGAATTAGGAATTTGGTCAAGAACCATGCCTTATGAAAGAAGGGTTAGCCTTACATACCTTTCAGTCGAACTATTCTACACTTGTACGTTCCCTTCCAATGCTAGCGTTTATACCTTCATTAATATCATAACAATGGCCATTAGTCATTCACATTATCCACATTATCTAGATTCCTCAATTTGCCTCTAATCCACCCACATTCATGGTCATAACACCCATCTTCGTCCATTCGTCTAAAGTGTTTAGTTCATGATCTTAATATCATTTATAACACATTCATATCACAACACAACAACATTCATATCTCAATTCAAACTATTTCTCAAAATGTCACTATTCATCATTCATGACCTAGTTGACCACATTTTCTACAATCCATGTATTTTAATTCTCCAATACCTTAAACATCTTGTAAAAATCATGAATCTTACCTTAAAAGTTGTAGGAACAAGCTTTGGTTGATAATGCTCCTCTTTGAGCAAAACCTTAGTTTTTCTCCATTTGGATTTCTTGACTTGGATGATCCTTGATGATTCCCTTATCCTTGATTTACTTTCCTTAATGTTATTGATGGCTTATAATCCTTGAAAACTGATATAATAAATGTAGAGAGAAGTTCTAGAGAGAAGTGGTGTAATGTTGTAATGAAATAAAATAAGTCTTGATCCTCATATTTAATGAATTGGAAAATCTGTGTTGGGTGAACAGTGGTCGTCCATGGAGGTTTACGGTCCATATTCCACTTTACGGACCGTCCTTCGTGGTCGTCTTTAAGCTTAAGTAGGACCAGAGACTTTGGCCTGCATGCATGGGATTTACGACCATGGTTTACGGGCCGTAAATCACTTTACGGTCCGTCCACCAGGTCGTATTATACCTTTTCCTCAGCTGGCAGAAAGTTGAAGTTGGGCAGGCCAGTTTACGACTTCAAGTTTACGAACCGTATTTCACTTTACGGTCCGTATTTTGCACTATACGACCACTGGGCAGTTTTGCCAACTTTCAATTTTTCTCATTTCTCGACTTTTCATTCTAATCATTCTCGTCCATTTACGCACCTTGATCATGAAACATTATACACTAACACTCCTCGCACACATCATTAGTTCGTTCACTTGCGTACCAACGGAAAATTTTCCGAGGTGTAACATTCTACCCCCCTTAGGAACATTCGTCCTCGAATGTAAAAGGCTTGGGGAATTCTATAAAAATTTTGCCAGAGTTTCCTCTGTAATGTGGCACTACCACCCTGTCACAACAACCCACAATAACAATGCCTCACAGGGCAATAATACAACAGCACTAGAAATTTGGCCACACACGACCTGAATGTAAAAAAAAAAAAAAAAGGAAAACATGCATACCTTATGATTTTTACGTCTCATCTCGGACTTCTTCCAAGGCCGAAATAAATGTGGGTATTTGGATCGCATATTCTCTTCCGCTTCCCATGTCATTTCCTCTCGATTGTTATTTCTCCACAGAACTTTAATTGAGGTCACTTCTTTTTTCTAAGCCTCCGTACTTTCCTATCTAATATGGAAATGGGTATTTCATCATAAGTTAACTTTTCTGTCACTTGAATATCATTCACTGGGACGATCTTCGTAGTATCTCCACCACACTTCCGAAGCATCGAGACATGAAATACTGGATGGACTGACTCCAAATCTGGAGGTAGATCTAGCTCATAGGCCACTTTGCCTATTTTGCGCACAATTTTGTATGGCCCAATATACCGGGGACTGAGCTTCCCCTTTTTTCCAAATCTCATCACGCCCTTCATTGGCGACACTTTCAAGAATACCCAATCTTTCACTTCGAACTCTAAGTCTCTTCGACGATTATCCGCATAGGACTTCTGACGACTTTGAGCCGCTAGCAACTGATCTTGTATGAGCTTAACTTTCTCTATTGCTTGCTGGACCAATTCTGGCCCTATCAACTTAGCTTCTCCGGTTTCAAACCACCCAATTGGGGATCTACACTTTCGCCCATATAGAGCTTCATACGGTGCCATTTGAATGCTAGAATGGTAACTGTTATTGTAAGCAAACTCAATGAGTGGCAAATGGTCATCCCAATTTCCTCCAAAATCTATCATACATGCACGTAACATATCTTCAAGAGTCTGAATAGTACGTTAAGCTTGCCCATCGGTCTGTGGGTGAAACGCCATGCTTAGGCGCACTTGGGTCCCTAAACCTTCTTGGAAAGACCCCAAAAACTTGACTGTAAACTGAGTCTCTCTATCGGAGATAATAGATACCGGAACGCCATGGAGTCTCACTATCTCTTTAAGATAAAGCTGGGCATAATCTTCTGCCATATAGGTCGTTCTTGTGAGGACCCACAGCTGGGCGCTGACCATGCTGTGAACCTCTGGGTATCTGACCCCATAACTGACTGCTGTGGCATCTGCGCCCTGCTGACTAGTCATGACATACTCAGGTATTGTATGAGCAAGAGACACAGACAATTCGATATACGCTGCAGCGGCTGGTATCGAACCCGTGACCTCTCCCCTTTTGTCCTCCCGAAGGAGACGACTCTTACCAATTGAGCTGCAACTCAACTGGTAAGAGTCGATTCCCTCAGGGGAATGTAAAGGGCTTGAGGTCACGGGTTCGAGGCGCTGCAGCGTGCTATCTCGAATTGTCTGTGATTTCCTGCTGTACAATACCTGAGTATGTCATGACTAGTCAGCAGGGCGCAGATGCCACAACAGTCAGTTATGGGGTCAGATACCCAGAGGTTCACAGCATGGTCAGCGCCCAGCTGTGGGTCCTCACAAAAAAGGCGACTTTTTGTCGAGGATCCACAGTGATCTGCACTGTAGGTTGCCCCCTCTACTGACTGCTGTGGGTATCTGACCCTGCTGACTAGCTGACATGCATCTGCGCATGGACTACTGAGGCGCTTGGTAAGAGGCGCTTCCTTCGGGAGGACAAAAAGCTTGAGGTCACGGGTTCGAAGCGCTGCAGCGTGTGCGAATTGTCTGTGATTTCTTGCCACAATAGCTCAGTAGTCCATGCGCAGATGCATGTCAGCTAGTCAGCAGGGTCAGATACCCACAGCAGTCAGTAGAGGGGGCAACCTACAGTGCAGATCACTGTGGATCCTCGACAAAAAGTCGCCTTTTTTGTGAGGACCCACAGCTGGGCGCTGACCATGCTGTGAACCTCTGGGTATCTGACCCCATAACTGACTGCTGTGGCATCTGCGCCCTGCTGACTAGTCATGACATACTCAGGTATTGTACGGCAGGAAATCACAGACAATTCGAGATAGCACGCTGCAGCGCCTCGAACCCGTGACCTCAAGCCCTTTACATTCCCCTGAGGGAATCGACTCTTACCAATTGAGCTGCAGCTCAACTGGTAAGAGTCGTCTCCTTCGGGAGGACAAAAGGGGAGAGGTCACGGGTTCGATACCAGCCGCTGCAGCGTATATCGAATTGTCTGTGTCTCTTGCTCATACAATACCTGAGTATGTCATGACTAGTCAGCAGGGCGCAGATGCCACAGCAGTCAGTTATGGGGTCAGATACCCAGAGGTTCACAGCATGGTCAGCGCCCAGCTGTGGGTCCTCACAGTTCTGACCGGTAAGAAATGCGCTGACTTTGTGAGCCTATCCACGATCACCCATATCGAATCATATTTACGTCGAGAACGGGGTAACCCTGTAATGAAATCCATATTAATCACTTCCCACTTCCAAGTTGGGATTTCTATAGCTTGCAATAAGCCACCCGGCTTTTGGTGTTCTATCTTCACTTGTTGGCAATTAGGACACTGAGCTACGAATTCCGCTACGTCTTTCTTCATCCCATTCCACCAATATATAGTCTTAAGATCATGATACATTTTCGTCGCTCCGGGGTGAACGGAGTAACGGGAACAATGAGCTTCTCTCAAAATCTGATGGCGTAGACCTGCCACATCGGGAACACATAACCTGCCTCGACATCGGAGAACTCCGTCTTCCGAAATGTCAAATGATGACTCCTCCGTCTGAGGGAGTGTATCTCTGTACTGCATTAGCATGGGATCCTCATATTGTCGCTCTTTTACTTCCGCTACTAACGATGAAACTGCTGAATTCTGAATAGTAGCTCCGCTGCTACATGAGTCCACCACTCGGACTCCTAGGCTAGCTAACTGCTGAAGATCACGGGCCATCTCTTTCTTTTCTGGTGGTACATCACTTAGACTTCCCATCGACCTACGGCTAAGAGCATCAGCCACAACATTTGCCTTTCCGGGGTTGTACAGGATTTCAACATCATAGTCTTTTAGCAACTCTAGCCATCGTCGTTGCCGCAAATTCAACTCTTTCTGCTTGAAGATGTACTGGAGACTCTTATGATTTGTATAGATATCCACGTGGACACCATATAAGTAATGTCTCCATATCTTTAAAGCATGGACCACCGCGGCCAATTCTAAGTCACGGGTAGGATAATTCTGCTCATGTTTCTGTAATTGTCTAGAAGCATACGCAATCACCTTACCATTTTGCATCAATACACAGCCTAGCCCGATGCCTGAAGCATCACAATAAATAACATATCCTTCCAATCCCTCTGGAAGTGTCAAGACTGGGGCTGAAGTCAGTCGGTCTTTCAACTCTTGGAAACTACGCTCGCAACCATCTGTCCATTGAAACTTAACTGACTTCTGAGTCAACTTGGTGAGCGGTGCAGAAATAGAAGAGAAACCCTCAACAAATCTTCTGTAATAACCGGCTAAGCCCAAAAAGCTACGAACCTCCGTAGGGGTCGTGGGCCTTGGCCAAGTCTTCACTGCCTCAATCTTTTGGCTATCCACTCGAATACCGTCAGCTGCAACAATATGGCCTAGAAATGCCACTGAGTTCAACCAAAACTCGCATTTGGAAAACTTCGCGAATAACTTTCGGGTTCGAAGAACTCCAATGACAATACGCAAGTGATCCGCATGTTTTGCCTTGGATCTAGAATACACTAGGATATCATCGATGAATAAGATCACGAATAGATCCAGAAAAGGCCTGAATACATTGTTCATTAAGTCCATAAACACTGCCGGTGCATTAGTTAGCCCAAACGACATTACTCGGAACTCGAAATGGCCATATCTTGTTCTGAAAGCTGTCCTAGGAATATCTTTCTCCCTAACTCTTACTTGGTGATACCCGGACCTCAAATCAATCTTTGAAAACCATTTGGCACCTTGCAATTGATCGAATAAATCATCAATCCTCGGGAGGGGATACTTGTTCTTAATCGTCACTTTATTCAATTGCCGATAATCGATGCACATTCTCAAGGGGCCATCCTTCTTCCGGACGAACAATACGGGTGCTCCCCACGGGGATGAACTAGGCCTAATGAAGCCTTTTCAAGCAAGTCTTTCAATTACTCCTTCAACTCTTTCAACTCTGCGGGTGCCATCCTATAGGGAGGAATAGATATGGGTTTAGTGTTTGGCAACACATCAATCGCAAAATCAATCTCTCGTTCGAGAGGAAGGCCTGGAAGCTCTTCCGGGAACACATCCGGAAATTCGTTCACTACCGGAACAGACTGAAGAGTCGGCGACTCAGCTTCTACATCTTGAACTCGCACTAGGTGATAAATGCACCCTTTCGTGATCATCTTCCTTGCCTTTAGATAGGAAATAAACCTACCCTTTGGTGACGCCGTATTTCCTTTCCATTCTAAGACTGGTTCTCCCGGAAACTGGAAGCGAACCATTTTCATTCTACAATCAACATTGGCGTAGCAAGAAGCCAACCAATCCATGCCCATAATGACATCAAAATCTACCATCTTTAGTTCATGCAAGTCAGCTATAGTACGGTGGTCACATATCACGACTACACAATCTCTATACACTCGGTTAGCTATCACCGATTCACCCACGGGTGTAGACACCTCAAAAGGCTTGATAGACTCCGGCTCAATTATAAATCGACCCGCAATATATGGAGTAACATATGATAATGTGGAGCCCGGATCAATCAAAGCATATACATCATGAGAGAATACCGATAATATACCTGTGACCACGTCAGGAGAAGACTCAAGATCTTGGCGTCCAGCCAAAGCATAAATACGGTGCTGAGAACCGCTAGTACTGGGAGCTCTCCCTCTGCCTCTACCATGGCCAGCTGGCGCATGTGAACCTGGCCCCGTAGGGCGTACAGATGCCAAAGATTCGGCTACCGACCCTGATGGCTGGGCCCTACCTCTACCATGTACTGAGGGGCAATCACGCATAATATGGCCTGGCCGACCACATGAATAGCAATCATCTGAACCAAATCGGCAACGACCCCAATGCATCTTCCCACACTGGGAACACGGTGGTACGGGTGGCCTTGACTGGCCCAAATCACCTCTGAACTAAGGTCCTGTATAATTCGGACTCGGCCCTGAACGAGCAGATCTATCAAGGCCCTGGCCTGAAAACCGTGGAGGTGGACTGGTCATAGAATAGCCTAAATGGCTGGGAAGCTGCTGTCTGTGTCCACCCCTGGACTCGCTCCTCGAACCTGAAGGTCTAGCTCTCTTGCTATGTACCCTATCTTGCTCACGTTCATTTCTCCGCTGCTGTAGGTGTTCCTCTAATTCCTGAGCATGTGCCTGAATGCGTGCAATATCCATGCCATCCTGAAGGGACGCAGTTAAGCATTTATCCATCAAGTGTGGCCCTAGGCCTTTCACAAACCGGTGCACCCGATCGCCCATATCCGCTACCATGGCCGAAGCATACCTAGCCAAGGAATTGAAGCGGAGACTATACTCTGTAGCACTCGTGCTACCTTGCCTCAAATTCAAGAATTTATCAGCCCTAGCTCGCCGAACATCCGGAGGCATATAATGACGGAGAAAAGCATCAACAAACTCTTTCCATACCGGTGGAGGTGCATTGGCTCCCCGCGAAGCCATCCAAACCGTATACCACTGGATTGAGACATCCCTCAATCTATATGACGCTAGCTCCACCGATTCGGTGTCTGAAGCATGTATCAACCGGAGCGTCCTTAGCATACCATCAATAAAGTCCCGGGGATCCTCCTCCAGTTTCCACCTAAAGAATTCCGGGGGTGTTACACCTCGGATTTTTTTTTTCCGTACTTGTGTGATGAGTAGAACAATGAAGGACTTGAGTGTATGGTGTTTTACTAAGTCGGGAATGGCTAATTTTTCATTTTTGGAAATAATAAAGTTGCAGAAAATTTTTCTGCCAGTGGTCGTATATGGCACTATACGGCCCGTAAAGTGATTTACGGACCGTATAGTGCAATCGTATTCCATCATTCCAAAAATCTCAACTTTCTGCCCAGCGTTGATATGGTTAAATACGACCCATTTTACGGCCCGTAAACTGGTTTACGGCCCGTAAACTGGTTTACGGACCGTAAACCAGGTCGTAAAGTGCCATAATCCTCAGCCAAACTTTCTGTTTCTTGGAATGCTTAAATACGTCCACAGTGGACGGGCCATAAATCAGAATACGGTCCGTAAACTGCAATTTATGACCACTGTTCACCCGATGAGAATTCATTAAAGATCAAATTTTGGGATTATTAAAAGGGGCTTGGACTACAATTCAGTTCATTATTCATCAACACAACTCAAGAAACCTCTAGAACATTCCAAATTATTCCTCCACAAGAATCAGGAGAATCAAAGGGAATATCAAGATCATCACCAATAAATTCATGAAAATAAGTGTAAGAACACATCAATGGATCTTCTAAATCAAGAAATTCTAAAGAAGGGTGGAACTAGGGTTTTGGCTAAGTGAAGAATTTCAACTCAAGGGTTGTTCAACCACTATCCAAGGTAAGTTTCATGGTCATTCTATGTTGTTTGAAGTATTGAAAAGCTTAGACACTTGAAATGTGGAAGAACATAGAAATGGACCATTACTGAGTGAATAGTGCCATAAATGAATGATAGTGGGATTGAATTATGAATGTTGAAGTGTTGTGAATACAAATACGTTGTAAATGATGCTTACATCATGAAACAAGCAGTAAACGCATGAAAATGCAAGGACGAGTCATAAGGCTAATTATGAGGGAAATTGGAGGAAAATGGTGGATTTTGCTAAATGTACGTAAACGACGATTGTTGATTTCGATATTGTGAGTAATGCTATGAATGTTGGTAGTTAATATAAAACATGGGAAAAATAGTATAAACAAGAGAAGCGTTGTCCGACTTCTCCTAGAATTAGCGACGCGTTCTTGTAGTTAGTATGCTAATGTTGATATGAATTCTTTATGAAGGTAACGACGCGATATTGAAGGAGAACGAGTGAGCAATATCTTAGCTAAACGACCAAGGTATGTGAGGCTAGTCCCTTCTTTCTGATGGCATGAATCTTGTAGCACGAAATTCCTATTCTCTTCATGAGTTCCTATAGTCAGAAAGGCTAAGAATCTAACTCCTTAATGTCTATATAAGATGAGGAATACGATATGATGATGCTAGTATAATGATGATGTTAATTATCGCTTACACTCACCTTATGTACTAGTTCCTTCAAGGTGAGGCAGAGTATCAATAGTTGTTCCATAATGTAATCGGGGGATCACGACCTTACGTCACCCCGATAGAGTAAAGTTGATCTTGAGCCTTATGCATGTATTACAATGAGATAAGTATTTTATGATGAGTATATTATTATTATGAGCATTTTATGATAAGCATGACATGAGCATTTCACACCGTGCCTAGTTGGCCGGGCAGTCACCGCCAAGGCGGGCAGCTATACGGATACACCATGACCCTTTGGCATGGGCAGACACCACTAGTGGGCGGCATGAGATGGTACCCCGGACGCGGGAGGCCTGGACGCGGGCTAATATTATTGATTATCACACCGTTCCGACATGGACGGGCAGCTTGCATATGATGCATATATGTTATGAGGATGAGTATGAGTAAGATGGCACGCATGATTTCCCTTATGATTATCAGACAGATCCAGATATTTCATGTTGATGTTATCACTATATTGTTGATGTTTTCTTTCATTGTTTATGCTTCTCATACTCAGTACAACATTCGTACTGACGTCCTTTCTTCGGACGCTGTGTTCATGCCCACAGGTAGACAGAGAGGAGAGCTTGGCCCAGATCCTCAGTAGCAGTCAGCTGGTTGAAAGCACTCCATTGTCCGGAGGTGCTTAGGATTATCCTTTTGGTATATATGTATATATTGGGCACGACGGAGTCTTGTTCCGTCCATGTATATACAGTATGTTAGTAGAGGCTCGTAGATACGCAGTGTGGGTTAGATGGTCTCACAAGACGTTTTCATATGCATGTATATTATTTTGATGGCCAAAAGACAATTGTATATAAAGTATTTATGTTTGTTAATTATGATTTTCCTACAACTGGTATGTAAATTGATAAAAGAATATTAAATGAGCAAGATAAGTAGTAGAGCGAGTGGTGCTCGGTGGCTAGCCCCGGGTACCCGTCGCGGCCCCTAGCTGGGTCGTGACAGAAGTGGTATCAGAGCAGTTCGTCCTAGGAAGTGTCTAAGAGCCGTGTCTAGTAGAGTCTTGTTTATGGTGTGTTGCGCGCCACGCTAATAAACAAGAGGCTACAGGGCATTTAGGAAAAAAACCATCCTTCTTCTCATGAAATCGTACGATAGAGCCATGCTTAGGATTATGTTATTCATAAAAGTGCGTTATGGTTTCAGAAAATGCCGCCAAAAGTAAAAGCTACAGCTGCCCAGAAGGGCAAAGCTACGACAAAGAGGCAGGCAGAAAGAGAGCCTCCGACAAATGTAAAGGAAAGCGAATCGCAAAGTTAGGCCGCGCCCAATGTAGAAGAGCAGGGAGGAGCCTCAGCTCCGATTCCTCCACCGGGTGCTTCGGGTCAACAAGTGTCCGAGCCCATCCATTTATTGACACAATTGGTTGCCGCTCAGGCACAACGACAGGATGCGGGTCCAAGGGATCATTCAGCTAGTATGAGAGCCCGTGACTTTATGGCCTTAAATCCTCCAGAATTCTTTGGGTCAAAGCCAGATGAAGATCCGCAAAATTTTATCGATGAGATGTTGAGGACTTTAGAGATTATCCATGCTTCCGAGACCGAATCCGTGGAGTTGGCTTCTTATAGACTCCGCGATGTGGTGGTGTTATGGAATAAGAATTGGGTGATAACAAGAGGAGAAAATGTTCCACCTCCCGTGTGGCAAGAGTTTGTAGATGCCTTTATTCGTCACTACTTGCCACCCGAAGTCCGCCAAGCTAGAGCGGACAAGTTCCTGAATTTAAAGCAAAGGGGTATGAGTGCCCGAGAGTATAGCATGCAATTCAACTCATTGGCTCGATATGCTCCGACTATGGTGGCCGACATGGGAGACAGAATCTATAGATTTGTGAGTGGTCTGGGGCCACATTTGTACAGAGATTGTTTGACGGCCTCCTTGGAAGACGGGATGGATATTTCCTAGATACAGGCCCATGCTCAGAATCTCGAGGAACGACAACGACAGCGAAGAAGTGATCGTGATGGTGACAGAAGACAAGGTAAGAGGGCTAGATCTATGGGAGAGAGCAGTGAGTATAGAGAGGGATCGAGACAGACACATCCCAGGCACTCAGGTCGGTCCGCGACTAGAGCGCCTCCCAGATTCTCAGACGGAAGATTCGATCGCTCTTTCCAGTCAGGGCAGAGTCAGAGTTCGAGGGCCCCAAGTTCTCAATATCAGGGATATTTTAGTCAGAGGAGACCTCCAATACCGCGGTGTAGCCAGTGTGACAAATTACATTCCGGACGGTGTCGTCAGGGTTCGGATGCTTGTTATGGTTGCGGGCAAGTTGGTCACATGATGAGAGATTGCCCCTCAGCGAGAGATAGAGCTGGGACTCAGCCTACAGGTTCAGCATAGGGTTCTTCTTCAGCACGCCCGACAACACAGACTCCTCAGACTACAGCGGGTAGAGGCAGAGGTAGAGGGGGAGCATCTACTTCAGGTGCTGTTCAGCCCCGTGTGTATGTTTTAGCTGGGCGACAGGATCTCGAGTCTTCCCCAGATGTTGTCACAGGTACCCTGACTATATTTTCCCGTGACGTATATGCTCTGATTGAACCAGGTTCTACCTTCTCATATATTACTCCGTATATCTGTCACGACCCAACCCCGTAGGCCGCGACTAGTGTCCGTGCTGGACACCCATACGTACCCAATAACCCAAACCAACATATTAACAGAATATATCAATACAATGATCAATTGGCATTGCTAGTTGTCACAGATGAACAGTTATAGCACAAGGAAGCCGATAAGGCTATCACAGATCATATCAACCCAAAACATATACAGAACCCACACAAGTATGTCTACAGACTTCTACAGAACATGACAGAATCATAAGGCGGGACAGGGCCCCGTCATACCCCTGAATAGCATACATATATACAACTGCAGCAGACTGTACCAAGGTATAGGCTCTAGACAAAAGAGCTCTCCAGAATAGCAGAATAGATGTCCTAGATAGGCAGGTCAGCAAATCTGTTGACAGTACCTGCGCGGCATGAAAACGCAGCCCCCGAAGAAAGGGGGTCAGTACGAAATATGTACTGAGTATGTATAGCACGGAACGTAATAAACAAAGTCATAATCAAAGCAGAAGATACAGAAAATGAACGGAATATCCAGATTAGCAAAATGCTGATCATAAAGCATAAGTAGTACTTGCAGAAAACGTTTGTCATACCTGGTTCCATTACGGAACAAAATCATAACCGGAACAGAACGTACAGAAAAGTGAGTGTGATGTCCAGAGTATTAAATGCATATTTTCAAAACATAAAGAGTGAGTACAGAAACATATGCCATATCATATCCGGCCCCTGCCAAGGGACTCGGCAGACAGAACGTGGTCACCCCCAAACGTTGGTGCCACAACACATAAGGATCAGAAAAGGGGGAATAATCCCGTAACATAACATATCATATCAGATGGCCATATCAGATCATATCATATCATAATGTGTGTACATGGCACAGCATACTCCACAACCCATGTACATGTATACCTGCCCCCTCACATCGAGGCACGGCGAACAATGCAGAGGAATACGCTTGAGAACATATCCTGGCCCGGGCTCAGTGTGGGAAACATTGAGGCATCCACGAATGGAGTAGTGAGAAACTAAATGCAATAAAAATACCATATATTTTTCCAGAGACTCAATGAAGCATATCGAATGACAAATCAAATCAATAAAATCGGACGGAGTCAAGGTAAGTGAAATTCGAATGTCAAAATGGATTACGGAAGCGTAATTTTTCTGAGATCGTTTCCAAGTTCCAAAACAATTCATAAGGCTTAATGAAATATTTAAAACAATTTTTATTTAGTAGTTAAAAGAGTAGTTAGAATATTTTAAAAGAAAACACTCGAAGACAAGTCATAAACGCGTAAAGGGTAAAATCGGAAATAGTGGGCCCACCTCGGGACAAACGAAGCGGTGGGCTCAAATTACGTATTTTAAGCTTATAAAGTCACCTACGGAGGTTCTGGGGGCATTCCATAATTTTCTAGACAATTTGCGAAAGTTTGCACAATCCTTTCAATAAAGCATACTTATAGGGTTCAATTCCATTGAACGAGAAAGGGGTATTTTCAAATGCGGATTCCGATGAGTAGAACACTTTCCGAGGCTCAAATCCGATCCTAGTACACCTAGGGCATGCCAAAAGAAGAATCGGAATAGCTTTACATACCTTGTATGCTCTTTACGCCTTTCCAATCCCGTTTCGCCCAAAATCTGCAATTGGTCACATTTACCAATTCTCAATTTCTAATCTTTAAGTATTGAATCTTTATTCATAATTGCCTACAGAAATTTGGGCAGCATCTCCCCTATACATATAGCATCCCCGAGAATTTAACTCGGCCAAAACAATCAACAACAACCCAACAACAACACCAACACCAACAACAATCAATATAGGACACAATATAACACAACTAGTCTCTTTCCGACATAATGCAAGAACTTTCATTCCGACTTCCCATTTCCAAACCAATCTCAATGTTTTCATATTCATTATTAATCTAGATTATCACAATATAATTTGGAAGCATTTCATATCATTTCCACAAAATATTCACAAGATATACAAAATATACAAACTTTCCACCAAAGTCATAATTCATCCAAAACTTCTAATATTCAACCTACATATCCATAACATATTTCCATCTTCCAATTTCATCAACCATAATCATAATTCACATCTTAACAACTTCATTTCCATAATATCACAAAATCATTCTAAAGTGACATAATCTTCTACATTCCAACTTCAGCCAAAATTCATTCAACTTTCATTCCCAATATAATTTTCACCATAACCACAACTAGAATACAACATAAAATTCAACTCATATATGTATGCAACATATATACACTCACGGCTACATATATATATATATATATATATATACATATATATACACTTTGTAAACTTCCATATTTCCATAGTTTCTACTCATTTCCATATACTACAACACAAACAAACCTTCATAACATAATGAAAAGGTATGAATTCTTACCTTTTTCTCCAATCTTCTTCACTTGTCCAAAGTGTGAGATTGATGAAACTAATGCTCAATCTTCCAAAACAACTACACCAAGTTGTAGAGGGACCTTGAATTAGTAGGAATTCAACAAGAAAATAATTTTAGAGGCAAGATTTTGAGGGATGATTTTTCTATGGCCAAACCCGAAATGGCCCTTATGTTGTTGCTCTTGGTTTTCTTCTTCTATGCTCTCTTTGTTTCTTGAAAATTCTAATAGATAAGGCCTTATATAATTAATTAGGCACATGAGAAATATAATTAAACCATGGGTTGGGCCTCACTTGGCCGGCCACCCCTTAAACATTGGGCCTAATTTTTTTCTTTTCATTTTTTTGGGCCAACTCGGTTGGTCCCGAGTTGGGCCTAGCCCATTGACCTTTCGACCTTAAAACGTTCATATCTCCTTATACCGACGTCACCTGGGAACCCACGACCTATGGATGGAAACATAATTCAATTATCTACAACTTATATTTCTTGGTATTTTTCCAAATTACAAACTTATAATACCGTTTTTTCCCCTCAAAGTCAGGTCACCCGAAAACGTTTTCTTAAAAATATTCGTTTAGAGGGCTTCCACTTTGATTTGGCCCAAGGGCACTTCATGAGTTGTGTTTAACTTTACATATGTGATTCATATGACTTTTCAGATGTTCCAAAAAAATCTCGGTGTGTGGGTCCCACCCCAGGAGATAATCCGAGGTTCAAAAATACGGGATATAACATCCTCCCCCCCTTTAGAACATTCGTCCTCGAATTTTAGATTAATCTTATAAGGTCTTGTAAGAATTTTGGGGAAGGTTCCTTATATGGGCAGCATACATAACTTATTTATCAATCAACATAATCTGTTACAGAATTTAAATTACCTGTAGACGGAGGAAACATGTTAGGGTACTTCTTCTTCATTTCTTCTTCAGCCTCCCAAGTCATCTCCTCCCTGTTCTTATTTCGCCACAGTATTTTAACCGAGGCTACATCCTTATTGCGCAATCTCCTCACCTGGCGATCCAGAACGGCTACAGGCTGCTCCTCGTAGGATAACTCTTCTGTCACCTGAATATCATTCACTGGAAATATTCTGGAAGGATCGCCAACACATTTGCGAAGCATGGATACATGAAATACCGGATGCATTGCTTCTAAGTCAGATGGCAGGTCCAATTCATAGGCAACTTTGCCTACCTTGCGGATGATTTGATAAGGACCGATATATCTCGGACCGAGCTTCCCCTTTTTGCCAAATCTCACGACGCCTTTCATAGGCGATACCTTCAGGAATACCCAATCACTAACTTGGAACTCCAAAAGTCGACGTCGTTTATCGGCATATGATTTCTGTCGACTCTGAGCTGCTAGCAACCGCTCCCGAATAGGTTTTACCTTATCAACCGCCTGCTGGACCATATCCGGGCCTATAAAGTCAGTTTCGCCAACATCGAACCAGCCAATCGGAGACCTGCACTTTCTCCCATACAGAGCCTCGTACGGAGCCATCTGGACACTAGAATTGTAGCTGTTATTATAAGAAAATTCAATCAGCGGCAAATGATCATCCCAGCTGCCTCTGAAATCAATAATACAGGCCCGCAACATATCTTCCAGCGTCTGTATAGTGCGCTCGGCCTGCCCGTCAGTCTGAGGATGGAATGCTGTGCTGAGACTCACCTGGGTCCCTAATCCTTCCTGAAATGATCTCCAGAAATTTGCTGTAAACTGGGCACCTCTGTCAGTGGTAATAGATATAGGAACTCCGTGAAGTCTCACTATTTCCTTAATATACAACCTGGCATATTCCTCAGTTGAATAAGTGGTTCTGACAGGGAGCAAAATGGGCTGATTTTGTCAGCCTATCAACAATAACCCAAATGGAATCATACTTCCGTGGAGTGCGAGGTAAACCTGTAATAAGGTCCATATTAATATCAACGTGGACCCCATGCAAGTAATGCTGCCATATCTCTAAAACATGGATCACTGCAGCTAATTCCAGATCATAAGCAAAATAATTTCTCTTGTGCGGTCTGAGCTGCCGGGGAACATAGGCTATAATCCGACCATGCTGTACTAATGCAAAACCTGTCCCAATACCGGAAGCATCATAAGAAATAACTTGCCCGTCTGCCCCTTTAGGAAGAACTAGGACTGGAGCTGTAATTAATTTTCCTTTAACAACTGGAACCTACATTCACAAGTACCGGTTCACTGAGGTTTCACTGCTTTCTGAGTTAGCTTCATTAATAGTGCCGTAGTGGAAATAAATTTCTCCAAAAATCTACTGTAATATCCGGCCAATCTCAGAGAACAACGTATTTCAGTCGATGTCGGAGGCCTAGTCCAATTCTTTATCGCTTCAATCTTTTGTAGGTCAATTGTTTCCATTTATACTCACTTTATTTTACTTTCATTCGCTCCCCCCCTTTGGGGTTATACTTATACCATATCCATGTCTTTTCTTTCTAACCCATAGCTTGATTATCTTCGTACGAGACCTTAACAGAATCGCGATTATGTAGTACAAAGTCTTATCCGATAGCAGACACTCAAGTAATATAGCTAGTGTAGCAGTTTATCTCTTAGTAATCACATTCTTCCTTCATACCCATGCCTTATCTGTCGTTCTGTTTTCTCAATAATCGAATTATTAGATATTCACATAATTCATCATTTCATGCCATAAGTTTTCCTTTGCCCTGCACTATTTCATTTTAGTTCGTTTTTCGCAATTAACTTCATGCTTTGCCCGTCGACTCTTTTAAAGACTCTGCTCAATTACGTTTCTTACGATCCACTCAATTATTCTCTTTTCTTTCCAAACATCGTTGTATTAAAATTTTATATTCTCAACCGGTAGCAAAATGAATATCAGTTTATTTCGTAACATCTGTACCGTTCCTTTCCCTTTTTCTCGTAAATCCTGTCCAGTTAATGTTTTCCATATGTTACAACACTGGCTATTAGGGTTCACCAATCGATCGATATAGTCATAGATGGGGGGTCCTACACATACGTACATATATCACCGCCACTTCTTTTATAATACATTTTCAATCACTTGCTCAAATTTACTCTAATTTCAGAGTTGCGCTGCTTTTTCTTTCTTTTTACCAATCCAATCCGTCTCAGCTCACGTGACCCCTATAAAGTTTCTAACCATTCCACATATCCTAATTCCCTTTAGGTTACCCCGAATTTCCTATTCGTCTCTTATATCTATGTTTGCAAGAATTTTGGTACATTTCCCAGGGGGTCACCCATCTCGAAATTGCTCTGGCCCTAACACGCTTAACCTTAAAACTTTAATGCATTTAGGTGCGTTAAGGCTGATATAATCACGTCAACTGCCCCACGCAACCTTTGTCACGTAATTTAAGGCAAATCGGGGTCTTAACAACTTTCAAAACGTTCTCGTAGCGGGTCCCACCACGATTTAGGGGGGGATTCTTTTACTCTTCTGACTATATAGTTACCGTGTCACCCCTGTAAATCCTCAATATTTACCTCCATGTGTGTATCTATATAATTCTAGACAGCTCACTGGTTTAAGTTTTTATTCCACAGATCCCATCTCCAATCAGTCGATGAAAACTGATAAAATGTTAATGTAAGGCATCTTCCGACCACCAACAAAAGAAAACTAGAATCCAACGAACTTCGCGGGATCTTTTAGCACTTAATTCACATAATTACCTCCATATTTGTGTATATATATTTTTGAGTCGTAAACGGACCACTCAATTCCCAACTGCCTGTCATACACTTTGTATTCTTCCAATTAGAGGAAACTTAATCGTTGGACATTTTTGCCCTTCCACATATGCTGTCCTAAAGCAAAATGGGGTCGGAACATATTCTGGTCCGTTTAAATAAATTGCAAATCTGCTACTCATATATGCTTTCTCGAAATAAAATTTTCCAAATGAGGATAATGCTTCTTACGAAGGACATGAAGGGTATCTCTTAACTTTTAATCCAACATGATGGATTTACCCTATCGGTATCGACCTTCAAGACATGTTAAGAATTTATATCTCATCTTCCTCTTCATATTTCCAGAAATATTTGGGCAGAGGTTCCTCTGTATTTCTTACTATCCCAAAACCTGCACACAGGAAATACCAACCACGCCTCACAGGGCCAACACACATACGTATATATATATCACATCATATCGCATCATAGCCACACAGAGCTGACAATTTCAAATAAAAACATAAAGATGCTGAGGCTTACCTCACATGTCCAACTCAAACTGCACCTGTTACACTTTCCCTTTTAATTTTCAACTTTACGTTTCAATCGTACTTCAAATACCTTACCCAACATACGTTTTTCATACCATTGCTTACCTGTGTACTGTGTAGCTGCCCATGTCATCAGTCACTGTCTTACGTCGATACCGTTCTCCAGCTGAAATCAGAAGTTAGTAAAAAGGAATTCATTTCCTACAGCTGGCTCTATCGCACGATCTAAGATTCAAAAAAAGGTAACACCCTAAATGTCCTGTAGCCTCCTGTTTATAGATGTGGTGCACAACACACCGATAAACAAGACTCTACTAGACACGGCCTGTAGACATTCCGAGGACGAACCGCTCTGATACCACTTTTGTCACGACCCAACCCCGTAGGCCGCGACTAGTGTCCGTGCTGGACACCCATACGTACCCAATAACCCAAACCAACATATTAACAGAATATATCAATACAATGATCAATTGGCACTGCTAGTTGTCACAGATGAACAGTTATAGCACAAGGAAGCCGATAAGGCTATCACAGATCATATCAACCCAAAACATATATAGAACCCACACAAGTATGTCTACAGACCTCTACAGAACATGACAGAATCATAAGGCGAGACAGGGCCCCGTCATACCCCTGAATAGCATACATATATACAACAGCAGCAGACTGTACCAAGGTATAGGCTTTGGACAAAAGAGCTCTCCAGAATAGCAGAATAGATGTCCTAGACAGGCAGGTCAGCAAATCTGTTGACAGTACCTGCGCGACATGAAAACGCAGCCCCCGAAGAAAGGGGGTCAGTACGAAATATGTACTGAGTATGTATAGCACGGAACGTAATAAACAAAGTCATAATCAAAGCAGAAGATACAGAAAATGAACGGAATATCCAGATTAGCAAAATGCTGATCATAAAGCATAAGTAGTACTTGCAGAAAACGTTTGTCATACCTGGTTCCATTACGGAACAAAATCATAATCGGAACAGAACATACAGAAAAGTGAGTGTGATGTCCTGAGTATTAAATGCATATTTTCAAAACATAAAGAGTGAGTACAGAAACATATGCCATATCATATCCGGCCCCTGCCAAGGGACTCGGCAGACAGAACGTGGTCACCCCCCGACGTTGGTGCCACGACACATAAGGATCAGAAAAGGGGGAATAACCCCGTAACATAACATATCATATCAGATGGCCATATCAGATCATATCATATCATAATGTGTGTACATGGCACAGCATACTCCACAACCCATGTACATGTATACTTGCCCCCTCACATCGAGGCACGGCGAACAATGTAGAGGAATACGCTTGAGCACATATCCTGGCCCGGGCTCAGTGTGGGAAACATTGAGGCATCCACGAATGGAGTAGTGAGAAACTAAATGCAATAAAAATACCATATATTTTTCCAGAGACTCAATCAAGCATATCGAATGACAAATCAAATCAATAAAATCGGACGGAGTCAAGGTAAGTGAAATTCGAATGTCAAAATGGATTACGGAAGCGTAATTTTTCTGAGATCGTTTCCAAGTTCCAAAACAATTCATAAGGCTTAATGAAATATTTAAAACAATTTTTATTTAGTAGTTAAAAGAGTAGTTAGAATATTTTAAAAGAAAACACTCGAAGACAAGTCATAAACGCGTAAAGGGTAAAATCGGAAATAGTGGGCCCACCTCGGGACAAACGAAGCGGTGGGCTCAAATTACGTATTTTAAGCTTATAAAGTCACCTACGGAGGTTCTGGGGGCATTCCATAATTTTCTAGACAATTTGCGAAAATTTGCACAATCCTTTCAATAAAGCATACTTATAGGGTTCAATTCCATTGAACGAGAAAGGGGTATTTTCAAATGCGGATTCCGATGAGCAGAACACTTTCCGAGGCTCAAATTCAATCCTAGTACACCTAGGGCATGCCAAAAGAAGAATCAGAATAGCTTTACATACCCTGTATGCTCTTTACGCCTTTCCAAATTCAATTCCCGTTTCGCCCAAAATCTGCAATTGGTCACATTTACCAATTCTCAATTTCTAACCTTTAAGTATTCAATCTTTATTCATAATTGCCTACAGAAATTTGGGCAGCATCTCCCCTATACATATAGCATCCCTGAGAATTTAACTCGGCCAAAACAATCAACAACAACCCAACAACAACACCAACACCAACAACAATCAATATAGGATACAATATAACACAACTAGTCTCTTTCCGACATAATGCAAGAACTTTCATTCCGACTTCCCATTTCCAAACCAATCTCAATGTTTTCATATTCATTATTAATCTAGATTATCACAATATAATTTGGAAGCATTTCATATCATTTCCACAAAATATTCACAAGATATACAAAATATACAAACTTTCCACCAAAGTCATAATTCATCCAAAACTTCTAATATTCAACCTACATATCCATAACATATTTCCATCTTCCAATTTCATCAACCATAATCATAATTCACATCTTAACAACTTCATTTCCATAATATCACAAAATCATTCTAAAGTGACATAATCTTCTACATTCCAACTTCAACCAAAATTCATTCAACTTTCATTCCCAATATAATTTTCACCATAACCACAACTAGAATACAACATAAAATTCAACTCATATATGTATACAACATATATACACTCACGGCTATATATATATATATATACATATATATACACTTTGTAAACTTCCATATTTCCATAGTTTCTACTCATTTCCATATACTACAACACAAACAAACCTTCATAACATAATGAAAAGGTATGAATTCTTACCTTTTTCTCCAATCTTCTTCACTTGTCCAAAGTGTGAGATTGATGAAACTAATGCTCAATCTTCCAAAACAACTACACCAAGTTGTAGAGGGACCTTGAATTAGTAGGAATTCAACAAGAAAATAATTTTAGAGGCAAGATTTTGAGTGATTATTTTTCTATGGCCAAACCCGAAATGGTCCTTATGTTGTTGCTCTTGGTTTTCTTCTTCTATGCTCTCTTTGTTTCTTGAAAATTCTAATAGATACGGCCTTATATAATTAATTAGGCACATGAGAAATATAATTAAACCATGGGTTGGGCCTCACTTGGCCGGCCACCCCTTAAACATTGGGCCTAATTTTTTTCTTTTCATTTTTTTGGGCCAACTCGGTTGGTCCCGAGTTGGGCCTAGCCCACTGACTTTTCGACCTTAAAACGTTCATATCTCCTTGTACCGACGTCAACTGGGAACCCACGACCTATGGATGGAAAGCTAATTCAATTATCTACAACTTATATTTCTTCGTATTTTTCCAAATTACAAACTTATAATACCGTTTTTGCCCCTCAAAGTCAGGTCACCCGAAAACGTTTTCTTAAAAATATTCGTTTGGAGGGCTTCCACTTTGATTTGGCCCAAGGGCATTTCATGAGTTGTGTTTAACTTTACATATGTGATTCATATGACTTTTCAGATGTTTCAAAAAAATCTCGGTGTGTGGGTCCCACCCCAGGAGATAATCCGAGGTTCAAAAATACGGGATATAACAATATCGCTGATTGTGTTGGGGTGAGACTTGAGCCAATTAAACCTTTCGAAGTATTCACTCCGGTTTGTGATCCTGTAATAGCGAGGCAAGTAGATAAGAACTGTGTAGTCATTATACGTGATCGTCAGACAAAGGCTGATTTGATTGAACTTGAGATGATAGATTTTGACGTAATTATGGGTATGGACTGGTTGGCGTCATGTTATGCTAATGTTTGTTGCCGGACAAAGGTAGTTCGATTCAAATTTCAGGGAGAGCCCATACTCGAGTGGAAGGGTAATACAGTTTCCCCAAAGGGTAGGTTTATTTCCTACCTTAAGGCGAGAAAGATGATAGCCAAGGGTTATATTTGTCATCTAGTTCGGGTTCATGACACGAAAGCGGAAGTACCAACTTTCCAGTCTGTCCCAGTAGTGAATGAATTCCCAGATGTTTTTCCCGACGAGTTACCAGGCCTTCCTCCAGAAAGGGAAATCGATTTTGCTATTGATGTAGTACTCAACACCGAGCCTATTTCTATTCCTCCCTATCGAATGGCTCCAGCAGAGTTGAAAGAGCTAAAGGCACAATTGAAAGACTTACTCGAGAAGGGTTTTATTAGACCCAGTTCATCACCGTGGGGAGCACCGGTCTTGTTCGTGCGAAAGAAAGATGGGTCGCTACGAATGTGTATCGATTATAGACAGTTGAACAAGGTGACTGTGAAGAACAGATATCCCCTTCCCAGAATCGACGACTTGTTCGATTAATTACAAGGTGCTAAGTGGTTTTCTAAGATAGACCTAAGATCGGGTTATCATCAAGTGAGGATCAGAGAAGAAGACATTCCCAAGACAGGCTTCAGAACGAGGTACGGCCATTACGAGTTCCGAGTGATGTCGTTTGGGTTGACAAACGCCCCGACGGTGTTCATGAATTTAATGAATAATGTGTTCAGGCCGTTCTTGGATCTTTTTGTGATAGTGTTTATCGACGATATCCTGGTATATTCTCGCACAGAGTCAGAACATGCAGATCATCTAAGAATTGTTCTTGGCGTTCTTCGAGATCGGGAATTGTATGCAAAGTTTTCGAAGTGCGAGTTTTGGCTAAACTCAGTGGCATTTCTAGGTCATGTTATTTCAGATGATGGTATCCGAGTCGACACTCAGAAAATAGAAGCTGTGAAGACTTCGCCAAGGCCTGCGACACCTACGGAAGTTCGTAGTTTTCTTGGGTTAGCAGGATATTACAGGAGATTTGTAAAGGGCTTCTCATCTATTTCAGCCCCATTGACGAAGTTAACTCAGAAGTTGGCTAAATTCCAGTGGAATGATGCCTGTGAGCGTAGTTTCCAAGAGTTGAAAAACAGGTTGACCTCAGCGCCAGTGCTAACACTTCCAGAAGGGTCCGATGGCTATGTCGTATATTGTGATGCCTCCGGTGTGGGAATAGGATGCGTATTGATGCAGCATGGGAGAGTCATTGCATATGCCTCGAGACAGTTCCGAAGGCATGAACAGAATTATCCGACTCATGATCTCAAAATTGGCCGCGGTTATCCATGCCTTAAAAATATGGAGGCACTACTTGTATGGTGTACGTGTTGACATCTATACGGATCACAAAAGCCTCCAATATATTTTCAAACAGAAGGAGTTGAACCTGCGGCAAAGGCGATGGTTAGAATTACTAAAGGATTACGATGTGAACATTCTATAACATCCAGGGAAGGCGAATGTAGTGGCAGATGCACTTAGCCGTCGATCGATGGGTAGTTTATGTGGAGTTCCTTCGGAAAAGCAGGAAATGGTTCGTGAGCTCCATGATATGCTCAAATTACACCTATTAATGGTATAACGCGGACGTTGTCAAATATAGTAACCCAACAAGGTTGGGGTCGAATCCCACAGAGAACAATATGTAGGTGATTTAAGCAGATTAGGAATTATCACTAACAATAGCTATGCCCGAACGCATCAATGGTGGTTTTTGATAAGGTTTTTATAAAATATGGAAATATAAATTCTAATCTAGAAAGCAAGTAAATTGATCAATGGCAACAAGAATATAAGGAGGGAAACTACTTCTCAAGTAACGATCCAATCTATTTCACGAATTGTAAATAATAGCAAGTTTATGTTATTTAGCCTCGGATAATGACTCTAAAATAACTTCTTCAGAAGATTAACTAGACTACCCAATCGAAGATCCCTCAAGCAATTAGGAGCATTAAGAACACCCGAATATGACTACAATTGGTATTGCCTATTCCTAGGTCAATTTCCATTAGATGAGGGTTAACGCCCCAAATTCATGTTAATTATCCTATCCCAACTCCGTTTTTCCTCTTCCGAGTTTCAAACAAAGTAAATGGGCGAGTTCAAAGGTTAGCTAATCCCTTGAAAACATTCAAGAACAAGAATAATTAAAATAGCAACAACTTACTTGATTAAGAACAATGCAAATGAATAAATAAGCACAACAAGAGTGTCAATCTTAATTGTCACCAAGAGATTTCCATCAACAAGGATTAAAAAGAAGAAAGAACAATTTTTGTAGGAACCCTAGCTTCCAACTTGTGGGAGCTGCCAAAGATATCTATAGTTTTGCCCTAATTTTCTATTTATATGAACTGGAATGGAAGAAATCGTCAAAATCCGAGTTCTGGTCGAAATTGCCGAAAATCCTTCAACGCGATCGCGCCATGTGTCTGCGCGATCGCGTGGATGACGTCAGCTCCCCTGCTCCCTTCATCGCGATCGCGTGTCGAGCCTGCGCGACCGCGTGGCATTAACAACGCGCGTAGGCACGGTCGCGTTACATTCCAGTGCGAACGCGTGGAGTGCAATTCCCGCGTGGGCGCGATCGCGTGGGTACTTGGCGCGATCGCGCAGATTAATTTTCCACGGTATTTTCCAGAACTTCCAGTTAATTCCAGTTTTGCAACTTTTTTGCTTGTTTTCCACACTTAGGCTCTAGGGACCTCGTATTACCTGAAACATGATAAAAACTACGTAAAATGACATAGACTTGCTTAAAAACAAGTAAAACTTATAGTTAAAAAGCATCGATTGTGGCGTAAAATCACGCCACATCAACACCCCCAACTTAAAGTATTTGCTTGTCCTCAAGCAAGCCATACAAAACCATGACTCAATCTAACACCTAGATATTATAGAATAACAATGTCTACATTGGTTTTAACTCTGAACTACCGACATGCATGTTTTCCTTTAAACGACCACCCCAACTTTCTACTTTAAAGCAATATGCACAACTCAAGAATACTACGACTAACAATGAAGCTTCAATGAATGACATTACATTATCGAACATATTATGGTGCACACAAACGCTACCTTAGGCTGTCACTTTATTTTGTTCAATTTTCATCCTTATGCCCTCACATAGACCAAAAAATTGTCCCAACACGCATATATACGACAAGAATGGGACGAAGACGAAAGAGAAGAGAAAAACACTCACACTCACAAAGAAATTCATATCTACACATGCAAATACCATAGGCTTGCCCTTATTTTCTATGTTTTCATCCTAGGCTCGTTCGGTTGTGATCACATTAGGACTTGTTTCGGCTTGTAATGTAGGTTTAGGGACGGGTCGGATAATTTTTGGATACTAGTGACTCACCCTCCTTGAACACTACAATCATCTTGTCACCTTAATTCGCCTTTTTCTTTTCACCCCTTTATTTTCTTTCAGTTTTCGACCTCGATGTGGTTTTACTCCTAACCAACTTACAAATCTTTTTTTTACAACAATTTTCTGATTTTTTTTTAATTTTATTTTATATATATATATATATATATATATATATATATATATATATATATATATATATATATACGCAACTACCACATCGAATCTCCACTAGCAAACTCCACCACCCCCAACTTATGTTTTTAACATGTACTCCACATTTAGTTCACCCCCAACTTAGGCATTTTGTCTCATCTAACTAGTAGCATCAAGGAGGGAACGGGTGCGAAGATGGATTAATTTCACAAGGGGTAAGGTTTCATAATTGGCTAGCCAAGAAAAAGGTCAAAAAGGCTCAAAAGGGAAACTAAGGGTATTTAACACTTTTGGTAAGACTTATTTAGGCAAAGTGACTATTTCAACAAAGAAAGCCTAAGATCATCTCACAACAAAACTAACTTTCGGATTTCATACCAGACCAACCGGGCAAGTTCTAGATTATACATGCATAAACAGAATCAAACTAACAACTCACACACACATCGGCATAAGGACAATAATTTTTACATTTGTGACCTCCTAAGTAGTAATTCATCACAAACAACACCCCAACAATCATAATGTCATATAAAGAATCAATCATGTCAGACAATAACTGTTCGAAGTATGCATTTTTCAAAATTTCGAGGGGTCTAAAAATTTCAACAAAACACAATACATGCCATTAGTTACCAAGTAGTACCAAATAAAACAAAATTACTCTATTCAACCTAAGTAACATCCTAAACATGCCACTTTCAACAAAATAAAAACCCTCCTCAGGAAAAGAATTCTGGCAAAAAAAGCCGAGGAGGTTCCTACCCCCAACTAAAAAAACTTGCAGTGTCCTCACTGCATTACATTGACACAGAAAAACTTTTTTTTTTAAATAAAAATAAAACACAGAAAACAACTACACAAATATTTACGGGTTCGGTTCAAAGCAAGTTAGCTTATTTTCTAGATTAGCCAAAATACACCAATTGTTCCCCGGCAACGGCGCCAAAATTTGATACGCTCAAATTACACCTATTAATGGTATAACGCGGACGTTGTCAAATATAGTAACCCAACAAGGTTGGGTTCGAATCCCACAGAGAACAATATGTAGGTGATTTAAGTAGATTAGGAATTATCACTAACAATAGCTATGCCCGAACGCATCAATGGTGGTTTTTGATAAGGTTTTTATAAAATATGGAAATATAAATTCTAATCTAGAAAGCAAGTAAATTGATCAATGGCAACAAGAATAGAAGGAGGGAATCTACTTCTCAAGTAACGATCCAATCTATTGTAAATAATAGCAAGTTTATGTTATTTAGCCTCGGATAATGACTCTAAATTAACTTCTTCCGAAGATTAACTAGACTACCCAATTGAAGATCCCTCAAGCAATTAGGAGCATTAAGAACACCCGAATATGGCTACAATTGGTATTGCCTATTCCTAGGTCAATTTCCATTAGATGAGGGTTAACGCCCCAAATTCATGTTAATTATCCTATCCCAACTCCGTTTTTCCTCTTCCGAGTTTCAAACAAAGTAAATGGGCGAGTTCAAAGGTTACCTAATCCCTTGGAAACATTCAAGAACAAGAAAAATTAAAATAGCAAAAACTTACTTGATTAAGAACAATGCAAATGAATAAATAAGTACAACAAGAGTGTCAATCTTAATTGTCACCAAGAGATTTCCATCAACAAGGATTAAAAAGAAGAAAGAACAATTTTTGTAGGAACCCTAGCTTCCAACTTGTGGGAGCTGCCAAAGATATCTATAGTTTTGCCCTAATTTTCTATTTATATGAACTGGAATGGAAGAAATCGTCAAAATCCGAGTTCTGGTCGAAATTGCCGAAAATCCTTCAACGCGATCGCGCCATGTGTCTGCACGATCGCGTGGATGACGTCAGCTCCCCTGCTCCCTTCATCGCGATCGCGTGTCGAGCCTGCACGACCGCGTGGCATTAACAACGCGCGTAGGCGCGGTCGCGTTACATTCCAACGCGAACGCGTGGAGTGCAATTCCCGCGTGGGCGCGATCGCACAGAGTAATTTTCCACGGTATTTTCCAGAACTTCCAGTTAATTCCAGTTTTGCAACTTTTTTGCTTGTTTTCCACACTTAGGCTCTAGGGACCTCGTATTACCTGAAACATGATAAAAACTACGTAAAATGACATAGACTTGCTTAAAAACAAGTAAAACTTATAGTTAAAAAGCATCGATTGTGGCGTAAAATCACGCCACATCACTCCATCAACTAGCAAATCTCGGAGTACGTGCGACTGATTCAGGAGATGCAAGTATTAGCATCAATGACCCCACAGTTTCATCATTGAATCTAGAAGTGAAGGAACGGCAATATGAGGACTCCCAGCTAAGCCATTATCGAGATCTAGCTCACGAAAAAGAAAAGTCTCCATTCGAAGTTTCCATAGAAGGGGTCCTTAGATCTCGGGGCAGGTTATGTGTACCGGATGTGGCAAACTTACGCCAACGGATTTTAGAGGAAGCACATCATTCCCGATATTCTATTCATCCAGGTGCAACCAAGATGTACCACGACCTTAAGTTGCTATATTGGTGGGATGGAATGAAGCGAGACATAGCAGGGTTTGTAGCCCAATGTCCAAATTGTCAGCAAGTGAAAGCCGAACATCAAAAGCCAGGAGGTTTATTGCAAGCAATGGAAATTCCTACGTGGAAATGGGAAGAAATTAACATGGATTTTGTGGTAGGATTACCCCGTACGCGAGGGAAGTATGATTCTATATGGGCGATCGTGGACAGGCTCACAAAAGCAGCTCATTTTCTCCCCGTCAGGACTACGTATTCAGCGGAAGACTATGCTAAATTGTATCTCAAGGAGATTGTACGACTTCATGGTATTCCTTTGGCCATTATCACGGATAGAGGGGCGCAGTTCACAGCCAAGTTCTGGAAGTCCTTTCAAGAAGGTCTAGGTACTCAAGTTAAGCTCATCACGGCGTTCCACCCACAGACCGACGGGCAAGCCGAGCGCACTATTCAGACCTTAGAAGATATGCTACGAGCATGTGTGTTGGACTTTGGCGGTAGTTGGGATGAGCATTTGCCTCTTATTGAATTTTCCTATAATAACAGCTATCATTCCAGTATCCAAATGGCCCCGTATGAAGCCTTATATGGAAGAAAATGCAGATCTCCAATTGGATGGTTTGAAACCGGAGAAGTACAATTGATAGGCCCCGACTTGGTCCAACAAGCAGTTGAAAAGGTTAAAGTGATTCGAGACCGACTGTTAACAGCTCAAAGTCGCCAAAAGTCTTATGCGGACAACCGCCGACGGGATTTAGAATTTCAAGCTAATGATTGGGTATTCTTGAAAGTCTCGCCAATGAAGGGAGTAATGAGGTTCGGCAAAAAGGGGAAATTGAGTCCAAGATACATTGGACCTTATCGAATCATCCGCAAGGTGGGTAGAGTAGCCTATGAATTGGACTTGCCTTCAGAGCTCGAATCTGTACACCCAGTATTCCATGTTTCGATGCTCCGCAAGTGTATTGGAGACCCCATGAGGATTGTTCCGATTGATGATGTACAAGTGACAGAGAAGTTGACATACGAAGAAGTGCCCATTGCTATTTTGGATAGACAAGTGCGAAGGCTTCGGAATAAAGGGGTTGCTTCGGTCAAAGTTCTGTGGCGGAACAATAATCGGGAAGAAATGACTTGGGAAGCGGAGGAGAAGATGAAATCTATGTACCCCCATTTGTTCCAATCCCCAGAAGAGATTCAAGATGAGACGTCGACAATATGAGGTATGAATGTTTTAATTTTATGTTTTTGGTCGTGTGTGGCCATAAATGTGTTGATATTGTGATATAGCCCTGTGAGGCGATGATATTATGGGTCGTTGTGGTAAATTGGTAGTGCCAAATTACAAAGGAAACTCTGGCAAAATTTTTTTTTCTAGAATCCCCGAGTGTCGAACATTCGAGGATGAATGTTCCAAAATGGGGGGAAGAATGTTACACCTCGAATTTTTTTTTTCCGTACTTGTGTGATGAGTAGAACAATGAAGGACTTGAGTGTATGGTGTTTTACTAAGTCGGGAATGGCTAATTTTGCATTTTTGGAAATAATAAAGTTGCAGAAAATTTTTCTGCCAGTGGTCGTATATGGCACTATACGGCCCGTAAAGTGATTTACGGACCGTATAGTGCAATCGTATTCCATCATTCCAAAAATCTCAACTTTCTGCCCAGCGTTGATATGGTTAAATACGACCCAGTTTACGGCCCGTAAACTGGTTTACGGACCGTAAACCAGGTCGTAAAGTGCCATAATCCTCAGCCAAACTTTCTGTTTCTTGGAATGCTTAAATACGTCCACAGTGGACCGGCCGTAAATCAGAATACGGTCCATAAACTACAATTTATGACCACTGTTCACCCGACGAGAATTCATTAAAGATCAAATTTTGGGATTATTAAAAGGGGCTTAGACTACAATTCAGTTCATTATTCATCAACACAACTCAAGAAACCTCTAGAACATTCCAAATTATTCCTCCACAAGAATTCAAGAGAATCAAAGGGAATATCAAGATCATCACCACTAAATTCATGAAAATAAGTGTAAGAACACATCAAAGGATCTTCTAAATCAAGAAATTCTAAAGAAGGGTGGAACTAGGGTTTTGGCTAAGTGAAGAATTTCAACTCAAGGGTTATTCAACCACTATCCAAGGTAAGTTTCATGATCATTCTATGTTGTTTGAAGTATTGAAAAGCTTAGACACTTGAAATGTAGAAGAACATAGAAATGGACCATTACTGAGTGAATAGTGCCATAAATGAATGACAGTGGGATTGAATTATGAATGTTGAAGTGTTGTGAATACAAATACGTTGTAAATGATGCTTACATCATGAAACAAGCAGTAAAAGCATGAAAATGCAAGGACGAGTCATAAGGCTAATTATGAGGGAAATTGGAGGAAAATGGTGGATTTTGCTAAATGTACGTAAACGACGATTGTTGATTTCGATATTGTGAGTAATGCTATGAATGTTGGGAGTTAATATAAAACATGGGAAAAATAGTATGAACAAGAGAAGCGCTGTCCGACTTCTCCTAGAATTAGCGACGCGTTCTTGTAGTTAGTATGCTAATGTTGATATGAATTCTTTATGAAGGTAACGACGCGATATTGAAGGAGAACGAGTGAGCGATATCTTAGCTAAACAACCAAGGTATGTGAGGCTAGTCCCTTCTTTCTGATGGCATGAATCTTGTAGCACGAAATTCCTATTCTCTTCATGAGTTCCTATAGTCCGAAAGGCTAAGAATCTAACTCCTTAATGTCTATATAAGATGAGGAATACGATATGATGATGCTAGTATAATGATGATGTTAATTATCGCTTACACTCACCTTATGTACTAGTTCCTTCAAGGTGAGGCAGAGTATCAATAGTTGTTCCATAATGTAATCGGGGGATCACGACCTTACGTCACCCCGATAGAGTAAAGTTGATCTTGAGCCTTATGCATGTATTACAATGAGATAAGTATTTTATGATGAGTATATTAATATTATGAGCATTTTATGATAAGCATGACATGAGCATTTCACACCGTGCCTAGTTGGCCGGGCAGTCACCGCCAAGGCGGGCAGCTATACGGATACACCATGACCCTTTGGCATGGGCAGACACCACTAGTGGGCGGCATGAGATGGTACCCTGGACTCGGGAGGCCTGGACGCGGGCTAATATTATTGATTATCACACCGTTCCGACATGGACGGGCAGCTTGCATATGATGTATATATGTTATGAGGATGAGTATGAGTAAGATGGCACGCATGATTTCCCTTATGATTATCAGACAGATCCAGATATTTCATGTTGATGTTATCACTATATTGTTGATGTTTTCTTTCATTGTTTATGCTTCTCATACTCAGTACAACATTCGTACTGACGTCCTTTCTTCGGACGCTGTGTTCATGCCCACAGGTAGACAGAGAGAAGAGCTTGGCCCAGATCCTCAGTAGCAGTCAGCTGGTTGAAAGCACTCTATTGTCCGGAGGTGTTTAGGATTATCCTTTTGGTATATATGTATATTTTGGGCACGACGGAGTCTTGTTCCGTCCATGTATATACAGTATGTTAGTAGAGGCTCGTAGATACGCAGTGTGGGTTAGATGGTCTCACAAGACGTTTTCATATGCATGTATATTATTTTGATGGCCGAAAGACAATTGTATATAAAGTATTTATGTTTGTTAATTATGATTTTCCTACAACTGGTATGTAGATTGATAAAAGAATATTAAATGAGCAAGATAAGTAGTAGAGCGAGTGCTGCTCGGTGGCTAGCCCCGGGTACCCGTCGCGGCCCCTAGCTGGGTCGTGACAGGTGGTTTCAAAGCAATGAAGTCACGGGCCCTTGCACTAACAGCCCTGTCACCTTGCCCTACGCTTGGCCTCTGAGTCTGGGCCGCAACCAACTGAGTCAACAAATTAATGGCCTCTCTCACGTCTTGGCCCGAAGCATTCGGTGGAGGAGCTGGAGCTGGGGCTGAGGCTCCCACGTGCTCCTCGGTAATAGGCACTGTCTGGGAGGACTGAGATTGAGCCACACTCTGGGACTCATCTTCCTCTACTACCGGTGGCGGTGCTCTTTCAGCCCGCTTTTCTGCCACCGTCTTGCCCTTTTGTGCTTCTGTAGCCTTTTTCTTTTTAGGCATCTCTGAAATACACAACACACGATTTAGGAACAAGAATTTCTTACATCATATATTCCTAAAATGTCTGCAGCTTCTCGTTTATAAGTGTGGCGCGCAACACACCCATAACCAAGACTCTACTAGACACGGCTCGTAGACACATCCTAGGACTGAACTGCTCTGATACCACTTTTGTCACGACCCGGCTAGGGGGCCGCGACGAGAACCCGGTGCTACCCCACCCGAGCACCCCCTTATCATACATAACATAACATCTAGGTGAACCATAAGTCAATTCGTGCTTTTCTTATCGTTAATGATATTGATCCCATTAGACGACCATCATCATTTAACATATCATAGGCATCTATGCCACATCATAAGTATAAGGCCGACGTGGCTAACAAAAGATATACAAAACATGGGCCGACATGGCCGAACATCTCTACCCACATACACATGACTACAAGCCTCTAAGAGTATGACATATCGTATGAGCGGGACAGGACCCCGCTATGCCCACAATTATATACACAAAAGAATAAGTACCCAAAAGCTACGGCTCCGAAAGAAATGGAGCTCTGCTATGCAATCTCTGAATAAACAGCTATGGATCAAGTCTGTCTCCCTGTGTACCTGCGGGCATGACGCAGCGTCCACAAACAAAAGGACGTCAGTACGAAGAATGTACTGAGTATGTAAAGCATGATCAACATCAACATAGAAGCATAATAGATATCATATGAATATAGCATAGGAGGGGAGACAGTAATATCATCATCATCATGTCGCTTACTTGCATACATCGTCGTTCGTATCCCATAAAAATACTCGTACCATACTTGTGCTCATATTCGTATACATGTCCTTATTCGTATTCCTATACATAGTCTTTTCACATTCATATTCATATTATATACATAGTCATTTCATATACATAGCCTTTACATAGCATACCCGACCTCATAGGATCGGTGTTTCATACATACTTAGCCAACCAAGGCTCAAGATCATACATACCTGGCCCTACCAAGGCATCAGGGTTATCCGTACCTTCTGCAGAAGTGTGCGCGCGTTACGTAATCATATACATACTTTATACATAGTTATATACATATAGTCTTACCCGGCATCATAAGCTCGGGGTCTTATCATAGCCCTTCATAGGCACACATATACATATATCATAGCTCGTAAGCATCTCTAGTCTCATTTTACTCTCATCATCATTACTATCCTCATCATTATCGTTACATTTACATTATAGACTTACTCGTCATACGAGGAACGTAGTATAATCATAGTACATATCAAGGGTCGTGAACTTATGAGCTCGGAATGTCAACCATGTAAAGACAACATACTCATATAGAGGAATTAGGAATTTGGTCAAGAACCATGCCTTATGAAAGAAGGGTTAGCCTTACATACCTTTCAGTCGAACTATTCTACACTTGTACGTTCCCTTCCAATGCTAGCGTTTATACCTTCATTAATATCATAACAATGGCCATTAGTCATTCACATTATCCACATTATCTAGATTCCTCAATTTGCCTCTAATCTACCCACATTCATGGTCATAACACCCATCTTCGTCCATTCGTCTAAAGTGTTTAGTTCATGATCTTAATACCATTTATAACACATTCATATCACAACACAACAACCTTCATATCTAAATTCAAACTATTTCTCAAAATGTCACTATTCATCATTCATGACCTAGTTGACCACATTTTCTACAATCCATGTATTTTAATTCTCCAATACCTTAAACATCTTGTAAAAATCATGAATCTTACCTTAGAAGTTGTAGGAACAACCTTTGGTTGATAATGCTCCTCTTTGAGCAAAACCCTAGTTTTTCTCCATTTGGATTTCTTGACTTGGATGATCCTTGATGATTCCCTTATCCTTGATTCACTTGCCTTAATGTTATTGATGGCTTATAATCCTTGAAAACTGATATAATAAATGTAGAGAGAAGTTCTAGAGAGAAGTGGTGTAATGTTGTAATAAAATAAAATAAGTCTTGATCCTCATATTTAATGAATTGGAAAATCTGTGCTGGGTGAATAGTGGTCGTCCATGGAGGTTTACGGTCCATATTCCACTTTACGGACCGTCCTTCGTGGTCGTCTTTATGCTTAATCAGGACCAGAGACTTTGGCCTGCATGCATGGGATTTACGACCATGGTTTACGGGCCGTAAATCACTTTACGGTCCGTCCACCAGGTCGTATTATACCTTTTCCTCAGCTGGCAGAAAGTTGAAGTTGGGCATGCCAGTTTGTTTACGGACCGTATTGCACTTTACGGTCCGTATTTTGCACTATACGACACTGAGCAGTTTTGCCAACTTTCAATTTTTCTCATTTTTCGACTTTTCATTCTAATCATTCTCGTCCATTTACGCACCTTGATCATGAAACATTATACACTAACACTCCTCGCACACATCATTAGTTCGTTCACTTGCGTACCAACGGGAAATTTTTCGAGGTGTAACATTCTACCCCCCTTAGGAACATTCGTCCTCGAATGTAAAAGGCTTGGGGAATTCTATAAAAATTTTGCCAGAGTTTCCTCTGTAATGTGGCACTACCACCCTGTCACAACAACCCACAATAACAATGCCTCACAGGGCAATAATACAACAACACTAGAAATTTGGCCACACACGACCTGAATGTAAAAAAACAAAAAAAAAAGGGAAAACATGCATACCTTATGATTTTTACGTCTCATCTCGGACTTCTTCCAAGGCCGAAATAAATGTGGGTATTTGGATCGCATATTCTCTTCCGCTTCCCATGTCATTTCCTCTCGATTGTTATTTCTCCACAGAAGTTTAATTGAGGCCACTTCTTTGTTTCTAAGCCTCCGTACTTTCCTATCTAATATGGCAATGGGTATTTCATGAAATACTGGATGGACTGACTCCAAATCTGGAGGTAGATCTAGCTCATAGGCCACTTTGCCTATTTTGCGCACAATTTTGTATGGCCCAATATACCGGGGACTGAGCTTCCCCTTTTTTCCAAATCTCATCACGCCCTTCATTGGCGACACTTTCAAGAATACCCAATCTTTCACTTCGAACTCTAAGTCTCTTCGACGATTATCCGCATAGGACTTCTGATGACTTTTAGCCGCTAGCAACTGATCTTGTATGAGCTTAACTTTCTCTATTGCTTGCTGGACCAAGTCTGGCCCTATCAACTTAGCTTCTCCGGTTTCAAACCACCCAATTGGGGATCTACACTTTGGCCCATATAGAGCTTCATACGGTGCCATTTGAATGCTAGAATGGTAACTGTTATTGTAAGCAAACTCAATGAGTGGCAAATGGTCATCCCAATTTCCTCCAAAATCTATCATACATGCACGTAACATATCTTCAAGAGTCTGAATAGTACGTTCAGCTTGCCCATCGGTCTGTGGGTGAAACGCCGTGCTTAGGCGCACTTGGGTCCCTAAACCTTCTTGGAAAGACCCCCAAAACTTGGCTGTAAACTGAGTCCCTCTATCGGAGATAATACATACCGGAACGCCATGGAGTCTCACTATCTCTTTAAGATAAAGCTGGGCATAATCTTCTGCCATATAGGTCGTTCTGACCGGTAAGAAATGCGCTGAATTTGTGAGCCTATCCACGATCACCCATATCGAATCATATTTACGTCGAGAACGGGGTAACCCTGTAATGAAATCCATATTAATCACTTCCCACATCCAAGTTGGGATTTCTATAGCTTGCAATAAGCCACCCGACTTTTGGTGTTCTATGTTCGCTTGTTGGCAATTAGGGCACTGAGCTACGAATTCCGCTACGTCTTTCTTCATCCCATTCCACCAATATATAGTCTTAAGATCATGATACATTTTCATCGCTCCGGGGTGAACGGAGTAACGGGAACAATGAGCTTCTCTCAAAATCTGATGGCGTAGACCTGCAACATCGGGAACACATAACTTGCCTCGACATCGGAGAACTCCGTCTTCCGAAATGTCAAATGATGACTCCTCCTTCTGAGGGAGTGTATCTCTGTACTGCATTAGCATGGGATCCTCATATTGTCGCTCTTTTACTTCCGCTACTAACGATGAAACTGCTGAATTTTGAATAGTAGCTCCGCTGCTACCTGAGTCCACCACTCGGACTCCTAGGCTAGCTAACTGCTAAAGATCACGGGCCATCTCTTTCTTTTCTGGTCGTACATCACTTAGACTTCCCATCGACCTACGGCTAAGAGCATCAGCCACAACATTTGCCTTTCCGGGGTGGTACAGGATTTCAACATCATAGTCTTTTAGTAACTCTAGCCATCGTCATTGCCGCAAATTCAACTCTTTCTGCTTGAAGATGTACTGGAGACTCTTATGATCTGTATAGATATCCACGTGGACACCATATAAGTAATGTCTCCATATCTTTAAAGCATGGACCACCGCGGCCAATTCTAAGTCATGGGTAGGATAATTCTGCTCATGTTTCTGTAATTGTCTAGAAACATACGCAATCACCTTACCATTTTGCATCAATACACAGCCTAGCCCGATGCCTGAAGCATCACAATAAATAACATGTCCTTCCAATCCCTCTAGAAGTGTCAAGACTGGGGCTGAAGTCAGTCGGTCTTTCAACTCTTGGAAACTACGCTCGCAAGCATCTGTCCATTGAAACTTAACTGACTTCTGAGTCAATTTGGTGAGCGGTGCAGAAATAGAAGAGAAACCCTCAACAAATCTTCTGTAATAACCGGCTAAGCCCAAAAAGCTACGAACCTCCGTAGGGGTCGTGGGCCTTGGCCAATCATTCTCGTCCATTTACGCACCTTGATCATGAAACATTATACACTAACACTCCTCGCACACATCATTAGTTCATTCACTTGCGTACCAATGGGAAATTTTCTGAGGTGTAACAACTACCGTTAGGCTTGTTACCATATGCTTATCCTAAGCCTGTACATTAACTCTTTCTAGGATCTGCCGAAATTTCGGCCGCACCTCCCCTGTTTATATCCCTAGCCCGAATTATTTATTCATCAACCAACAATAACAATAACAATACCAATATCCATAATACCATTTCCCATATCAAAGTATTCCATAAAACAGCCCCCACGCTGTTTTCCAACGTCCATAACTAAACAACTCACTATACAACCATTTAACCGTTCTGTCTTTGTAAATAAGCCAGTATTAATATAAATAGGAAGAGATACATACCTTTATCCCGTTAATATTGCTATATCTTCGCTTTTTCCCACCTTGGACTAAGCCAAACACATTTTTATACGATTTTGTAATCGCAACTATACGCTACCAGGACCGGAATTCGGGGATTATACCTTATCCGGGATAAATTTTGATGTTGAAGAGTTGGGGGAGGTTTTTAAGAATTTTGGGGGTCTTCTAGGCGTTTTGGATGATGAAAGAGGGGGGGGGGGGGGATAAGCCCCCCTTATATAGAGTTTCAGAAACTGCCCTGACCGACTTAAAATTTGGTCAGCGCGTTCGCGCTGGCTTATATTTTCTGCATGCACGTTCGTTCAGTAAAACGGTAATAACTCTCAATAGAGATGTCGTGTGAGGGCCCACGACCTACGGTTGGAAATATCTTTCAAGTATATACAACTTTGATTCTTGGCATTTTTCCAAATTCCAAACTTATAATAGCGTTTTGGCCCCTCCAATTCAGATCATCCGAAAATGTTTTATTAAATCGTCCTTTTGGAGGGCTTATGCCCATTATTGGCTTAAGGGTCCTTCTTAGGACTTTCTCAACTATCCATGTATTACTCATATATCTCTTCATATGTCCTTTATAAAATGTGGTGTGTGGGCCCCACTTAGCTTACAGCAACGAGGGCCTTTCATCAAGTGTCGTATGAACCAATTCACCCCATATGGTCTCCAAATGTCATATATAAGTTATTATTACATTCTTATCATATAACTTTCATCCTGAACATGGACCCCAAAATTGCTCAGTGCGTTCGCGCCTCGTGGTGGCGCGTTCGCGCTGTGTTGGCCCTTGGCCTTCTGCGCGTTCGCCCCACTCCCTGGCGCATTCGTGATACGCTCAAATTACACCTATTAATGGCGTAAAGCGGACGTTGTCAAATATAGTAACCCAAACAAGGTTGGGGTCGAATTCCACAAGGAATATGGAGAGAAAAGGGTACTAATTATATGCGACACTAGTCTTTAAAGGCTTTAATCCTATTCCGAATATTTTAAAAAGGAGATTTGGTTTGTATTTGCTATTTTGCACTGTTTGAAATTCGTTTGGATTTGGAGAACCAAAGTTGTGTCCCCGCAATGATTAGATGTTATGCTATGGGTGTCAATATGATATATTTCTAATGGGTCGCGGTTATGCATGCACTTAATCTCTAATACACTTCCTAATATTTTCCAATAGTTAGAAAGTATTTCTTTTCATGATTTTCCCAGATGCAGAAAAGTTATAAATAAGGTTGATTAAATATGTCAAGTAGAACTCATCTTATTCCTAAGCGAGTTCATTAAACGAGGGTTAGCGCCCCGAGTCCTAGTTATATTAGTTCAAATCACACCCTAGTTGATCTTTCCAAATAAACTAGGGTTTGTGCATGAACAAGTGTTTGCAACCACTTATAGAACAATGAATACGAGAAATAATAAAATACATCACAACCCATTATATATATATACAATGTTAGATGCCCATTACATAGCATCCATCATTTTGGGTCCACAACTTTGATTAAAGAGATTACTCACACATTATGGTCTCAAAAGTAGTAAGCAATAAATGAGACATAAAGCTTACAAAGGTAATAAAGACGATGGAATATAGAATCTTGTTGTCTTCACTACGCTCCAAACGGGGAGTATTCAATGCTCACCCACCAATGGGACTTTTTAGTTGAGTACAATAAAATTTGAATGTGAAAGTAAAACCAAAAATATTCTTTAAATAGGCTCCAAAAACGCACAGCAAAAACTGACAAAATTGTCCCCGATAGCAAGATTGACGGACCGTCGATCGTTCGACGATCCGTCGATTTCTTCGTCTTTTATAAATTCAGCCCTGTGTACCGTTCGACGGTGCCGTCGACCAGTTTGACGCACTGTCGAGTATCCCGTCTTTTTCTCCTCTGCTAAGATATCCTTCTTGACGACACCAACGACGAAACGTCGATCAGTTTGACGCTTCGTCGAAGTCTCCGTCCTTCGTCGTCTTCAAATTTGTCATCACTGGAAAATCAGGATTATCGACGATTCGAAAGACGGTTCGTCGACTGATCGACGGACCGTCGATTCTCATTTCTGGCAACTTTTTCTGTTGTTCTTTGCTTGTTGCTTTTGGGCAATAGTTTTTCCTAAAACACAACAAAACATATTAACGAGAACTAGATTTACTTGAAAACAACCAAGATTTATAGTAAAAAGGCGTCGAATGTGCCACAAATCCGCGGCACATCATTACCCCCAACTTAGGATCTTTGCTTGTCCTCAAGCAAGTCCGACAAAACAACCACAAAATAAAATTGCAACTATGCTGAGAATAAAGTAAAAGTGACTACAATGGTGTTTGCTCATTGCTACCAGCATGTGCATTTTAAAATCAACTCCCTCTTTCAGCGCTTCCCAAAAAAGGGTCTTTCAAAACACTCTAATATCTATGATGTCACAAAAAGAACCATACATGTCAATTCATTACCACCTGAGATACGCCACCAAATTTTGGAGGGGTCAATTTCAAATCGATCCATAAAACATATCATAAAGATCCTTTTTCAACCAAAAATCCATTCCATAAGTTTAGAATGCAACAACCATGAGAGTCACAGTTACTTTAATCCATAAAACAAATATCAATATCCATAAAACAAACATAAATACTGAAAAGTAGATCAGGTTACCCCACCCCCAGCAAAAAGAAGATGGATCGTCCCCAATGCATCAAAAATCATACCATCACCCCATGGTGGTGGTGCCGACCTGAAATACGCTAATCCTGCTTTTGCTGCTGAGGTGCCTCCCCCGCAGCAGTCTGAATGGAGGTCCTCTCGGCGGTTGGCTCGGTGGACTGAAGGTCCTGAGGAGCTGACTAACTCTGTGGCTGCAGGTCCTGAGGAGCTATCGTGATCGGCCTGACTGGCGCTGGGATAGTACTAGTGCTGGAAGATGCGCCGGTGAACCTCATAGCCAGGCGTGACCTCCGAAGACCTTCCTGAAGCTCAAGGTCTTCATCCTCATTGTCGTTCTCATTATCGTCATCATCAGCTATTTGGACGTGCCTCTTTCTTTTGCGACTCTCCCTCGGCTCATCCTCAGTCACCAAATCAACTACTCTGATCAAATCGGAAATGCTGGCGACTGGTGCAGGTGGTGTTGGATCATCCACAATAATCGGCTCTCTCGTCCGAAGGGCCGCAATCTCAGCTCGGATCTAGTCAAGCTCGGTCTTCAAATCTCCTGAAGTGCCAGACTCACTCTTCTTTTCAATAGTGAGTATCCGCATCTCCAAGCTGTCAAGTCGTGCATTCACTCGAGCATGATGCCTCTCCATAGCCTCTTGAAGCACCAAAATTTGATACGCTCAAATTACACCTATTAATGGCGTAAAGCGGGCGTTGTCAAATATAGTAACCCAAACAAGGTTGGGGTCGAATCCCACAGGGAATATGGAGAGAAAAAGGGTACTAATGGTATGCGAAACTAGTCTTTAAAGGCTTTAATCCTATTCCGAATATTGTAAAAAGGAGATTTGGTTTGTATTTGCTATTTTGCACTGTTTAAAATTTGTTTGGATTTGGAGAACCAAAGTTGTGTCCCCGCAATGATTAGATGTTATGCTATGGGTGTCAATATGATATATTTCTAATGGGTCACGGTTATGCATGCACTTAATCTCTAATTACACTTCCTAATATTTCCAATAGTTAGAAAGTATTTCCTTTCATGATTTTCCCAGATGCAGAAAAGTTATAAATAAGGTTGATTAAATATGTCAAGTAGAACTCATCTTATTCCTAAGCGAGTTCATTAAACGAGGGTTAGCGCCCCGAGTCCTAGTTATATTAGTTCAAATCACACCCTAGTTGATCTTTCCAAATAAACTAGGGTTTGTGCATGAACAAGTGTTTGCAACCACTTATAGAACAATGAATACGAGAAATAATAAAATACATCACAACCCATTATATATATATACAATGTTAGATGCCCATTACATAGCATCCATCATTTTGGGTCCACAACTTTGATTAAAGAGATTACTCACACATTATGGTCTCAAAAGTAGTAAGCAATAAATGAGACATAAAGCTTACAAAGGTAATAAAGACGATGGAATATAGAATCTTGTTGTCTTCACTACGCTCCAAACGGGGAGTATTCAATGCTCACCCACCAATGGGACTTTTTAGTTGAGTACAATAAAATTTGAATGTGAAAGTAAAACCAAAAATATTCTTTAAATAGGCTCCAAAAACGCACAGCAAAAACTGACAAAATTGTCCCCGATAGCAAGATTGACGGACCGTCGATCGTTCGACGATCCGTCGATTTCTTCGTCTTTTATAAATTCAGCCCTGTGTACCGTTCGACGGTGCCGTCGACCAGTTTGACGCACTGTCGAGTATCCCGTCTTTTTCTCCTCTGCTAAGATATCCTTCTTGACGACACCAACGACGAAACGTCGATCAGTTTGACGCTTCGTCGAAGTCTCCGTCCTTCGTCGTCTTCAAATTTGTCATCACTGGAAAATCAGGATTATCGACGATTCGAAAGACGGTTCGTCGACTGATCGACGGACCGTCGATTCTCATTTCTGGCAACTTTTTCTGTTGTTCTTTGCTTGTTGCTTTTGGGCAATAGTTTTTCCTAAAACACAACAAAACATATTAACGAGAACTAGATTTACTTGAAAACAACCAAGATTTATAGTAAAAAGGCGTCGAATGTGCCACAAATCCGCGGCACATCATTACCCCCAACTTAGGATCTTTACTTGTCCTCAAGCAAGTCCGACAAAACAACCACAAAATAAAATTGCAACTATGCTGAGAATAAAGTAAAAGTGACTACAATGGTGTTTGCTCATTGCTACCAGCATGTGCATTTTAAAATCAACTCCCTCTTTCAGCGCTTCCCAAACAAGGGTCTTTCAAAACACTCTAATATCTATGATGTCACAAAAAGAACCATACATGTCAATTCATTACCACCTGAGATACGCCACCAAATTTTGGAGGGGTCAATTTCAAATCGATCCATAAAACATATCATAAAGATCCTTTTTCAACCAAAAATCCATTCCATAAGTTTAGAATGCAACAACCATGAGAGTCACAGTTACTTTAATCCATAAAACAAATATCAATATCCATAAAACAAACATAAATACTGAAAAGTAGATCAGGTTACCCCACCCCCAGCAAAAAGAAGATGGATCGTCCCCAATGCATCAAAAATCATACCATCACCCCATGGTGGTGGTGCCGACCTGAAATACGCTAATCCTGCTTTTGCTGCTGAGGTGCCTCCCCCGCAGCAGTCTGAATGGAGGTCCTCTCGGCGGTTGGCTCGGTGGACTGAAGGTCCTGAGGAGCTGACTAGCTCTGTGGCTGCAGGTCCTGAGGAGCTATCTTGATCGGCCTGACTGGCGCTGGGATAGTACTAGTGCTGGAAGATGCGCCGGTGAACCTCATATCCAGGCGTGACCTCCGAAGACCTTCCTGAAGCTCAAGGTCTTCATCCTCATTGTCGTTCTCATTATCGTCATCATCAGCTATTTTGACGGGCCTCTTTCTTTTGCGACTCTCCCTCGGCTCATCCTCAATCACCAAATCAACTACTCTGATCAAATCGGAAATGCTGGCGACTGGTGCAGGTGGTGTTGGATCATCCACAATAATCGGCTCTCTCGTCCGAAGGGCCGCAATCTCAGCTCGGATCTAGTCAAGCTCGGTCTTCAAATCTCCTGAAGTGCCAGACTCACTCTTCTTTTCAATAGTGAGTATCCGCATCTCCAAGCTGTCAAGTCGTGCATTCACTCGAGCATGATGCCTCTCCATAGCCTCTTGAAGCACCAAAATTTGATACGCTCAAATTACACCTATTAATGGCGTAAAGCGGGCGTTGTCAAATATAGTAACCCAAACAAGGTTGGGGTCGAATCCCACAGGGAATATGGAGAGAAAAAGGGTACTAATGGTATGCGAAACTAGTCTTTAAAGGCTTTAATCCTATTCCGAATATTGTAAAAAGGAGATTTGGTTTGTATTTGCTATTTTGCACTGTTTAAAATTTGTTTGGATTTGGAGAACCAAAGTTGTGTCCCCGCAATGATTAGATGTTATGCTATGGGTGTCAATATGATATATTTCTAATGGGTCACGGTTATGCATGCACTTAATCTCTAATTACACTTCCTAATATTTCCAATAGTTAGAAAGTATTTCCTTTCATGATTTTCCCAGATGCAGAAAAGTTATAAATAAGGTTGATTAAATATGTCAAGTAGAACTCATCTTATTCCTAAGCGAGTTCATTAAACGAGGGTTAGCGCCCCGAGTCCTAGTTATATTAGTTCAAATCACACCCTAGTTGATCTTTCCAAATAAACTAAGGTTTGTGCATGAACAAGTGTTTGCAACCACTTATAGAATAATGAATACGAGAAATAATATAATACATCACAACCCATTATATATATATACAATGTTAGATGCCCATTACATAGAATCCATCATTTTGGGTCCACAACTTTGATTAAAGAGATTACTCACACATTATGGTCTCAAAAGTAGTAAGCAATAAATTAGACATAAAGCTTACAAAGGTAATAAAGACGATGGAATATAGAATCTTGTTGTCTTCACTACGCTCCAAACGGGGAGTATTCAATGCTCACCCACCAATGGGACTTTTTAGTTGAGTACAATAAAATTTGAATGTGAAAGTAAAACCAAAAATATTCTTTAAATAGGCTCAAAAAACGCACAGCAAAAACTGACAAAATTGTCCCCGATAGCAAGATCGACGGACCGTCGATCGTTCGACGATCCGTCGATTTCTTCGTCTTTTGTAAATTCAGCCCTGTGTACCGTTCGACGGTGCCGTCGACCAGTTTGACGCACTGTCGAGTATCCCGTCTTTTTCTCCTCTGCTAAGATATCCTTCTTGACGACACCAACGACGAAACGTCGATCAGTTTGACGCTTCGTCGAAGTCTCCGTCCTTCGTCGTCTTCAAATTTGTCATCACTGGAAAATCAGGATTATCGACGATTCGAAAGACGGTTCGTCGACTGATCGACGGTTCGTCGATTGATCGACGGACCGTCGATTCTCATTTATGGTAACTTTTTCTGTTGTTCTTTGCTTGTTGCTTTTGGGCCATAGTTTTTCCTAAAACACAACAAAACATATTAACGAGAACCTGATTTACTTGAAAACAACCAAGATTCATAGTAAAAAGGCGTCGAATGTGCCACAAATCCGCGGTACATCAGTTCGCGCAGGCCATTTTCCTGGTTTGTCAGCCCAACTTGTAATGTCCATATCTCCTTACGCCGATGTCCGATCGAGGAGCGGTTTGTTGTGTTGGAAACTAGACTTCCAGAAGTTCACTTTCGACTTTTGTTTCACTTCAAAACTCTTAATATACCAAAAAATATTCTTTCTTCCAATTAGGCCAAAAGTTCCGTACCAAACCTTGCCCAACTTTGCTTTAAAGCCTCGAAAGCTCAATCTCCTTAGTTTACTGGTTTTCCAATCCTCCTATAACCTGTTACGCGAACTCGGACTCTTATAATCGTAACACGGGAACCTTTGATCTTTTGTCTTCTCGACCATAACTCCGATGTCTGCAATTGAATAGCTAAAACCTCACGAATCTCAACGTACAGAAGTTACGAGGTGTAACATTCTTCCCCCCTTAGAAACATTCGTCCTCAAATGTTGCAGTATTGCCAACTCACAACACCATCTTTGATTCCGTAGAACCGTTATTCTTCCCTTAGGGTCCGATTACCGTTTGCTTAGACTATAAATTGGTTCAGTCTCTTCTCATCTTCCCTTAACTCTTTCATTGCTTTCAGTCAAATTCTTTCACTTCTTTGTCTTTATGTACATGGTCGGAAATTAACTAGCATCTCGCTTTCATTTTGTCTCCATTATTGTAGTCTTGACTCATCGTGCCATAACTATTCATCGGCCTGTAAGTATCCTCTTTTTCTCGCTCCTTGTTTCCCTACTAGTGGGCAATTACCTTGCTCATATACGGCGCACTCTTTGCGTTTATCTCTTCAGTACCATCTCGGGCTATCCTTTTTATACCTGTTGATCTTGGATATACACTACATTGAATCCTTGTGGTTCATTGGTTAGCTTCATTAGTCCTTACGTCCTTGTCACCATCTTTCTTAATCCTACATTCGAAATATTTATTCAATCATGACTTTGTCGCTAACGAGTATAATGGTTATGTTCCTTTCCAAGGCCAGTCATATGAATATTAAAATACGCATATATGAAATTTTTCTTAGCCATTTTTTTATCCTTCGCAGTACAGTTACACTTATGGAAACTCATAATCTGAGTTTAGATAAATTTGTAGCTCGCCACGTCTTTGAGCTCCTATCGCAATTGTTTCTTCAACCTCCTTCCCTCAAACCTCGCAATACAACCCAGAAGCATAGGGCTATGGCAATTCTTACTCCATTACGAATCTCTTACAACATATATATCTTGCTTCGATTTCCTTATACCGGCGGTCACTTTATCCGTCATTATTCCTTATTGGTTTTCTGATGTGGCCTTTTTGCAATTATAGTTGGGCATAGCTTCACGTTGATGGTTCATATAACTTCATAGCATGTGCTCTCTTGTTTAGTATAATTAGCGATCCATGAAGTTTTTCTAATATCCGGTGAAATCTTTTATTTTCATTCGTAGGAGCAGCGTTCTTTATTTCCTTCAAAATTTTCCAAACTACCAATCGTTGTTCCTTTTATTATAATAATCGTTGTCATCCAAAGTGTCCTTTGGGTTCATCATCCTCTCCATTATCCTTTGTATACTTGGCTCGTAGACCTTTCTTGTTCTCTTTATTACCCTTTAGAACACGTCGCTGCATACTTAGGTATTGCGCAATTTTGCTCGATGCGAGGGATTCAAATCATGGTCTAGAAATATCGTAGTTCATATCGGCATGAAGCATCCTCTTAAGGTGTCTTCCATATTTTCTCCCTATGTATAGCTCATGGTACTTATTGTCAATTCATTTCTACGTCTTTTCGTTACCTTCACGATATGCCAACACACCACGAACTCTGGCCCCGAGCTAATAAATCTCCTTTTCTAGAGCCTGAAACGTCATAGCTCCTTTCAAGCCTATCATGTTCTTCCCCCTTATTAAGGAGGTCCCAATACACCAATAGCTTTCGAATGTCCATCATCTTCGGCACTTATCTACCGCCCTTCACGACCTTCTCAAGGTCGAGGTTCTGTCATCGTATGGTCTGCCTTATTTATCCTTTTTGCTCGCTACACTCTTGTGTTCAATTGGAATACTTTTAAGGGTTAGGTCCAATTCTGATGCCTTCTTTTCCGTCTTTTCAAACCACTGTCTTTTATGACTAACAGTTCCTGGGCCCGCAAGTTAATGGGCATATTGAGATTCACCGCATCATTTATGAAGTTTTCGGTTATACCTTACTCCCCGTCTCTCTTCCCGACTTTGCTTATGACATCTCTAAAACTGCTTACCCTGAGTTCTTCTTCCATTTATGTCTATATCATCATTTGTCAATATTTCCATACCCTTCCATCCGCTATAAGCCCTTTCGCCCATTTAACTCACTTAGCTATAATTCTTCTTATCTACGCGTTTGTGTTGTCGCTGTGCATCCACGTTTTTCGAGTGTCCTGCTACTTCGCTCTTAGCACAGAATTCTTACAATGTACACTATCTCTATCCTCATTCATCGAGTCTTCATCCGTCTTTCTGATGTCACGGTCAGGTTGTCTTATCTTCCATGCACATTCCTTACATTTCATTCTATTTCCTTTATAATCGAACCTCTCGGTCTTTACAGAAGTTCTTATCTCATATCATTAATTTTCTAATCACACGGGTCACCCTATCATCCTCGTTCTTATCTCGGTGATTGATCGGTTTCCTACCGCCAACTCGTTAAAGTGTCCTTCTTACTCTCATAGTTAAAGATTTCCAGTTACTTTGCTGCTAAATGCTCTCCTCTTTTTTTTCGATCAGCCTATCAGTATACCTTCCCTAGTTTCATCCTCCTTGAGCGCCTTTCTTCTCTTGTTATTTGTTGTATCGGCTCTGAAGTTCGTGAAATATTCCTTAAACGTGCAAATCCATTCTATTCTTTAGTCATCTTTTAGGAAAACTTCTCCATGTTCGAGGCAATCATACCAACATGGCTACACATTTATCCCTTTGTAATTATATCTTTCGAGAATTGGAAATCTCTTAACATCATCGCATGGCCTAACCATTCTTTCTCTTACTTCTCATTCCTCGTCGTGGTCCCTATCCTCTTAGCCCCTCTTACTGAATTCTGTTCTCGAACCCCACACATTCCTCTTTTGTTCCATACTACCACATTTACCCCTTTCACACGCCTACCTTCGAATTTTTACCCAAAGGTCTCGTGCTCTACCTGTCGTCTCTCTTGGAGGCTCCACTCACTCATGTTTCTTACATTTTACTTTTTTCAACACTTTGATCTCCTTACCTTCCATCTACTCACTTTCTTTCTTTTCCAAGTATCATTGTATTAGAACTCTCCAAGCTTGACCTGTAACATTCTTTTGTCACTTGAACTTTTTTTTTACCCTGTTCGATTAATGCCTTCAATATACCACAAAGTCGGTTGTTGGGATACACCTTCCCGTTGATACAGCCGTATACGAGATATCATACGCATTCGTATATATGTTTATTCTAACGCCTCGCTTTCAAAGTGTCTCCAAATACTACTCAAGCTCATCCTAGTTCCAGGGCTTTGATGCACTTTCTTTCTCTTCACCGGTCTAGTCTGCCTCGCCCTACACGACCTCTTAAGGTTTCCAACCACTCCGCACACTCTAACTTCCCTTAGGCTACTCTAGCTTCTTATTCATGTCTTATGTCTAAATTTATAGGACTTTTAATACACTTCCCAGGGGGTCACCCATCCTAATATTTCTCCCACTCCAGCACGCTTAACCTCGAAACTCTGATGAAATTCGGTGCGTTAATGCTGGTATAATCGTATCCACCTCACCGCATGACCTTCATCACATAAGCAGGAGCAAGTTGAAGTCTTAGCAGATTCCAAAACATTCTCGTAACACACCTCCCTCTGAATTAGAAAGGGTTTTTTACTCTTCTGACTATACAATTACTATTTTAGCCTTTTCAATCCCCAATATTCACCTTTCACCTATGTGTATGACTACCCTTCATCCTAGATTTGCAAATTCCCACTGGTGGAGAAAACACCTTGATCGCCGTTACTTATAAATACTTGGTTATCGGCCCTTGGATTTTCGCTTGCCGCTATTAAGTTATAATCTTACCGCAAATACACATACATAGAAAATTCCAATAAGGGCTCATATACCTGTAGCCGATCGGTCCTTAGCCTGATCTGGTGGGCTATAGAGTGAAGTGTGCTCTCCATCCTTGTCTTCCCACCGTCTACTAGTCTGGCCTAACATAATGTTGAAACGTAAGGAAAACCTAAATGTGCCAAACTCTGTACTTCCTCAATTACGTCTTCGCCCACAGCAGTCTTGTGAACCCTTAAACGGGTCTTTGCCATATGATTTCCCAGTTGGGTCTCCTCCTACTGGAACCACGTCCTTCGATGGGTCCGTCTCGATGGAATAGCTGATACTTTTTCTTATACCTCTTGACATCCTTGATCCTGAGTCGACGGGTGATACGGGTCTTATGTCCCCCTTTGGAGTCTTACATACGCTCTCATTAACTGAACTTGTCCTTTTCCCCAATACAATCCTGCAATTTAACAAAAATCGTACCAAGAACGAGCTTTCCTATCATTGGCTCCACTGCACGATCTATGATAAAAAAGAAAGATGACATCCTAAATGTCCTGTAGCTTCCTGTTTATAGATGTGGTGCACCACACACCGATAAACAAGACTCTACTAGACACGGTCTGTAGACACTTCGAGGATGAACTGCTCTGATATGACTTTTGGCACGACCCAATCCCGTGGGCCATGACTAGTGCCTGGACTAGGCACCCATATACAAACCTGCTAAATATAATCAGATCGAAACTGAAAACAATATGACAATCTGTAAAAGCACGCTGTAAACTCATCACGTCATACGTCGAAAGAACTTGTCTCTTGAGAAGCCATAGCTAACCAAACATAACAAAATACGCAAGCCGACAAGACTGCCACTACAGATGGGAATATCCTTCGCAAATCATATAGACACAGCCGAACAAACTTATACACAATCCACACATATGTCTACAGACCTCTAAGAGTATCAGAGTGAAATACGACGGGACAGGGCCCCGCCGTACCCCTGCATATATACGTAAGTCTATATAGAAGATCTGTACCCATAATATCGAGGCTCCGAAACAATGGAGCTCTCCGAACAGCTGAGCAGAAGTCCTAAGCTGGAGGATCACCAAGTCGAATATCTGTACCTGCGGGCATGAAACGCAGCCCCCCGGAGAAAGGGGGTCAGTACGAGATATGTACTGAGTATATAAAGCATGAATTACAATAAAGAGGATCATGACTGAAATAGAGATTACAGGAAACAAGTATGACATTCAAAATACCGATACGCTTGCCTTATGAAATGAAAATCATGCATATCAATATCGTATATCATACCCGGCCCACTATGGGACTCGGTGAATAAAGTCATCACATACCATCCTTGGCGCCATAATCACATCATCATATCATATCATATATATATATATATATATCGTCTCCCGGCCCTCTAGTGAGGGACTAGGTGAACAATGCAATGAACTGTGCACGCGAACGTAACCCGGCCCGGGACTCGGTGAAAGATACATTGAGGCATGCACGAGCAGAGTAGTGAGCAACCATATGCAAACTAAGTCATATATGAGACTCAATAGAATAGTCAAAATGAACCATCATTTGAAAATCAAGTCAATAGTCATATAAAGTATGCTTCGAATGTCACTATGGATTATATCAAAATAGGACGTCTGGAATCATAGACACGTAATAAGAAATAATAAAATAAGTTCTGGGAATCAAGAACATTAGCCATCCTAGTGTCTCTAAGAATAGGAGCTTCTTTGGAGTCATATACACGTCGTCTGTTTGTCTTATAAAGATCATGCCAAAAAGAGAGAAGGGTTAGCTTTACATACCATGAAGCTTATTTATTCGCTCAACTTCTACTTCTCGAACTCGCAAATCTACAATCAAGGGAATTCATACTACTGTTAGGCTTGTTACCATATGCTTATCCTAATCCTTTACATTAACTCTTTCTAGGATCTGCCAAAATTTCGGCAGAACCTCCCCTGTTTATATCCCTAGCCCGAATTCTTAATTCGTCAACCAACAATAACAAAACAATACCAATATCCATAATATCATTTCCCATAACAAAGTATTCTATAAAACAGCCCCCACACTGTTTTCCAACTTCCATAACTAAACAACTCACTAGACAACCATTTAACCGTTCTGTCTTTGTAAATAAGCCAGTATTAATATAAATAGGAAGAGATCCATACCTTTCTCCCATTAATATTGCTATATCTTCGCTAAAATTTGATGTTGAAGAGTTGGGGGAGGTTTTTCAGAATTTTGGGGGTCTTCTAGGCGTTTTGGATGAAGAAGGGGGGGGGGGGGGGGGGGGTAAGTCCCCCTTATATAGAGTTCCAAAAACTGCCCTGACCGACTTAAAATTTGGTCAGCGCGTTCGGGGTGCCTTCTGGCGCGTTCGCACTGGCTTATATTTTCTGCCTGCGCATTCGTTCAGTAAAAAGGTCATAACTCTCAATCCCGATGTCGTGTGAGGTCCCACGACCTACGGTTGGAAAGATATTTCAATTATATACAAGTTTTATTCTTGGACGTTTTCCAAATTCCAAACTTATAATAGCGTTTTGGCCCCTCCAAGTCAGATCATCCGAAAATGTTTTATTAAATCGTCCTTTTGGAGGGCTTATGCCCATTTTTGGCTTAAGTGTCCTTCTTAGGACTTTCTCAAATTTCCATGTATTACTCATATATCTCTTCATATGTCCTTCATAAACTCTGGTGTGTGGGCCCCACTTAGCTTACAGCAACGAGGGCCTTTCATCAAGTGTCGTATGAACCAATTCACCCCATATGGTCTCCAAATGTCGTATATAAGTTATTATTACATTCTTATCATATAACCTTCATCCTGAACTCGGGCCCCAAAGTTTCTCAGCGCGTTCACACCTCGTGGTGGCGCGTTCGCGCTGTGTTGGCCCTTGGCCTTCTGCGCGTTCGCACCACTCCCTGGCGCGTTCGCGCAGGCCATTTTCCTGGTCTGCCAGACCAACTTGTAACGTCCATATCTCCTTACCCCGATGTCCGATCGAGGAGCGGTTTGTTGTGTTGGAAACTAGACTTCTAGAACTTCACTTTAGACTTTTGTTTAGCTTCAAAACTCTTAATATACAAAAAGATATTCTTTCTTTCAATTAGGCCAAAATTTTCGTACCAAACCTTGCCCAACTTTCCTTCAAAGCCTCGAAAGCTCAATCTCTTTAATTTACTGGTTTTCCAATCCTCCTATAACCTGTTACGCGAACTCGGACTCTTATAATCATAACACGGGCACCTGTGATCTTGTGTCTTCTCGACCATAACTCCGATGTCTGTAATTGAATAGCTAACACCTCACGAATCTTAATGTACAGAAGTTACGGGGCGTAACACATTTAGACCATGGAATAAGTATTATATATGAGAAAACACGATAACGAGTTATAATCATAATTGTGGAGAAATCAAAAAGAAATGGTGAATTGTGGTAAGTGTAGACAAGTGATGATTGTTGTTGCTATATTGTGAATGTTGTTATTAACATTTGGGAGTTGATATAGAATGTGGGAAAAGTAGTATAAACAAAGGAAGTGCTGCCCAATCTTCCCTAGAAATGATAAAATGTTGTTATAGCCGAGTAACTAATGTTAATGCGATTCCTCTTGAAGGTATAAATGTGGGCATCGAAGGAAACCAAGCGAATGATAGATTAGTTAAGCGCAAAAGGTATGTGAGGCTAGTCCTTTCTTTCTATGGCATGAATCCCATAGTATGACTTTCCTTCCTCTCCAAGAATCTCTTAAGTTCCGGAAAATATTAGCCTATGTTCCTAAATAGCTAAACAAGGTAATGAGAAAAAGTATAGAAGTTCTAGATGGTCATGATATGATGTTCCTAAAACGTTAATGATGTCATTTATTTCTTACACTCACCTCATATACTATTCCCTTCAAGGTGAGGCAAAATGTTAATGAGTGCTCCATAATGAAATCAGGGAATCACGACCTTACGTCACCCCGATAAGGCATAGTTAACCTTGAGTCTTTATGCATGCACTATAATGAGCATATTATGATGATGAGATTACACCGCGCCTATATGGCCGGGCAGTTACCGCTAAGGCGGGCATCTATACACCATGGCATGGGCAGACACCACTAGTGGGCGGCATGAGATGGTACCCCGGACGCAGGAGGCCTGAATGCAGGCTAACACTAATGATTATTACACCGATTCGATATGGACGGGCAGCTTATATATTTATACATATATGATATGATGATGATTATGAGTAAGCCAGCATGCATCATTTCCTTTCTATTTGACAGTCAGATACAGATGTTCCTTATTGATGCTTCCTTTATTTCATCGACGTAATATTATTTTTTATGCCTCTCATACTCAGTACAATGTTCGTACTGACGTCCGTTTTCTTTGGACGCTGTGTTCATGCCCACAAGTAGACAGAAAGGTGATCTTGATCCAGACTCGTAGGAGCTGTTAGCTGATTTGAGAGCGCTGCATTGTTCCGGAGGTGCTTATGGTTATTCTTTTATGTACATGTATGTTTTGGGCACGATGGGGTCCTGTCCCTTCCATATGTCTAGTACTCTAGTAGAGGCTCGTAGATACGTAGTGTGGGTGGTATGGTCTCACGAGGTTGCTACCATGTATATATATATATATATATATATATATATATATATATATTATTTCAATGACCAAAACGCTTGTGCATATAAAATTATTTATGTTTCCGAATGAAAGATGATTTTCTCATAATTTGAGTATGATTTTGATAAAAGAACGTTTAATGAGCATGATAAGCAGTAGAATGAGGGGTGCTCGGTGGTTAGCCTCGGGTACCCGTCACGGCTCCTGGTCGGGTCGTGACAAAAACAACCTACAATAACAATGCCTCATAGGGCTACAACATATTAGCAATGGAATTTGGCCACACACAACCCAAATGCATAAAAAGGAAAACATACACACCTTATGATCTTGATGTCTCATCTTGGCCCTCTTCCGGGGGCTGAAATAAGTGCGGGTATTTGGATCGCATACTTTCTTCCGCTTCCCATGTCATTTCTTCTCGTTTATTGGTTCTCCACAAAACCTTAACTGAGGCCACCTCTTTGTTTCTAAGCCTCCGTACTTGCCTATCTAGTATAGTAATGGGTACCTCTTCATAAGTCTACTTCTCTGTCACTTGAACATCATTTTCTGGCATGATCCTGGCAGGATCTCCAACACATTTCCGAAGCATCGAGACATAAAACACTGGATGACCTGACTCCAAATCAGGAGGTAGATCTAATTCATAGGCCACTTTGCCTACTTTGCGCATAATCTCATAAGGCCCAATGTACCGGGGACTAAGCTTCCTCTTTTTGCCAAATCTCATTACATCTTTCACTGGTGACACTTTCAAGAATGCCCAATCTTTCACTTGGAACTCTAAGTCCCTTCGATGATTATCCGCATAGGACTTTTGACGACTTTGGGCTGCTAACAACCGATCTTGTATGAGCTTAAACTTCTCTATGGCTTGCTGGACCAAGTCTGGCCCTATCAGCTTAGTCTCTCCTACCTCGAACCACCCAATTGGGGATCTACACTTTCGCCCATATAAAGCCTCATACGGTGCCATTTGAATGCTAGAATGATAACTATTGTTGTAAGAAAATTCAATGAGTGGTAAGTGATCATCCCAGTTACCTCAAAAATCTAACATACATGCCCGCAACATATCTTCAGGAGTCTGAATGGTACGCTCAGCTTGTCCATCAGTCTACGGGTGAAATGCTGTGCTAAGGCTCACTTGGGTCCCTAAACCCTCTTGAAAGGATTTACAAAAAATTAGCTGTAAACTGAGTCCCTCTATCAGAGATAATAGATACTGGAACACCATGAAGTCGCACTATCTCTTTAACATAAAGTTTTGCATAATCTTCTGCCACGTACGTCGTTCTGACTGGTAAGAAATGAGCTGACTTCATGAGTTTATCCACAATCACCCAGATAGAATCATACTTACGTCGAGAATGAGGTAAACCTGTAATGAAGTCCATGTTAATTACTTCCCACTTCCAAGTTGAAATTTCTATAGCTTGCAATAATCTGCCCGGTTTTTGGTGCTCGATTTTCACTTGTTGACAGTTGGCACATTGAGCTACGAATTCCGCTATATCTTTCTTCATTCCATTCCACCAATATATTGATTTAAGATCATGATACATTTTCGTCACACCGGGGTGAACAGAATAACGGGAACAATGAGCTTCTCTCAATATTTGGTGGCGTAAACCTGCCACATCGGGAACACATAATCTACCTCGACATCGAAGAACTCCGTATTCTGAAATATCAAATGATGACTCCTCTTTCTGAGGGAGTGTATCTCTGTAATGCATTATCATGGAATCGTCGTATTGCCGCTTTTTCACTTCTGCTACTAGCGACAAGACTGCTGAGTTCTGAATGGTAGTTCCCCTGCTACTTGAGTCTATTACTTGAACTCCTAGGCTAGCTAATTGCTGGAGCTCACAGGCCATTTCTCTCTTCTCGGGTCGTACATCACACAAACTTCCCATAGATCTGCGGCTAAGAGCATCAACCACAACATTTACCTTTTCGGGGCGATATAGGATATTAACATCATAATCTTTTAGCAATTCTAACCATTGTCGTTGTCTCAAATTCAACTCTTTCTGCTTGAAGATATACTGAAGACTCTTATGATCTGTATAAATGTCCACATGGACACCATATAAATAATGTCTCCATATCTTTAACGCATGAACCACTACAGTCAATTCTAGATCATGGGTTGGGTAATTCTTCTCATGTTTCTGTAACTGCCTTGAAGCATACGTAATCACCTTACCATGTTGCATCAACACACAACCTAGTCCAATACCTGAAGCATCGCAATGTACAACATAACCTTCCAATCCCTCTGGATGTGTCAGGACTGGTGCAGAGGTCAATCAATCTTTTAACTCTTGGAAACTTCCTTCACAAGTATCCATCCACTGAAACTTTGTTAATTTCTGGGTCAACTTTGTGAGTGGTGCAGAAATAGAAGAAAAACCTTCAACAAATCTCCTGTAATAACCTGCTAAGCCCAAAAAGCTACGAACCTCTGTGGGAGTTGTGGGCCTTGGCCAAGTCTTCACGGCCTCAATCTTTTGGCTATCTACC